>NC_090266.1:572042829-572762329 GCF_040414725.1 Anabrus simplex
ACGTCCTCACTACAACCCCTAAATACTCTCATAACCATGTGCAGAGATCTGTACCCTTTATTTACAATCATATTTATGTGATTACCCCAATGAAGATCTTTCCTTATATTAATACCGAGGTATATACAACGATCCCCGAAGGGAACATTCACCCCATCAACGCAGTAATTAAAACTGAGAGGACTTCTCCTATTTGTGAAACTCACAGCCTGGCATTTATCCCCGTTTATCATCATACCATTGCCTACCGTCCATATTACAACATTATCGAGGTCACTTTGCAATTGCTCACTATCTTGTAACTTATTTACTACTCTGTACAGAATAACATCATCTGCGAAAAGCCTTATCTCTGATTCCACTTCTTTACACATATCATTGATATATACATATATATATAAGAAAATACTCTCATAACCATGGGCAGAGATCTGTAACCTTCGTTTACAATCCCATTTAATTGATTACCCCAACTGACCTCCTAAATCCAGGATATATGCTATATCTTGCTGTAATCCTACAAGTTGATTTTCAGTGGAATAACATTTCCTTTCAACGCAGTAGTTAAAACTGAGAGGACTTTCCCTATTTGTGAAACTCACAAAATGACTTTTATCCCCGTTTATTATCATACTATTGCCTACTGTCCTTCTCACAGCATTATTGAGGTCATTTTTCAGTTAATCTAAATCTTGTAACTTATTTATTACTCTGTAAAGAATAACATCACCTGCAAAAAGCCTTATCTCTTATTCCACTTCTTTACACATATCATTGATATACATGTCCGACTCGTTGGCTGAACGGTCAACGTACTGGCCTTCGGTTCAGAGGGTCCCGGTTCGATTCCCGGCCGGGTCGAGGATTTTAACCTTAATTGGTTAATTCCAATTGCACGGTGGCTGGGTGTATGTGTTGTCTCCATCATCATTTCATCCTCAGCACGACGCGCAGGTCACCTACGGGAGTCAAATAGAAAGACCTGCACCTGGCGAGCCGAACCCGTCCTGGGATATCCCGGCACTAAAAGCCATACGACATTGATATACATGAGAAATCATAAAGATCCAATAATACTGCCTTGAGGAATTCCCCTCTGAATTATTACAGGGACAGATAAAGCTTCACCTACTCTAATTCTCTGAGTTCCATTTTCTAGAAACAGAGCCACCCATTCAGTCACTCTTTTGTCAAGTCCAATTGCTCTCATTTTTCCAGTAGTCGCCCATGATCTACCTTATCAAATGCCTTAGACAGATCAATCGTTATAAAGTCCATTTGACCTCCCGAATCCAGGATATCTGCTATATCTTGCTGGAATCCTACAAGTTGGGCTTTCCTAAACCCAAACTGACTTCTATCAAACCAGTTATTAATTTCGAAAAAAGGCCTTATATAATCAGAAATAATGCTTTACCAAAGCTTACATGCAATGCGTGTCAAACTGACTGGCCTGTAATATTCATCTTTGTGTCTATCACCCTTTCCTTTATACATAGGGGCTACTATAGCCACTCTCCATTCATTTGGTAAAGTTACTTCATGCTAACAACAATCAAACAAGTAATTCAGATATGGTACTATGTCCCAACCCATTGTCTTTAGTATATCCCCCGAAACCTTATCAATTCCAGCTGCTTTCTTAGTGTTCAACTTTTGTATCTTACTGTAAATATCATTGCTGTCATAGGTAAATTTTAATATTTCTTTAGTATTAGTCACCTCCTCTATCTGGACATTATCCTTGTAACCAACAATCTTTACATACTGTTGACTGAATACTTCTGCCTTTTGAAGATACTCGCATACACACTCCCCTTGTTCATTAATTATACATGGAATGTTCTTCTTGGGACCTGTTTCTGACTTACGGTACCTATACGTACTCTTCCATTTTTCACTAAAATTTATATGGTCGCCAATTATGCTTGCAATCATGTTATACTTAGCTGACTTGTTCGCTAGATTCAATTTCCTAGTAAGTTCCTTCAATCTCTCCTTACCTCCACAGCCATTTCTAACTCTATTTCTTTTTTTATCCTGCACCTTCTTCTTAGTCTCTTTATTTCTCTGTTAGAGTATAGTGGATCCTTACAATTCCTTACTACCTTTTAAGGTACAAAACTATTTCCACATTCATCAACAATTGCTTTAAACCCATCCCAGTGTCTGTTTACATTTTTATTTACCGTTTTCCACCGATCATTGTTACTTATTAAAAACTCCCTCGTGCCTGTTTTATCATTTATATGGTACTGCCTAATAGTCCTAATTTTAATATCTTCCTTTCTTTCAATTTATTTTTAATTACCACAAAAACATCTTCGTGATCACTAATACCATCTATTACTTCGGTTTCTCTATAGAGCTCGTCTGGTTTTACCAGCACCACATCCAGAATATTGTTACGTGTTGGCGGGGTAAATAAGTAAATAAATGAGTACAGAACCTGGTAGCGTCCTATTTGTAAGATTTATTAACTAAGCACTACAATTACATATTTACACACACACAGACGATAGCCGAGCTTACAACTGACACAAGTATATGGTTACACACGTACACGGTTCGCGCTCTCTCTCTCTGAGTTTCTCATTTTGCATCTACCATGATACACACACACAGAGAGAGTCATCGATTATTTACACTACACTCTCTCAGCCACTCAGTCACACTCGTTAGCGCTGTCACGGTCCACAGCCTACACGTCAGTCTCGCAGGTCGGGGTAGTATCCGCTGTTCACTCAATCCGGCGAACTTCGTTCGCAGTCTTCACACGTCGTCACCCAGTGTTCCCTTCGCGCTGCTCCAGAACACCCAAGGTCCTTCTTCAGCAGCCGGCCCCAAGGGACTCACACACACGACGTCAGGGAAACAGGAACGAGTTCTCGGCTCCAACAGGCAGATACTCCACCAGGCTGCACTTTCCCAGGCCATCACTGACTGCGCTCCAGCGAACTCAATCTCGCTCTCACTCACTCACTCACTCACTAACTGACTCTCAGTCTAACTCTCACTAACTGCAGGCAGGGCGTTCCTCTCTTATATATCTGCGCCGCCCTTCTAGCATAGTCCAGATGCTCGATGGATTCAGAAATCTCGCGAGCTGGAACACTCCAGATTAATCGTGGAGTCATTTCCATACTCCTCTGTTACGGGACCACGGGCGGAAGCGAGTGGGGCTGGCCTAGCACTTAAGTGCTGCTCGTGATTGGCGCGATTGAAGCGTAAGGGGTGGGCCTATACGGTGCCGGGCCGGGCCAACTGCCGTTGGCATGGCTGACGCTGAAACCAATACATTGCCCCCTCCTTAAGGCTGCTCGTCCCGAGCTGCTTCACGATACGCTGCAATACGGTTTGTTTGGTTGGCCACCACCTTCCCATGGGGGATTCACTGGGTCCGGTCGATGGTGTCCTCGTTCCCGTTGATAACGATCAGCAAGTCCTCGCGTGGCAGTCGGAACTTCGATGGTTTTCCTTTCGTCCAGAGCCGCGTCTACTTTCAGGGCTTGAGCGCCTTCGTAGTCCTCTGGTGTGATGCTCGGGACTGGTTTGCTCGTCCCAGGTTTAGCCCTGCTGGATTTCCCCTTCTTCCGGTGTGCGGAATTTGATGATCGTACCGGCACGCAACTTCGTGCCGGAACGAGTGTCCTGGTCGTGTGGCATCCTCGATCGTTGGTCATCGGTTCGTCTTCCATTGCTGCTCCGTCTCCTAGTAGGGGTCCCTCCAGCCGTGCCGTCGCAATCGCTACCTCTGTCTCATGGACCGTCGTCAGAGCCTCTTCGTAGTTCTGCTTCTTGCCTATTCGTCCTCCCTGGACGGATCTCAGCGCCACGTAGATTATCACAGGCGTCAGCCGCCTCGAGTTTGGGTCACCTCGGGATAACTGTTCCACAATCACGTCTCCTGGTCGCTCGATCTCGGCGTCGAACACCCTCGGCGTTATAACTGTGCGCTGAGTCCTCTCCTGCAGCTGGACTAGGCAGGTGGCTCTCGGTTGGTGGACACCGCAGCGTACATAGAGCACTCCCACAACCTTCTCGTAGGTCGAACTTGGCTGGGGGCTGCGTTGAACTATCATCTTCTGTGCACGTAGTCCGGCGATCGGGTATTCGGCACTCTTCTTGGACGTCGATCCGGTCTCGAACTGGGTCCGGCATGTTCTCTTGGAAGTAATCGCGTCGTCCTGTAGGGTTTCCAACTTCACGATGGTGGAGCGCCGTCGCTACTTCAAGGATTCATTCGCGTCTCCACAGCCATCGTATTCGCACGCAGGGCACTCACTTCCACAGCTGGGACTATAACTCCGGACTCCACAACCTCGAGCATATCTTCGGACCCCTTCTCGTCCAGTTCGTTGTCGCCCTTCACGTCGTCATTGTCGACCTCGGTTTCGAGAGAGCGCACTTCGTTTTCTGACTTTAACTGGTCGTACTTCCGTTCACTTGAGTCTGTTTTCAGTTGGTCCGGGTTTGATCTCCGCTCAGATCTCAGTTCACTAATAAGTTCGCCGTAACCAGATAAAATTTTATTTTCAAGTTCACTAAACTTGCTTAGAAAAATCCGGAGCTGTTCGGAATTCATTTCGCTAGTAGAAATTTCTGTCGACTACAAAATACGCTACAAGGCACTCGATTCTGTCACCAGTTTTAAAGTAAGAGTTATCCTCCAGTTTATCACACTTGTCCATCCCACTTCTGACACCAGTTGTTACGTGTTGGCGGGATAAATATGTAAATAAATGAGTACAAAACCTGGTAGCGTCCTATTTCTAAGATTAATTAACTAAGCACTGCAGTTACAGATTTACACAAACACAGACGATAGCCGAGCTTAAAACTTAGACAAGTACACGGTTACACACTTACACGGTTCCCGTTCTCACTCTCTCTCTCTCTCTCTCTCTTAGTTTCTCATGTTCCATCTACAATGACACACACAGAGTTATCGATTATTTACACTACATTCTCTCAGCCACTCAGTCACACTCGTTAGCGCTGCCACGGTCCACAGCCTACACGTCAGTCTCGCAGGTCGGGATAGTATCCGCTGTTCACTCAATCCGGCGCAGTCTTCGCACTTCGTCACCCAGTGTTCCCTTCGCGCTGCTCCAGAACACCCAAGGTTCATCTCCAGCAGCCGGCCCCAAGGGACTCACACACACGACGTCAGGGAAACAGGAACGAGTTCTCGGCTCCAACAGGCAGATACTCCATCAGGCTGCACTCTCCCAGGCCATCACTGACTGCGCTCCAGCGAACTCAATCTCGCTCTCACTCACTCACTCACTAACTGACTCTCAGTCTAACTCTGACTAACTGCAGGCAGGTCGTTCCTCTCTTATGTATCTGCGCTGGCCCTTCTAGAATAGTCCGGATGCTCGATGGATTCAGGAATATCGCGAGATGGAACACTCCAGATTAATCGTGGAGTCATTTCCATACTCCTCTGTTACGGGACCACGGGCGGAAGCGAGTGGGGCTGGCCTAGCACTTAAGTGCTGCTCGTGACAGGCGCGATTGAAGCGTAAGTGTTGGACCTATACGCTGCCGGGCTGGGCCCATTGCCAGTTGGCATGGCGGATGCTATAAACATTACAAAATTCCTCCCTCTATTTTTTTCGATCACTTTCTGAACCAGGTGCCCTTCCCATATTAACTCATTTGCCATTTGTTGGTCATGCCTCCGTTCGTTCGCATTACCTTCCCCATTGGCATTTGGTAAATTGAGATCACCCGCTTATCGTTTCCCACATAGCTGATTATCTTATCAAATAATTCTGAATCAGCATCTGCGCTACCCTTTCCTGGTCTGTACACTCCAAAGACATCAAGTTGCCTATTATCTTTGGAAATGAGCCTTAACCCTAAAATTTCATGTTTGTCATCTTTAACTTTTTTGTAGCCCACAAATTCTTCTTTCACCAGAATGAATACTCCCCTTCCTACCATTCCTATCCTATCTCTACGATACACCCTCCAGTACCGAGAGAAAATGTCTGCATCCATTGTATCATTCCACAGCCATGACTCAACTCCTATTACAATATCTGGTAAGTATATATATATTAAATTACTTAATTCTATTCCTTTCTTTACAACTTCTACAGATGAGCACTAACATTTTTATGTCACCCCTATTTGATTTCCAGTTCCCTCTTCCTTTAACACCGCTCCGTAGGCCAGCCTGTTTCCCTGAATGTATCTCCCTATAACCCTTCTAAACACCCACCCATTATGATCTAGAAATCTCACTCCCAGTTTCCCCACATATCCACTCCATAGTCTCATTTAAATCCCCAATCATCTTCCAGTCAGTATCCCTCCTACACGGTACTCCACTGATAACAATTGCTGCTTTCTTAAAGTTTGCCCGTGCTGCATTCACGAGGTCCCACACATCCCCAACTATGTTGGTACTTATACCTGCCTGTATTACGTTGTTAGTACCAACGTGAAACACTACCACCTTCTCCTTTCCCTCCTCCTTCTCTTCTACTTTCCTCAACATCTGCCTTAACCTAGTTCCTGGATAACACTCTACCCTGGTACCCTTTCCTCCACACACTTTCCCGACATGTCTAACGATGGAATCCCCCATGACCAGGGCCTCAACCCTGCCCATCTCATTTGATCCCCTCCCATCCTGGTCAGTCCTATCTTTCCTGACAGCTGCAGAAGCTACTTCCTGCTCCCTTTTCTCCATCCCATGACCCTGTTCCATCTGTCTTTTCCTACCCACTACTCCACATTTCCCTTTCCTAGCTCTTCCCTTTCTCCTACTTCCACACTTCTCGGCAACAGTTCCCTGTTCCTCATCTTCCCTCGGTTGTTCTACCTGCAGCGACTCATACCGATTTCTCACCGACACCTGTCCTGAATTCTGATCCTGAATGGAGCCCTTAGCCTGCAATCTCCTTCCCCTTAAAACATTAGACCACCTGTCTTCTGCAATCCCCCTTTCCTTCGCATCCCTCTATTACACCTACTGTATCCTGTACATAGTTTGAGGGAGGCCTACTTTCCTTCCTGTCCTCTGAGAGAATCGTAATTATCTCCCTCAAGCTCTCCAACTCCTCCCTTATACTCCTTAATGCCTGGCCACACCCACAGTTCCTACACTTGCACTCCTTAGCAATTCTTTACTAACTAATGAAAGAAAAGGAAAAATAAGATAACTTATTCTGTGCAAAATAAAAATGAAAGGAAAGAAATATTGTCTAGGTTAGTTCACACAGATCACACGACAATAAGTTAATTAATATAGGCATACTCCTACACTAAAATGCTACTTAATTTTATGATTTTTTATTCTTACAACACGATAACAGGATGAAAATTTCTGTTAATTACTGGAAGCAGAGAATAATACACAAGAATTACACAATTCTTAACTGCAGCCAAGTCTACCCTAAATACCAAAACAGAATTCTAGTAAGAGAGTTACTACAGATACCAAAGAAATGGTATTATACTGCACAAGTATTTCACAGTGATAGAATAAACACACTAATTTCTAATAAGATACTATAATACGCTACAATAATTTTAAACTACGTTCAGACTAAGTACAGATACTACAAGACACTAAAATAATTTTAAACTACGTTCAGACGTATTCTGACTACAACAGGTTATTACCAAGCACAAACAGAAAAGAAAATTACCATAAAATTAGAAATTCGCAAAACTACTCAAAACTATAGAATACTCACTCTGATTTCTAATAAGTTACTATACTACACTACAACAACGTTTAAACTACGTTCAGACGTATCCTAGATTAATACTAAGCAAAAATAGAAATGAAAATTCCAATTAGGCCTAAATTAGATATTTGCAAGAACTACCGGTAGGTACTCAAAGATTACCAGCAAAGTTAAACACGTAGACAGATTAATATTAGTACTACGTTATCCTGCTAAGCTGTAATACAAATTATACCTGGCGTTTGCACAAAAATACACACGAATATAATAGGCAAGGTACTATCTAATATAGGGTATCTACACTACAATTTTCAACTGAAATGTGGTTATGTGATGGTGGATTACTATTATTTTCCCTACTCCGCGAGACGGAAAATAAAAGTATCCTTAAATGCTGAAAAATATGAGGTTTTTACAATAATTTCTCAAAAGTATTTCTGTCTAAACTACGCCAGGGACTTGAATTGCAATTATTGGAATGTAGGAACTTGTGTCGTGGAAAGGTATAGCAACCCAGCTGATGAGCCCACTGTTACAATGGGGCGAAACGCTGGTAATTTCACGATTGAAAAAAGCCTAAAGAACTTAAATGTTTTTAAGCTTGTACATGCTGTCAAAATAGGCGAAATAGATAATACCTATGGAAGTGCACTGCAATCCCATTATTCCTCAAATGTATTTCATGTAATAAAACTCATCACGGATCAGTGCTCCCTTTCGAAAAATAAGTTTGATTACAATTATATTTAACTCCTGTATGTTGGTGTTCATGGATGTTTTGTACTTTTGAAACCTTTTGTAGTCAATGTTGAGCCAACGGCCAATAGAATACAACATATATTAAGCAGGAGAATAACGGCCAATAAAATAATGCGATCCTTTTTGAACGCTGCCTTTGTCATTTGATTGGTATATCTGTGTTTCTATGTCTCAGAGTTTAATGGTGTCAGATTAAAGTAGGTTGCTGATAGGAGTGGATTGTCAAATACAGTATTCCTGTGTGGCAATATCCTGATAAACGTATAATACAGGTATTGTACTTCTTCGGCTTACTCTTAGAACCTCGTGCGTCATTTTTAACAAACTTTTCAGGAGAGTGGGGGGGAAAATGTTATAAATTTCACAGAAATTGTTCAACCGTTGTAATTTTAGAGTTTGTCTTTATTGAATTGCATAAATAAGCATTTCAAGTAAGTCTTAATATACATCTAGTAGACTTAAAGGTGCGTGCACCAAGATATTTCTGTCAACTTTGTTAATTAACACTTACCGCCAGTCCACGCCAAAGTTAATGAACAGTGTTAACAAAAGAGAGTTAATAAACAATGATAATGAAAACATTTCTCAATATAGTTAATAAACTGGGACCGATTAACTTAGATGTTAGACCCTATAAACAACAAGCATCATCATCATCATCATCAGTTAATGAACTTTTGTTAACAAACTTCAACAATTATGTCCACACCAGAAAACTGTTTGTGAGGTTACGATGCATAGTGTCAGGAAGAAGAATAGACGCAACGTGCGGCAAAGATATAACTTATATTGGAAAGGCGTTTAGAATTAAGTTTGCAGAGAACGCTAATGTCAGAATTTTTAATTCATGGTGCAACACGCTTTCAAAATTTTCTTGAGAATTCCCCCACGTGACTTTTAGTTCTTGTTGACAGTAAGCAGGCCTGAAATTGCAAGAAATGGTACAGATTATCGTAAAGCCGGCTCCACTAATGACAGGCTATTTTATAGGTATAACTTTTAGATTCCCAGCAACTGGTGAATCCAACATTTCCCTTATATACGGTACCTATTTCAGTTACGGTATTGTGCCTGAGGTGTTTGAAGCTTTATACAACAATATCAAGGAATTGGTAAGGGTACGAAATTAAGAAAATCTTCATATAACCTATCTTAAAGGTGAAGCTTCCACGGTGTGTACAATTATTTAGTTTATTTTCCAGGTTAAACCGTGTTGTTGTTATATGTGTACATTACGTAAAGTTTGCCGACGTTTCGAATACATTGCAGTATTCTTTGTCAATGCGACTGACCAAGGCCAGGAACCGCCCTTGTAGTGTGATTGCTGCCTGGGAGACTGATTACCTCGGATCGAGTAGGGGAATTTCAGTCGCCTTGACAAAGAATAGTGCAATGTACAGGTATTCGAAACGTCGGCAAACTGTACGTAATGTACAGATAATAACAACACAGTTCAACCCTGAAAATAAACTAAATAATTCATATAACCTAGTTAGGATAGTATTATTTGGATGATAGGGCCTATACAAGTGATTATGGAAGGTTAGGTTTTTCAGCGAGGAGCAGTAGCGTAGCGAGAAGCGGGTCAGAGCTAGGCTCGGATGGGGACCGGCTGTAGGGAGGTACACGAATTTTTTTAGGAGCTTGTCTTTTGAAACAAAATTAGATTTAGTTGATAAGGTCCCATTCTCCCATTTCGGAGGCCAAAGTTCAAATTCTACTTTAGTCAGTGTATGAGATTATCGTCGCCATAAGACCTAGCTGTATTGGTGCGACGTAAAGCCCCTAGCAAAATAATAATAATAATAATAATAATAATAATAATAATAATAATAATAATAATAATAATAATAATAATAATAATAATAATAATAATAATAATAATAATAAGTGTATGAGATTCCAGGACTGGAATGACCAGGCCGGAGACAGCCGTGAGCCGTGAACAGTCTTGCCTTTTATTTGGGAGGGGAGGAAGAGTGGAGAGTCCTAAGGCAAAAACTATGTCAAATCTCAAGAAATATTATTTAGAATCAAATTTCAACATGTGAAGAATTTTCGTAAAAAAATGAAGGACAGTTTTATGGAAAAACAGTGCGTATTGTTTTTAGTGTATTTTCAAACATTTCAGAAAGGACGTGGGTACATCCATTTTAAAGTATTAGACAGTAATAATTATGCTGTCTGGCCATGCTTGCCATGCTACGGTAACCGAGTAGACCGTACAGCCAGGGACTCGACGCCGAGTGTTGGGCGGCGGAAAATAACCTGACTCCCCACAAGAGCCAACGGCTTCGGGCGGATGAGCTCTTGTGGGAGGGTAATGGGCCCTCAGCAGAGGAAATGCTGCTGAAATACCATTGAGCTGCAGCGTCTGTACCCCAGAGGGGCGGTTGCAAAAGGCGTCTGTTCTCCAGGTTAGGGGCGGCCTAATTATATGTTGGCAGTAGCTATAAAATGCCCTCAACGACAGACGAAGCGACCCGTCGGTTGAGGAATCATTTGTCGCATCTATGGCTACGTCTCTTCTAAATTCGGAACATACTAGGGCGTCCCCTCAAAGCGACGCGCGCCACTTACGCCCGAGTGACGTGATAAATGAGCAAGGGTTACCTACTCATGGACGGGGTAGGCTAAACAAGCTAGTTCAACCCAAACAACTACTGAGATTTGCTACTCTCAGTATTGGTACGTTGACAGGCCGACATCGTGAACTAGCAGAAATGCTTAAAAACAGACGTGTCAACATTGCCTGCATCCAGGAAACCAAGTGGAAAGGTTCAAAGGCAAAAGAAATCGGAGATGGCTACAAACTCATCTATCATGGTACCAGTACACGAAATGGTGTAGCAATAGTCGTCGACCAGAACTACTGCAACAATGTCACCAGTGTCAACAGGGTGTCAGATAGGCTTATGTCTATCAAGATTGACTCAACTTCCATCACTGCCCACATTGTATCTTGCTATGCACCTCAAACTGGATGCACTGAGGATGAGAAGGATGAATTTTGGAACAGTCTGGATGCCCTCCTTCGAGCAATTCCCCAGGATGAGTCCATTATTCTTGGAGGAGATTTAAATGGACATGTCGGGTCTCACAAAGAAGGATATATGCGATGCCATGGAGGATATGGGTTTGGTGTGCGAAACGATGACGGATGTCGGATACTCGATTGCGCAGAGGCTCATGATCTGATTGTTACCAACACATATTTTAAAAAGAGGCCAACACATCTGGCTACTTATACAAGCGGTGGTCATGCTACTCAGATTGATTATTGGCTAATCCGTCAACAAGATTTTAAGCTGGTAACGGACACTAAAGTAATTCCGTATGACAGCATTGCCCCTCAACACCGATTGCTTGTCCTCGATATTCGTAGCAATGTTACACAACCCAAACCTAAACCTAAGACTGGGCCTGACCGAATTAAGTGGTGGCGGATGAATGCCCAACGAAACGAGTTGATGACAGCCTTAGCAAACTTCTCCGTGAAGTCCGATCAATCAGTTCAAGACATGTGGAAAGATGCTGTGGAACAAATACATCAGGCGGCGACAAAAACGTTGGGAAAAACCATACCCGGACGAAAATATATTAATAAACAAACCTGGTGGTGGACAGACGAAGTCAAGCAAGCAATCAAGGAGAAAAAGATAGCCTACAAGACTTGGTGGAACTCACGTCTTGATACTGATCTTCAGCAATATTGCGACCTGAAATCTGCAGCAAAAAGAGCTGTAGCTGCAGCAAAGGACCATTATTACCAGTCACTATACGACCAGCTTGACACACCATCAGGAGAAAACAATATATATCGTCTTGCTAAGTCCCGTCACCGTTCAACTCAGGACATTGGACACGTAATGCACATCAAGGGAGCCGACGCCAAACTGCTACGAGATCAACAATCCATTCTCCAGCGTTGGGCAGATTATTTTAATAACATCAGCAACAAAGAATTTACGCATCCACCAATTTCTAGTCCTGATCCTATCGTAGGCCCTGTTCCCTCAATTACATCCGAGGAAGTAATGCTTGCCATTAGCAAAATGAAAAATGGAAAAGCAACTGGTCCAGATGACTTACCAGCGGAAATCTGGAAAATGCTTGGAAAGCCTGCTTCAGAGTTCCTTGTCTCACACTTCAACCAAATCATCGCCGAGAAACAGCTTCCACACATGTGGACAACTAGCACAACAGTTCCAATCTGGAAGGGAAAAGGAGATGTGAATGATTGCTCGACCTATCGCCCTATACGACTCCTCTGTCATACTTTCAAGATCTTTGAACGTGTACTTGACAGCAGACTCAGATGTATTGTCTCTGTAACACCAAACCAGTGTGGATTTGTTAAGGGATGCAGTACCATCGATGCAATCCATGCCACATGCCTCTTGATGGAAAAGCACAGAGAGAGACAGAAGAGTGTACACATGGCATTTCTAGACCTAGAAAAGGCTTTTGACCGTATCCCACATGAACTTATTTGGCGAGCTCTTCGCTGCCATGGCGTCCCTGAAGAGTATGTAAGCTGGGTGCAACTTCTGTATCGCAATTCCACTAGTGTTGTCCGGAGTCCTGCTGGAATCTCTCTGCCTTTCGATATCACTGTGGGTGTTCATCAAGGTTCTTCCCTTTCACCATTGCTATTCATCCTCTGCATGGATACGGCAACAGCTGACATACAGACTTCACATCCCTGGACCCTTCTTTATGCCGATGATGTGGTACTTGCACAAGAAACCCGTCCTGAACTCCAGCATCAGGTTCAAACGTGGAAGGACAGACTGGCTGAAAATGGACTGCACCTCAATATCCAGAAGACAGAATACCTGGAATGTGGCCCCCAAACCAGAGGCACCATAAGTATCAGTGAAGAAGACCTGCAGAAGACCATGCAATTTAAGTACTTAGGATCCGTCGTCACCTCAAACTGTGACACCACTCCTGATACTCGGATGAGGGTAAATGCAGCTTGGCTCAAGTGGAGACAGGTCACTGGAGTCCTCTGTGATAAAAAGATGCCTCAATATCTAAAGGCAAAAGTTTATAAGAGTGTGGTACGGCCAGCAGCGATCTATGGGACTGAATGTCGCCCCATGACGAAACAACAGGAGCAAATGTTGACAACCATGGAGATGAAGATGCTTCGATGGTCCATGGGGCTGACCCGATGTGACCACATAAGGAACACGGACGTCCGGCAAAGGTTTGGTGTCGTGCCCATCATAGACAAAGTGAGGGAAGCCTGTCTCCGCTGGTACGGCCACGTCATGAGAAAACAGGACGACTCCGTTGCCAAAACAGCGCTCCACATCAACCCAGAGGGAACAAGACCACGAGGAAGACCGGCAAAGAGATGGACTGACAACATCAGGGCAGACATGCACAGTGTTGGCTTAACACCAGAAGATGTCAACGACAGACAGAAATGGAGGAGATGTAGCAAAGCAGCAGACCCTGCAAGTCGGGATTAATGCTAAGAAAGAGAGAGAGACAGTAATAATTATGTATTTTAATTAGATACGAGACGCTATGGCTGAAGAAGTCTTAAATTAGACGAAACATGTAGCAAAGAATATATAACATATTTTTGACACTGAATGTGTTCTCACTTGTAAAGTGAAGTGTATTGATTGAGTGGACAATTAAACCTCACACTAGGCCCAGTTCTTAATTATAATTTATAATTTCGTGTGGCTATTTCTAGCCGAGTGCAGCCCTTGTAAGGCAGACCCTCCGATGAGGGCAGGCGGCATCAGCCATGTGTAGGTAACTGCGTGTTATTGTGGTGGAGGATAGTGTCATGTGGTGTGTGAGTTGCAGGGATGTTGGGGACAGCACAAACACCCAGCCCCCGAGCCTTTGGAATTAACCAATGAAGGTTAAAATCCCCGATGCGGCAGGGAATCGAACCCGGGGCCTTCTGAACCGAAGGCCAGTACGCTGACCATTCAGCCAACGAGTCGGACAGTTCTTAATTAAATCTGCTTTATGTGTGACAGTCGATTAATCAAGCGTATGTAAATTACAAGCATACTATTACTCAGGGAATGCACATTCCATTTTGATTCGTTAGTAATTTTTCAGCTTAAGTCAATAATTTTTTTGTTTTATTTGGTAGCCTAATTCGTTTCCAAATTTCTTTGTTGAAAAAATAATTTTGTTTCATTTTAAGTTCCTTTTCCACTTAATTTTTTCAGAGGGGATGATTACCTAGTTGTACTTTCTCTTAAAACAAGAATCACCACCACCATCACCTGGACTTGTTCACCGTCCTATCCATGTCAGTGCAACGTGAAGCAAATTGAAAAAACGCATACCTTATAATGCCAACTAGCTGACGTCCCCGTGCTTTGCTACGGAATTCTACATTGTATACAGAATTCTAGGTTAGGTAGTGTACACATTGTGAATAAGATTGTAATAAATTGCATAGCTCTTAACGTTACCCTAACACGGCATGGGGCAGCATGAACTGCAACGCGAGAGGTGAGTCTTTACTAGAATTTATTATTGGAACTGAATTGATGATACTAAACCTAGGAAACAAGCCTACATTTATAAATAAAAATCGTAGGGAAGTAATAGACGTTACACAAAGCACTATGCATATTGCAAACTTTATGAAAGACTGGAAGGTACTGGAGGAACCATCATTGGCAGACCACCAGCACATCCAATTTGTAATAGATGTGAGACTATGTGGGACTGAAATGTACAGAGACCCAAAAAGAAATAACTGAGATAGATACAGAGAAGTTCTAGGGAAGGCTGTACAAAAAATTCCAACTAATGTGAGAGGACAGAAAGAATTGGATGAGGCAGCAGAACTATTAGAAGAGTCTATCATAGACCCATTCCATGAAAACTGTCCTCTCAAAGAAAAGAAAACCACCAAAAAAATAAGGTGGTGGAACACCAAACTAGCCAAAACGACAAAAGAGGTTAGGATGCTGTATAGAATATCATCTAGAAATGATATGTGGGATGTATATCATAGGAAACTCACTGAGTATAACCTAGAGATATGGAAAGTGAAAAAAAAATCTTAGAGACTGTTCTGTGAGAAAGTGGAAATATACACAGAAACAGCAAGGCTCCAGAAGGTTCTAAAGCAACCCATATAAATCAAGTTGGGACACCGGAGAAACCGAATGGGTCATTGGGTCATTTACTCAGGCGGGGAGGGACACGCTGGAGATACTAATGGCGTGTCATTTTCCTGAGGCTGAGGAGATGACAGAAGAATACATGGTTGGAAGAGAGACCGGAGCTCAAAGAGCAGACAGGAACTGTACCAACAGAATAATAAAACATAACCATACGAAATGGGCAATCAACACATTTCGTCCTATAAAGGGTCCGGGGCCAGATGAGATACTTCTGATACTCCTACAGGAAGGACGGGAGATACTCATCAATGCCCTGGCAGACCTTTTCAGAGCTAGTGTAGCTTTAGGGTACGTGCCAAAATCATGGTCTGAAGCTAAAGCAGTATTCATACCCAAGCCCGGAAGTGCAAATTATGCCCAAGACAAAGCATACAGACCACTATGTTTAACCTCCTTCATGCTGAAAGCAATGGAGAAAATTCTGGATAAATATATCAGAAGAATGGTGCAACTGAACTCAACGTTACATGAAAATCAGTTTGCATATAGACCTAGCAGATCCACTGAAGTAGCACTCCAGCAGATGGTTTGTAAACTAGAGGAAAACCTAGAATATAAAGAGATTACACTGGCGGCATTTCTAGATATAGAAGGAGCCTTTAGCAATACAACCTATGACTCTATGATCAAAGCATTGGTAAAGAGCAAGGTGAGTAAAACCGCCGTCAAATGGATTAAATCCATGTTAGACGGAAGGAACATAAAAGCAATGCTGTTTAAAGAAACGCTGACAGTTAGGGCCACCCGAGGCTGTGCTCAGGGAGGAGTTCTTTCTCCTCTGCTGTGGAACCTCTTAGTGAACAAAATCATAGCTATGCTCAACGAACAAGATTTTTATACACAAGGATACGCAGATGACCTAGTGATTGTGGTATGAGGTAAGGTGATGATTGTTATCCAGGGCCCCATGCAAAGATCACTTAACCTTGTGGAGAACTGGTGTCGGGAAGAACAACTATCAGTCAACCCAAACAAGATAACTCTGGTCCCTTTTACAAGAAGGAGAAAATTAGAGGGAAAGAGATCACTGAAGCTATTTGGACAAGACATATATATGGAAGAACAGGCACTGCACCTAGGTGTAGTGTTAGACAAATATCTAACCTGGAATCCACATTCAGAAAGGAACATAACTCAGGCCAAGAACTTGTTGTATGCATGTAAAAGAGCCGTCGGGAAGACATGGGGCCTAAGACCATCAATGGTAATGTGGATATACACAATGTTCATTAGACCGTTGATGGCCTATGCTGCAATCATCTGGTGGCAGAAAGTAAGTCAAGGAAAAATCAGCAGTAGATTGGATAGCCTACAGGGAATGGCATGCATAGCCATAACTGGGGCTTTGAGAACTACGCTGACAGAAGCCTTGAATACTTGACTAGACCTCCCATCACTATGCAATTTCATAAAAGAACAGGCTAGAATGAGTTCATATAGATTGGCACAATCAGAGTACTGGAATGCACAAAAACCCAATCTAGGACACTGTAAAATTAACAGAGGAAGTTCTACACTTGCCTGCTGATCATATGATACCAAAGTACAATTTTGAAAATCCATTTGAGACCCAGATAATAAAAAAAGGAGACTGAGATATCAACAAATGGATCACTGAAAAAGAAGATATAGTGTGGTGGACTGATGGCTCAAAAACTGTGAATGGCACAGGAGGAGGGATCAACGGGGGAAGACCTGAGAGATCAATCCAGATGAGCCTGGGCAAACACACTACAGTTTTTCAAGCTGAAGTGATAGCTATCACATAATGTCTTGAAGAAAATACGAAAATGAACTATAGGAATAAGAACATTTTCATTTTTACGGACAGCCAAGCGACAATTAAGGCACTAGAAGCAATCCGTATAATATCCAGAATTGTCTGGTATTGCCATTCTCACTTCTCCTGAAGCTCTCAAAGTTCAACATTATCAAAATAATATGGGTACCAGGGCATTCAGGCATAGAAGGAAATGAAAAGGCAGATAAACTGGCCAGGAAAGGGGCAGAAACACATTTTGTAGGCCCAGAACCTGTATGTGGGATTTCCTATGGACAAGCCTGACACTACAATAGGAAAATGGGTACAAAAGGAACAAATGGAAAACTGGAAAAATATTCCAGGATGCAGGCTTGCAAAGGAACTGATAAAAGGACCAAACAAGAAGCATACTACAGAACTATTGAATCTCAGCAGAGAAAATATAAGATGGGTAGTAGGACTGTTGACAGGACACTGCCATCTGAAAAAAAAAAAAACACCTACATAGAATTGGAGTAATAAGATACAATATATGTAGGAAATAAGCAGACCCAGCCAACAACTGGAAACTGCAGATGATGATTATGATGATATGTAGGAAATGCAATGAAGCAGAGGAATCAGCTGAACACATACTTTTCGAATGTGAGGCGGTGGGTAGAATCAGACTCTCCACTCTAGGACTACCAGGTGAAGAGAGGGAAAAAATCCAAGAAGACCTAATAAGAACAACCTGCATCTTTGTGAAGGGAGCAGGTATATCTGGGTGAGGATGAAGGAAAAACATGGTAGCAACAGATCTTAGAGGTCGATGCTAATTAGGAACTAATATTTAGAGGCCCCATGAAGGAAAGGAGAAGAACCTTACCCTAGAAACGGGAAGGGGAAGTCACCAAACATATTTTTTAATGCGAAGACTGAGTTAGGGAATTGTAATTGTAATGGTAGGCCCTCTTGCCTACAATCAGTCACAATCAAGTTGGGGAATTTTCATTATAATGGCAGACTCTCACTCTCCAACTGCATTTTTACATCCTTAGAAAGACTGCCTTAGTGGTTTCCCCAAATGAAATCAACATAGGTCATTACAATGACGCCAGTAGGAATGTCAAAATTAAAAGCAATGCTATCCTATGAAATACCCGATCAAATGAAAAACCACACATTTTCTCACTTTTAACGCTGATCTAACAGTCCAAATTTCCAGAGCTGGTATGACCAGGCCGGAGACAGCCATGAGCCGTGAAAAGTCTTGTCTTTTGGGGGGGGGGGGGGGGCTAAGAGTAGAGAGTCCCAAGGCGAAAACTATGCCTGTTTACTCTCTGTTTCCTAGGAGTACTCGATGAGTTGGAAAATCTCAATTCACTACACTGGCGGGGGAAAATCTATCTGACTTGGAGGGAAATCGTTCCTCCTAGTCAGAGGAGAAACCATTTCTTGGCTGCTAAGTTGGAATAAAATGAATGTAGAATTTCATAAAAGTAAAGAGGAAGAAGCTTTTCTTAAGAAACGGCTCATTTCAAGGTTGAATTATGAGTTATTTGGTGAATTGTGGTGCTATAATTTGGAATAGGCCAAAATTGTAATTGTAGACCAGGTCATAAGTGAGCCTCTTCCATTATCTTGTTAAATGTGCACACTGATCAATCCTATCAGCGCGTCAGAGTAGGGATCAAATAGTCGGAATACTATGATGAACCAGCGTGTTACGTACCAGCAGTATCAGAAAACGTATGAACCAGAGGAATGGTATGCTAGAGAAGAAAGTTATCTAACACCCCTGCTATTTTTTGCCAATATTCAGGCAGGCTGTTATACTCGATATGCAGCAGTAATCCCATCTTATTGGAGATGAGTGGCAGAATAAGGTACAAAGAACATTACAACAAACAATGGTTAACGTAATGTTATTGTTGATCAATTTTATGAGCTTTCGATATTGTAGGCCTTCACATCTACTTTCCTTTCAACACTGAAGTATCACTCTTATCATAGTTGGTACAGTAAAACGGTATGAAACATAAATGATTAAAAATTGTTTTCTCTATAAATTCTGTTAGGCCTATGTAGTACTTTTTGATAGGACCAATAACATAGGAATTTAAGAATGAAATTTTAAGCACGTTCCCTTTAACTACCTTTTCATCAAGGGTGAATAACATTGTTTATAGCTTAGACTGTAGTTTCTTATTCCCCAACTCTATATACCGATTTTCACTAAATTCTGTTTACCCATTTTCTCGTGGCTCGGCGTTGAAATGGACTTGGTAACAAAAATACAAATTCATGAATATCTCTGTTATCATAGTCGATACGGTAAAAATGTATAAGACATAAATGATCAGAAATTTAATTCTGTATAACTTAAGTTATGCAGTATTTATCGATAGGACCACTAATAACATAAATAATTGAGAATTAAATTTCAGGCCTTCCCCTAAACTACAATTTCACTCAGTGCAAATAAAATGATTTATAACCTAGATTGTAGTGGCTCATTTCCTGACTTTACCTACCAGTTTTCATTCAATTCACCTCAGCCGTTTCCTTGTGATACAGAGAGACAAAAATTACGGAAAAGTAAAATGTGCATTTCCTTGTTACTGTGGACTCGACCGATACATAAATACCATTCTTGTTAAATTCTGAGCAATGTACAGACAAAACTTTTATTTTAGGACCCTTTTAATGGTCGCAGAACCCTGCTGTTTTCTTAGACCGCCTGGCTAACATAAGAGATATGTGCTAGGAGCGTAATATTAATAGCCCGCCTGTTGGCTATGATCATTAAGGCATTGAAGTCTCTATGGTTTGACACCGTGGTTAGCCGGTTCGAGTCCCATTGGTCGAAAAAATGTCACCATTAGAACGTTGACCAGCAGGGTAGGAGAAGCAGTGGTGTACAATTTCTAATCACCAGATTGCATGCCAGAAGTCTGGATTCTATTCCAAACCTCTTTGCAGTGAGTGAGGGTATATGACTCTGTTGAAGGTGAGTCGTCCATCGGATGGAGACGTAAAGTTTTGAGCAGACCCCTTGGTGTTATTCGACAGGAGTAGGCTATGTGCTGACACTGGGTTTCACCCTCTCCCTCCCACATCCAGATGTGCAGGTTGCCTATGGGTGTCAAATAGAAAAACCTGCACCAGGCGAGCCGAACATGTCCTCAGATACCCGGTTTACGTTGTTTCCGACCACTCTGTGTGTACATACCCATGACTTTTGCTGCAAACACGCTTTCGTTAGAAAAATTTACTCCGCATATACCAAAGGTTTATAACATTATAATTATATTTTATGCAAATCATACTTGGAATTCGTTTCAGAGGATAGATGTATTCATTGCGATGTTCAGGTTGTGGTGGTAATAATAATGTCGTATGGCTTTTAGTGCCGGGATATCCCAGGACGGGTTCGGCTCGCCAGGTGCAGGTCTTTCTATTTGACACCCGAGGTGACCTGCGCGTCGAGATAAGGATGAAATGATAATGAAGACAACACATACACCCAGCCCCCGTGCCATTGGAATTAACCAATTAAGGTTAAAATCCCCGACCCGGCCGGGAATCGAACCCGGGACCCTCTGATCCGAAGGCCAGTACGCTGACCGTTCAGCCAATGAGTCGGACGGTTGTGGTGGTGATCATTGCTTTAAGAGGAAGTACAACTAGGCAACCATCCTCTGAATAATACTAATCAGAGGGAAAAGATGAAAGGGATCTGAAACTTCAAAATAAATTAAGGTATCAGCCAAAGAAAGACCAGGGCTATGAACGGCATGAAAATGAGACTCCCTAGGCCTTGAATGCTCTAATACTGTACCGTCGGGGTCAGAAAAGAACAAGAGTTCACCAACAGAGGCAGATAGGACAGGTGAAGTGAGGAGCCTGGCATAAGTAAGTGGAAGCAATTCCAGGACTCACCTGATGGTCCAGTGGTCGCCAAACCACGCTCCCAAGTTTAGATCACCTGCGGCACCTTTTAGTCACCTCTTAAGACAGGCAGATGATGCCGTTGTGTTATTCTACCACACTCGAGGGCAATGTTCAGGAACCCACCAGCCCACCCGCCAGAAGTACATTTACCTTTATAGCCCAACTAGCAATTAACCGTGGCTTCGCTCACGTGGATTTCGTCATTTGATCAAAGTAATCATTCCTCGGCATTGTACCAAGACATTATCTGAAAATTCCTAAAGTAAAAAAAACTCACCCAAAAATTGAGTTTCATTTACCCCAGAAATTTTTGTAAACCATATTTGTGGTCTTACCTTTTGGGGCTAAGACGAACATGTGACATAGAACTGTACATGTGAGGAACAGTCTTCTCTCACGTAAAAAAAAAAAAATACATATTTTTAATTTTTAAAGGAGATTCCAAATAACTATTCCCACATCTGCAACATCTTCAGTTTTTGAGATATAAGTGTAATCATAAAAACAAGTCAACTCCTTTTTCACCCCCTTCCTACCCGTTAAGCTGATTCCCCCCTCCCCAAAAGTGCATGTTTCTATATGTTTAAAGGAGATTCCAAATACCAGTTTTCACGTCTTTAACATCTTTAGTTTTTGAGATATAGGTATCTTCACACAAAGAATTCAACTAATTTTTCAATTCATTCATGCCCCTTAAGTGGATTTTCCAAAGACAAAAGAAAACATGTTTTTTTACTATGAAAGAATATTCCAAATACAAATCTTCATGCCTCTAAAATCTTCAGTTTCTAAGATATAAGTATCCTCATAAAAATAATTCAACTATTTTCCACTTCTTTTCACCCCCTGTTAAGTGAATTCTCCGAAAACAAAAATGTACAGGTTCCTGTATCTTTTTCTATTTGCTTTACGTCGCACCAACACAGATAGGTCTTATGGCAACGATGGGATAGGAAAGGCCTGGGTATGGGAAGAAAGCGGCCGTGGCCTTAATTGAGGTACAGTTCCAGCATTTGCCTGGTATGAAAGTGGGAGATCATGGAAAGCAATCTTCAGGGTTGCCGACGGTGGGGTTCGAACCCACTATCTCCTGGATGCAAGCACACAGCTGCGCGCCCCTAACCGCACGGCCAACTCGCCCGGTGCCTATATTTTTAAAGGACTTTTCAAATTCCAAGTTTCTTGTCTCCGACATGTTAGGTTTTTGACATATAATGTAGATATAATGGTACTCATTTTAAAAATTCACCCACTTCTCCAGTTCTTTTCAGCCCCTTAACTGGAATTTCCAAAAACAAAAATTTTTTAAAGGAGATTCCAAATACCAGTTTTCATGCCTGTATGTCTGTAACACCTTCTGTTTTTGAGATAAATGTATACTCATAAGAATAATTCAACTTCTTCTTCTTCACTTCTTTCTACCCCTCTCCCGCTTTAAGTGGACTCTCCAAAAACAAAAATAAACATGTTTGACTTTATTTTGAAAGGAAATTCAAAATACCAACTGTCATATCTGTAACAGCTTCAGTTTTTAAGATAAGTTTCCGAATAAACATATTTCAACTCCTTGTTTACTTATTATCAAACCCACACCCTTACGTCGATTTTCCGAAAAAACAAATGCGTGTTTCTTCATTTTTAAAGGAGATACCAAACACTAATTTACACATCTTTAACATCTTCAGTTTTTGAGATATAGGTATCCTCATAAAAGAAATTCAACTAATTTTTCACTCCAGCCCGTTAAGTTGATTTCCCCTACCCCTCCAATAGGTGCGTGTTTCTTTATTTTTGTAAGGTGATTCCAAATACAAATTTCCATGTGTGTAACCTTAAGTTTTTGAGATATAAGTTTCTCCATTAAAAAAATTAAAATTTTTCACTTCCTTTCACCCTGCCCCCTTAAGTGAATTTTCCATAAACCAGAAAAACTTGTTTCTTTATTTATAAAGGAGCTTCCAAATGCCAATTATCAAAACTGTAACATCTTCAGTTTTGAGATATATGTATCCTCATAAAAAGGAATTAAACTCCTTTTACAACACCCCCCTCCACCAAATTGATTCCCCCTCTCCAAAAGCTTGTTTCTTTATTTTATTTTTTAGGAGATTCCGAATGCTAATTTTCATGTCTGTAACGTCATTAATTTTTGAGATATAAATATCCTCACACAAAGTATTCAACTAATTTTTCAATTAATTCAACCCCCTTAAGTGGATTTTCCAAAGACAAAGGATTACATGTTTCTTTACTTTGAAAGAATATTCCAAACACAAATTTTCATGTTTGTAACATCTTCAGTTTTTGAGATATAAGTATCCTTATGAAAAGAATTCAACTCCTTTTTCACTCCACCCCCGCGCGTTAAGTTGGTTTCCCCCACCCAAAAATGCGTGTATCTTTATTCATAAAGGAGATTCCAAATACCAATTTCCAAGTCTTAACCTGCAGTTTTCAGATATAAGTTTCTCCAGAAAAATAATTCAAGTTATTTACTTCTTTTCACACTCCCCACTCAAGTGAATTTTCCAGAAACAAACAGTACCAGTTTCTTTAAAAGAGCTTCCAAATACCAATTATCGCGACTGTAACATCTTCAGTTTTGATATATATGTATCCTCGTAAAAGGAATTCATCTCTGTTTTAACAACCCCCTCTCCCCTCCGCTACCAAGTTGATTCCCTCACCAAATACGTGTTTCTTTATTTTTAAAGGAGATTCCAAACACCAGTCTTTACATTTGTAACATCCTTAGAATTTATATACATTCTCATACAAATAATTCAAATAATTCAACCCCCACTCTGTTAGGGTTTTTTTTCCAAAATACAAAGAATATGTGTTTCCTTATTTTTAAAAGAGATTCCAAACACCAGTTTTCACTCTGCAACATGTTAAGTTTTTGAGATATATTGTAGGTACGCTAATTTTAAAAATTCACCCCATTAAGTGGATTTTCAAAAAAAAAATATTTGTTTCTTTACATTTACAGGAAATTCCAAATACCAGTTTTCAAATCTGTAATGAGTTATGTGTCTGAGATAATTTGCAGATATAGTCTTTTTTAAATTCACCCTGTTTTTCACTCCTATTCATCGGATTATCCAAAAACACAAAAATACGTTTTTCTTTATTTTCAAAGGAAATTCCAAATTTCAATTTTCATGTCTGTAACATCTTCAGTTTTTGAGATATAAGTCTCCTCATAAAAGGTGTTCAACCGCTTTTCCTCCTTTTTTCACCCTCCTTAATGGGATTTTCCGAAAACAGAAAAATGCGTGTTTACTTTTAAAGGAGATTCCAATTACCAATTTTTACGTCTGTAAACTTTTGAGTTTTTGAGATATAGATATCCTCATTTTAAAAATTCACCCCCCTTTTCACCCCCTTAGTGACAGAATATCCAAAAATCCTCCCTTAGCGAGCACCTAAATGTTAATATGAATGTATCCTCAAAATTTCATTTCTTCATGTCCAGTAGTTATGACTCGGTGATGATGAATCAATCAGTCAGTCAGTCAGGACAAGTTATTTTATACATAGAGATACAGAGCAGCATCTGCCATTATCCATTGCTGATGTAGCTACTTACATTCCTATTGGCCAACATAAAGATGATGTTACATCATTCCCGTCAGTCATGATAATTAGATTCTGTTACCAACCCCTACAGAATAAAAGTGCAAATAAATAGAACATGTAAACGAAACAATGTGCTGTTAATGCCTAGGACAATCTCTGTAATGAAAAGATACAGGGAAAGTTGTAATTCATCGCCCTAAGCTGATTTGTCATGAGAACAGTGGCCCCTTGGAGAGGCCTTTATCTAGCCCGCGGCGCATACTGTCCGCACAGCAAGAAGAAAAGTTTTAATTCACCTTTCGAATTAGTGCTTGTTGTAGTTCCTAAGTAGAAAGATTGGCAACCCTGTTGACCGGACGTAGGTGAATGTTGGATATACTCGGGAGTGGGTTTTAATGCTTTATTCACTGGCACTGTGCTTTAATGTGTCTTCTTTTGTTACTTGTTGAGGTCCCTGGCTGATGGTAAAAGAATGTCAAGTATTGTCTGCAAAGCTTGAATATCTTGGCACTGTGCTTTAACATTTAATCATTTGTTACCTGTTGCAGTTGAAGTCTGAATATCTTTGTCCACTTACTCTTATTTTAGCTTCACAAATGATTCTGATCTTCTAGGTCAATACGCTTTTGTTTTTGGAAAGAAAAAAAAAGAGAGAGGGAAATGTAGCGACGCAGGATCTGCTTCGGAAAGTTGAGGTGATTGAACCCTAGGTATAAAAGGCAAACGAATTTACTTAAACATGTACGGTCCGCAACCTAATAATTTCCAAAAGAAATTGATGAATCCCCAGTTCCAATACAACACACATATAGGTACTTGGAGAGTTAGATCACAGTCATCCAGGGTAGTGGCATAGTGGCCACCATACTTGTCTGTGAACCTTAAAGACATGAGTTTGAGTCTCGTCGCAGCTATATTTCTTGTACAAAATAAATATTTGGGAGAATGTAAAGATAAAAATGGGGGGAAAAAATATTATGCAAATTGCAGTACACTTAATTAACTACCTCAAATTAATATAAGCCTAAACATTCTCACAGTTACTGCTGGATCTCTCTCTCTATCTATATATATAAAATAACTTGTCCTGACTGACTGACTGACTGACTGACTGACTGACTGACTGACTGACTGACTGATTCATCATCACCGAGCCAAAACTACTGGACATAATGAAATGAAATTTTGGGGATACATTCATATTAAGATATAGGTGCTCGCTAAGAGAGGATTTTTGGATATTCCATCACTGACGGGGTGAAAAGGGGAGGGGGGTGAAATTTTAAAATGATTGTATCTATATCTCAAAACTTTAATAGTTTACAGATGTAAAAATTAGTATATAGAATTGCCTTTAAAAATAAGGAAACACGTATTTTTTTGTTTTCAGAAAATCCCAAAAGGAGGGGTGAAAAAGGGTTTGAACGCCTTTAATCCGGATACCGGTACTTATATCTCAGAAACTGAACATATTACAGACCTGAAAATTTGTACTTTTGATCTCTTCTAAAAATAAAGAAACACATATTTTTTATTTTTGGAAAATCCAATTAATGGGAGGGTGAAAAGGGGGGTGAATTTGTAAAATGAGTGTATCTATATCTCAAAACTTTGAAAGTTTACAGATGTAAAAATTGGTATTTAGAATCTCCCTCAGAAATAAAGATACACATACTTTTTTGTTTTTGGAAAATCCTTATACTGTAATAAGGGTGGAAAAGGGTGAAAAATGGGTTGAATGCCTTTAATGAGGCTACTTTTATTTCAGAACCTAAAGATATTACAGGCCTAAAAATTGGTATTTGGGATCTACTTTAAAAATAAAGAAACGGGTATTTTTTCGTTTTTGGAAAATCCAAATATGGCGGGTGGAAATGGGGGTGAATTTTTAAAATGAGTGTATCTACATCTTAAAACTTGAAAAGTTTACAGATGGAAAAATTGGTATGTAAAGCCTCCTTTAAAAATAAAGAAACACGTATTTTTTGTTTTCGGAAAATCCCAATGGGGGGGGGGTGTGTAAAAGGGTGAATAATGGGTTGAATGCCATTAATGAGGATACATATATCTCAGAAACTGAAGATATTACAGAACTGAACATTTGTACATGGTATCTCCTTTAAAAATAAAGGAACATGTATTTTTTTGTTTTTGGAAAATTTAATTACTGGCGGTTAAACAGGAGTGACAAATTGGGGTGAAATTTTTGAAAGACTATATCTACAGAATACCTGAGAAACGTAAAATGTTACAGACATAAAAAGTGGTATTTGGAATCTCCTGTAAATGTAAAGAAACATAGGTGATTTGTTTTTGGAAACTCCATTTAAGGGGAACTAAAAACGGGGTGATATTTTAAAATGAGAATTTCTACAGTATATCACAAAAACTTAATATGTTACAGAAGTGAAAAATGGTACTTTTTATTTCTATTAAAAGTCAAGAAATGTGTATGTTTAGTTTTCCGAAATACCACTTGGCTGGAGGGGGAGGGGTAAAGTGACTGAAAATGGTGGTGAATTATTTTAATTAAGCTACTGATATCTCAAACATGAAGATGTTGCAGACGTGAAATTTGATATTTGGATTCTGCTTTAAAGTAAAGAAACACGTATTCTCGATGAAGGGGGAGGGGGGGGGAGGTGAATGAATTGAAAAATGAATTGACTTAATTGTATGAGAATACTTACGTCTAATACAAACTAAAGTTGTTACAGACGTGAAAATTGGTATTTGGATCTCCTTTAGAAACAAAGAAAAATGCATTATTTGGAGGTGGGGGAATCATGTTGGGGGCGGGATTGAAAAGGAGTTGAATTCCTTTCATGAGGTCACACAAATCAAACACTGAGGAAGTTAGAGTCGTGATAATTGTTATTTAGAAGATCCTTTACTATTAATGAAACAAGGTTTTTGCCAGAAAATTCAATTGGGGGGGGGGGGAGGAGTGTGAAAGGAAGTGAAAAAAGTGACTTATTTTTATGGGGATACCTATATCTCAAAACTGCAGGTAATAGACGTGAACATTGGTGTTTGGAATCTCCTTTAAACATAAAGAAACATGCCTTTCTGTTATTTTTGTGGGGGTAAATAAACTTAACGGCGGTGGGGTGTAAAAGGAGGTGAGAATAGTTGATTTTACTGTTCATAATGTACTTATAAGGAGCTTCGGTTGCTCAGGTGGCACCGCGCCTGCCTCTCACAGCTGGATTATGTGGTTCAAATCCCGGTCACTCCATGAGACATTCGTGATGGACAAAACGGAAGCGGGATAGGGTTTTCTCCGGATACTTCAGTTTTCCCTGTCATCATCATTCCAGCAACACTGTCCAATATCATTTCATTTCATTTGTCATTCATTATTCATTGCCCCAGAGGAGTGCGACAGGCTTCGGCAGCCGGCACAATTCCTATTGCCGCCGCCAGATGGGGGCTTTATTCATTCCATTCCTGACCCTGACGGATGACTGGAAAGAGGCTGTAGATTTCCGATGTAGTTATTCTGATCATAAACCGATCATTTTTTATCTTTCCTGGGTTCGTTTTCAAGAGCCATCTTTTTCTTCGGAGAATGTTCTTAGATTACAGTACATTCTCCTGGCATATAAATAATAATTTAAACACCTTTGAAATAAACGATAGGAATGAGATTGACCGTCCAATTGTTCACCTCTATAATAAGGTCAACAATGCACGGAATATGTCATTTGTATCACCAGAAATCCCGCACACTTCGCTACGCGCGACAATGGTGCTGGTCACATTGTTAACAATGACAGTGGCAGCAGATGTAATTTACCGCCAATTAGCGGTCTTGCATCTTGCTATGGGGTCCAGAACATCTATAATAATAATAATAATAATAATAATAATAATAATAATAATAATAATAACAATAACAATAACAACAACAATAACAACAATAATAACAATAATAATAATCTTGTTCTGGACAGTCGTAAAATGTGCAGACCGCGCTGGAAACGGGTCCTGGACGGGTAATGACTAAGAATGAAGTCCAGCCACGGGTTCAGGTCCACCAAGGCACCCAAGAGGACACCACGCCGGATATCCTCAAGGATTTGATCCATATTAAAAATTCTTATAGGGAAAGATGGCAAAGATTTAGGGACCCAACTGACCGGGTGGAATACCTGGACCTAGCCCGGGAAGTACGAAATCGATTGCTGGAAAGAAAGATTGAAAAATGGGAGGAAACTTGCCATAATCTATTAGAAAACGAGTCAGATCGCGAATTTTGACGGATTCTCTCAGATAACCAGTCAGATCGCGAATTCCGGCGGATTATACATAAAACAATAAGCATTCAATTCTAAATTTCAGTATAATACCGTAGCGAAGCACGGGTATCTTGCTAGTACATATATATATATATATATTTGAGGTAGAAAATATTGTTCTCTGCAGTTTGCTCTGCTTGACTCTATTGTAACTCATTACAAGATATTGAGAATGCTGCAATTCTAAAATTTAAAATTCATTGGAATTTTTCCATCATGTGTCGCATATATTTCACCTGGCATGTTGTCTCCTCTAAAACTAGGATTCTCAAGCTTTTTTGTTCCCCTCCCAGCCATTCATGGTAATGTTGACTCTACAAAGACAGTCAGTTCTAAATTTTTAACACAATGATTTTGTCCTGTCTTTGAATTGTATCAAACTGAAAATTTTTAGACTAATAGAGGTCCGCAACCTCACTATAAACAATTATTATTTGTTTCTGTCTGTATCATTTGTTTTCATTTCTTTTCTTCTTAGGTTTGATACAATGTTTAGATTCAACTATCTATAATATTAACCTTTTTTTTTTTTTTCACTGAAATTGTCTCAACGAGTTATTTATTGCTCCATCTAATGATGGAAGTATTGTATATTGTATTGTTTTTTATTTGGCATGTCTTTTTGTTTTTTCTTTTGTTCTTTCATTATGTTTTTAGCACATTTTTAGCTTGTATTATGTAAATAACTTTAAACCACATTATTTCACTGAAGATGGCTCAAACAAGTCAAAACATGTTGAATTTTATTACTCCATCTAATGATGGAATTATGTATTGAATAGGAGGATACATTAATTTTTCCTTTGTAAAGTACTGTAACTCTCCAAGTATGTATGCATCGCATTGACATCGGGGGATTCATCAATTTTTTGGGAATTATTAGGTTGTGGGCCTGTCGTGTTTAAGTAAAATGTGTTCACCTGTTAGTGTTCTATCATCTCCACTTGACCTAAAGCGGATCCTGCGTCATGACATTTATCCTCAATTTTTTAGAGAATGAAAATGAAAGTGAAGATAAAAATGGGGGAAAAGAATATTATGCAAATTGCAGTACACTTAATTTACTACCTTATATTAATATAAGCCTAAACGTTTTCACAGTTACTGCTGGATCTCTCTCTCTCTATATATATATATTTGAGGCTTACCCTTATACATGAGTAAGCGCTGAGTGTTCCCCCACAAGCTTCTTGAAATTGGTTGGATGCTGAGTCTGGCCTCTCCTTGTAAGCAAGGAGGCTCGGATTAACAAACTCTAAATTGCTCCCTGAGTACATCAACCAGTTCATACGGCTCGAAAAAGTTTATCCCTTATCTAGCATAGGTATGTAATGATCATTTAACCTTTTTGTGTACTCTTAAGACATTTAACTCAACCTTTGATTTGTTCTTATTTCCACATAGTTCTAAGGAAGGCTTTGGCACTGACCATTCAGCCAAGGAACCAGACTTCATTGTGTAAGTTTTCCTATTTTTATTTTTTGTCACAGTTGGTATATCCTGTATGTCCTTCAATCTCTCCTATCTTGCCTTCTGTGATTAGTTGTATCAGGTAATATTTAAGGTGTGACAAAAATAGGCTGCTGTCCTGCATTTTTTGAGTTTTAAGACTTCTTGTTATTTCCTGGCTCGGCTGAATACATCCTCGTTGGTGATCTTGAATATTCCGCATTTTTGAGGCTTTCAGTCAGTTCATTGACAAAGTTGTTAGTGTTCATCCTTCGACACCATAAAGCAGCACCTGTAACACACAGCACTTAACAACAAGCTAATGAGTTTTGAACCAGAGCTCTCACTCACATAGATGATGTCTATTTCAGAAAGACTACTCTCACATTGCCAATTCAGGTGTTTATTTATGCATCTGTATCTCATTACTGTATTAATCAGCATCCTGGGCACTTGAATTGTGATTCCTTTTTATTGATTTACTTATTTTTATATTTTTCAATCTGCCTTACATTGCATCGACACAGATTGGTCTGATGGCGATGATGAAATAGGAGAGGACTAGGAGCGGTAAGGAAGCAACTGTGACCTTAAAGTAAGGTTCAGCCCCAGCATCTGCCTGGTGTGAAAATGGGAAATCATGGAAAACCATCTTCAGGGCTGCCAACAGTGGGGTTCTAACCCACTATCTCCCAAATGCAAGCTGATGGCTACGTGACCCAAACCGCACAGACATTTGCTCGGTGTGATGCCCTTTTAATGGCTTTTTACAATGTGATAAGATAACAGCGTTGAAGATTTCCTGCTTGCTGATTAGTATAAATTTAGCTTTCTGAATGTTGATTGTAAGGCCAGGTAAGTCTATTGACATTTTGTTCATCATCCATTTCCCTCCCTCCAGGTTGGGATTTTATGGCACCTTTCCATCTTCCTCTATCCAACCACCATTGTTCCTCTTTAACTGTGTTCCAATCCAGCTTTCTTCCAATTATACTGTTCTTGATTGTTTTCAGCCGGCCCCATGGTGTAGGGGTAGCATACCTGCCTCTTACCCGGAGGCCCCGGGTTCGATTACCGGTCAGGTCAGGGATTTTTACCTGGATCCGAGGGCTGGTTCCACGTCCACTCAGCCTACGTGATTAGAATTGAGGAGCGATCTGACGGTGAGATAGTGACCCCGGTCTAGAAAGCCAAGAATAACAGCCAAGAGGATTTATCGTGCTGACCACACGACACCTCATAATCTGCAGGTCTTTGAGCTGAGAAGCGGTCACTTGGTAGGCCAAGGCCCTTCAGGGCTGTAGTGCCATGGGGTTAGGCTGATTGTTTTCAGCCACCTTAGTCGTGGTTCTCCTTCTTGCCCTCCCTCCTCCTATCTGGATCTCCATCATCTGCTTTGGTATCCTTCCCTCTTTCATCCTCTTAACATGTCCAAACCATCTAAGTTTATCCCTCTTCATTCTGTCGTAAAGCTTTCCCACTCCAATTTTCTTCCCGATGTCCTCATTTCTTACTCTGTCTTTTCTTCTTACAAAATTGTTCAAAATTATTTGGATTATCCTCCTAGTCAGTACTAACAATATTTGCATCCAATTAAGACGAAACTGACATGTTTCAACCTGGCATAGGGTCATCCTCAAAAACATCAGATGCACATACAAAGTGTCAGTTAAAGTTTTTCTTAAAAACATGATGAAAATTTTAAAATGTGAGGTGGTGATTGTTAAAACAGTCTTGAGCTGGAGGCCAATTTGTTTCAATTTTTTAGTTGTCCTCTGATGTAGTTCAACTGATGTATCTGTTGGCTGAAGGTGCGTCCACACCAAGATATTTTCGTTAACTTTGTTAATAAACACTGTTAATAAACACTGTTAATAAACAAAGTTCATGAATATTTTTGTATGTTAATAAACAAAATAAGTTAATGTGTTTATTTACTTTTTGAGCATGTTAATAAACAAAATATCTTTAACTTTTGTGAATGAAACTTTTCATTAGTTTTTCATATTTTCGTTAACATTTTGGTACGCACATGTGCAAGAATGCAATTAGAGCACGCAAATTCATAGCACGGAGTACGATGACTCTTATTTCTCCTAAAAGCTGACTATCATATCGCAAGCGAAAGTTCTAATATACAGTATTTTTAATTCAGTATGATATTCTTTTAGCTGTGTTCTAATGTAGTTTCATTTCCAACTTTGCTCCTCGCTGAATAACCTAACCTTCCATAATCACTTGTGTATCATCAGAATAATACTATCCTAACTAGATTGAATGAAGATTTTCTTGATTTTGTACGTTTTCCAATTACTTGACATTGTTATATAAAGCTTCAAACACCGCAGGCATAATAACTGAAATTGCTTGTTTTGATTCCCTTGACAAATAGGTATATAAGTGAAATGTCGAGTCATCAGTTGCTTGGAATCTTCAAGTTATACATATAAAACAATGGCCTGTCATTAGTGGAGCTGGCTTTCTGATAATCTGTATCATTTCTTGCAATTTCAAGCCCATTTACTGTCAACAAGAACTGAGTCATGTGGGGGCATTCTCAAGAAAATTTTGAAAGCCTGCTGCATCATGAATTATACATTCTAGCATAAATGTTCTCTCCAAACTTAATTCTAAATGCTTTTCTAATATTTTTCTTTGTCACACTTTGAGTCTGTTCTTCCTGACCCAGACAGCTTTTCTGGTGTAGACATGTTGAAGTAGTTTATTAAGGAAAATGTTTGCATTGTTTATTAACTTTTTATTAACATTACTTATTAACTTTGGTGTGGACAAGCCATTAGTTGTTATATTCATCATAGGCTGAAAGCGAGAGCTGGCCTCCGTAGTCAGAGAACGCGGGTAATACAAGCGGGGCCACGTAACACTAGAAATCAGACCGTTCAACTTTATGTATATCAGCCTGTGACTGAACACAATAACTAAGCCAATAGTGTACAGATATCAGCTGAACCACATCAGGGGACAACAAAAACATTGAAACAAATAGGCCTCCAGCTGAAGACTGTTTTAACTATCACCACCACACATTTTTAAATTTTCATCATTTTTTAAGAAAGAACTTTAACACTTCGTATGTGCATCTGATGTTTTTAATTTATTATATGTCTTACTGAGGATGACCCTACGCTGCGTCGAAACATGTCTATGTAAAGTTTCGTCTTAATTGGATGTAAATATTGTTAGTATTGACTAGAAGGATAATCCAAAGAATTTTGTACAATTTTGTAAGAAGTTCAACCATCAATACACATATAACAAGAGATTTACAGTCTGTAATACTGTCTTTTCCTATTGCACTTCTTAAAAATTTCCATTTTACTGGCCTGGATTTTATTCTTCTGTCTTTCTGGTGGTGTCCAGGATTCTGCTGTGTATTATGTCAGTGTTAGGCAGTAGTAAATCTTATACTTCACCTCTTTACACTTCATTGGTACTTCCTTCCTCCATACCAGGTTTCTCACACTCTGGTAGAATGCATTTCCCTGTTGAATCCTTTTAGTGATTTCCATGTTCAGCCCAGCATCCTGCATTAGTTCGCTTCCCAACTACTTGAAGCTCTCCGAAATGTCAAGGTTTTGTTCCTTTATTTTTATTATTCCCTTTCCTTTCTCTTCTAGTCAACACCATTGTCTTATTCTTTTCCACACTTATTTTCAGTCCTTAATTTTCGGTAACGTCATTCACCATGTCTAGTGTTCCTTGTACTTCCTCTCTGTTTACTCCCCATGCCACAATATCATCTGCAAACAGCATTACCTTCAGCTTTTTGGCATAAAATAGTGAAGATCACTGAAATGGTCGACTCTGATTCAAATAGTGATGAGAAACGAGTGTTGGTATTCACCATTCAGTAAATGTTAGACCAAAAATAGTATGTACTGGTGTGTAACAAACATATGAATACAATGAGAGATTTAGGTTAGATTACAGAACTTTTGAGTATTTGCTTGATAGCATTGATAATAGAATGTTCCATTGAAAGGAATGAAGCATAACCTAAAAACAGCAGCTTCACATTGCACTCCACGGGTTGGTAGTTATACGCAGTACCTACCATTGTGTTTCCCTAGTGCAGTTCTGCTCGGAGACTCCAACTATCCTTTAAAAGCTTGGCTTATACCACCAGTAAACCAAGATGGTGGTGGTGATGATTATTGTTTTAATAGAAAGTACAACTAGGCAACCGTTCTCCATACAAAACTGATCAGATAGAAAAATGGAAGGGATCGAACACTTCAAAAAATGAAAGTATCAACCAAAGAAAGACAAGGACCATGAAGGGCGTGAAAACCAAAGACTCTCTAGGCCTTGCAACCTAATACCATCAGGGTCGGAAAATAACAAGAGTTGAACAAGGTAGGTCGGATAGGATAGATCAAAGTGAGAAGCCTGGCACAAGTAAGTGGCAGCAATGCCAGGGCTCAGCTCAGGGCCCCGTGATCATAGGGGTGCCAACTGTCCCGTATTGTACAGGACATCCTGTATTTGAGGTGAACATTTTGCGTCCTGTATTATGAACTGTTGTCCCATAAAGACGAGCGTTTGTCTTTTTTTCTGTCTCTAAATATTTTAAAAGCCATATTTGATTCGAGCACCATTGAAGTTCAAAATAGCTCCATTATTTTTTCTCTTTGGAGCCTCAGAAGAAGAAAATCTCATAATGTCACACCATTTGCTGGTAAACTTTATCATCAAATAGTGATGAGAAACGAGTATTGGTATTCACCATTCAGTAAATGTTAGACCAAAAATAGTATGTACTGGTGTGTAACAAACATATGAATACAATGAGAGATTTAGGTTAGATTACAGAACTTTTGAGTATTTGTTTGATAGCATTGATAACAGAATGTTCCATTGAAAGGAATGAAGCATAACCTAAAAACAGCAGCTGTATTATGAATCAATCAATCAATCAATCAATCAATCAATCAATCAATCAATCAATCAATACCGATCTGCATTTAGGGCAGTCGCCCAGGTGGCAGATTCCCTATCTGTTATTTTCCTAGACTTTTCTTAAATGATTTCAAAGAAATTGGAAATTTATTGAACATCTCTCTTGGTCAGTTATTCCAATTCCTAACTCCCCTTCCTATAAATGAACATTTGCCCCAATTTGTCCTCTTGAATTCCAACTTTATCTTCATATTGTGATCTTTCCTACTTTTAAAGACACCACTCAAACTTATTCATCTATTCTTATTTGTCTACTGATGTCATTCCATGCCATCTCTCCACTGACAGCTCGGAACATACCACTTATTCGAGCAGCTTGTCTCCTTTCTCCCTAGTCTTCCCAGCCCAAACTTTGCAACATTTTTGTAACTACTCTTTTGTTGGAAATCACCCAAAACAAATCGAGCTGCTTTTCTCTGGATTTTTTCCAGTTCTTGAATCAAGTAATCTTGGTGAGGGTCCCATACACTGTAACCACACTCTAGTTGGGGTCTTACCGGAGACTTATATGCCCTCTTCTTTACATCCTTACTACAACCCCTAAACACCCTCATAACCATGTGCAGAGATCTGTACCCTCTATTTACAATCCCATTTATGTGATTACCTCAATGAAGATCTTTCCTTATATTAACACCTAGATACTTACAATGATCCCCAAAAGAAACTTTCACCCCATCAACACAGTAATTAAAACTGAGAGGACTTTTCCTATTTGTGAAATTCACAACCTGACTTTTAACCCTATTTATCATCATACCATTGCGTACTGTCCATCACACAATATTATTGAGATCATGTTGCAGTTGCTCACAATCTTGTAACTTATTTATTACTCTACACATAATAACATCATCTGCAAAAGGCCTTATCTCTGATTCCACTTCTTTACTCATATCATTTAAATATATAAGAAAACATAACGGTCCAATAATACTGCCTTGAGGAACTCCCCTCTTAATTATTACAGGGTCAGATAAAGCTTTGCCTTCTCTAATTCTCTGAGATCTATTTTCTAGAAATATAGCAACCTATTCAGTCACTCTTTCGTCTAGTCCAATTGCACTCATTTTTGCCAGTAGTCTCTCATGATCCACCCTATCAAATGCTTTAGACAGGTCACTCGCAGTACAGTCCCTTTGACCTCCTGAATCCAAGATATCTGCTATATCTTGCTGGAATCCTAAAAATTGAGCTACAGTAAAATAACCTTTCCTTAAACCGAACTGCCTTCTATCGAACCAGTTGTTAATTTTACAAGCATGTCTAATATAATCAGAAAGAATGCCTTCCCAAAGCTTACATGCAATGCATGTCAAACTTACTGGCCTGTAATTTTCAGCTTTATGTCTATCACCCTTTCCTTTATACACAGGGGCTACTATAGCAACTCTCCATTCATTTGGTATAGCTCCTTCTGCCACGCACTTCCATAGGTCTTCAATTAAAATTTCCAACGTGATTGTTCATGCTGTTTACGACTAAATCTACGTAAATTATGGTGATGTTATCAATGTTCGTTGAAGGTATCAGTGTTAAGATGTCAGATGGATTGTACTGTATGTACTGTTATAAGATTGAAACTTTTTTCTTTCTTTTTTTTTTGAATTTCAATAATTATGTTATTCTGTCAGTAATATAATTTCGTGTGGCTATTTCAAGCCAGGTGCAGCCCTTGTAAGGCAGACCCTCTGATGAGGGTAGGCGGCAACTGCTATGTGTATGTAACTGCGTGTTATTGTGGTGGAGGATAGTGCTTTGTGCCAGTACGCTAACCATTCAGCCAACAAGTTGGACATTCTGTCAGTGAAACTACCAGTCTTAAACACTGTTGTTGAGAGAAAGTGTCATTTTGTGCAGTCTGGACATCCTAACTATTTCAAGAAACTTCTTTGCAAGAATTGCTTACATTTTCATGATTGCATCATCTAATAATACCAATATAAATGGTCCATTATTGGACATTATAAATATTCCAGCTAACTTGTTCCTGGTTGCCAGCATTTCATCCCAGTGTGCTAATTGGGCTCATCAGTTAGTAAACAGCACACCTACCAAGATGCATGGCTAGTGCATACCGTGGAGGCCACTGCATAGGCTACTTGGAGCCTCCGGCAGTGCCAATGCACTATGAGAGACTTTGTCTCCTTACCAAGCAAGCAGCTTTGAGCTCCATAAACAAGTGCAATATGAATCTGTTAGCCACTAGTACAAGAACAGAAGCTGAAGAATGTCCTTACATCTGTAAGTCTTGGATTCATGGTCATATGGTCATACAGGATTTGATGGAAATGAAAGAGCAGATTCCTTAGCAAAGTTAGCCGCCACATCAAACATCGGAATTACATATGATGAACCTCCAGTTTGCTATATTAAGTGGCAAATCAAGAAATCTAAATATATAAAAGAAGAGTTTTGTCTGTACATTGCTCAGAATTTGAAAACAATGGTATTTCTGTATCGGTCATGCCCACAGTAACAAGGAAATGCACTTTTTACTTTTCTGTAATTTCTGTCTGTCTGTCTATCTGTCTGTATGTACACTCATCACTCGAGGCTAAAGAGAATTTAATGAAAATCAGTATCGCAAAGTTGAGGAATAGGTCGCTACAATCTAAGCTGTAAATAATGTTATTCACGCTGATAGAAATGGTAGTTATGGGGAAGGCCTAAAATTTAATTCTTAAATATTTATGTCATTAGTGGTCCTATCTCATTGAAAACGGGTATACAAAGTCAGAGAATGAGCCACTATAATCTAGGCTGTAAATAATTTAATCACGCTAAATGAAATGGTAGTTTAGGGGAAGTTCTAAAATGTAATTCTCAAATATTTATGTTATTGGTGGTCCTATCGATAAATAATACATAACCAAAGTTATATATAATTAAATTTCCGACCATTTATGTCTTATACATTTTTACCGTACCGTCTATGATAACACAGATAGTCATGAATTTGTATTTTTGTTGCCAAGTCCATATTTCGACGCCGAGCCACGAGAAAATGAGTTAACAGAATTTAATGAAAATCGGTATATAAAGTCGGGGATAAGAAACCACAGTCTAAGCTATAAACAATTTTATTCGCCCTGGATGAAATTGTAGTTTAGGGAGAGGCGCTTAAAATTTAATTTTTAAATACCTATGGTCCTATCGAAAAATACTACATAACAAAAGTTACAGAGAATACAATTTCCGATCATTTATGTTTTATTCAGTTTTACCGTACCGACTATGATGAGTGGTATTTTGGAGTCGGAAGAAAACTAAATGTGAAGGCCTACGATATTGAAAGCGCATAACATCAACAATAACATTACATTGACCATTGTTTATTGTGATGTTATTTGTCTCTTATGCTGCCTCTCAACTCCGATTAGATGGGATTACTGCTGCGTACCAGGTATAACAGCCTGACTGAATATTGGCAGGAAAGAGCTGGAGAGTTAGAAAACTTTTTCTTTAGCATGCCATTCCTCTGTTTCACACATTTTCTGATACAGCTGGTATGTAATACTGTAGTTATTCACAGTATTCCAGTTATTCGATCCCTACTCTGATGCACTGTTTTGAATGAGCAGTGTGCATACTTAAGGCACAGACTGACTTAGCAGTAGTAGTATGGCCTGGACTAGAGGAACAATTTAGGCCTATTCCAAATTATAGCACCACAATTCACTAAATAACTCAAAATTCAACCCTGAAAAGAGCTGTTTCTTAAGAAAAGCCTCTTCCTCTTCATTTTTATTAAATTCTACATTCATTTAATTCTAAATTATCAGTGAAGAGGGGGTTTCTCCTCTGGCTTGGAGGAAATATTTGCCTCCAAGTCAGATTTTTCCGCCGCCAGTGTAGTGAATTGATATTTTCCGACTCATCGGGTACCCCTAGGAAATAGATTTGTGAAAGGGCATAGTTTCTGTCCTGGGAGTCTCCACTATTCGACCCTCTCCCCGCCGAAAAAAGACGAAGAGTGTTAACGAATCACGGCTGTCTGCGACTTGGTCATTCCAGCTCTGGAACTTTGGACTGTTAGATCGGCAGTGTAGTCCTGTTCGTTAAAAGTTTGAAAATGAGTGGTGTTTCATTTGATTGAGTATTTCATATGAAAGCATTGCTTTTAATCGTGCCATTCTTACTGACATTATTGTAATGACATATGTTCATTTCAATTGGGAAAACCACTAAGGCAATTTTTCTGAGGATGTAAAAAGGCAGGTGGAGAGTGAGTATCTACCATTATAATGAAAACTCCCCAACCTGATTGTGACTGATGGTATGCAAGCAGGTCTACCGCTACAGTGAAAATCCCCTAACTCAGTCTTCATATGAAAAAAGATGTTTGGTGACTTCCCCGTCGCGTTTATAGGGTAACGTTAAGAGCTGTGTAATTTAATACAATCTTGCTCACATCGTGTACACTAGGATTCTGTATACAGTGTAGAATTCTGCAGCAAAGCACGGGTACATCATCTAGTATATTATACATCAGTGGAACAATAGCTGGACTTCTAGATTAAAAGGATCTCTTACAAGAAAACTATTCTTCCCCAAAGTTAAAGATAGACTTTAGAGTAAAGTATTAGTGCCTAACTTTGTCCTAATGCAATTTATATCCGGTAATAGAAGTTTTAAATCTTACCTTGAGCAATTTAAAATCCAAATTACAGATGGATATTTATGCTTTTGTGGTTCTGCTCAGAGTGGATCATCTACTTTTCTCCTGCTCTGTGTTTGGAATAAAAAGACTTATATTTGAGTTCTTTTTTTTTTCTGCAAGTTACTTTATGTCACACCAACACAGATAGTTCTTATGGCAACGATGGGACAGGAAAGGGGTAGGCCTTGCCCGGTGTGAAAATAGGAAACCACGGAAAACCATCTTCAGGGCTGCTGACTGTGGGGTTCGAACCCACTATCTCCCGAATACTGGATACTGGCCGCACTTAAGCGGTAGCAGCTATCGAGCTCGGTATATTTCAGTACTACCTGAACAGTTGTGATCTTGTATTTTCTAAACCATTGCATGATATTTTCAAGAAGCTTTGTTGTTATAAGCAATTCTTAACATTCATTCATCACATCTTTAACAAACTGAACTCTTAATCTGTCATTATGAAATATTTTAAGATTATAAACTACAGCCTTAATATGCTCTTGCGAAATAGGGCTCCATCACTAAATTTTAGACTATTGAGAATCTTCCACCGTTTTGATACTTTATTTTGCCTTTTGGCAAATTTTTTATTTATATGTTAACAGTAACTTACATGTTTCGTTCCTTGTTTAGGAACATCCTCAGCTGTTATAGTGGCTTAGGTGAATGGTTAAGATTTTAAAATACATAGATTTACAAATACATTGATTCACTTAAAAACTAAATACGAATTAAGATAGATGATATTAAAAACAGTGTGGGGTTAGTGTGTTACTGGTATGAGAGCAGATGATTACATGGTTGATTGACTTAAAACTATGTCTATTCATTAGAATAGTTGTTCAAAAAAAATTTCACTTTGTTACATAAAAAGTCTGTATGCAATTAAAATTCTTTAAAAAATGTTTGACTTCATAGCATTGTTCGAATTGTTGAAAGTTTTTCTTCCTTTCCTTCCAGGTAAGTTGTTGTATGTTGTATGCTTGCTTATAGTGCTTTTGACTGAGTCTAATGTGGAAACTTTTGGAGCTGATTGCTGATCTATTAATGTGAAGGGAGCCTCGTTTCAAATTTCTTGCTATAGCTGAATTCCGATTCTACTGTGACCCTGGAGGGACGTTTGATACTGCTTTGCGTCTGGTGAAGTAATGGTGTGTGTATTCCGTTGTATGCAGCAGCAGCTGTGGATTTGAATGAGATCCCGACCTCATTGGGTCCTTTATCTCAACTTGACATGGGGCTCTTGAGAGAGCGTTGACTGTTGATTTAGCTTGGGAAATTATTCCAGTATTTCTGAAAGGAAGGAGACGATGGATGATCGCTTGAAATATGGTGGTGGATCGATAGAAATGTGGTGGTGGCTTTGTGGGACTCGGAAGGAGCGTAAGAGGGCGCTAGTGATTGGGATGCTTCTGGATGTGTAGGAGCATGCAGTGTGTCTAGGTGGGATAAACTTGGATTTTGTTGGTGGGGGGACTAGATTTGGATAGTGCCGGTTAATAAGAAGTGGAGGTTTCAAAGAAGATCTATGGGCGGGATGGTTTGTGGTGTGCGGTTTGAGTGGTGCATAGGAGGGGGATTGAGTTTTAGGTCCAGTAGGGGTGGTGGCATCTGATTTGTTGATTGCGACAGCTTGAGGTGTTTATTGACTGCGCAGTGCGCTTTTATTGCGTTCTTAAGGAACGGGCAACCTGGGTAGGAGGTGGCATGTTTTCCTCTGCAGTTGGCGCACGTAGGCTGGTCCCTTGGAACTGGGCAGACGTTGTGATGATGATTATCACCACATCTGTTGCATCGGATCTCATTTGTGCAGTTAGCGGCTGAGTGGTTCAACTGCAGGCAATTGTAGCACATATGGATAAGAGCGGATTGTAGACAGGAATGATTTCGGTTTGGTCTGTTCGATTTGGTAGTGGATTGGCTGGCTGGTGTAGAAGGGGTTGGTGATTGCAGCATAGGAACAGTTTGTTGCAAAATTGGTTGGTTATGGTTTTCTTCTGTGGTTAAGGGTTCGGTTTGGGTGCAGGTTTCAATAAGAGATGGTGACGGAGTGATTTTCGAGCAGTTTGAACACAGTAGTGAACCATCCTCCACTGTTTCTTCATCTTCTCCCTCGTCTGTTGGTTCGTCTTCTTCTTCCTCTTCTCCCTCATCAGTTGGTTCGTCTTCTTCTTCCTCTTCCTCAGGTTCTGGCTTGGGATAACATTTGAGGGGGCGAAAGTAATTTGGTATTGGAGTTTCCTTGATCATGTACATTCTTGAGCAGAGTTCGCTCATTTGATGTTCATGTAAGGGGGTGATCAACAGGAGGTTATTATGCATTTCTTCTATTAACGCAACGTGAGTAGGGATAAGGTCTTGGATGGCGTCTATGAATGTCATCCGGTTCAATGAGATAGATCCTGCGAGGCCGAGCAGAATGATCATTACGGTGTTGGTAGATGAGATAGGGAGTGCTGAGTTATTTCTCCTGTAGGTGAAGGGACAGTCGAAGTTGTGGTTCTCAATATTGAAATTGCTGCTGGTAGTGCACTCTGAGTTTTGTGAAGAAGCTGGCGACGAGGAACAGTTGGGGTGTTGAGGAGGGGATAGCTGGGTTTTCTTCTTACTTCTAGTGTTATAATTGATGGGGAGGGGTTGAACAGGGGCCTAGCTACTTGATTCACTGGGCGTGTTGCATGATCTTGGTTTTGGAGTCATGGCAGGATTTCATGGCTGGGAATTAATTAGAGTGGGTAGGGATGGACCAGGGAAGAAATACTAGATGGTCAAACGCAATTGTATACCAGGCTATGTGTTGCAACTTGTTGCCAGAGTCATGCCAGGCTAGTTTTGAAAGTGGATTACGCCACAGGCAAGTCATGGACTCAGAACACCAAGCTGCCTGACAAATGCTCTGGTGCTGCCCTGGGTGGCAGCTGCTGTCCTCTTGGTTGGTGGAGCTAGTGTGTGCTAGCGGCAACTCTGCGATGGGGACTGGCAAGGAGCGCAGGCAGACCTGGTAGAGTATATCAGGAAGGTCGGGCCTCGCTGAAAATCTGTAGCAGTTTGCCTACTTGCTAGGCGGCAAGCCAGGGCTGTTGAAGCAATGCTTGTTGGGCGGCGAGCTGGTAGTCTGGGTTACCAGTGCAGGCCTTCGGGGTTAGCTCTCCGAGGTGCTCTCTTGCTGGGCTGCCGTGTGAATGTGTGTGAGCTAGTTATCGTCCATGTTTCACTTCTATACAATGCCACTCTCCAGACGAAAGTCTTCAAAAACATCTTTCTAATCCCTATATCGATGTTCGAAGTGAGCAAATTTCTTTTCTTAAGAAAGGCCTTCTTTACACTTGTGCTAGTCTGCACTTTACATCATCCTTACTTCTGCCATGGTTAGTTATTTTATTACACAAGTAACAATATTCATCTACTTCCTTTAAGACTTCATTTCCTAATTTAATATTTCCTGCATCACCTGACTTTGATCAACTGCACTCCATTATTTTTGTTTTGGGCTTATTTATTTTCATCTTGTACTTCTTACTCAAGACTCTGTCCATACCATTCACCAATTTCTCCAGATCTTCTGCAGTCTCAGATAAAATAACAATATCAGCAAATCTCAGGGTTTTGATTTCCTCTCCTTGGATTGTGATTCCCTTCCCAAATTCCTTTTGATTTCCTTTACTGCCTGTTCTATATAAACACTGAAAAGTAGGGGAACAAACTGCAACCTTGCCTCACTCCTTTCTGGATTGCTGCCTCTTTTTCGAAGCCCTCGATTTTTATCACTGCGGACTGATTTTTATACAGAACCAAACCAAACCAAACCCCATGGCACTACAGCCCTTGAAGGGCCTTTACCTACTAAGCGACCGCTGCTCAGCCCGAAGGCCTGCAGATTACGAGGTGTCGTGTGGTCAGCACGACAAATCCTCTTGGCCGTTATTCTTGGCTTTCTAGACCGGGATTTTTATACAGATTGTAGATAATTCTTTATTCTTGGTATCTGATCCCGATCCCCTTCAGAATTTCAAATAGCTTGGTCCAATCAAAATTATTGAATGCCTTTTCAAGATCTACAAATTCCATGTATGTAGGTTTGTCCTTCTTAATTCGATCCTGTAAGATCAGGCATAAAATCAGGATTGTTTCAAGTGTTATCCATTGATTTCTTCTGAAGCCAAATAGATCTTCTCCCAACTCAATTTCAACTTATCTTTCCATTCTTCTGTAAATAATACATGATAAAATTTTGCAGGCATGAGATAATAAACTAATGGTGCGGTAGTTTTCACACTTGTCAGCACCGGCTTTCTTGTGAATAGGTATAACAACATTCTGCCGAAGATCGGATGGCACTTCTCCTATGTCATACATCTTACACACTAAATGGAATTACCTCACCATGCTAGTTTCTTCTAAGGCAGTCAGTAATTCAGAGGGAATGTCGGTAAAACTTCAGTCTTCCTTACGCAAGTTTGTTTTATAGTAATCATGGCTGACGGTAGGTGAATGGACACTGCCATTGGTTGAAGGCTAGTCCAGTGAAATGTCGTTCCCATAATTCAATACAGACAGAAGTTATGACCAACTTACGCGATGAAAAGACCTAAACCTAAAAGTGAGGCAATGTCAAAGAATAACCATATGAAACAAATAAGAGTAACAATATCTGGCTATTTTGAAGTATGGTAGTGACATTTCATAGGGCAAATCTTCAGACGATTGCAGAGTCCATTTGTGCCAACGCCAGCCACGATTATATAAGAACGTGATGAAATTGTTGAGACGTTTCGATGGAGACTTATGATTGAATATTAACAAGAAATAGAGGCCTAATTATTAGTAGTACGTAGCTTTCCCGACACCGGAAGAAAAAAACACAAGGAAATGTAACATGAATGTTAAACAATGTATAATAGACAAGAAAAATCTTTGTAAGTGGAACCAACCTTAATGTAGTGGAGGATAGGCGACGACATGAAAAAACAACACAATTGAACTTCTCGTTCACTAATAATTTAACATCTCGGCCACACCTTTCACATACTCTGCTATTTGAAATCAAATTGTGACGTACTTAGAATTGAACTAAATCATTGAAGTTGTTCTTGTAATTTGATGAAAAACTTGTTACATAACACATCCATCGCACGATGCCATGTCAGTATAATTAGATATGTTTTGTGTATCAACAATGGACAGATGCACTGGATGCGCAATGTACGAAGAAAGAAGTAGTAGGGTTTGCTGCTATCAGTCCTATCATTTCGTGACCAGTAACCAACATAGAATGCTGTGGTGTATTAATGTGAAGAGAAACGTGATTGTGGTCCAGGGCTAAGTACCGTAACATGTGAAAAGAAACGTAATTGTGGTCCAGGGCTAAGTATCCTAATATCTGAAAATAAAGGTAATTGTGGTCCAGGGCTAGTTCCTAAGTACAGTGGTTGGCAGCATCGGCAAGTCGTGCAAGTCGTCTGCGAGAAATAAACATAGGACAGTCATACCGCGTGTAGATATTGCCGATGCAAGCGGTAACCATGGTACTACCGTGGTACTAATGTTGCATGAGATGGACTGAAGTTCTAATGGGAATGTCATCAATTCCAGGTGCCTTGTTCCTATGCAGGTCTCGCAAAGCTCTGTCAAATTCTGACTTAAAAATTGGGTCCCCCATTTCATCAGCATCAACAGCCTCTTCTTGTTCCAGAACCATATCATCTACACCAGTACCCTGATACAACTGTTGGATATGTTCCTGCCATCTTCCTGCCTTGTCTTCTTTCCCTAGAAGTGGTTTTCCATCTGAGCTCTTAATATTCATAAACCTAGTTTTCCTTCCTCCAAAGATCCTTGATTGTCCTGTATGCAGCATCTACCTTTCCTATAACCATACAATACAACCTTCAACATCCTTGCACTTCTCCTTTAGCCATTTTCCTTAGCTGTCCTGTACTTTCTATCCACTTCATTCTTTAATTGCCTGTATTCCTTTCTTCCCTCTTCATTTTTTGCATTCTTCTACTTCCATAGTTCATGAATCAGGTCTAGTATCTCCTGAGTTATCCATTGATTCTTAGGTGATTTTTCCTTTCTTCCTATCATTTCTCCAGCAACCCTAGAGACCTCATTCTTCATGACTGTCCATTCTTCTCCTATTGTGTTTCCTTTAGCCTTTTCATTTAGTCCCTGTGTGTTAGGGACCTATGCCTACCCGGTATAGGTATAACCAGTTGAACACATAATAAACACTCACAACAGCTATAAAATAAACACTATATTACGAAAACACAATTTCACACATTACAGTGTCCGCCATACTTGTTTCTTTTTTTTTTTTCCAAAGGTCACCATAACAACAGCCAAACACTCATAGTGTAAACATGACATACTCCCACCTTTTGATACCAATCAAAACACAATGTTTACAGACAGAGGCGAGAAGGTATTTTAACTCTTCTTCCACTCCTGGTGAAGTTGCGGCTGCCGAGACTTAATGTCTCAGGAACCGTATCACTGGGTAAGGCCATCTCCTCACTCCCACCTTCAACCTCCAATGGATAAAGGTGCCTCGTAGGACGGATGAGTTCTCCTGTGGATGTCTTCACCCGAACTACCCTGATCACTTTGTCTTTACCTGGAAATATAGCTGTCACTCTCCCCAGGGGCCAGTCGATTCTTCTCTTGTCATCACTACCAATGATGACCACATCTCCTACCTTCCAATGCCGATCAGGCTCCTTGCCCGATGGACAGCACAGAAGGCTACCCAGATATTCCAGTCGGAATCTTCTCCTCAGTTCATTCCTCAGCTGTTGAAGGTACTGAAATCTTCTTGAGAGACTGACCTGATCTAGTTTGTCTAAATCTGGAGTACCAACCATGGGAATGTCCTGAAGAAACATTGACGGAGTTAGAGGTACCAATTCATCACGACTTTCTGAAATGTAGGTGAGGGGTCTGGAGTTAATTACGGATTCACAATCAGCAATAACAGTCAACAGTTCCTCATATGTCAAGATAGCCTTGCCGAAAACACGCCTTAATAGTTTCTTGACCATTTGCACAATGCGCTCCCAGAATCCACCCCACCATGGAGCTGAAGGAGGACTAAACTTCCACTCTATTCTAGTAACCGATGTTTCCGCACCTATTTTTTTCCAATCAATGTTGCCGAACAATTTGTTAGCCCCAGCAAAGTTTGTCCCATTGTCACTATAAATCACACGAGGCCTGCCTCGTCGGGCTATGAAGCGCCTAAGGGCTAGTAAAAACCCTGCAGTCGACAAAGTCATTACTAGTTCAAAATGGACTGCTCTAACAACTGCACATGTAAATATCACAATCCAAGCCTTGTCTTTGGATTTTAGAAATAGTGGTCCAGCAAGATCGACTCCTACCACTTCAAATACACCTGCATCTCTCACACGATCTTCTGGAAGGGCTGGCGTTTCAGGAACTGATTTTTTCATTTCGAATCTTCTACATTGTATACATTTCCTGATGACTTTGCGAATTGTTCTTCTTCCCTTTGGTATCCAGTAGTGCTCCCGCAGTATGGCGAGTAGAATCTGAACACCAGCATGAGAAGCTCTCAAATGGTGTTCTCTGATTATCACCTCAGTCAGAGGGTGATTTGATGGCAATAAAACAGGTGTACGGAAATCGTATTCATCCTTCCTGTTGGTCATTCTTGTCTTAACCCTGACGAGGCCCAGCTGGTCTTTGAAAAGGCACAATGTTTGTTGGTTGTCCCTTTCAGCAAAGTTCTCTTCTTGAACAATTTTCAACAGTCGTCTCTCCGCCATTGAAATTTCCAAATAATCCAATTCAGAAGCAACATTCTGCTGTATGCCCTTTCTCGCATTGTTGATGAACCGCAGCATCCAGGCCACCATTCTGACGATTCTTGAATACTGAGAAAAGAATCTTAAATACCACTGCTTTCCTTGGGAGACAAGCATAGTAGTCGTAACAAGGCCTTTTTTTCTTTCTGCATTGACCTCCTCTTCATTAATTTCTACAACGCGCGATGGCCAACTGTTCTCTTCCAACTTTAACCAAGCGAGTCCCTCCCACCAACGAGAAGAAATCAGCTGCGAAGTAGAGCAACCTCTTGAAGGTAGGTCTGCTGGGTTGTCTGTGCCTGGTAGATGAAACCAACACTTAGGATTAGATAATAATCTAATTTCTTTCACTCTGTTAGTGACGAACACTCCCCAAGCTTCCTCTCTTCTTATCCAACATAGCACAGAAGAAGAGTCACTCCAATAGTACTCTGGGATGTCCGTCAGATTCAGACTTTCTTTCACAGAAAAAGCGAGACGTGAGCCTATAGTGCAGGCTAATAACTCCAGTCTCGGTATAGTTATTTTCTTTAAGGGGGCTACCCTTGATTTTGCTGCGACCAGTCGCACTTCAAACTCTTTTCCATTGAAAGATCTTAAAAAAATAACGGCTGCATAAGCCACTTGACTGGCATCACAAAATACATGCATACTCCATGACGATTTGTCCTCACAACTAGAAAATCTTCTAGGCACTTTAATTTCTTTTCTTTAAGGGGGCTACCCTTGATTTTGCTGCGACCAGTCGCACTTCAAACTCTTTTCCATTGAAAGATCTTAAAAAAATAACGGCTGCATAAGCCACTTGACTGGCATCACAAAATACATGCATACTCCATGACGATTTGTCCTCACAACTAGAAAATCTTCTAGGCACTTTAATTTCAGCAACAGAGGACAACTCCTTCAACCACTTATTGAATTTGATTTGGGTGTCTTCACTTAACGGACTATCCCAACTTACTTTCTCTCTCCAACTTTCCTGTAGTAAAACCTTAGGTACAATGGAAACCGGACACGTAAAACCAATTGGGTCAAAAATACTTTGAGTCATTGACAAAACTGTCCTCCTTGTGAGAACATCAGAGTCATTCAACTTCACCATTTTACATGACAAAACATCAGCTACGGGGTCCCACAACAAACCCAAAACAGGTGTCACTTTAGGTACTTCATCCTCCAGAGTCAACCTGGTGTACTCCCACCCTCTTAGGTCAAATTTTCCTTGCAACAGTAGCTCCCTCGACTCATCCACAAATTGTTTAAGTTCTTCTTCTGTGTTCACGGAAGTGACGCAGTTGTCCACATACAGAGATGTTCTCAGTTTATCTGCGGTTTCACGGAAGCACGAATTGTTCTTTAAATGAAGATCCAATACCGCTCCAAGTAGAAACGGACTGCAGTTAACTCCAAAAACAACCCGTTTGTGGCGGTATATTTTAAGAGTTCCCTTAGAAAAATTCTCCCACCACAGGAATTTCAAAAAGTTTCGATCCCTTTCAGCGACTGCGATTTGAAGAAAGGCCTTCTTTATGTCTGAGATCACGCCAATCCTGTTTAAACGGAACCGGTTCAAAATAGATGGAATTACTTCTAATAGATTAGGTCCCTTCTCCAGACAGTCGTTGAGTGAAAGTCCTCCTTTCGATTTACATGAAGCATCAAACACCGGCCTCACTGCTGTAGTCGATCCTTCCTTAAAAACTCCTCGGTGCGGTAAAAAGTACCCAGCATCCTGAGAGCTTTCTTGGCCAACTTCTTCAATTATCCCTTCATCTAGCCAGTCATGGAGCACCTGCTGGTACTTCTCAAAATTTTCTTCCTTGATTAAGCGGTGTGTTGCAGAAACCAGTCTTTTTAATGCAACATCCTTGTTGTCTGACAATAGCTGCTGATCCTCTTTCCATGGAAGCGCGACTTCATATCGTCCTTCCTCATCTATCTTAACATTTTCTTGGAAATGTTTCAATGTTGCCATTTCAATCTCCTTCTTCGACAACGTCTCGGTCGGATCACAAATTCCTATGCTTTCCAAGTTCCATAGTTCACCCAAAGAAGCCGTTCGCACAAACAGAGAGTTCACCATAGACACTGTGTTAGAGTTCTCAGTTGTCTTCCAGAGCTGTCCCATCACTGTCCAACCAAATGTGGTCCTAACAGCAACCAAACCAGACCTCAACTTGATTGTTTCCCCGCTCAATAAACTTCCCACGATGTCTGCACCAATGAGTAACTCAATCTCCGATGGCTCTGGACCATAATCAGAGAGCCAAATTTTCTTTTCTCTGATCTCATCCATCCAAGGACCCCCTTTTAAACGTGGGATTGTACCACAAATTACCTTTTGTCCCAGCACCTTAATGTTTTGAGAAATTGAATGACGTAGGTTGACAATAGCTATCTCATACAGGTTATGATCATTTGCACCGATTGAAGCACCCCCAAAAAGCTTGTGTTCAATTTTTTCAGTCTTTGATGGAATATACCCCATTTCCACGGCAGTTTTCTCCAATAGATAGGATCTCTGCGAGCCTGTATCCAGCAATGCCCGTACAGTTCTTTCTTTCCCTTGATGATTTAACCTAACTGCAAGAGTTTGTAACAGTACTTCCGAAACATCACTGGTTTGGGTGTTAAGGGTTACAGTTGGGCCACCTGACAACTTTGAACCCCATTCTTGGTTCTTCTCATCACCCTTATAACCCCCTTTATTTACATCTAATTTGGGACACATAATAGCCTCATGTTTATCACTGCACACGAGACATTTTAGTTTCGTAATGCAATTAGCAGCCCTATGTCCCACCTTCAGACATGAAAAACAAGCTTTATTCTCTGACAACCTTTTATGTTTATCCCTTAAGTTCAATTCTTGAGCCAGATGACACCCTTTGCTGTCATGTGATTTATTACAGAAGACACACTCCAGACTGTTTCCTTTTCCAGCGAAAAGTACACTAGCAGTAGCTAAACCTTGCTCCTCCCGCTCCCGTTCTTTAATCTTAGCACTCCTCGATTTATTAGATAGTCCAAACCAGCTTGAGCGAATGTAATTCTCTCTTCACTCTCTACTTCACCCTTCAGAAAACCAAGTAACGCGGTCAGTTTATCAGCATGTCCATTATCCTGATCCGTTTTAGTCGTTGATGAACTCCTCATCCAGACACGTAATACCTCCTCAGGCAAGCAAGATTCTACTAACGGAAAGAGCATCGAGCCGTACTTATCTCGAGTAACGCCTATTGATTCTAAAGCTCTCAGCTGTGCTTCTAACTTGTCGTATAAGCTAGCAAGCATAGGCTTCTCCCTTGTCTGAGAAACATTTTTTACTACAAGACTTATGAGCTCCCTGACATAGAATTCTGTCAATAAATCTTCTCTTCCAAACCTACCCTTAAGGGATTCTACAGCCTTGGAGTAATTTTCAGCAGTGGGGGGGAAACTGGTAACTAAATCTCTAGCTCGGCTATCAACCTTCGTGGACTGGATTAGGTATTGAAATTTATCTTCATCCTCAATTTCAGAGTCCTCATGGATGCGCCGAAATTGTCCCCAAAATTCCAACCAATTCCTAACCTCCCCATCGAATTTCACGAGTTCTATCTTTGGTAATTTCAATTGCCTTTTGTTTTTACTCTCAGCTGATACAGTTGATCTACCTGACACTACTTCCAACACATTGGCATTATTAGCTTGTAACCACAGGGCATATTTTTGTCTTGCATCATCTAATTTGTCTCTAAAACTGTCTATAGATTCGTACTCACGGTCATACTCATCGTCTCCTTCTCTTTCTAGCAACAAATCTAACACTTTTTCGTCCAACGGTGCCAGTTCCTTTCCTAACCTTTCCAATTTATTTATCAAGGATTGCAACGTGTCTTCATGAATGCCGTCTTGTATTTCTTGACTTAAATTTTGCAAGAGCAAATTGTACGTTTTCGTAAAAGTCGCTCTAACCGGCCTCCGAGCTTTCGTTAACTTCTCCATTTCAACACAATCTACAAGTTGTGTAAATTAATACGTATCCTAGCAGGGTCGCCACAATTTGTTAGGGACCTATGCCTACCCGGTATAGGTATAACCAGTTGAACACATAATAAACACTCACAACAGCTATAAAATAAACACTATATTACGAAAACACAATTTCACACATTACAGTGTCCGCCATACTTGTTTCTTTTTTTTTTTCCAAAGGTCACCATAACAACAGCCAAACACTCATAGTGTAAACACGACACTGTGCAACATGTTCCTTGAAACAGTCCCTCACACTCTTTTCTTTCAACCTGTCTAGATCCCAACTCCTTGCATCCCTTCCTTTCTTCAATTTCTTCAACTTCAGGTGGCATTTCATGACCAACAAACTGTAGTCAGTCCATGTCTGCTCCAATCCAACACCTGGTTTTTGAATTTCTGCCTAATCATAATGAAGTCTATTTGATACCTTCCAGTGTCTCCAGGTCTTGTCCAAGTATACAGCCGTCTTCTGTGGTGTTTGAACCAAGTATTAGCAAGGACTAAATTATGATCAGTGCAGAATTCAACCAGCCAACTTCCTCTTTCATGCCTTTGTCCCAATCCAAATTCTCTTACTGTAGTACCTTCTCTTCCTTGGCCTACCACTGCATTCCTGTCTCCCATCACAATTAGATTCTTGTCACCTTTCACATATTGTACTAAATCTTCTATCTCCTCATATATTCTTTAGATTTCTTCATCATCTGCTGAACTAGTAGGCATATAGACCTGCACTACTATGGTGGGCTCGGTTTGGTGTCTATCTGGACAACAATAATCCTTTCACTATGCTGGTCATTGTAGCTTCCCCGCTGCCCTATTTTCTTATTCATTATTAAACCAACTCCTGGATTTGATTTTGTGTTAATAATTCTGTAGTCACCTGACCAAAGTCCTGCTCTTCCTGCCAAAGTACTTATACCAACTACATCTAACTTTAATGTATCCATTTCCCTTTTCAGATTCTCTGACCTACCACAGCAATTCAAACTTCTAACATTCCACACTCCGACTCGTTGAATGTCAGTATCCATCTTCCTGATGATTGCCCCCTCTCATGTAGTACCAACCTGGAGATCCGAATGGGGGACTATTTTACGTCCAGAATATTTTACCCGGGAGGAAGCCAACATAAGTACATCATTTATATAGAAAGAGCTGCATGTCCTCGGGAGTTAGTTACGGCTGTAGTTTTCTGTTGCTTTCAGCCGTGTAGCAGTATCAACACAGCTAAGCCATGTTGAGTACTATTACAAGGCCATATCAGTCAATCATCTAGACTGCCGCCCTTGTAACTTCCGAAAGTCTGGTACCCCCTTTCAATGAACCATTCGTTAGTCTGGTCTCTCAATAGATACCCATCCGATATGGTTGCACCTGCGGCTCGGCTATCTGCTTCATTGGGACACACAAGTGCCCCCACCACGACAAGGTCACATGGTTCACAGGGGAGGCCAACTTTATCAGCTGACTAATGAACTAATATTATGATTGAAGGTATTTTATTAGTCATGTGTAAATCTTTATGAAACAGAATTTGGTTAACTAATAATTATTTTTATGAGTTTTAATATTATTAAGTAATATTATTAGTTAGTTTTTTTTTGCTAGTGGCTTTACATCGCACCGACACAGATAGGTCGTATGGTGACGAAGGGATAGGAAAGGGCTAGGAGTTGAAAGGAAGAGGCCGTGGCCTTAATTAAGGTACAGCCCCAGCATTTTCCTGGTGAGATAATGGGAGACCATGGAAAACCATCTTCAGGGCTGCCAACAGTGGAATTCGAACCCACTATCTCCCGGATGTAAGCTCACAGCAGCGCACCCCTAACCGCATGGCCAACTCGCCCAGTTTAGTTAGTTTTATGAAACAGGGCCCGGGCCCTGTTTCATAAAACATCTTTCACTAATATTATTAGTAAGAAACCAATAATAGTAGTATTATGTTTCATAGAGTTATTAGCTAATAATATTGTTAGTAGTTAGAGTATGAGACAAAATTATTAGTAGATATTCATAATATTAATCAATTGTTTCATAGACAACATGACTAATAAATGTTACTCATATTATTGGAATTATTTCCATGAGTGTATTTTGACTAATAATCCATATTATTATTAATGAGACCAAAGTGAGTGGTAATTTAATACTTTGGCATAAAATTGTGAAGATCAGTGAAATGGTAGACTCTGATTCAAATAGTGATGAGGAGGGAGTGTATGTATTCACCGTTCAATAAATGTTAGGCCAAAAATAGCCTGTACTGGTATGTAACAAACATATAAGTACAATGAGAGTTTAGGTTAGATCACAGAACTTCTGAGTATTTTTCTTGATAGGATTGGTAATAGAATACAGATATTCAAGAAGAGAATAAACAGCAACAGAGAAAATAAATGAAATGTTAGAGGACATTCGACCAGTGCAGGTTAATGTAAATAAAAATGTGTGTGAATAAATTAGTTCCATCCCCTGGTCTAAGGAGTTTGGACAGCCAAAATAGGGGATGCCTGTAGGCGTGAAGTACAGTGGGGACTTCAAGGGCCCTGGGACTGCTACGGTAGCTGTGATGGCCCTTCAGGAACTCTGAAAAGTGGTGGCAAAAGGGGCTCTGGTTAAGGTCGTTATGCTACTTAGGTTCCAGAATGGATAAAAAAAAAAAAAAAAACAAGGGTAAATAAATGCAATGTAAATTTTAATCTTATACCAGTTGTATAGTATCATTTGAAGTAATTCCACATACTGTATATCAGTTGACTATGTTTGTAAGTAGTACAGGAGATATTATAAGTAGAATTTTGTAAACAATATAAATTTATTAAGGATGAGCTGTGTGTTTAATAGAAAAAAATTGTTAGCATAAATTGTATTATATTGTAATATAGGAAAATTTTTTCTCTTGCTAATTTAATATTTAGTGCTTGACAATAATGTATTTTAGTGTACCATTTGCCACCGAGGTAGACGCCTCATTTGCAAATAAAGAGATTTTGATTTGATTTGAATGTTCTACTGCAAGGAATGAAGCATAACCTCAAAACATCAGCTTCACATTGCACTCCACAGGTTGGTAGTGATACACATTGTGTTTCCCTAGTGCAATTCTGCTCGGAGACTCCAGATATCCGTTAAAATCTTGGCTAATACCTCCAATAAAACAAGATTTTGCTAGTCCATCTCAACAGAGATTTTTAAGAGCTCATAAAATAAAACAATAGAAAGAACAAGGAGGGTTACAGTGTGCAATAGGCTGAAAATAGTTGGCACTTTAACTCAATCATTTTCTGCTAGAAACTTGCTTCTCTCACATTATTTTCACTTCCTTTACCCATTGTCAAAGTTACAACAACAGAAATATCTAGTGAGCCCATCGAACATATGGATTAATAGCCGGTTGTAGTCAAGCACACCGGTCTAGAAAGCCAAGAATAACGGCCGAGAGGATTCGTCGTGCTGACCACACGGCACCTCGTAATCTGCAGGCCTTCGGGCTGAGCAGCGGTCGCTTGGTAGGCCAAGGCCCTTCAAGGGCTGTAGTGCCATGGGGTTTGGTTTGGTTTGGTTTGGTTTGGTAGTCAAGCACAAGCCTACTGCCAGGAACAAACACAAACCAAGAACAGGGCCAATGACCTGCGATGTTAGGCCCCTTAAAACAACAAGCATCATCAAACCAAGAATATATGCAACAAACCAATTTTAACCTCCACTTCTATCAGCTGACTAATGCACTCATATCATGACTGAGGACATTAGTCATGTGTAAATCTTTATGAAACGGAATTTGGTTAACTAATAATTATATTTATGAGTTCTATTATTATTATTAGGTAATATTATTATTTAGTTTTATGAAACAGGGCCCTGGTGTGCACTTTTCCTTCTAAATTAGTGTCATATCACTTCAGTTTTGACCATTATAAAAGAAAACCTTTAAGCTGGAGGAAAAAAATTGTCAAGTGCCTGCAGTGATTTTATACACTTATGGCTTCAAATACAGAAAATGGCTGTGCAAAGGGAAAGAAAAGGTTGTCGTACTTTAACAGCAACATGTCTGTTTTTGTTGTAAATGCATGCATTTAGCGGGAAATAAGCTGCGTAAATCGCAAATTACATCTTGCAATGTTCTCACTAGTGTCATGTGCCTTGCATCAGTCCAGGCACTGCAGCAAGCAGTGGTAGGGCCGACCAGTTGGATTTTCAGTGGAGAACTTAAAATAGGGAAGAAGGTAGTAGGGCCAAGAAGCGGTTAGGGGAAAACTGGCACCAGACAATAGATTCCTTGTTTCATGTTAAGCAGGCAGTTGACCACAGGCCAGCTGGACACAACAGCACGTGTACAGGCTTGTGCCAGTAGTAGCAACTTCGCAATTTACAATCACCACAATTTTCTTAAAAACGATTAAACCTACAGACATGTAACTGGCAGTAGAGGTACCTTCCACACAGTATATAGAATGAAATTCAACCATTCATTCTTCCCTATCTCTTTTTTCAGGTATGGTTCGTTCTAAACAAGCAAAATCTAAGTCGACACCATTGAAGCTGAAAGGGAAGATGTCAAAGGAAATCCACAAGCTAGGGAAGAAATCTGAATGCATGGTTTCACATAGTTTCCGACCAGGAGAGGGAGCTCTACAAAAAATTTGTTTTTATCAGGGAGCTTCTGGTTTAATAATTCCTAGACAAACTTTTGTAGGAATGGTGAGAGAAATTACAGTGAATGTCATCCCTCCAGAGTATCTCCCCATACGATTCAAACCTTTGGCTATTGAAGCATTGCAGGAGGCTGCTGAAACCTATTTAGTGCAATTCTTGGAAGACTGCCTCATGTATTGTGTACACAGGTACATGCAAAGCAAGTGATGTTAATGGATGTTGATACATTTGATACAGATGATACCAGGAAGATGGGACATCATCAGTAGTTACTGAGGGTAGGCAAGAAAAGAAATCCACAAGCTAAGGAAGAAATTAAAAAATTTGAACACATTTTTCCAATAAAGTTAGTTGCTGTTAATTTGATTATTTCATATGTTCATTTTTTTTCTGTTTTAAATGTAATAATTATAGAAAAAGTTCATAAAAATTGACTTTCAACCTATTAAGTTGTGTTACATTTATTTAGTACGTGTTGAAGAGTTGTTAAGTATAGAACAAATATGGCCAACTGGATCCACTGGTGTCCGGATGGCTATTTTTGTTCTGTACCAAATTTTTAAGACCATGCTGTATTTTGTGATGATTTTGTAATGAAATGTAACATTTTATATTGACCTGGGAAATAGATCATGTTACCAGTACTAAAATGCTGGCCCAAAAAGAGCATAAATAACACTTAAAGTCCCGGTTTCGATTCCCGGCTAGGTGGAGCATTTCCACCACCCCTCCGACTTGTCCTATACACACCTCTTTGTATACACACTGCATGAAATGTATGAAATGAAAGACTGACTTACCAAAGATGGGTATGGTACCTTAAATTATATGTATTATTATTTCATTATGTATTGAGACTAGTCAAATAATGGACTAACTATATTGGTATTATAAATTTACTTATTTGGAACAAATATTTCAGGTTCCCTATGGGAATCAACATCTTTATCATCTGATGGCCAGGCAGGCATCAATTTTTTAAAATGAGACAAAGTCCCTCATAGTGCATTGGCATTGCCGGTGGCTCCAAGTAGACTACGCAGTGGCCTCCGCGGTATGCACTAGTCATGCGTCTTGGGTCTTGGTAGGTGTGCTATTTACCAACTGATGAGCCCAACTTAGCACACTGGGGTGGAACGCTGGCAACCAGGAATGAGTTAGCTGGAAAATTTATAATGTCCAATAATGGACCAACTATATTGGTATTAGACATTGTAATCCCTAAGGGTGGCATAAATTGCCCTCTTCATCTGAACCACGTCTGGTGCATAATTGACAATAGCATGCCTGTAGTAATTGGCTAATTTTGTGATGGTTGTCTCCTTCAAACTACCCTCCTTGCGACCCCCTAATATGACACCCTTCACACGCCACTCTTTCACAACATTGCGGAGGGCATTTTGAAGTCTGTTTGCCACATGGTTCACACATCCCTCCATCTCAGTGACAGTGTGGGGGCCATAGACATCAAGAGCATTTAGGTGGGAATGAGTTTTTAGCATCTCCATCTGATAACAATACAGTGTACTATATTCCTCGTTCACTTACATATCTCTTCCATAGAACTCCTCCAGTGTCTTTTTCCATTGAATTGGACGAGCCACTATAATTCTTCTGGCAATATTTGACATGGCCTTCATATCACACACTAAATTCTGGAGTGTTCCTCCCAAGATAATTTTCTGCAGTAGTACAGTCATGACAGAATTTGGACAAAACCTCATAATCAAGCACAATTCCAGTCTCACTGTCAATTACAAACCTAACACCATAATTGGAAGTAAGCCCAAGTTTTTGCCATGTTGCATCATACGACACAGTAATGTGATTCACGTGTTCAATCACAACCACAGGCTCTTCACACAGCTTATTCAGCAATTTCAAAAACTACTTTCTTTATCACCCACCCTTCCTGAACTAGATCTTTTAGATGGTTGGTATATGGCCTTTTTCCTAAAGAATTTGCCCATACCTTGGGAAAATTTTAGCATTGCACTCTGCCCCTTGCCCATGTTCATAAATATATCTACCATTTGTGTGTTTACTAGAAATGGAGGCTTTTGTAGTTTCTACCCTCGGTGAAGAATAAACACTGGTTGACACATACAGTAGTCAAAGCTTTTACATTTCATAACTAATTTACTGCGAAAACCATGACTTTCCTTACGTAACTTCAATAGCAACAGAACTACATTCACCGTACAGTAAATTCTTGATGCGCTCTTGCCACATGCTATCATGAACAAGTATATACATATCCCACGTCGTTCCATCTTAAGCGATGGGTCGGCGAACATGGCTTCTCCACCAGTTGGTCTCTGAACTTCTCTCCTTCTTCAATGCTTTCCAAATTCTGTCATCGCTTTTTAATGTCAGTCTTCACAATGTCCTTGTACCCGAGTCTTGGTCGCCCGGTTGGTCTTTTGGCTTCAAGTTTTAGATCATACATTTGTTTCGGTAATCTGTTATCTTCCATGCATCGCATATGTCCATACCATCTCAGTCGCTGCAATGTTATTCTGTCCTGCACTCTTGCAACTCGAGCCTGCTTGCGGATTTCCTCATTACGGACTTGGTCCCTCCGTGTCTTACTGATCTTACAGCCTGTTTCCAATCATTTGACCATGTCAGGAATGGAATGAATGAATGAAGCCCCCATCTAGTGGCGAGGATAAGAATTGTGCCGGCTGCCGCAGCCTGTTGCACTGAATGAAAGATGAAGTGAAATGATTTTGGAGAGTGTTGTCAGAATGAAACATGACAGGGAAAACCAGAATACCCAGAGAAAAATCTGTCCCACCTCTGCTTTGTCCAGCACAAATCTCACATGGAGTGACCAGGATTTGAACCACGGATCCCAGCGGTGAAAGGCCAGTGCACTGCCACCTGAGCCATGGAGGCTCTCTCATTTCTGCTGCCTTTATTCTATTGACATCTTTACTTCTCATGGTTAGGACCCGGATTTTTAAAAAATGCATATGCGCATATGCAACTGCATATTTTGACATATTTTGAGGGTTAGTGCATATTCTAGACATAACAGCATATTCCAGTACATAATGTTTGAATTTAAGGACAATTACAAGAACTACTAAAATAAATCTGTTTTGTACATCCCTAGCTAGTTGCCTATTTTATGTGCTTCCCTCACTAGTTTGTATTTTCGGCTCTCTGTGTAATGGCACTTTACTTTCACAACTGACAATGGCAGCAGATAGCGTAGGTGTGGGTAGGCAGGCTGGACTTCCCTGAATTCCTTTCTCTACCACAGCAGATAATAATCTCAGGGGGTTGGGCACTTGGTCAGGACAGAAGTATCTTCAGTTCACTAGTTACATTCCATTTTAATGCCCTATATCTCATTTTTAAAAGTGTTGGTTTCTAAAAATACCTAAGGAAAAGAGCAGCAGAAGAGATTTACTATATCAGTGGGTGTCGGGTAATAGGGACTATTCAACAGATGGTGTCAATGTGTACTGTCAAATTTGCACAAAGGAAGTGAAATGTGAAAAGAAATTTCAGCTTGAACAGCATTCAAAAATAACTGCACATATTAAAACAAAGGAGAAGAAGAACAGCACATCCTAGCACACAACTACTACTTCTTATGCAGGTAAAGCCCAAGTCCTGTAGGCCTATTCTTAATACATTTTCAAATGAACTTCGTAGGGCTTTCGTATGCAGCAACATTCCATGGAATAAATTAAACAATCCAGTTCTGCGATCATTTCTCGAGAAATATTGTGTAAATCAGAAAATACCAGATGAATCAACTCTTAGGAAAAATTACCTACCTCCGCTATATGAATCTACCCTGGAATTGATCCGTTCTGATATCAGAAGGAGCTGGGTATCGGTGGATGAGACAATGGATTCATGTGGCCATTACATAGCAAATTTCATGGTTGGTAAATTACATCCAGACGAACCCGGTAAGCCGTATCTTCTTGCTTGTAAAGTACTAGAGAAAACCAACCATAGCACAACAGCAAGATTTGTAAATGATTCTCTGCAACTATTGTGGCCATCTGAAATTGAGAATAATTGTTGTAAAGTGCTCGTACTGCTCACAGATGCAGTTTTGTATATGTTGAAAGCAGCAAAGGCCCTCCAAGTATTTTATCCAAAACTCATACACGTAACCTGTTTAGCGCATGGATTACACCATTTTGCAGAGAAAATATGCGCAGAGTTTCCAGCTGTTAACAATTTAATTGAATGTGGAAAGAAACTGTTTCTGAAAGAATCATCTCATGTCCAGTTCTACAAAGATTGTCTACCTGAACTACCTTTGCCACCTGAACCTGTCCTGACTTGGGGACATGGTTATCTGCAGGATCATTTTATCAGGAAAATTTTAATGAAGTGAAAGAAGTGGTTACAAAACTTTAAGATGAGCATATTGCGTGTGTCCGTGATGCAAAAGTTATGTTTGAAACCGCTACTGTTTATCAAGATGTGAATTTCATTCATTCACATTTTTCTAAACTTTCAAAAGCCATTGCAAGCTTAGAATCTTCTAGTACTTCCCTCCATGAATCACTTGATCTCGTTGAGAAACCTGCATCTTCATTGAATTCCGCTCCAGGCAAAATTGGAGAGAAGATTAAATGCAAGTTAGAAAAGGTGTTGAATTCGAACCCAGGACTGAAGAAGATTAAGTTAATTAGTCAATACTTGAGTGGAACTAGGGTATCCTTGCCAGATGCATGCTCCGAAACATTGGTGCCTGTGAATAAGTACTGTCCAATCACATCAGTTGATCTAGAACGTTCATTCTCAGCCTATAAACTCATTTTGACAGACAATAGACATAGTTTGTCTCCAGAAAACATTGAAAGACTACTAGTTATCTAATGTGATGCTTCTTTTTGCAATAAGTGATACCTGTAAATAGGTAAATGAATAAAATTGCATGCTTTTAAGAGCATATTTCCTTATTTTCCGTACATATATTCTTTTATTCTTTTTTAGTGCATATACATTGGGCCCTACTCATGGTCAATGTTCTGCAACCATAAGTCAGGATTGGTACGTAATAGGTTTCATAGCCTATATGACTCTCTTACATTTTGTTGGTATATTCTTGTTCCATATTATGGCTTTAACTATTTTATAGAAGTTGCTACCTGTCTGAATTCTGTTGGAAATTTCCTTGTCTACAGAACCAATTTCAGATATAACACTTCCAAGATATTTGAATTGATGGTTCATCTGTAGCTGTTTCCCCTCCATTCCAATTGGTTGCCCGTATCTTTTCATAACCATAAACTCACTTTTCTCTTGGCTGAAGACGTGTCCATATTCTTTAGCAGCTTTTCTCCAGGAGTTCATTGGTTCTTGAAGGTCTTCTTTAGAGTCTCCCTACAAGCATATTTTGTCAGCGAACAAGATAACTTTCATTTTCTTACCTCCAATGGTTTGGTATATTTTTATCTGAATCTCATTCATCGCAGTGATGAAAAGAATAGGAGACAAAACACCACCCTGTCTTAACCCAGATTTTATATCAAAGGTTTCAGTCATTCCTACAAGTGTTTTGACTTTCCTGCAGGTATATTCATACAAATTCTTGATCCTGTGTATCATGTCACCCTGTATTCCAACATTTATCAGACCTTCTCTCTGTTCACAGTATCAAATACTTTCTTGATATAGTAAATTTCATTCACTGTTTCATTACACTCAGCACTGCCAAATGTATGCTTCGAAAAGGCTTGAAACTTCCTTTCACTTGTAGAAATGTCATATACTTTCTCGCATGAAAGAGAAATATCCTTACAGCAACATCCTAACCAACTTCAGTTGATATAGTTCCTGCAACAGGTCGTTCTACCTCCAACATTGATTCAGTCTTTCTTGTAGTGTTCATCTCATACCTGACAACTCCCCCGATTTAGGTGGGAGATTCCTGACTTTTTTACATTCCTGCCCGATCTCCCGTTCACTTAATTATTTCTCCCAATTTGAAGGGAACGACTGCACAACTCTAAATGATTTGAAACTCCCATAGTTTCAGGATTTTGCTTCGGTGGTTGAAGGCAATTCTCTTATGCGTCACTCTTAATGCCGAAAGTTGTCCCCCAACCGACAACTGTGTGTAGCTGAATACAAGTCTTTTATTAGCTGGTGTGTGGCCGTTAAGTGCTGTTCTTACTGGCAGCTTTAAAACGAAAAGTGAATAGTGTGATATTCAAATCTGGTGGTTTTTCCTTGATTACATTGGATCGTGCTTTTATTTGCCATGGTCCTAATTGTTGTACTGTTTGGGGGTAGATCAGTGTGGCTTCGTTTAGCTACTGTGATCAGTTGTCAATGTAGTTTTAGTGTTAAGGGAACAGGGAACTGTAAATCAAGTAGGGATGACATAAAACTGTTAGTGCTCAACTGTAGAAGTATTGTAAAGAAAGGAATAGAATTAAGTAATTTAATAGATATATACTTACTTGTAAGAGGAGTTGAATCATGGCTGAGAAATGATATAATGGATGCAGAAATTTTCTCACAGAACTGGAGGGTGTATCGTAGAGACAGGATAGGAATGGTAGAAGGGGGAGTATTCATTCTCGTGAAAGAAGAATTTGTAAGCTACGAAAAAGTTAAGGATGAAAAACATGAAATTCTGGGTGTAAGGCTCATCCCTAAAGATAATAGGCAACTTGATATCTTTGGAGTGTACAGGCCAGGAAAGGGTAGCGCAGATGCTGATTCAGAATTATTTGATAAGATAATCAGCTATGTGGGAAACGATAAGGAAAGGAACGTGATTGTAGTGGGTGATCTCAATTTACCAAATGTCAATTGGGAAGGTACGAACGAATGGAGGCATGACCAACAAATGGCAAATAAGTTAATATGGGAATGGCATCTGATTCAGAAAGTGATGGAACCAACTAGAGAGAAGAATATTCTGGATGTGGTGCTGGTAAAACCAGATGAGCTCTATAGAGAAACCGAAATAATAGATGGTATTAGTGATCACGAAGCGGTTTTTTCGTAGTTAAAAATAAATGTGAAAGAAAGGAAGAGATTAAAATTAGGACTATTAGGCAGTACCATATAACTGATAAAACAGGCATGAGGGAGTTTTTAATAAGTAACTATGATTAGTTGGAAAATGGTAAATAAAAATGTAAACAGACTCTGGTATGGGTTTAAAGCAATTATTGAGGAATGTGAAAATAGCTTTGTACCTTTAAAGGTGGTAAGGAATGGTAAAGATCCACTATATTATAACAGGAAAGTAAAGAGACTAAGAAGGTGGTGCAGGTTGGAGAGAAATAGAGTTAGAAATGGCTGTGGAAGTAAGGAGAAATTGAAGGAACTGACTAGGAAATTGAATCTAGCAAAGAAGTCAGCTAAGGATAACATGATGACAAGCACAATTGAATCGTTTATTTCAGAAACCACCTAAGTGACACTTTTATCAAAATTGAGTTTTTGACGGGATTGTACTATTCGGAAATAAATACATTGTTTTTAGCAGAAAATACCATACAAGCAATGCTGTTAGGCAGCTGTGTAAATAATGTGTTTATTTCAGAAAGAACCTAAGCGCCGTCGCTTAGGTTCTTTCTGCAGTAAATTCATTCCTCCACTCATGACGGTTGGTGGCCCTGCTAGGATAACCTGTTTTGTGACTCACACAGAATCACACAGTTGTGCATTTACTATTGAATCTTTGCAACAGGGGTCAGTTTGAGACGATTATGCATAACTTCCCTGTCCGTGGCCACTCTTTTTCGCCTTGTGATAGGGATTTTGGAAGTATTAAACGGCTCTTGAGGAAGGTGGTCAGAATTTATACTCTAGATGAGTATGCTGAGCTAGGCAAGTGTGTCAGGATGTTTTACCTTTTATCATCTTACCTCAGACGATGTCTTAGGTTTTAAACATTGGTGGCCTATATCGTACAGGAAAATAACAAACTCTAATGAAACATCAGGCAGGGAAGTACCAAGAGAATGTAAGAAGCCATTTAAAGTTTCTAGTTACAAACAGTTTCTGTACTATAAAGATACTTCAGGATAATTTGTGGCAAAGGCGTTTATTGGAGGATTTTCATCTACTTCCGCACCACTGAAAACTGACAGCCCACTTGAGCTACCTTCTGAGAAGGCTTATCCTTTGGGAAAGGTATGTTGATTACAATAATATTATTAAAAGAATATAAAATTATTGAGCAAGTAAAAACATTTTGTAGCCTATAATAACTTTATAAACTTTCAATGGGTTCTGCACAATGCAATTTTTGGTTTTAGGTTCCAATCAACAAAAGGAAAGTAGAAGACTTGAAAACATTAATGGACTACACTGTTGGTTATGAATATTTTTATGACAGCATCATTCAGTGGCCAACAACTGAGAGAGAACCTGCTGAGGATATGCCAGAGGCTGAATAAACCCTGAAAGGGCTTTACTGTTTTAATTTGAATTTTGTGGTTCATTAACTGACGTCTATTAAATTTGTATGAATAGAACAGCGTTATTTACGTAACCTTTCATCTTAAAACTTGCAAAGATTAATCAGTTAGCTGTTTTTTTAATAATTGCCACAAAAATTAACAGGAAAGATTGTTTATTTCAGAAACAACCTAAGTGCAATGTTTTTAAAAATTGTTTATGGCTTTTAAACAAAGTTTATACTTATTTCTTGCTTACTACACTTTTCTAGCACATTAAAGTTTAATTTTTAAAAATTAGAAGGAGATCAGACTTCAACTTATACTCCCACACAGCTATTTTCATTTTCCCAACAGTTTGAAAAAGTGCACTTAGGTGGTTTCTGCAATTAGCGATTCAATTGGCAGTCATACTAATTTTAGTGAAAAATGGAAGTGTATGTATAGGTATTTTAATGGCAGAAACAGGTTCCAAGAAAGAATTCCAAGAATAATTAATGAACAAGGGGAGTGTGTATGTGAGGATCTTCAAAAGGCAGAAGTATTCAGTCAGCAGTATGTAAAGACTGTTGGTTACAATGATAATGTCGAGACAGAGGAGGAGACTAATGCTCAAGAAGTATTAAAATTTACATATGATAACAATGACATTTACAATAATATTCAAAATTTGAAAACTAGGAAAGCGGCTGGAATTGATAAGATTTCTGGGAATATACTAAAGACAATGGGTTGGGATATTGTACCATATCTGAAGTACTTATTTGATTATTGTTTGCATGAAGGAACTTTACCAAATAAATGGAGAGTTGCTATAGTAGCCCCTATATATAAAGAAAAGTGTGATAGACATAAAGCTGAAAATTACAGACCAGTCAGTTTGACATGCATTGTATGTAAGCTTTGGGAAAGCATTCTTTCTGATTATATTAGACATGTTTGCAAAATTAATAACTGGTTCGATAGAAGGCAGTTTGGGTTTAGGAAAGGTTATTCCACTGAAGCCCAACTTGTAGGATTCCAGCAAGATATAGCAGATATCCTGGATTCAGGAGGTCAATTGGACTGTATCGCGATTGACCTGTCTAAGGCATTTGATAGGGTAGATCATGGGAAACTACTGGCAAAAATGAGTGCAATTGGACTTGACAAAAGAGTGACTGAATGGGTGGCTCTGTTTCTAGAAAATAGAACTCAGAGAATTAGAGTAGGTGAAGCTTTATCTTGTAACGGTTCAAATCCCGTTACAAGGTAATATCTGTATTTCATTATTATTATTTTATCTGTGATATTATTCCTATTATTGTAATTATCATTCTTATTCAATTCAATTTTGCAATGCTTGTCGCTTGCAGGATTGTACTTAGATTTATGCATATATACGTGTGTGTAAAATAACACTCAATACATGTACAGTGAGAATTGTTATATATCAGGTGTTGGATATGGCATCGTTACATTGTGCAATATTGCTGGCGATTCTGCCAAATCATTGCTACGTCATGGCTACGTCATCGTGAACTTTTAGCAATTCGCTCAGAGACTCAGCCGCCCCAGGGGATTTCACCATTACATGCAATGGTTTGAGGCGTTGTGGGAGTATGTCATTGTTATTTCTGGAGATTACGTAGCTGTGTCAACCAACGTCTATAAAAGGTGGGTGCATATTGTAGCATCAGTCATTAGTTAAACGTAAGCTGAACAGTGAAGAAGTCTACTAGATGAAGAGGCCTCAGTCGAGCAGTCAACGAGTGTGAACGAGAGATGGAGAAGACTCAGTGAGCCATTAATTTTTGGTCATTGACAGTCTTGCCTAAGCCACCGACAAAGGAGGTCTCATTGAGCGGTGAGTCCCGGGAGGGGGAGTGGAGTTCGAGAGTGTGGAGTGCTGGAAGGTCACCGAGAAGTGGGCCGACAATGATTGGTATAGAGCAGTACAGAGCGACGATAGGAAGATGGCAGAGGAAAATGAAGAAAGAAGAAAAGAAGCCAGGTGGGTGTAAAATGGATATGGAGAGGAAAGGAGAACTATTGTTATCAGCAGCAGTGATTATAATTTTACTATGTATTGGGGGAGTCGAGTTGAACCCAGGTCCGTCATCTAGTAGAAATGAGGAAAGAGAAAATATGGACGCAATCAAAAGAGCTGTAAGAGAGGTGTTGACAGAAGTTTGCCCTTTCGGGCAATTAAAAGAGATGATTGAAGAACAGACCAGTAAGATTGAAAAAATGGAAGTATGGATAAGAGGAAAACGGACGACATAGCAGCACAGGTGAGAAATAACACCGAGGAAGTGGTAGCATTAAGGGAAAAAGTAGCACGACTTGAAGAGGAGAATTTAAAGCTGAAAGTAGAAGTGGAAGCGAATACTTTATATAGAAGGAAGAAGTGCTTGTTTATTTATGGAGTGCCAGAGGAGACGAGTGAAGTCAAAGTAATTACAACTTATAAAGTAGTGGACCTAATACAGGGGAAAATGAAAATAAATTTTAGTGAAGTGGATATTGACGATGCACAGAGAGTGGGGAGAACTAGAGGCAATAGGCCTATAAAGGTTCAATTGTTTTCAACGTTGATGGCGGATATTGTGTTAGCAAATGCGGGAAATGTCCAGAGGGATAAAATATGGATAAAGAGAGACGTGGGAAGTGACGCGATCAGAAATGAGAGGCTACTCAGAAAACACAAGATACTGGCTGTTAAACAGGGGCTGAGGGCAACTATCAGAGGTCAAAATCTAGTGGTGTCAGACAGAAACTGGAAGAGAATCTGGTCTGTGGATAGATTGATGGATTTAGAATCGAAGTTGAAACAAGAGGTAGAAAAGGAGAGTAGTGCAATAAACTGTAGGCAAGTAAGGTGAAATACAAATAACAGTGTGGTGAGGATGGACTTAGAGATGAAGTCAAAGCGGGCTGAAGAAAAAGGGAGTAGTGCAGCGATTAGTGGAGAGGATAGGCAAAACAACGGCAAGGAAAGAGCAGTGGACGGACAGTGCAGTGGAGAGGCTGAAGAACAAATGGGTGATGGGGTCAAGGAGAGTGAGCAACAAGAAGCTGAGAGAGCTGAGTGTAGTTGTTGTAGTAAGGCAAGATCAGGGTAAAGAAGTAAGGTCAGAGTTAACCCGTGAGAGTTTCGAGCAGAATCAGAGTTTGAGCGGAGGGAGAAATAGAAACTTTATGGACATGTGGAGAGTTACGAAAAGTAATGAGGGTATTGTAACAAGAAGCAAAAAAAACAATAATATAGCGAGTGAGTAAGTAAGTATTTAAGGACATGATTGTAGAAGAGGTAAGAGATGGAGGTGGTGTTAGTGGAGTTGAAAGTTATGATGGTATTTATTTGTGGAGGCTGAAATGTTGTGATGGAGAAGTGGTATATAAGTTATGATATGTTATAGGGTTGAAATGTGGTGTTGGAGAAGTGGTGGTATAAGATGGTGGATGGCAGAAGGTGAGTGTAATGGTAGAAGAAGTAGAGGTGGTATATGAGGTGGAGTTGGTGTTGTATTGCTGAAATGTGGTGTTGGAAAATATTGAGGGCTTGGTATTTATGATTATGTGTTATGATTAATTTAGTAGGTGTTATATCATTGGAATGTGGTGTGGGAGAAGTGGTGATATAAGTAGAGGTGGTATATGATGTGGAGTTGGTATTGTATTGCTGAAATGTGGTGTTGGAAGTATTGAAGGCTTAGTATTTATGATTATGTGTTATGATTAATTTATGAGGTGTTATATCATTGGAATGTGGTGTGGGAGAAGTGGTGATATAAGATAGTGGAAGGCAGAAGGTGAGTGCAATTGTCGGAGAAGTAGAAGTAGTATATATAGAAATGAGGTGTTGGAAATGTGGATATGAGGTGATGTATGGTTGGGTATTGAGATGGTTTATTTACAGCTGAATTCGTGGGAGTTGGGAGGTGGTATTATTGTATTGGTGTCTGGTATGAGTATTGAATTTTTATGGAGAGGACGAAGAAATGTGATGTTGGAGAGGTGTTGGTATATGCGTGATTGGTATTTGTTATTCATTGCCGAAATTTTTGGAGATGGAGAGGTAATTTTATTATGGAGTGTTATGGCGGAATGAAATGAAATGAAGCAATGATAACGCGGATTAGTAAAAGTTGTGGTATGGTGGATTGGAATGTGTTTTGGCTGGTTTGGTATGCAATCGTGTAATGTTGCTGTTGTAGCTTATTTTGGAGTAGGTCAGGGAACAATAAAGGTGATGAAAATGCCGAAGCAAGAAGGTTGCGTGATGAATGGGCACGTGTGAGTGATAACAAGCAGAAAGTTGCAACACCAGCAGTAGAATGTAAACATAGACCCGGCTGAGGAGGTAAGATAGTTTGGGACCAGCAATAAGAAATGGGATAGTTGTTATTCTTAGTCTTATTTTTACTTTTATTTTTATTCGTGAGTTGTTGTAAACTGTTGTTGACGGAGTTGGTTCTGGTCTATAACTGTGGCGTTAGGTCTTTTTGTTTTATTGTTCATTTTATTTTGTATATGGTGGAGAGTGGTGGCTTAGGTTGGACTACGTTTATTAATTTTATTAGTTATTGATGTTTCATTATATTTGTTTGTAAATTTATGTTGGAGGAGTAGGGTGGCTTCAGTGTGAATTTAGAATTAGACAGGGGAGTAGCTGGACGTGGCATGAAGAGACGGAGGATGACTACCGTGGTGACCTAACTTTTGAGGTCATGTTTCCGGAGTATCTGACGGGCTTCATGGCACGGCCAAGGTGTACAGTAGCAGTAGTTAGTATTTATTTATTTATTTATTATCATTGTGAACATGTATTCGGGGCTGAACGCCTGTTATGTTCATTAATAAATACGAAATACGAAAAAAAATATTGGTCATTGAGAGAATGAGGCTAAAGTTAGTCGGTCACTTAGTTGAAGACACGGACGCAAGGGCTTACCATGGAGTCAGAGAGGGACACCACCTGCCATGAGGTAATACCATATTGATTTACAAAGAAGTCAGATAATATGGAGAAGAAGGAGTCACAAGGATGTATCACCAAGTTAGGCGTGACACATCTACAGTAAACACCAGATCAAAGGAATACGTCATAATTACACTAAAAGTGTTGAAGGTACAGTCAAGTGAATCAGTGAGGGAAATATTTCGTATAAATTGTTAAATGTCCGGTCAAGAAGAATTCAAATTCATGCCTAGTTTTCTTTCAGTTGCAATGTCATAATTTCATATTCTCATCGTTTTATCGCAACAAGACTCACTATTTTTTACATATTATTTAAAGAATATATTTTGTTCTATCAAACGAATTCATAGTTTTATTTCAATTACAGTAAAATATCTTAACCTCAAAATTAATGGGGAAACCGAACGCCAATCTCCTTTTCCCAGAACTTATATGGTATGTTGTCAAAAGTAAGCTTATTACCCCACACCCTAGAGATAGTCAAGATTCTCATTCTATTATTGCTGCACTGAGTGGTAGCTGGCGCCCTTCAAATAACGTAGGCCTATGTGTAAGTAAGCAGGTAAGAAGTAAGTGTGAGTCCAGGGTTCGACGATTGTGTATTTTATTTAATAAATGCAGATATTCAGATTTTTCAGTATAAATGCAGTTTTATAATATTTGTAAAATTAGTCAGCGATTCAGGAAAGTTTCAATCTGCCCCTGTAAAAATTAAGAGGGGAATTCCTCAAGGCAGTATTATTGAACCTTTATGTTTTCTTATATATATCAATGATATGTGTAAAGAAGTTCAATCAGACATAAGGCTTTTCACAGATGATGTTATTCTCCACAGAGTAATAAATAAGTTACAAGATTGTGAGCAACTGCAAAATGACCTCGATAATGTTGTGAGATGGACAGTAGGCAATGGTATGATGATAAACGAGGATAAAAGTCAGGTTGTGAGATTCACAAATAGGAAAAGTCCTCTCAGTTTTAATTACTGCGTTCATGGGGTGAAAGTTCCCTTTGGGGATCATTGTAAATACCCGTTTGGTGGGCGATGCAGCGAGATCCGCGGCTAAAAGTCGCTTGCTCGGTGGGGAACGCGGATATATCCGCCGATTCATATTATTTTTTTCTCTGTTGCCTGCCTGCAGAGGTTTATTTCTTTTTCAGCAGCGTATTCTGTATGAGTCTGCCCTCTGATGTGAATTTTTTCAACTATATTCTCCCAATACCAATGTGTCATCCATGAGTTGCAACATAAAGAACGCAGCTGAGTCCGGGTAGGAACGACCTAAGGCCTAATAGCTTCGCGCTGAAGCTTTAGCTCAACGCCTAATCGTCCCTGGGATGTAATAATATTTCTATTGAAGGGATTTCTAGAGATTGACACTGAACAGACCTCTCTGATGACATTTTAGAACTGTGACCTGATTTATTATCCCCAGTCTTGAGTGCTTCCTTCACGACTGGAGTGTGTGTTTATCGCGGGTTACACAACATTTTATTATTGTACGCATCCGTAATACAGTCATATTTCATGTTTTCCGTCCAAACTGCTGAGACTAGGGTTCTATTTCAGCAGTCGCAAAAGAGATAACACGTGTTCTATTCCAGTTCAAGTAGCGATCATGACAGTGGCAGTCGTGATGATAATACTGATTACAATCCAACCATTGCAAGTTCTTCGTCAATTTATACTGAAAATGGACAAAGAAATTCCTGCTTTGATCCAAATTTCCATCGTGATGTAAAGAGAGTGTTTTTAGGGAAAACAAAACTGAGCGAAATATTTTAATTACTTTTTATGATGAGATATGCCAGAACATAGCTGAACAGACAAAAGATGCCGAGCAGGAAATCGCACATAAAACCAGTTTAGTAAGACGAAAGGAAGGAATCGAGATCAAGACCGTGTCCTGACAAATAAGGACAAAATAAAGCTCCTTATGGCCATACAGTTGCCGCAGGAATTGTACAGAAACCTAAATTATTACACTACTTCTCGCAATCGCTTGTTCACTACGCCTATTTTCTATGAGCTGATGACAAAGAAGAAATTTTAACTCGCCAGATTGAGTGGCCTGGCCAGCGTCCTGACCCCAACTTGGCAGTTTCGATTCTGGCTCAGACCGGTTGTATTTGAAGGTGCTCAAATACGTCGGCCTCGTCAGTAGATTTACTGGCATGCAAAGGAACTCCTGCGGGACTAAATTCAGGCACCTCAGTGTCTCCGATAACCGTAAAAGTAGTTAGTTGGACGTGAAGCCAATAACATTATTATTATTATTATTATTATTATTATTATTATTATTATTATTATTATTATTATTATTATTATTATTATTATTATTATTATTATTATTAGATTTTCCTCCACAGCTTTTTACATATCTCTGACAATGGGGTGAATAATGCACAACTTCCTCCCAAAATATACGAGATAAATCCAGTATTTGACCACCTGTTAGCAAAATGTTTGGAAGCTTATACCCCTGATTGCAAAATGTCAATTGATGAGAACCTGTTGCTATGGAAAGGGTGGCTAGGGTGGAAAGTTTACATAACAAGAAAACGATAGCATTTCGAAATGGAATTATATAAATTATGAGAAGGCGAGACAGGTTATAGCCTATAACATGATCTACTTCCGTGTGTATCATAATGAACAGCTGTAAAAAAACATAACACTTTGAAGACTGTAAATACTGTATTACCTCTATTGTAGTGTAATATAGTCCGTTTATTATACTTATGAATTGTAGGGAGGTTATATAAACTTGATCCCTCGAAAGCGCTAACCAACATAACAGAAAATTTCGTGAGTATTATAATTTCTTCCATTGTACATCTTTTAAGTACATGTAAACTTTGTAAATCTACAATTTACATATACAGAAACATTTATTTACAGGCAGAGATTGATAGTAAACTGTCTAAAATATTCAGGTGAAAGTTACTGTATAAACAAAAACCAGAGCTTTGCTGTTAGGAAGAAGCAATTTTGATTTCACAGTGTGAAATCACTTAGTATGTTTTTGCACAAAGTATTGAAAAATTAAAATAATCGAATTTTTCAACAATTAAACGCATTATATTCAAGTAAATATTTCTCTTTTGGCCCTTCAATAGTTCATTTTAGTCTAAGATTGTTTTTAATCATGCAATTAAATATTTCCTTCATTCAGGGAAATCACTCCTCACCTGAGAGTGAACTAGTGTGTACCGAGCTCCCCGCTTAAGGGGTTAATATAAGGAAAGATCTTCATTGGGGTAATTACATAAATGGAATTGTAAATAAAGGGTACAGATCTCTGCACATGGTTATGAGAGTATTTAGGGGTCGTAGTAAGGATGTAAAGGAGAGAGCATATTTGTCTCTGGTGAGACCCCAACTAGAGTATGGTTCCAGTGTGTGGGACCCTTACCAGGATTACTTGATTCAGGAACTGAAAAACATCCAAAGAAAAGCAGCTCGATTTGTTCTGGGCGATTTCCTACAAAAGAGTTGCGTTACAAAAATGTTGCAAAGTTTGGGATGGAAAGACTTGGGAGAAAGGAGACGAGCTGCTCAACTAAGTGATATGTTCCGAGATGTTAGTGGAGAGATGGCGTGGGAGGACAGCAGTAGACGAATAAGTTTGGATGGTGTCTTTAAAAGTAGTAAAGATCACAATATGAAGATAAAGTTGGAATTCATGAGGTCAAATTGGGACAAATATTCGTTTATAGGAACGGGTGTTAGGGATTGGAATAACTTACCAAGGGAGATGTTCATTAAATTTCCAATTTCTTTGCAATCATTTAAGAAAAGGCTAGGAAAACAACAGATAGGGAATCTGCCACCTGGGCGCCTGCCCTAAATGCAGATCAGGATTGATTGATTGATTGATTGATTGATTGATTGATTGATTGATTGATTGATTGATTGATTGATTGATTGATTGATTGATTGATTGATTGATTGATTGATTGATTGATTGATTGATTGATTGATTGATTGATTGATTGATTTTAACAAGTGTTTGTTGGTGTAATGGTCAGATAGTGCGACTTTTCTTGTTAGTAGTTTAATTTACCGTATCGGTTATTATGGTACGGCATGGTGTGTTCATTCAAGATTTGATGTTTCCTTAGGGCAAAGAAATATGATCTTATTCTGAAACATTTTTGGAACAGTTTCCATTTATTATTGAATCTAGAAAATGATCATATTCTATATCTTTTGCCCTTGTGATTATTCGATATTGCTTGCATAGTTGTAAAAGTGATGTTCCTATGATCTCCCAATCTTTTGTTTTGTAGGTTGGCAGGTGTGTCATCTTATCTGTGCAACTTCTCCTTGGAGGATGCCTTTTGAGTTTTCTGTTTGTATTTCTTAGGCTCTCAGTAGTAACACTTGAAAACACGCTTGAGCCCACACACTTCAAAACATATACAGACCAATACAGTATCTATGATGTTTGTAAAACAATAGGCATCCACGCTGTCTACATGAAGCATCTTGGATATTTACGTAATGTAGGCTTAAATAAATCAGCTATCCTGACATTGCATAGATGTATAAGGTAAACAATATGAAAAGTGCATTACAAAGATCAAACTTTACATTATGAATAGTTTTATTAAGTCCACAGCCAACTGGTATAATTGAAGATGCATGGATGGTTTATACAAAGGTGCCTACCTCTGAAGTGGGTTATCAGTAACCATCCTCCGCCCCTCAGAAAACTTTCGAGTCGAGTCCAAGGCATGTCCTCCCTTCTCGATAATGATATCCACTTTTCCCTTCCTAACAGCAATCTTTTCTAACGTATTACACAATAACATTTGCACACTACCTGTTAATTCAGTGATAAAACATTCTTCGTAACTTGTTTCGTAAAATGCTTTTCAGTGTAGGTATTCGTGAAGCATCCTTCCCCCTATGATGACATTTTCGTCTTCTGAACCATAAACGATTCCATTGTACATGTGCTTAATGTAGCCCTCAATTCTGTAATTATGACATTGCTTAAGGATATTCAGTGGAGAAGAGCAGAGTAGCTTCTTCATTCTCACAATGAATTTTACAGCGCTTATAGGTAGCAAAAAGGAAGTGATGATTGAACAAGTATCATTACCAACTCACAAGCATTGAATCAAGGAGGGTTGATCAGAAATGCTGGAAAGGATTGGATATCTTTCCCACTTTCATTTTTCCATAGAAACTTTTTCATGATGATGTTGCTTTTCCTTAATGATTATGGACAATCCATAATAGTTGACACCTCTGTTTATATGTGAACATGTGAACTATCATTTTTAGTACGAGGGCAGATCAAATATAAACTGGAATTATTTTTAAAATGTATTGCTTAACCAAAAAATACACATATGGAGATCACCTTTCTATATAGGGTCCTGTCTTCAATACACATTTTCTCCATCGCATTGGTAAGTTTTTGATGCCTCCCTGGTAGAAAGAAGAGACACGTGTGTGGAGTCAGTTGCGCATGAACACTTCTACATTTGCATCATCGAACCGCTGTCCTTCTAGGTCTTGTTTGAGTGGTCCAAACAAATGGTAGTCGCAGGGCGATAAGCCTGGACTGTACAGAGTGTGTTCCAGAGGTGTCCAGTGAATTTCCTCCAGTTTCTCCCGTGTTAAGGCGGCAGTATGCAGCCTTGCATCGTCATGGAGATGAATGACGTTTCCGGCGTCGCTTGTTGCGTTGCGCAGCTTATGCTTCATCCAAAAGGTGACAATAATAGGCTGCATTAATTGTCTTTTGTTCGCGAAGAAAATCTACCAGGTTAACTCCCACTGAGCTTCAGAAAACGGTTGCAAGCATCTTTCCAGCAGATGGGCGTGTTTTGGCCTTGAGCAGACCTCCTTCGTCTCTTCGCCGCCACTCCGTGCTTTCTTGCTTTGACTCTGGGGTGTAATGATGCACCCAAGTTTCATCACAAGTCACAATACGACCTACGAAATCCTCTCCTTCCTCCTCATAGTGACACAGGAGTCTCTGACAAACGTCTTGGCGTAAAGTTTTTTGTTCCTGGTTGAGGAGACAAGGAAGCCACCTGACAGACAATTTTCTGAAATAAAATTAATCTCGAATGATGGTTTGAACACTTCTATAACTTAATCCTATGGCTAACACAATTTGCAAAATTTTTATTCACCTATCTTCACCAATAGTGTTATGAATGGCAGCAATATTGTCTGCAGTGATGCTTCTCCATGGTCTCCTTTCATAAGGTTCATTTCACACAGCTTCTCACCTGCCACAAATTTTTTAGCCCACTCGTACAGTCGAGTCTGCAAAAGCGTTTCTTCCCCAAACTGTGCACGGAGCCGTCTCAAAATGTTGGAATGTTTGGTGCCCTCTTTTGCGAGAAATTTGATAATGATGTGTTGCGCAACAGACGTGTGCTCTTGCTCACTCATGGCGTACTAAAGCAGCACAATTCTCCACTGTCGCTCGTGCATGTAAATCTCTTCTCCAGACACCCCCACCAACATCCTGGCAATGCCCCGCCTCAGAATTATTACTAACAGCAGCAGTACATTCAAATTGCCGTTTATATTTGGTCCATCTTCGTATTTATGGGGATATTTACAGTATGAATTTGTGGCCTTCTGATCTGCTGGATTGTTATGTTGAATTATTCTGTACAAATTTTAATGTTTGTAAAAGAAAAATAAGGAACATTAAATTGGAAATGGAATAAAAGATGACTTTTTAATTTTGTGAGATTTACCTTGTGAAGATATTTAATACCAGTACTACACTGATCGGTCATTAGGTATAAATGAATTTCTTATGACGGTGGAGAGTGGTTGGGGAGGGTAGGTTGGGGGTGGTTAGGTAGGGGTATATAACTTGTATCAATGAGTCAAGACATACTGATGTGGTATATCAAGCTCTGGTGATTGTAAATTACATATAATGTATTTTCCATTCGTGATTAAGGCTGTTGATGGCGCAATAGAAGGGTTGAAACTAGTCCTAATATATAATGAATAAGTGGTAATAACATAAGCTATAACTTAAGGCATTGAATAGATGGACCTACCCACCTTTGTTAATAGTGATAAATTGTCTATATGGATTAATTTCTTATGGTAAAGACTGACTTGTTGGGATTTCTAGAGTATACCTGAGTGAAAATCAGTGGCGTGCACTGAACCCCATCTACCCCAGCGCTGCTGGGATAAAGAACTTCGTATTAACATTTTCTAATTATTCCTTGGAAAGCTTTTTATAATGTTTAAAAAATTGCGAACACCTAAGCCAAGCCAAGTACAGTTGTCTCGAAAATCTGCTCGCATTACCACAGCTCAGGTTCTCCAGCGAACTGGGTTTCCTTGCCGGCGCGATAGAGAGCTGCCCTCAGCAAAATTTAAGGTCGCTTGGGTGAAGCATGCACTTGAAGCTTCCTCGAGGCAAAGCTGTGGCCCCTCCCCCAAAAGCAATTTACGGCGACAGGCCAGCTAGCTTAGGTAAGGGGTGTTAGTTTTAAAACCTGAAACTCGAAGTCTTCAGCGCCACACACTAGGGACTGCAGGAAAAATATCAACATGTTAACAGTATAGCCACTTGCACATTGTCTTGCTAATAAAAATAGAGCCAGTATATGAAATAAATTGTAATATAGAAGAATATATTTTAGTCTCGGGTTTCGGCATGTATACAGTTTTTTTACCAATTCATTGATGACACGTGTAGAGTATGTGTTCCAATAACCACAGAAAAATATTTAGGTTGCCCAGCATGAACATAGAGTTCAGCGTGAATGGTTGTCTGTGATGGTGGTATATAGAGAATTTTTGTAGTGTTCCTCTTGGATTATAGGTGAAGGTTTCGCAATTTCTGTAGCATTCTTCATGAATATAACATGTGTTATACGTCGTGACAAATACTTTTCCTCGTTTGTCGTTGATGCACGTACACTCAGTATGCGAGTAAAACTATAAAACTTCAACAATGGTAAAATACCACTTAAATTTTGTTGATTAGTTTAGATTAGGCTTTTTAAGTAAAAATCAAATAGTTAGTCCTAGTGTATTTTTGTGAAGCATCATGAAGCATCACCGGATGAAACTGTAAGTAAATTGTTTAAAATCTACTATAGAAAAAGTTATGATGGTCTCGTCACTGCCGTGAATATCAATTTGGAAGTATGTGCGAGCGTGTGGTTGAAAATATTCTTGAAAGATCTTTCTCAGGTAGACCTTTCCACAAAAAATGCAGCCCTATAAAATGGTAATGTTGACTTTAGAAAGTGTAGTGGGGCTACAATTGTTTATATTTAAAAAACCTTTTTTTGCAGCTGGAGTAATGAATATGTTCACCGCATGCCACTGGTGAAAATAAATATTATTTAGAAATTATCAGCAAAATTATCCGCACTGCCCTATAGTTTACATTTGCCAAGATAGTAACATCGCAGATGTCCACATGCAGGGTTCTACCCATCCCAATCTGGCTATGTTAACTCATTTAATGACAGAGTTTTTCATCTCTTAAGATTGGTTATGTTTCCCTCATAATTCATGCCATTTCTTCTTCTTTCGGTTTGGCATGTAAACTTTGAACACTTACAATAAGAATATCTCTATCTATGCAATAGATGGCTATCTCCTCCTTTCTTCTGTCCATGGCGCTTGGGTACGGGATCTAACTTTTTCTTGCAACCTCTTGGTGACCTCGATCCTCGACTTGTAAGCATTCCTACTACTGATTTCCCTTCCTCGTATTCCCATTTCTTCGAGGTCCTTCTTTACCTCCTGATACCAGTGCACCATAGTTTTTCTGATCTCAAAAATTCTTATCTGATTGGTCAGTCTTCATGGGTTCATTCTGTAAATATGTCCTCTTCTGGATGGTACCTGATATGTTTTCCACTTTTAGATATAATTCTTGGTTTCCTTTCTTTCTGTAGGAACCATCCTTTGTTCTTTGGGTTCCCAGTATCTTCCTCAGAATCTTTCTGTCCACTAGTTCTAACTCTGACCTTGCATCCGGGAGATAGTAGGTTCGAATCCCACTATCGGCAGCCCTGAAGATGGTTTTCCGTGGTTTCCCATTTTCACACCAGGCAAATGCTGGGGCTGTACCTTAATTAAGGCCACGGCCGCTTCCTTCCAACTCCTAGGCCTTTCCTATCCCATCGTCGCCATAAGACCTATCTGTGTCGCTGCGACGTAAAGCCGCTAGCAAAAAAATAACTCTGACCAATCCTGTTTTTATCAAGTTCAAACATTCAGCTGCATATGAAGCCTCCAGGCGGATCACTGTCTGGTAGTGTCAGAGTTTTGCATAGATAGAGATATTCTTCTTGTAAGTGTTCAAAGTTTACATGCCAAGTTCATCTCGTTGATTCTCAATAACAGTGCCTCTCTTTCTCCACTCTCCCAGATATTTGAATTTCTACATTTTTTGAATCCTTTCTCTCTGAACTGTCATCCAACTGGGTGCTGTTTTGACATTGGTCATGTATTTTATTCTCGAAGGAGATCTGTTAGGCCTGCCTTACTTGCTTCTTCCTTGAGTTGGGCCATTTGGTTCCATGCCTCCTCTATTGACTCTGACAGAACCACAATGTCCTCCGCAAAGGCTAAACAGTCAACTCCAATTCCTTTGTTCTTGCATCCCATCCCTCATTATTCACGCCATTTATGAATAGTACAAAATATTTTCTTCTAATATTTTACACAGTCCAGAACAGTGTTTCTCAGGCGGTGTGCCAAACTTCCAAATGTTTGAGATATTGCTAGTACCAATAATTAAGTCTGACTCAAAAATCAATAAAGTAGTTGTCTCGAAGCGACCATACACTGTCTCCAAAATCAATAAACACGTTGACGTTCTCGTAACGATGTGAGTGAGTATCCGTGACTCCGTGTTAGATAATATCACCGGGCTCTCCCCACTCTTGGTAGCAGCTCAATCTCAGATCTCTATATAACGAAGCATCGGATTCGTAGATCGCATTATCATCTCCCTCTCTTCTTTCTCCTTGACAAGACCAGTAGGCGTGGCGATGATGTATTCTGCAAGCCTAGCGTTGCACGCAGGTCGCTGTATAGTCCCTTGCTCATGAGTTTAACCCAATGACTCATGTAATTTTCCCCCGCTATAAGAATAACCTTTTCCGCATACACAAGTACGAGATGAAATGACAACAACAATGTCTCAACATATTGACCATATTTACAGTACCTACATAATGAATTCCTATCCTACCTAATATAATAATTTAAATAATAAATGATGTTATAATTATATAATATGATTGCAAAAGCCTTATTTACAAATGCTTGACGTTGAATAAATATGATATTACGAATAATTGCCGATGGCGGATAAACTTGATATCGAGTGATATCGCGTAAAATGATAGTATATTAAATTAGTCTGGCTGGAGAAGCCTGGACGGTTACAAGGGTGAATGATTTTTCAATTTAGGGCAAATGCTGATAGAAACGGTCAAAAAGTATGGCTTGGTGGATATTAAAAATGTTATACTCTCTCGAGTCATAGTTGCTAGGAAAGTACAAACCTTCGCTGACAAAGTGCACAGTAAAATGCTTCCCGATATAGCGCATGCTATTGAAGCTACTATCTGTGCGGGTACCTCTGACCTGTAGACAGATAATTATAAGGGTATGCACTATACGTCAGTGAATGAGACCTGTGGAATATGTCTCTTTCAAAGAAACGTTTACTATGTTGTGAAAAATATCATCTTGGAAATGACCTGTGGAATATGTCCCTTTCAAAGAAACGTTTACTATGTGGTGTAAAATATTATTGTAGAATATTTGTATTCCTTTTATGTATCTAAAATTTGGAGATATAACTACTTAATTGTAAATTATTATTATTGTTGAGTGATATTTTATAATATTCTGGAAATTTTCGTGACGCGGAATTTCGGAACAGGGTTTGTCTGCCCTTGTCGATTCTAAAAGCATGTTTTTACTAATTTTGAAGATGGAAAGTTTGCGATTAAGGTTAGGTGATGTTCTGGAATATTGTGAAAACATCACGACTTGGTGAGTTTTGATTGGTGGATCTGGGTGGCGAGAGGGAAGCTCCTGTGGTCTGATTGGTTACTCGGTGATTGCACCAGGGGCCAGCATTGCCTTCTTAATAGAGCGAGGTGTCACGATCTCCTCTAACGGCTACGTATATTTCCTACCTTCGCATGCTGTTTTTCTCCGACCACGCTGCCGCTGCTTCACTCATTCTACTGCTCTGCTCCCCTGGAGTCTGCTACTCCGTTCAAGACGTAACTGTGACGTCATCTCCTTCTCCACACTTCGGCCTTCTCTTCTAGACACGTGTGCTTGTGCTAACCTCTATGGACACGTGATTATGACGTTCTTATTTCTGGAACATGCTGGCTTTCAACTTCTCTATTCTTCTCAACGCTTCTTACCGCTATATATTCTCGGGCTCCACTTCTCTCAATTGAGCCTGCCTTCCTATCAGAGTGGTGGAGCACCAAACAACTGCTACATTTACAGGGTCATTACCATCTGGACTATAATTCTTCGGATTATTTGGTGAACAAGACCTATCATAATGTTATTTTGATATTGTATTCTTCTTTGGGCCATCTGCCCCGCTTGAACTTTGCTTTTGTCTGCTTATTCCGGCATCAAACTTATATATGCAAGACTTTATTCCTACTTAAATTTTTCAAACACAAACTGTACTTCGGACAATGGAACCTTGATCTTGTATTATTTGCTTTCTAGGAATAATGCTATTTTCTGCAATAGTAAAACATCTTGAATGGTAACAACATCCGGCGAAGAAAACACTTTCCCCTGTTCGATCCCTACTTCCATTCCCCTTTCCCTTCTTTCTGCATCTTTCTTTTTTCTTTCTTATCTTTAGGTTTCTTCTTTTCATTGGACTTTTATCACTCTTTATTGTACAATTAATGTTTATTCATAAAATTCTTGATGCATTTCTGATATTCTATATTGTAAATGTGGCATATTTTCCTTGTCTTCTGAGGTTTCCCCCATATATTTTATTGTCATAGCAAACCCTTGTCTGGTATTTACTATCTTGTTGAGAAATGTTAAATTATTCATTTGTTCATCGTTAAATATATATTTTATTTACATTGTTAACTTTTCATTATCTCTTCGCCCTATATTTTCTCTTGACCTAGTTTCTTCTCACTGCACGTTTCTGTTATTATTATTATTATTATTATTATTATTATTATTATTATTATTAATTGTGCTTCTTCTTCCACCACTTGTATGCTTAATCTATCTATCTACTATTACTATGACTATATTATCTCATCACCGTACGTACATACTACGATAGCTGGTAGGGTAACAGACGCAACATTTCGTGGTCTTTCCGTTTCTGGTCAGTCCAGCGATCAGACGCACGTCGGAGATCTTCCCTCCCAGGATGGGCTGCCTTGGGGTAAGCACTTTTGGTTTCATTTCCATCTTAATTTGTATCTAATGTTTGCTTGTATTTTCACACAGGAGTTTACCACTACTTGCCCAGACTCACCACTCAATTATTCAGTTGAACTGGCCTCTGCGTCAAGTTTAAGTATTTCTGATTTTCCCCTTGTTTCCATTATGTGGTGCAATTCTCTGAAAGCGTGTTAACTTTCACTTAACATTGTATTTGTAAAAGCCCTTGGCAATTTACATCTAATTTGTTGTTTTGGGATATCGTACCTGGATTTTTGAATTGATGGATTTTGTTTTGAATTTTATTTGTGAAGTTTATTTTGGAAAATAATATCGCAGATCAAGAGATCACCATTGATTTTTCTAGAAACCCGCAACCTACATATCGCAATGCCCCTGGTAGGGTTCCCATGCCACTCCACACCCTTTCTTATAGTCGACACGTTGCCCAACCTGATGTTCATTTGTTTATACTTGATGCAGTTCATCTGATGTTTTGTTTTGTGCTCAAGATGTTAAAATGCCATATAATTTAAGTTTTCCCTTTTCTTTACTACGTGTTGTGTAACCTCTGGAAACCAGTTACATATTGGTAGCCGAGCAAGTGATTGATTGCGGACAAAAGAAAAGTGAACGGTAAACCTAAAAAAAGCTTAATGCCTAAAATTCGTAAATCGCCTTGAAAGTTAGTTTCTGCCTGTCAGGGTGGCTCGTGCTGTTCCTAACCTTTTCCATATGAGAAAGTTAGAATTAATTTACAAACTTCGTATTCGTAAATTGAATTCCACAGGCAATGTCAGAGATGACACGAGCCTGTTGAAACAGTCTCTTAATTTGCTGGTAACCATCCCTGCGTTAAATGCAGATGAATTGCATGAGTCTTTGGTGGTGGTTAGAGATAAATTGGCAGAATTGAGTGCCATTCTTGTGTCTTTCTGTTCTTCTGAGCCCTCGCACGGCCAATTAGCATTGGTTAAAGCACAGCTACAATATTATCTGGACCGGGTTAGAGATTTGTTATCTCTTAAATTGCCAGCAGATGAGCGGCAGGAGTGTGAGTCCTTATTAGTACAATTTTCAAGGATATTTGACAAAATCATACGCTTGCTTGAAGGGAATGAGTTGCCTAATGCAAGTTCTGAGGTTCAAGTGTCTACCCCTTCTGAATCGTGTGAAACACTGGTTCCATATCTGTAGCTCCTGGTCAATAGTGCTAGTGTTATTCAGGAGTCAGATGTGGATAATATTCGCCTGGGATCTTCTTCTGCTTTGTAATCAAGAGCTATGGCACCTGTAAGTGATTCATGTAATGTACCTTCTTCGCATGTTGGTATCTTTAATAGTTTTTCTGTGTCACCTGGTAATTTTACCATGGCTCAGCATCAGCTTTCTGTTGTTACACAATCTGGTTCTTATGCAGTGGTGCAGAACCATCCCCCTGTCCTAGTGCCACCTGTGTCAAGTGCACTTTTAGGTTGTATAACTCCTACACAAGTGGTTAATGCGCCAACGGTATCTCAAATTTGTGAAAATATTTTGCAGATGAGAATATCTGTGCCGGTCACATTGCAGTCTAACAGTAGTCCTAACCTCACTTTCAGTACCCCATCCTTTTCGCAAGGGCATTCGAATCAAGGTTACTGTACCGCTGTATCTCCTCAGAACCACTCTAGCCCTTCCTAGGTACCTCCTGCACCTGCTATCCCCCAGCTTTTCTCCAACTTACCTCACACGTGGACTACTGTATTTAAGGGAGTCTCTAAATTTACGGCTAGCTCTATTGACGAGGTTATTTCTTTCCTTCGCTTTTAATAGAGTTTAAGAATCAGGCTATTGTGTACAATCTCAGTAACAATCACGTGTTTCAGATCTTATATGCACATGTATACGGAACTCTTTCTGAGCATATCGTTAGAGCCATTTTGGAAAGATGGACGGTAGATCAGTTTCATGCACACATACTTGAATATTTCATTCCTTCTCGTGCCTTGTCTTCGTTAGTGCAGAAGCATTATTTCAGGGTGCAACATTTGAACGAGTCATTGTCTGAGTATATTCAGGACATTAAGCTCTATGCTAGAATTTTTATGCTCAACTACTCTGAATTTCAAATGGTTGCCAGCATTGTTGAAGATCTGGCCCCTAACTATCGGTCATATCTCACTCTTTCACCGCGACGAGCAACTTTCGCTCAGTTGGAAGCTGTCACGGTTTCTGCCGAAGGTATTCGATATGCCAACCAGTTACACATTGCGTTAGCTCCCCCTCCTATGAGCATGTCTTCTTCTCGGATTACTAAAACCACACCTTCACCTTCTTCAAGGCCATGTAATTCTCTTGCATGCTTTAATTGTGGTTTCACTGAACATTTCAAGAGAATTGTCCTAAGATTTGGGCCCTTCGGCAATTCAAAACCGGATGTGGGTAGAACCTCTTCAACCAATAATTCTTGCCGATACTGTGGGTCGAATAGGCATTTCTCTAGATAGTGCCCACTTAATTCTTCAGGGTCTGGACGTCCTGGCCATAGTAATCCTAGATGACTAACTGCCAATTCTGTTAATAAACCCCAAAACGTGGCTTCATGTTTTGCCTGTCATAGCTGTATGTTAAAGGATGATTTACCTAATTCTGAGGTTAATGATTGGTCCCAGTCTGAACCTAGTATCAATTTCCTGCAATCTTGTGGCATTTTTGATATCCCTCCTTGTAAATTACCTTACTTATGCTTAGAGATATATAATGATCCTGTCTGCGCATTGATAAATTCAGGAAGTAGCAGGAAGTAGCAGAGTAGTAGAGTGAGAACAGGTATAACTCAATGAAAAATGTTTGCAAGTTACCTCCATTAGAAAACGTGTCTTTAACCTGCCATACTGCTAATTCTAAATCATTGAATTTTGTAGGATCCCTAGATGTCAAGATAAGAGTCCGTGATTTCACATGGAAAATGCCATGACAAGTGGCAAAAGATTTATCTTGTCCCTTTATTTTGGGTGCAAATTTTATTGCCAAAACTGGCATGATTTTGGACCTGCAGTTCAACTGATTCCATTTTATATTTTCTACAAGAACTTTTAACTGTGTAATCACTCCCCTATATTCTGCCTTGTCATGTTAATGCTGTTCCTGCAGATACGGATGAACCCAAAAGTTTTGATTTTGATCATTTGCCTGATGATCAGACCATCCAACTTAGGAATCTCTGCGATAAATTTCCTGATGTCTTTACCAACAAGTTAGGTGTAACTAAGGTTTTGGAGTACAAAATTGAAGTCACTGATAACATACCTGTTCGCTTTCCTCCGTATCGGCTGTCGCCTCCAAAAATTAAAGCCAAGCACCTCATTGCTTTTACTACTGATTGGAACCTGTATGAATTTGAACGCATCCCATTCGTATTAAGTACATGTGCTGCTGTCCTTACTCGGTTACTAGATAATGTTTTATCAGACATTAAATTCAAGTTTGTGTACAATTACCTCAACGATTTAGTAATTTTCAGTGAAACTTTTGAAGAACACCTTGTCCATCTCCATGAGGTCCTTGAAAGACTGCATAAAGCAGGTCTAACCCTTAAGGCTAGTAAAGTTACTTTCGCACAACCCCAGATGTCCTTCTTTGGGTATATTGTGCCTGGGAATTGTGTCTCTATTGATCAGTCTCATACTGCCGCCATCTAAAATTTTCCCACGCCTAAAGATGTCAAAGCAGTAGCCAAATTTACTGGCATGGTTAATTTCTTCCATAAATTCATCCCCAATTTTGCTGAACGGGCAGCTCCATTAAATGCCTTGAGAAGAAATGATGCTAAGTTTGTGTGGGATGATGCACATCATGAAGCCTTTGGTGACTTGAAATCCGCTTTATGTAATGCTCCTGTACTGGCTATGCCAGACTTTTCTAAACGTTTCATCCTTCAAACTGATGCCTCTTTCATAGGTATATCTGATGTTCTCCTTCAGGAATTTGAAGAGGGTGTCATCCCATTTCTTATGCTTCTCGTGCTCTGAATCCTGCTGAACGAAACTATTCCAATTATAAATTGAAGCCTTAGCTGTTGTCTTTTCCTTAGAACGGTTCAGAATGTACCTTGAATATCTGCCTTTCGAACTTGAAACTGATAATCAGGCGTTGAGTTGGGCACTGGCCAAGCCAAGAAGGACCGGTCGTCTTGCGCGTTGGGCAGTACGCATCTCAGCCTTCCAATTTGAAGCTCGTCATATTTGTGGCATTTAAAACGTTGTGGCTGATGGCCTCAGTAGGATGTTCTATCCAGGCAGTTCTGATCCTCATTCAGAGCCTGCAGATCGCTCTCCTGAACAAGTTTTGGCTTTCATGAATGTAGTTCTCACTGGCTCTCCCTTCCTTTTCAAAGATATAACTAAACATAAAGAAGAAGATGTTGAATTAAAAGCTATTATTGACAGGATTAAATATGGTGAACATGTTAAGCCTTATGTCCTTAAGAATGGTGTCTTGTGTTATCCTGTTCGTGGTCGTAGAGACCCCAAAACTGTCGTCCCAGCTCACCTAGTTCCGGCTCCCTTCAAGTATTTTCATGAATCCCCAGTGGGGGGGGGCATCTAGGCGCTTTCAAAACTAGAGAGAAAATTCGTAAGCACTTCATTTGGAAATCCATGGATGGGGAAATCCACACCCTTGTTAAATCTTATAAAACTTGTAACATCAGTAAACCCACTCCTAATACTCGCCTAGGTCTGTTGTCATCCAAGCAAGCTTCTCATCCCATGGAGAGATTGTTCATAGACTACACTGGTCCTTTCCCGAGGTTACGGACCAGCCATCATTTCATACTTGTGTGTGTTGATGCATTTTCACATTTTATGTGGCTGTTCCCAACTCGTATGTCTAATACTAACACTACCATCTCTTGTTTGAAACAGATCTTTCCTCATTTGGAACCTGTCCATTTTTGGTGAGTGATAATGCAAGAGCATTTACCTCCGTGCAGTTCTGTAATTTCTGTTTTGATCTTTTCATCTCTCATGTAACCACTACCCCGTATTATCCAAGGCCAAATTATGCTGAAAGAGTAAATCGTAATCTTTGATCTGCTGTCATTGCTTATCACTCTGCTGACCAAACCAAGTGGATTCATCACTAAGTTGGTTGTCATTCGCTTTCAACACTGCCATCCATGAGAGTCATAAGCAAACTCCTGCCTCATTAATGCTAGCCTTTATCCCAAATTCTCCACTTTCAAATCTGTGGTCCATTAATGATCTTCTGTCTGACGACGCCAGTCCAGAAAAGATCCGCGCTAACTGGCATCGTGCGTGAAAAACCTTAAAAATTTATTACTCTAAAGTTCAGCGTAATTACAATCATGGGCGAAGACTGCACAATCTGTCTGTGGGTGACCAGGTGTTTGTTAAAACGCATCCCGTCAGCAGTGCTGCGGACCATGTTATCAATAACTTGGCCTCCAGATTTCGAGGTCCCTGCACCATCTTAAAGTTACTTACCCCGGTGCCAATATTAGTGAGTGATCCCGAAAGGAAAAGGATCAACAGAGTACATCTCTCACAGGTAAAGGTACTGTAAGTTGTATAGGTATGGGTAAATCCCATTTTTTGTGACCATGTAGATTTAGTTGTAAGGTATTTATTAGATTTTAGATACTAGCCAGCACATTCTAGTTATCTCTGTACCCTAATCATAAGTTATTTGAGTAATTTAGTAATAGGAATTGTAATTGTTGTGTATAAATACATTAGGTATCCTCGTTAAGCATAAGCATGTGTCTCCTTTAGTGTAATGGGTTTAGTATGATAAGTAAGTTAGGTAGGTTTTAGTTTAGGGTCCCTGTTTTGGAATTGATTCCCCTAACATTTATGGCTCTGGGTAAACTCCTGTAGTTTTTTTCTTTCACCCACATTTTATGTTGTCTGATATGTATCGATAGTGCTTGCCCCAGGGTCTGGATGCCCTGGTGTGGGAGGGGGTCTCTACACGAAATTCGTTGAGCCACCATTCGGCAGGGTGACTTTGCCCCAAGTATTCCTCTGTCGGCTGCGTGTTGGTTTATGTTGCAATGGCTGCGATAACTGTTTCCACCTGAAGGCAACCTAACTTGCCTAGTTGGGAGGCACCCTGTATGACTTGGGCACTACCATCCGGCACCACAATCCAGTGGCCAAATATCCTGATGGCGGCAGTCTTGCTAGACTGCCCCTCACCTCTCTGACCGTTACCTGTTGGTTTGAGATACGGATGGGCTGCGCTGCAACTTGCCTGGTGACCAGGGTTGGACTGAACTTATATGGAGGTTGTTGGCAAACGGCCATGTCGGCAGCCACATCATCAGCAATAACCAGTGGTCAAGTTGGGCGACTTCGACCCAATGACTAATGTGAAAACTGTTGCAAGATCAACTTATTCCAAACTTTGCTAAGAAAGAGGCAGTGGACGCTTTCTTACAAGCAAATGAATGGGCTCTGAATTACTGACATATTGTGAAAGCAATGAGTAATACGTACTTTTCAGTGGACAGAGTTAAAAGGTTGAAGCAATTTTAGAAGAATTTTTATGCTTTCACCATTCGATATTTATGTTGTGTTTGTACGTAACCATTAAAATACCTCAAGTTATGGAATGGACCTTTGTAGTGACATTTTATTTTTTTATTGGAAGTTCAATTTGAAGAAAATCGTGCTTGTCATTAAAGTGACTGTCGAACTTTCTGAGATCTATCAGTGCACCGAATACTTGAAAATCGTTTGTGAATGCCATTATGTTATGTTTTACAACATATCAGTGCTATGGTGTGTAAGTTTCCTTGTGTGATCAAACCCCCCAGTTAATCTGATGGAAATTGTCGAGCGTAGCTCGATTTTCGAGGGGAGGAGGAATGAGACCTGTGCAATATGTCTCTTTCAAAGAAACACTTACTATGTTGTATAAAATATCATCTTGGATATGACCTGTGGAATATGTCCCTTTCAAAGAATCATTTACCCCACTGTCGGCAGCCCTGAAGATGGTTTTCCGTGGTTTCCCATTTTCACACCAGGCAAATGCAGGGGCTGTACCTTAATTAAGTCCACGGCCGCTTCCTCCCCGCTCCTAGCCCTTCCCTGTCCCATCGTCGCCATAAGACCTATCTGTGTCGGTGCGACGTAAAGCAAATAACAAAAAAAGAATCATTTATTATGTGGTGTAAAATATAATTGTAGAATATTTTTATTCCTTTTATCTATCTAAAATTTGGAAATGTAACTACTTAATTGTAAATGATTATTATTATTATTATTATTATTATTATTATTATTATTATTATTATTATTATTATTATTATTATTATTATTATTAAGTTATATTTTGTAATGTTCAGGAAATTTTCGTGACGCGGAATTTCTGAACAGGGTATGTCTCCCCTGTCGATTCTAGAAACATGCTTTTACTCATTTTGAAGATGGAAAGTTCACGATTAAAGTTAGGTGATGTTCTGGAATGTTGTGAAAACATCATGACTTGGTGGGTTTTGATTGGTGGATCTGGGTGCCAAGAAGCAAGCTCCTATGGTCTGATAGGTTACTCGGTAATCACACCGAGGCCAGCTTTGCCTTCTTAAGAGAGCGAGGCATAATTTCGTGGTCTTTTCGTTTCTCGTCAGTCCAGCGATCAGACGCACGTCAGCGATTTTCCCTCCCAGGATGCGTTGCCTTGGGGTAAGCGCTGTTGGTTTCATTTCCATCTTAATTTATATCTAATGTTTGCTTGTATTTTCACACAGGAGTTTACCACTACTTGCTCAGACTCGCCATTCAATTATTCGGATGCCTTAGCTTTTCAGCTGGGCCTGTCTGTTTGATTTTGGAGGCACTCCCCTTTTCTTTAAATTTTTAAGCCGTGTAATTAGTAGATTCATTTTATTTCCCTCGGGGTTTGCCTCCTGTAACACCTTGTCTCACTTGACGCACACTAGTTTTTCCTATGCCTCGCATCAGATGTGTTTTTGATGTGGCAGCAAGTTGAACTGGTCTCTGGCTCAAGTTTAAGTATTTCTGATTTTTTACTTGTTTCCATTATGCGGCGCGATTCTCTGAAAGTGCGTTAACTTTCACTTAACATTGTATTTTAATAGCCCTTGGCAATTTACTTCAAATTTGTTGGATTTTTGAATTGATGGATTTTGTTTTGAATTTTCTTTGTAATGTTTATTTTGGAAAATAATATCGCAGATCAAGAGATCACCGTTGATTTTCCTAGAAACCCACAACTTACGTACCGGTATCCCAATGCCCCAAGTAGGGTTCGCATGAGCTCCACACCCTTTCTTATAGTCGACACGTTGCACAACCTGATGTCCATCTGTTTATACTTGATGCAGTTCATCTGATGTTTTTCTTTCACACTAAAGATGTTAAAATGCCATGTAATTTAAGTTTTCCCTTTCTTTACTATGTGTCGTTTAACCACTGGAAACCGGTTACAGTCTGTCACAGTGCACTATAGAAATGCAGACTGGTCTCTCAATAAGTATGTATTAATGTGTTCGGCCTTCCCTGACTGTCCAAAAACTGGTGAAAATATTCGCAGTGAATTGGAAGATCGTTTGAAAGGACTTGGCCTTCCTCATGAAGATATTTGAATAATTACATTTGTAACAGACCAGGGAAGCAATATTGTTAAGGCCCTCAGCATATACAAGCTTCTTCCATGCATGGCTCATATTATTAATACGGTCTTGAAGCATGTTCTGAGTGAATCTTTTTTGAAACAAAGTGTTCCTAATATGTTAGTTGTTATACATTCAGTGAAATCTCTGGTTTCGTACTTGAAGAGAATAGGCCTATGTGTGAGGTTACAATCATCTTTGAAGCCGTTATTATTCCACTCGTTGGAACAGTTATTTGGACATGCTGCAATCAGTTCACTCCTAGATAGATGCTGTGAAAACTATTTTAGAGAAGGAGGGTGCCTCTGATAAAAGGTTTGGTTATTATCAGGACATTACTAGCCTCCCTATAACATTTCTTGAGCCATTTAAGGAAGCCACAATTGATCTTGAGGGTGACGAGGAGCCGACTTTACATCTGGTTCTTCCATGGCTTTATGCCTCAAAAGCCCATTGTATTCTTTTAATTTTTAATGTGAGTCTCCTCATATTTAAAAGTAAAAATGTTTTCATACTAAATGAATTTTCAGTAGGCCCTACCTGAAGCTTTTAAACAAACCGGTGGTGTCTTCTTGGAGCAGAAAATGGAAGTCACTACTTTGCCATTTCACTGTCATAAAATGATAATTTAATGGACCTAAAATGGAAGCAATTGCCAAGATCTAAGTTAAATATGATTCATAAACTCAGTCATCTATATCAATGAGACACAATATATTACGAGAATGAAGTAGAAAAGATCATGGTGGCAGTGAGTGAGACAAAGAAAGAGTTCAGAATTGTTAGGACACTACTATTGAAAAAGGAAACTTGAAGGAGCAAGCTTGAGAAACGGTCGTGTTGATTTGGAGATACCTAACGCATACAATATTTCAAGACTTAGAAAGAGATTAATGTAAGAAAGAAGATCAGCCGAATATATATACTGGAGAACACATAATTACGGAAACCGTAAATAAATCTGCGACACAAGAAGAAAATTAGAAGGAAGTGCATACATTGGATTAATAAGGCAGCAAGAGATATCCTTTGATAGGATTATAAGGAAGAAAATCCCGAGGACACCGAGGAATAGCTAAATTAACCCATAATATAACAACTATAAAACAGATATCTGAGACAAGGGTACACATGTTGGTAGTCTACAAACGCTGTTAGACTAGAGTTAAAACGACAGAATTCACATTGAAGCTACTGTAGAATGTTAGAAGGCTATGAATTCCGTATTATGACGCAACTAACTTCATATACGTTTATTTCTATTATATTTGCTCAAGACATGGCTCTCATGACGTTCTAAGAAGACGATGGCGAGAAGTCCGGAGGAGGCTGAGCTGAGGTGATGGCAAAGGAACCTTACCTATCCCAGAGTATCCTGATGACCAGCGAGAGGATTTAATTGCCGAGCCCGAACCACAGATCTCCTGGAGCATCTAATTCAATCCCGGTGGAGCTGATGGAAAAAGATAAGACTTATTTCTTAGTGCAGTTAGATAAATCTTGCAAATTGTAATATAATCGTTAATATTTGATGGTGAATAGATGGTTAAACGCTGTGATCTTCAAATTAGCTCAGATATGTTAGATTCTTGCAAATTAACGTTATACTTGTGTCAGAATACAGGGATAACAGGTAGTCATCTGAATAACATAAACCAATCGCTGACTAGGAAAAGTGAAGTGAACAATACGTAAGTGCCACTGCAGTGATATTTAAGCATGTAAAGAGGTTATTATATATAAATTACGAGATCCATATCGGTAGAATAGTTAAGGTTATAAGCGAGTGATAGTTAATATCTTGCAGTATGAATATTAAACAGTGCCATATAAAATCAGAATAGAATTATATAGGGATATGAGTGTAATATAAAATGATAATGAGATTAATTGAGAAGAAATGGATTAATCAAGTGATTGAATGATAGATGATTCCAAGCGTCAAATTAAGGCATAGTTAAGAATTATTTGGAAGAGAAAGAAGAGATATGATAATAATACATGAAGAAAGTGATCTTGGAATATTAAATGAATATGAGGAAGGATAAATAAATGTGATATATATTGTTTCGTCGGTAAGGAAGGGAATGATTAATTGTGAAGATAGAGAGATAAGTACTGATGTAATGTAAGATCAGTAATATACTTGATACCATGATGTATAATCGTTGACAGGTATTCCATATCCAACATGAATGAAGACATATGGTGAAGCTTATAATAAGTTATGGCATTAGTAAATCATTGAAATAATTAATTGTAGGGAAAGTTGAGTAGGGTATTGATTAAAATTAACCTACAGCTCTACCATAATGTTGAGTATTCGTTGAAGAAGTACATGGCACTCACTGAATCCTATGCACACGTACTATAATTTCTTCATCTATAATTCCAGTAGGTAAAATAAATGATTGAGTCTTCATGAATAATATACTACACCTAGTTTAGTAAATGATACTAGATAATGGGTTGGAATTCAATTAGTTATCTCATAACATGTTTCCTCAGACACATTTACGTGGTGATTCAATTACTTTGTAAGGTTAATAAGATGAATGATATATTTGAGCTGACAAGCTATGTTAAATATTAATATAGATATTAGTGCATATTATGGTTGACTTGGTACTTATCTTTTTCTTGATGCATCCTAAAGCATAATCCAGAATAGAGAAAACCTAAAGCTCATCCTAGATAACTAACTAAATAAATAGATAAATGATTATGAGAAGAGTAAAAGATGCTGCTGTGATATAATATCTCCCGAGACGATTTGTAAATAATTTAAGAAACTATGACTGGAGTTTGGGAACATTTTCCTTTATATAGATATCTAGCAGTTACCTGCGGCTTCGCTCGCGTGGATTTCGTAAAGTAATAAAAGTAATCCTTCCTTGGTACTGTGCTAAGATTATTATCTGAAAATCCCTAAAGTATAGACATTCACCGACAAATTGAGTTTCATTTACCCAGGAAACTATTTGTAAACCACGTTTGTGTTATTGCCTTTTGGGGCTGAGATGACCATGCAACATAGAATGGTACGTATGAGAAACAGTCTTCTCTGAAATCGAAAAAAATGTTTATTTTTAAAGTAGATTCCAAATATCTGTCTCCACGTCATAACACTTTCAATTTTTGAGATAGGCTATAAGAATCCCCATAAAAAGAATTTTACTCATTTATCAGTCCTCCCCATTTTCCGAAAACAAAAAGAAATACATGTTCCTTTACTTTTAAACAAGATTCGAAATACTAATTTTCGCGTCTGTAACATCATCAGATTGTGAGATATAAGCATCCTCATTAAAAATTATTCACTTCTTTTTTTCACTTCTTTTCACCTCCCGTTAAGTGCCTTTTCTGAAAACAAAAAGTACGTGTTCCTGTATTTTTAAAGGACTTATAAATACCAAGTTTCATGTCTGAACGTTTTTAAGTTTTTGACATATAAAGTAGATATACCGGTACTCATTATCAAAATTCACCCACTTTTTCAATTCTGTTCAACCCCTTAGTGGATTTTCTGAAAAAAATGTACGTGCTTATTTATTTTTAAAGGAGATTCAAAATACAGGACCAAATTTCACGTCTGTAACATCTTAAGTTTTGAGATATAAGTATCTTGCTATTGGCTTTACGTCGCACCGACACAGAAAGCTCTTATGGCGATGATGGGAAAGGAAAGGGCTAGGAGTGGGAAGGAAGTGGCAATGGACTTACTTATGGTACAGCCTGGTGTGAAAATGGGAAACCACGGAAAACCATCCTCAGGGCTGCCGACAGTGGGCTTCGAACCCACTAACTCCCGAATACTGGATACTGGCCACACTTAAGCGACTGCAGCAATCGAGCTCGGTAGAGATGTAAGTATCCTCATAAAATGAATTCAACTTCTTATTCCCTTTTTCCACCCCCTCTCCCTTTCATTGGACTTTCCGAAAAAGATATGTCTTCCTTTATTTTTAAAGGAGATTCAAAATACCAACTTTCACGTCTGTAACTTCTTCAGTCACTGAGATATAAGTATCCTCTTAAACAGAATTCAACTCCTTCTATACTTATTTTCACCCCTCGCCCCCCCCCCCAAGTCAATTTCCCGAAAACAAAGAAATACGTGTTTATTTTTAAAGGAGATTCTAAATACCAAGTTTCACGTCTGTAACATCTTTATCCTTTAGAAGTATTCTCATACAAATAATTCAACGAATATTACAATTATATAAACAAAAGAAGACGTGTTTCTTTATTTTTAAAGAAGATTACAAACACCATTTTTCATGTTTGTGGCATTTTTCTAGATATAAATATCATCATAAAAGAATTAAACTCCTCTTTTAACCCACCCCCGTTAAGTCGATTCCCTCCCAAAAATGTGTGTTTATTTTTAAAGGAGATTCCAAACACCAATTTTCACCCCTGTAGCCATCAGGTTTTGAGATATATGTATCCAAATAACAGCAAAGCAAAGCAGAGTCATTCCCATTTTTTCTAACGTTATATTGAAGTGGTTCTGTACATACTATGTACGACTTAAAGCAGAAAAATAAAGACTTCAGTTATAGGCCCTATATTTTACTTGATATTATGATTTTCAAGTTAATACTACATGGAATTTTCTTAGAAATAAGTAGCACCAAGGAATACTGTTGAAAATGCTCAATCCTTTGAAGACATGGATTGGAATCTACTTGCTTCAGAATACAGGGTCATCGATAAAGAATACCCATATTTTAAAAAATTGCTGATACAAGTAGAATAAACATTAGATCCTCATCAACGACAAGCGGCAAGTTATTCTTGCACTAAACAACAACAAACATCTAATCAACTCGACAACATCCATTTAATACGCCAACAAGTTAAAATTCAGGAAGACGCCGGATTCGACACTATAATAATAATAATAATAATAATAATAATAATAATAATAATAATAATAATAATAATAATAATAATAATATAAAGAAAAAGTTACTTACAGGATTTCAAATAAATTTAACAGGATATACCCAAAACACAAGACTGCTGTATTCTACAGGCCAACACCTTTTAATAAGTCACAAACCTAGTTATTAGTTTATTTTACAATGTTAATGTTATTCAAGTATGATAGTTGTTACAATCGCCGTATTTACAGTACGTATTCCCTACCTTGCACTGCTCTTCGCCTCGATCTTGTCCTCGCCGGATCAAGCATTCCACTACTCCGCTCACCTGTCCTCTGCCAGCGCCATTCATCACGTGACTATTACGCATCCTCGCAACACTTCGCCTTCTTCGTTGCCTGTGCGCTGTGTGAACACGTGATGTTATGTTTCTTGAACTCGCTGGCTTGTAGCCTTCTCACCTTTTATGGAATTTTCTGCATCAATATATATTTCCCACTCCGCTGCTCCACAGTTGAGTCGGGTTTCGTCGCGGAGTGGTGGAGCACCAAAATACTGTGCTTACTTGTATTATGTCAATTCCATCTGGACTATATCTTCAAGCTATTTGGTGAGCAAGATTTTTCGTTTTTTTTCTTCATTGGGGTACACCATTTCTCGCCCGTCTGCTTTCTCCTTCTAGTGCACGATCTTCGCTCTTCCGAGTTGGCGCCACTTGTAAAGACCGCTACGCCATCGTCTCTGCATCATCTGGACGCTTCTTTTTCGCCGGCACGTGGGGAATAAGTTACGATCGCCGTATTTACAGCACGTATTCCCTACCTTGCATACTGTTCTTCGCCTCGATCTTGTCCTCGCCGCATCAAGCAATCCACTATTCCGCTCACCTGACCTCTGCCAGCGCCATTCATCACGTTACTATTACGTCATCCTCGCAACACTTCGCCTTCTTCGTTGCCTGTGCGCTGTGTGAACACGTGATGTTATGTTTCTTGAACTCCCTGGCTTGTAGCCTTCTCACCTTTTATGGAATTTTCTGCATCAATATATATTTCCCACTCCGCTGCTCCACAGTTGAGTCGGGTTTCGTCGCGGAGTGGTGGAGCACCAAAATACTGTGCTTACTTGTATTATGTCAATTCCATCTGGACTATACCTTCAAGCTATTTGGTGAGCAAGATGTTTCGCTTTTTTCTTCATTAGGGTACACCATTTCTCGCCCGTCTGCTTTCTCCTTCTAGTGCACGATCTTCGCTCTTCCGAGTTGGCGCCACTTGGGAAGACCGCTACGCCATCGTCTCTGCATCATCTGGACGCTTCGTTTTCGCCGGCACGTGGGGAATATGTTACGATCGCCGTATTTACAGCACGTATTCCCTACCTTGCATACTGCTCTTCGCCTCGATCTTGTCCTCGCCGCATCAAGCATTCCACTACTCCGCTCACCTGTCCTCTGCCAGCGCCATTCATCGCGTGACTATTACGTCATCCTCGCAACACTTCGCCTTCTTCGTTGCCTGTGCGCTGTGTGAACACGTGATGTTCTGTTTCTTGAACTCGCTGGCTTGTAGCCTTCTCACCTTTTCTGGAATTTTCTACACCAATATATATTTCCCACTCCGCTGCTCCACAGTTGAGTCGGGTTTCGTCGCGGAGTGGTGGAGCACCAAAATACTGTGCCTACTTGTATTATGTCAATTCCATCTGGTCTATATCTTCAAGCTATTTGGTGAGCAAGATTTATCGTTATATATCTTCATTTGGACTTTAAATTTTCATCGCGGCTATTGCCCGCCATATTTTTCTTCCGTCGAGTTAATACGTTGCTCATAGCATAGACTGCATCTCTACACGAACTGCGCTACGGACAATATAAAATTATTTAATATCATTTCAGATGTCTTCCTAGACCTATGCAATTGGTAAATTCTGGAATACCCGCTTAAGAAAATCCTTTCCCCATTCTAATCCTTACCCCACTTCCCTTTCCCCTCCCTTTCGCGCTTCTTTCTTTCAGGGCTTTACTCCCACTTTCTTACTCAGTTTATGTACGCTTGTATTTGTTCAATAGGTTTTTCGCAAATTCAATATGTAAATGTGGCACACTTTTCTGATTTTTTCTCTAGTTTTGTATTTTTATCTTTCACCATTTGTTAAAACTTCTCTTCGATTTATTTATTTTCTAACAATGTTTGATTGTTAAATATATTCTATTCATATCGTTAATTTTTGGTCTTCCTATTGGCCTAGCTCCTTTTCACCGCGCGTTTCTTTGGTTTATATCATGTATTATTATTATTATTATCATTATTATTATTATTATTATTATTATTATTATTATTATTATTATTATTATTATTATTATTATTATTATTATTATTATTGTTTCGAGGTATCTGTGGAACAGCAGAGGTGAAAGAAGGTGCGGGGGTGAACAGGTCTCAGGATACGAAGTTAAAGTTAAGATAAAATTTAACAAGGTTATATTTTCTTAGCAAAATCAAGAAATAACAAGAATGGCAGGTACAGAGTAGCAAGGTAACAAATGTACAATTACAGTATTCACAGGATTTGGGCTTCGAGCCCCGGACTCACAATTCTTGAGCAATTAGCCCACCTTTACGATATACACAATTCAACAAAGGGGCAGAAGACCCCTATCATGCCCAGGAGCACTTGCTCCCAATTACACAGTAAAGCCTCCTCGAGGCGCGCAGGAAACAAAATTTTTAGAAAGAGCAATCTGCTCTTAAGTACGAGCCTATCCAAGGCCACACCAAACTCCATTTTCAAGTTGTCCTCCAAGGACATGAAAACAGGGGTAAAATACCCAACCTACTGAGGCCTATTAAGTAAGGAAAGGTTAATTACGTGGCCTCTAAAATACCAACTTGAGAGGAGGTGTTCTTGCACTCCTAACACACTTTATAGAAAACCTACTTGGCACTAGGCCGTTACTGCAAGGGCTAATCCCATACTAAAGAGGTGACTTTTAGAAGGAAACAATTTACATTACGTTAAGGAAGAAACGGTTGTGAAAAATAAGTTCACCTCAATGCAATATGAGTGGGAGCTCGAGAGGGTTAAGCACTCTCTATCCCAATATGTAGTTTAAAAGATAGAATAGATACTAAGTGTCTTTACATTTTAGGGGAAAAGTTACATGGTGGAAAAGCTTCGGACCTGTCCCGAGAGTTAAACTGCTGAGCTAACAAGAAAAGAAGTTATTAAACGGCCATTACCTTGTGGTTGAACTGCTGCCCGAAGAAAGAGGCGCTTCCCGCCCCCTGCTACGTACTTTATGCACTGATAGATGTTACTGAAGTGGCGCGGAGACCCGAAAATCAGCAGTTTATATACTCTCGCGGAAAGTTCGAGGCGTTTCAAGAATGAGAACACCCTCCCACAAGAATTTTATTGGCTAACCAAGAAAACCCCTACACAAGATGAAGAAGAGACACATTATTGGTGGAAAATTAATTCGAGAAATTCGGGATTGGTAAATTCAAAACAAGGGGAAAGAAAGGGTTAATATTGCCAACTTAAACAATGACTGAAAGAAATTTAACAAAGAACAAACTTATGAACACCAAATTTCTTCAAAAACATAGTTCTTTCACTTCGCACCAGGGTGCATAATTGTATTTCTTCAGTAGTGCCATCTAGAAGAGAATGTCCACACTTCTTACTACAAGCAAAACAAAAATACATCGAAAACGACCCAGTTCAGAAACTTCAAAATTTCCAAGTAGTGACATCTTCTGAGAAACTTGAAAATTAACACAGTAGATAAAGTTCCGGCTTCCTCCAGTAGAGGGGTTTCAACTGGCGCAAAGTTCGAATTAGCGACGTGGAGGTGTACCACCCGGTACAATTATTATTACTCATATTATATTATCTCACTACTGTACTTTGGTACTCAGAGCTCCTACGGTATTGCTAATGTCATATTATACTCCACAGTACTATCATCAGATCACTTATCACGACCGTATTATAGCAGAGCTTCTTCCTCCCCACAGTATGATAGCAAATCAATCTCCCCACATAGTAAAGAAAATTTACTAGACATTTAACCAGGTTAATAACATAGTTAGAGAACATCCAATGTGAATTAAAATTGTATTTTAAGGGTACGTGTTCAAATATGAATCAATATACCAGTGGACAACAAGACTAAGTGCATAAATTCGCCAAAGTTGTTGAACAACTTTAAATTTAAAATAATTTAGTGTTATTCCAACAATTTTATATTAGATTTCAGTATTTCACTCTATAATAATAATAATAATAATAATAATAATAATAATAATAATAATAATAATAATAATAATAATAATAATAATAATAATAATTGTATGGTCTCAGCTATTGGGTGCAGACATTTCAATTTGACACCATCTGGCTGCCTGCTCATCAATTTCGACGTCCCGTTTTACTCTAGGCCTACTAGATGGCAGACCGAATAAACCGAAACTCTCTTGGGCTTCTATGGCGGAGATTTAATTCATTTTGTCGGGCAAACATCAAATGCGTCACCAGAGATCTTTTACATGCCGACATCGTACGACATGGAGTGTCGAATGGACTTCTTTCCGCCCTTCAAAAATCCGACTACCTCTGCCGGGTTTGAACCCGCTGTTTTGGGATCTGGAGGCCGACAATCTACCACTGATCCAGAGAGGCAGCTATTTCACTCTATGCATATATATAATCCTATAAGCCATCTTTAACCAGTCAAATGTGGGCACCTATTGTAATGCAAAAGCACATTTTAAATAACTTTCATTATATTTTGACGAGTAATGCAAGTTCAAATATAAACAGCATCCTGATTATATTTTCATGATTTTGAGGTAAGATACATGGCTGAAGATGCCCATAATATAAGGGCGAAACATTCCCCATTTATGAAATTAACAATAATGTAAAATTTCTAACGTATTAATAAAATATATTGTATTGAAAAGGTGGGAAATTTAAAAAATAAAAATTAGATTTTAATATAATTAAGTACTTCGGTATATGACGATGCAATGTGTAATTATGTCAGTTGTACACGACAACTTTATGACGATGTCCAAAATGCAACGTAAGTCGTGGATGTCTGTTGTTTGATGATGATGTTATTTGCTTTGCATTCCACTAACTACTTTTACGGTTTTCGGAGTGTCTGTTATTTTGAAGAGATTCCACATAGCACAGCCTGCCATGTTATTTGTTCAAAAGAAATAAAATATGTCAGCAGAAATATTTCTGGGATGATCCGGCACTTACAAACACATAATATCAATGAAGGGGAATCGTCACACAACACTCCGGCCTGGTGTTCATCACAAGAAGCTACCCTGTCGATAACAATTGCGAGGTATCCAGGTAGGTGTACACCCTATCCACAGTTATTAACAAATTATAAGGGTTATTCAGCTAAGAAGTCCACCTGAAATAACTCTGAACCGCTTAAGATACCGACATTCTGTTTTCACTTTCGTTAATGGTATTAAGGAATTCACAGTTCAACATGCAGTACCTTCCTTTTGACAAAATTTATCAGCACACATATTTCCATACGAGAACTGCTGATGATAAACTATCAAGGTTATGCTCGTAGTTACTGGGATGTCGTGCAGATCACAGCACAGAAAAATCGGTCTCAAGATCTGTCACGTGTTCTAGCAATAGCATCGGACGACAAGTTTCCTTTCGGAAGTGTTTTCCTTTTCAGAACCACATATGGAGGGAGTTTGGTTCCATCTGCTAATATGCACAAAATTACCGTGCATTGGTGCTTTTCGTTACCACCTGTTCTGATGGTTACACTTTTAGAACCCTTCGTATCTATTGTATTTTCCAATGGCATTTCAAAATAGACAGGTGTCTGGTCACCATTCCCAATTTGTGACAGCAAATAAGAATTTTGCTTCCTCAAATGAATAATTTGACGCTGAAAGGCCGTTAATGTTTCTTCATATGCCCCCGGGAGATGTTGTGAAACAGACGTACGTCTCCGAATGCACAATCCCATTCTCCGATAAATGTTTTGGATCCATCTGCGGCTTGCAGTAAAACCCTGTGTTTTGAGTTCTTTTGAGATCTCTAGTGCTTTCAATTGACTCATTTAACTAGAAACACCATATCCTAACTCACGTTTTTCTGCCACAAATTTGTGGAGTCGTTCTTCAATTCCCGGAAACACTGCACTCTCCCTGCGGAATGCTCTGCGATCACCGTTACTTTTTAGAAGTTTTTTCTTCTTCTTCCGCCAATCACGAATACACGATTCATCAATATCGTACTTTCTGCCAATGGCACGATTTCCATACATTTCAGCTTCGCTTACAACTTTAAGTTTCTCATGCACAGTAAATGACCGCAGGCGCCGTTTTTAATCCATCGCTTACTATCGAGACAGCACTTTCACGGGACAGATACGGAACTCGAATGTGAGCGAGGTAAACTTCCGTAACCAACAGTCTCAACTCCCGCAAAGTACAATATCCCGCGAGATCAGCTATTCGCGCACCCAGCATGCCAGCAACACTTGTGAAACAAATGATGATCGAGTATCCGCAGCAGCGGCTTTCATATTTACCGCATATTTACCCATATTCTTTGATTTACCGTATTTCATCACCTTACATTTTGTGTTCACATGCCTCTGTAAACGTACTGAGAAAAAATTGATCTTGTTTTCTAGAACGCAACTAAAACACAACAAGACCTGAATGCCTGTTTACATTGGCATATTCAGTACGGTAACCATATTCAAACCTATTTCAATACCCCATGTAAACATAGTAAATATTTACGAGAATGAATGGCTTGAATGGTAGTATAGTACGTGAGATTGAATTAAGATGCTCTAAAGCTAATGCAGTGAGCTCGCAGTTACGATCAACAGTATTCTGTAAGAAGGAAGTCAGCTCCCGGATGAAACTATCTTTACATCGGTCTGTTTTCAGACCCACTTTGGTTTACAGGAGAGAAAACTGGGTGGACTCAGGATATCTTATTCATAAGCTAGAAGTAACAGACATGAAAGAAGCGAGAATGATTGCTGGTGCAAACAGGAGGGAACAATGACTGGAGGGTATTCGGAATGAGGAAATAAACGCTAGGTTAGGAACGAACTCAATGGATTAAGCTGTACGCATAAATTGGCCTCGGTGGTGAGGTCATGTGAGTTAAATGAAGGAGGATAGGTTACCTAGGAAAATAATCGACTCTGTTATGGAGGGTAAGAGGGGAAGAGGGAGACTTATACAATGATTGTTAGGCTCAGTTCCCAACTATTTAAAGATAAGAGGTATAGAATTAAACGAGGCCACAGAACAAATTACAAATAGAGGATTGTGGCGGTGATTATTAAATTCACAATGGCTTGCAGACTGAATGCTGAAAGGCATAACAGTCTATAATGATGATGCAATGGTAAATCAATCTTGGAGGGTCAGGAATCAAGAGCTTTGACATTTCGTGACTTCCCTGGCAGTGCATGACTACCACTACAAACTTTGCAAAAGAAAGTTGCATCTTGAACCTAACCTGGGGCATATCTGTCAACTTCGTGACCTACTTTGTTCAAGATACCATATTATCTAGTGCACAAGCCGTGAAATATAATTTTACAATATAGAAAAAATTATAAAATTGCACAGTTTGTGTGAGTTTCATAGAACAGTAATAATACCTGTAATTCAGTAGAAGAACTTTCATTCAGTAAAGACTCGATCAGTACATCAATATCCTATGCACACCTAGTGATCAGGGTTGCAAAGAGGTGAGCATAATATGAAATGTAAGTTTCATTAAATAAGAGGCAAGGAGAAGATCATGTTTACAAAATCACTGAAAGAGAGTGGACAAAACGAGCAAGATCTACAACGGTAAAATTTCCCGTACCCGCAGGCGAAAATAAGGTAAGAGATCCAAAGTGGCGCGGCCCAGATGATATTACATAACACACAGCAGGCTTGCCAACGTCTGCATTGTTAGTGACACTACCATTGGGTTGGATTGGTTAGGTCCGGGGAGTGATGAGTCCATTGGGATGGATTAGTTATGTCCGGCTAGCGACAAGAATGTTGGACTGGAGGCAAGCAAGGGGTTAGACATCGTCGCCATAAGACCTACTCATATCGGTGCGACATGAGCAAAAAAAAGGGTTAGACATTAGAGCGACGAAGTGGCCCTTAGGCCTCTAGTATCGCGTATGACAACACCACTGGTCTACATTGGTTAAGTCCAGCTAGTGACAAAACCAGTGGTCTGTATAGGTTAGGTCCAGTTAGTAACAAAACGACTGGGCAACTTTCATATTGGCAGTTCTCTTGCATCTACCGAATATGGCAGTCATGTACGAAACTTTGGTTGACCAATAGGAATATAGCACAAGGTCACATTCGGCTGATTTACACACTCTCGGTTTTAGTTCTTCTAAATAAGTAAGAATACTTCTCAGGGAAGGTTGGTGGGTCTCTGGCAAGCGTAAAGGAATGATCTTCCCTTTCTAGTACTAAATGTACATTTGAATATCACTTTTATATGATTTTTCTCCTCCCTAAATCTGCCCGCAGGGTATGGAAGTGCCACCTAGGCCTAACTGACTATTGTACAAATTAAGTGACCCTCTCATTCTATGGACAATTTGTACGTGTATTGTTTAAATACAAAATCATCAAAAGAGCTATTAGAATATTCTTGTAAAAGATAGTATTCAAACCTGCTTACCTTCTTGTTGCTGCTGTTGTTGTTGAGGTGTCTGAGAACCACTTCTGTCAAACCCTGGGAATTTACTAGGGATCGAGTACTGCTGCAGTATACCAATACTATTACAGAAATGATCGGCTTGGTAGAAAGAATTCAAATCATAAACATCAAGAGGCCAATAGTGCATAAAACTTATTGTAAATAAAATATAATGGTGTTTTAACAGCTACCTGATTTATAGTATCTTGTAGCTGTGTTAATCTGTCTGCCATGTTTCTTTAAGATGGGTTAGCAATCATACCAACCAACCAAGCCAAAGATAACTAGAATACTACTACCCTGCTACTACCCAAACCAAGGCCCTACACTGCTGACTGCGCAGAAGCGTGTGAATAAGGAAGAAATGTCCATGCACGTACCGCCATGTTGTGGGCACTCCTCAGTTTTACGAGGAGATTGTATGGAATTCATGCATTAACTCACATTTCGCACATATAAAAATATCCGCCCTAGTAAATTAATGACAGCCTACATTGCCTACCGTGTACACACGCAATAAATATACATAACATCAAGACTGTGTTAATATTAAGAGATAGGCCTACTTATGTATAAAAACTGAACAATCTACACAAATCCTCTGTATAGCCTATAGGTGGCGCACATAAAAAATAAAAATAAAAAACCTTTAGCAGACTGAATAAGAAGATTGAAAAATACACTACTAACAAAAATATAATGTATATAAATAAGCATACATATGAATTTCAGTCCCCAGAAACAGATAAAAACAGCATATAGACCTAGCGGTACCTTAAAAATGATCATGTCGCTCACTTTAATATAAGGGCCATGTTGTAACTGGCATGTTTTAACATTCGGAACAGACACATGTAACTGAAACCTAGGCTCTGCACTTTAGCTTTATTGAAAATACACAGACATGTTGAAATGACTGCAGTATGGCAACTTAAGTATGATTACATATCGTGAGATAAAAATTGCCTGTCTTTCAGCAGACTGGAGAGCGCTTTAATTAAATCTTTACAAACTCCTGTATCAATAGCAATAACCTTAAATATACAAAAAGGAAACCTGAGAAACAAAATCTTTCTGTGAAAGGCTGGCCTACATAGCTTACGATTCCTCTCTGATAAGTCATTACAGCAAATTTTACTCAGTTCTCTGAACAGATTGTTTATAAAGTACATGACTGCAGAAATCATTCTGAAACAGCCAGATACATTTTTTATAATTTTCTGAATATGAAATTCCAGCTCCGCGGTGTAGGGGTAGCTCGCCTACCTCTTACACAGAGTACCCAGGCTCAATCCCCAGCCAGGTCAGGGATTTTTACCTGGATGTGAGGGCTGGTTCAAGGTCCAATCAGCCTGCGTGATTACAATTGTGGAGCTATATGACGGTGAGATAACGGCCCAGAGGATTCGTTGTGCTGACCACATGACACATCGTAATCTGCAGCCCTTCAGGCTGAGCAGCAGTCGCTTGATAGGCCATGGCCTTTCGGCCCTGTTGTGCTGTGGGGTTTGGTTTGGTTTGGTCTGGATATGAAATAACGTAATTGGATGAGTAGAAGTTAAATTATCATTTCTGTTTGATTTAGATTTAGGTAAATGCCACCTGACATTTGTTACACTGGTGCTAGTCTGCCTCTGTTGTGTATCTCTTGAAATGAATGTCTAGGGTTAGTTTGAGTTTCTCCGAGTGGTTTCGGCTTAAGTAAGAATGTTATGATCTAAGATGAAAAAACCCTCCTCATAATATTACCTTCTTAAATACTACTGCTTTTACAAACTCAAACCAAATTCACATTATCTGAGCACAAATACAAATTGAAAGTGCGTTCTAATTTTTCTCTAATATGAGCACCATGATTTACACCAGAAAGAAAATAAATGAAGTTGAAAGTAAAGCACTTGCAAAAAGATTAATATCATAGTTAAAACAGTTATTTTGATTAGCATTTTCTAATGCAGGCTAGGAATGACAAGATTGTCATGAGATTTATTTAGACTTTATATTGTCAGATTTTTCTAGAATACCGTATTAATAATTGTATTCTTTTATTATAAAGCAAGTGTGAAGAAAAGGAAAATGGAGAGCTTAAGACATACCATACGACACAAATAAATCATTTTTCAGTAAATTGTTTGAAGCAACTCTAATATTAAAAGGGTTTTATCAAGTTTTAACAATCATATCTTACAGATTCTAGGCCCAGATTTCTCAAATTTGTAATACTGGTACACATTCTATACGAAAAGTATGTAGTTTTTTTAGAACAGCTGTTTAGTCCTAAATAATTATCCCCGATGAACAGGTAAAAGCCAAACAAGGAAAAGCCTGAACATTAAATTTCATGTCCATGCATTCCCTGAATCAACTACCCTATAAACTGTTTATTTCTCGATTATGGTAATTGAAAGTTATTTTATGACAGTTCAATTTCTACTCACATGTGAAAAGAAATACCAGATCACTTCTGGTGGCAATCTGTACAAATAAAGGTTGCATATGAACTCACGCTCATGAATATCTTTCCATTCCACACACAAGACCTAACTTACCTCCCTTTAATATTGCCGATCAATTTAACTATCGTAATGTTATAAGCTTCCACATTCGTTGAAAATATTTGAGGACATATTATCACTCTGTCACATATAAAATTAAAACAGATCCACTAACAGACATGATTGAAATCGAAAGCATGCAAGGGACTCTAAACATTACCACGTGCCAGCCATGCATTCGAAGCTGAAGCGCCCACAACATGGCGATGCGCGAAAGTGTTCAATATTCCGCATAGCATCAGCACGCTCTTTGAGTTTAGATAAGTAATATTAAAGTCTTTGGAGCTGGGAGTGGAGCGAGTAATACCAAGACCATCTACAGTATTAACTTGGTATGTCAGAACCACTAAGTTTTACAGTATTAAAAATTCTTCCACCGTTTTGATACTTTTTTTGCCTTTTGGCAAAAAAATTTTCTTTTTATTTGTTAACAGTACATGTTTCGTTCCTTATTTAGGAACATCCTCACCTGTTATTGTAGCTTAGGTGAATTGCTAAGATTTAAAACACATTAATTTGCAGGTACGGTACATTGATTCATTTAAAAACTACTGAAAAATACCAATTAAATTAAAAGATATTAAAAACAATGTAGGGGTTAGTGTGTTAATAATGTGAGAGCGGATGATTACATAGTTGGTCAGCTTAAAAACTATGTCTATTCATTTGAACAGTTGTTAAAAAATTTTCGCTTTGTTACATTAAAAAGTCTGTTTGCGGTTAAAAGTTTTAAAAAATGTTTGACTTCGTAACACTGTTCAAATTATTGATTTTTTTATCTTCAGTTCCTTGCAGGTAATAGGGTCGAAAAATGCTTATGGTGCCTTTGATTGAGTCTAATGTGGAACTTTGAAGCTGATTGCTGAACAATATTTGTGAAGGGAGCTTCGTTTCAATTTCTGAAATCAAATAAAATAAGGAAATGGAAATTTGTTTTAAAAAACTTGTGTCTTTACATGATAACTAAACGTATAAAAAAGTTCTTTACCTTGCTAAGGTAGACTCCAATTCTACTGTGACCCTGGAGGGACGTATGTTGCTGCTTTGCGTCTTGTATAGTAATGGTGTGTGCGTTCCGTTTTATGCTCCTCCTTACGGGGACGCAAGATTGCGGAGAGGGGAGGGGGCGTGTCGGTTACTGTGACGGCATCAACTTTAGAGGGGCTAGGGAGAGGAGATGTACTAAATGGCGGAGGTTCGTTCTTATTTATCCTTTTACTATTTGAATTGCATCTTTTGCCTAAAATTTCAAGACTTGATAGTGCTCCTTCAAATATAGGATTTCTAATGTCAATAGTTTCATTTAGGTTATTGTCCTGATTGCTTTTTTGTTCTAAATATGTGTATAGATTTTCTAATGTGTTAAGGAGAGCTCCTTTGTTTATTTTATGCAATATAGTTCAATCCTGTTCTATGGTTGTAAATTGATGTCCGGTTGAACTCATGTGTTGACCCATCGCGGAATTTTTTTTATGTCTTTCGGCGTTGACATGCTCCTGGTATCTTACAGTAAAACTGCGCCCAGTTTTTCCGACATGACTTTTTTCCATTGATGACACTTCAATTTAGAAACTCCTGATTCAGAACGTTTTTTTCCTAGGGAATTAACACTATTGTAATTAAATAATTTATGCTTTATGTTATTGCAGGTTGAATATGCGATCTTATAATTATATTTTTTTATAAAATAGGTTACTGTGTATAAATTAGGGTTATTAAACATGAACTTGGCGTATTTGTCTTTCTTTTTTGTTTCGGGTTTTAGGTTAGTTTGTAATTTCTGTTTGAATTTACCGATTATTTTGTTTATTATTTTTGGTTCAAAATCGTTGTATTGGGCTTGTTTGCGAAAAAAGCGTAGTTCTTTTTCTCTTTCTGTGTGTGTAAGTTGTATATTAAACGCTCTATAAATGTAACTGTAATAAGCTGACCTTTTTTGCGATTCTGGGTGCAATGAGTAGTTCTTTATTGTAATGGGAGTAAAAGTGGGTATCCTGTGTATTTTGAAGACAAACTCCTCCTTTTTCCGTGTTACATTTATGTCTAGAAAGTTAATGAAGCTTTCTTTTTATTTCTCTAATGTAAACTTTATTCTGGAATCAAATGTATTTAATTTATTGAGGATATCGTCACTGCTATTCTCTCTTTGATCTATTACGGCACAGGTGTCGTCCACAAAGCGTATCCATAAATTGAGACTTTCTATTTGTCCTATTATTTTGGTATGTTCGAGGTAATCAAGATAAATATTGGCTAAAATGCTGGAAACGGGAGCACCCATTGGGGGGCCTTCTTGTCTGTATATTTTTTATTGAAAGTGAAGTAATTGTGTTTAGTAACGAATTTAAGTATATTAATGAAATCTTCTACTTCTGGTATTCCGAGTTGTTTATGTTCTATAAGATTCTTCCTGATAATTTTTATTGTTTCGTCCACTGGAATATTTGTATACATGTCCTTGATATCAAAGAAACATGCTACTTGATGTGGTGTTAATTTAAAGTTTTTGAGTACTTTGCAAAAGTCTACTGAATTTTTTATTGGTGTCTTGTTGTGAAAAACGTAATGCTTGGTTAGGAATGTATGTACGTATTGCGACGTTTTATAAGTAGGGCTGTTGCGGAAGTTTATTATTGGTCTTATGGGAATTCCTTCTTTATGTAACTTTGGTAAGGCTCTTGCTGTTGGAAGGCCAGGATTCATGTTTATCAGTTTTTGGAAGTCTTGTTCACTTAAAATAAAGGTTGCGTTTCTTAATAGTGTTTTTAACTCTTTCTGAGTTTTAGTTGTGGGGTCTCGATCTATTTCCGAAAAAGTACTATTATTGAAGAAAGTTTCTGTTTTTTAATGTATTCCTCCTTATCTAAAACTACTATTGTCCCTCCTTTGTGCGCTCTGGTAATTACTATTTCCTCTTGTTTTATTTTATGTGATAAACTTGAAGTAGGTTTATTTCTGTTATGGGAAACTATTAAGCCTTTTACTAGGGTCGGAATTTTCTTTTTTACCTCGTGTCTGACGTCACTCTGAACTTCGTTAGGGAGTTTTTGTATGGCTGTTTCTACTTCTGCAATGGTAGGTATTAGCTCATTTTCTTTGTTTCTACCTATCCAATTGAAATTAGGGCCTTGACTTAGGGTTTTCATTTCCCCCTCAGTGAGATTAACCTTAGAAATATTCTTAACAGCAAAGGGTATTCTTCCTATTCATTTTCTGAATTTGAAGAGTAAGCTCTTCCATTTTCATTTTTTATTTTGGTATTTTCTTACGATCTTAATTTGTTATTAAGGGTTTTCTGTTTTTTACTTAAAATGATATCCATTTTTTCATGGATGTATCTTTGAAACGAATCCCATTTTAAGGGTAACAGTAGTGTTGGACTTTGGAGATGTGCCAAATACATTTTACCATTGAGAAATACTTTCTTTCTGTAAAAGGTATTTTATTTCATTTTTAGCCATATTTGATTGACTCCCTTTTGTGTTTCAAAGTGGTGCCTGGAGGGTACGTGTTTCTTTTGGGTTTTACTTAGAAATTTAGGAACTAGGTTGTCTTTACGACATTTCTTTAAAAAATCTATGTCCTTAGTTAACTTAGCTACCTTCACCTTTAGATTGAAATAGACGTTGCCTTGTTTGTTTGCCTAGTTGGCCTTAGAATTGCAAGTAATCAACTTCATTTTCCGTATCAAAATTTAATCACTAAGTTTTACAGTATTTAAAATTCTTCCACCGTTTTGACACTTTTTTGCCTTTTGGCAAAAATTTTTCTTTTTATTTGTCAACAGTACATGTTTCGTTCCTTATTTAGGAATATCCTCAGCTGTTATTGTAGCTTAGGTGAATTGCTAAGATTTAAAACACATTAATTTGCAGGTACGGTACATTGATTCATTTAAAAACTACTGAAAATACCAATAAAATTAAAAGATATTAAAAACAATGTAGGGGTTAGTGTGTTAATAATGTGAGAGCGGATGATTACATAGTTGGTCAGCTTAAAAACTATGTCTATTCATTTGAACAGTTGTTAAAAAATTTTCGTTTTGTTACATTAAAAAGTCTGTTTGCGGTTAAAAGTTTTAAAAAATCGTTAAGTACCCTGATTCATTATATCTGGCCTGTGCATGATTAGCTGTTAACTTGTGAATAATTTAATGCATGACAATTCGTTATATATTTTTTATTTTACTGTGGCAAGGATAGTTAGAGTTTTAGGGCGTAAATTTTATACTGATGCCTGGGGGGAGTGAATACGTAAATAAGAGGCGTGTGTTGAATATGGTCTTCATAAATGATGAAATAATACGTGTGTATAAATAATGATCTTCTATAGTGATAAATACGTGTGTGAAATATGGTTTTCCTTAGTGCACGATCTTCTGATAAATACCAGCGTGTGTGTGAATATTTAAAGTGATATAGGAGGCAATCAGTGTAAGTTTATAGTCAAGGGAATAAATAGATTAGCCTAGCATGTTGCATGACAGCAAGATCGTCGAGAGGAATTTCATTGACCGAAAGATTCGAACCTTGGTTATTCCGACACATTACAGTGAAATTTGAGAGCGTATGTCATCAGTAAGTAATATGTGTTGTTAACCAGTGGACGAAAAATGTGCTGTAGGGAATAGGTTTCATCATATAATTTATCTGAGATGTAGTTAGTCCAGTTTCGAAGTAGAGCCTTTAAGACATAAATTGCCAGCAGCAGGGGACGAACTAATGAGATTGTGTAGCGCAATATATGAATAAATACCGGCATAGTGATATACGTGTTTCTTAATAATGTTGAGCGAGGAATGTAGAATTAAACACGTGAGATATGGAACAAATAATGTGCATTGTTCAAATTATTGATTATTTTTATCTTCTGTTCCTTCCAGGTAATAGGGGCGAAAAATGCTTATGGTGCCTTTGATTGAGTCTAATGTGGAACTTTGAAGCTGATTGCTGAACAATATTTGTGAAGGGAGCTTCGTTTCAATTTCTGAAATCAAATAAAATAAGGAAATGGAAATTTGTTTTTAAAAACTTGTGTCTTTACATGATAACTAAAAGTATAAAAAAGTTCTTTACCTTGCTAAGGTAGACTCCAATTCTACTGTGACCCTGGAGTGACGTTTGTTGCTGCTTTGCGTCTTGTATAGTAATGGTGTGTGCGTTCCGTTGTATGCTCCTCCTTACGGGGACGCAAGGTTGCGGAGAGGGGTGGGGGCGTGTCGGTTACTGTGACGGCATCAACTTTAGAGGGGCTAGGGAGAGGAGATGTACTAAATGGCGGAGGTTCGTTCTTATTTATCCTTTTACTATTTGTATTGCGTCTTTTGCCTAAAATTTCAAGACTTGATAGTGTTCCTTCAAAAATAGGATTTCTAATGTCTATAGTTTCATTTAGGTTATTGTCCTGATTGCTTTTTGTTCTAAATATATTCAACCCTTCACCCTTCCAGCCTTTGAAATGTGTCACCGGCATAAGACTATCACAGGGTCGCTGACTGGGTACTACCCACAGAGACATCTTCGAATGTTATAAACTAACCTTACAATTATTAGGCAGGAAGGATAAAAGAGAAGAAAAATAATTAAAATAAAGAGATCTGAATGAGAACCTTTTACAAACACAGATTTATTGAAAAGAAATTCTAAACTTTGGCAAAGCAATACCCCTATACAAATCAACAAAATTTCGGACCAAATATTTGTACATCACACTCTACATCGTTCGATTCATCTGAATTCTGTTCAAATTTCATTATCATTTATTAAGAGACACTCCTCACGCCATCATTTGTTACGAATTCATCAATGTAAATCACCAAAGTAATGTTTCTAATTTTTTCTTGTCAACTCCGACTATGAGGTATCAACAACATGACTCATAAATTAAAATTTTCTTCCAAACACATTACTTAATTTGATTCCTATTACATCCCATTTTATTCACCACCGTTACTCTACTCCAATACCCCCAATTTTAATTCAATTCAATTTCAATCATATCTGGTGGACACCTTATTTCAAAATTATTAATAATAAAAAATGTTATTATAATTTACCATCATAACATTCATTAGCTCGTCAGAGTTACCTTTGAAATCGTTAATATAAAACCAAAACTTCATCCATTTATCCTTTGAATCAATTAATCCGTATTTACTCTCCATACTTTCAAATTATTCCATCACTATGTTATGAACCTTACAATTATAATTATTAAATTATTAAATTATTTACTTTATTACAATCTTCCATTCTGAAATTTATGAAGCTATATGAAGTCATTAAATCCAACATTCGCCGTATAATTCGTGAACTCCTCATTTCAATAAATTAAATACATTAAATTATTGTATGTATGTTGGGTAATCAGCCCGAAGGCTGGTTTGATCCTCTGCAGCTTCGCCAACAGCTGTCATAAATAGCCTAGGCGTCACTGAAGAGGCGTACTAGGGAAACGAGGAGTGAGGTAGTTTCCCGTTGCTTTCCTCACCGAGCCAGCAGTTGCTCTTACGTATCAGTCTGCCAAGCCCACTGAAATGTATGCACCAACTGACCCTATGAGCGATATTTTCACACCATTCATAACAGGGACTGGCTGCATAAGGAATGGTATTACTAGCATCACTCATACCTCAGTCACTTTCATATTGTCAAAGCCAAGGATGAGACTGTGACAGGTCAATGAAAGTAACAAATTTGATATAGCCCATTCCAGAAGACATAGTGCACTGTAAACACTACATCTCGCCAGCAAAGGCATATTAAATTATTATTATTCACTAAATCCGAGGTTATCATGTCATTATAATCGTTACCTCTGAAATCATTAAATTATTCAATTACATTTTGTAAAATCCAATAAAATCCGATAATCCGTAAGTCCAAAATTTGTTAAATTATTAAATTATTTGTCTCAATAATTTATAAAAATAATTCCTAATATTATTTAATCCGAAATTTATCTGACTTATTCTTTCTCATAACATCCTCCACTCCTATAAATGCTGATAATATGGAACGCGCGAATCGAAAGTAACCCTGACATAAATAAATTAATTTACTACACTGATTCATTTAAATTATAAATATCCCGCACGTACATAATCAGCTGTTTCATAATACGTTTAACATATGCCTACTCTGTAGCTAGAAACCTACACTACTATTGTAATACACAACTTAATCTACACTGATTCTAAAAACAATGGGACAGAACCTCATTATCGCAAATACAATCAACCATACGTGAACTGAATTCACACATTAACAAGAAATAATACAACTGCAAACCAGAATTTGCATTGATCAACACACAGTAGAACATATGGCATTGAAACAAACACAACATCAGTCAGCTAATAATCACAGGGAAAATCATCATTCATTGATCTTGGCCGGGCATCGAACTCCGACCCTCAGCATAGCATCATTACAGTGACCTATCATTCCACTCGCCACAATAAACTGTCACGAAGTATATCTATTATTTTTAATTTCAATGTGCTGTCCTAAATTCCTCAAACAGAACTATATTATGAATGACTTTAATTCTTTTATTTCTAGGGCCCTGCCAACGCTGTCTGATTTCCTCTAATGCACAGCATGCCGGCACGGGCGACTACCTTATCTCAAGTGCCTCGCTCATTTCATTAACACGGCATTTCAACTCGTCCGCACCCAATTAATATTTCTCTCTCTCCGCTATAATTAACTCATATGTTTCCTCAAAATCATCTTTCGTATCCTTGCTTTCTGGGCGAACAGTAACCCTTATATATAACACTCTCAATGCACATTATTTGTTCCATATCTCACGTGTTTAATTCTACATTCCTCGCTCAACATTATTAAGAAACACGTATATCACTATGCCGGTATTTATTCATATATTGCGCTACACAATCTCATTAGTTCGTCCCCTGCTGCTGGCAATTTATGTCTTAAAGGCTCTACTTCGAAGCTGGACTAACTACATCTCAGATAAATTATATGATGAAACCTATTCCCTACAGCACATTTTTCGTCCACTGGTTAACAACACATATTACTTACTGATGACATACGCTCTCAAATTTCACTGTAATGTGTCGGAATAACCAAGGTTCGAATCTTTCGGTCAATGAAATTCCTCTCGACGATCTTGCTGTCATGCAACATGCTAGGCTAATCTATTTATTCCCTTGACTATAAACTTACACTGATTGCCTCCTATATCACTTTAAATATTCACACACACGCTGGTATTTATCAGAAGATCGCGCACTAAGGAAAACCATATTTCACACACGTATTTATCACTATAGAAGATCATTATTTATACACACGTATTATTTCATCATTTATGAAGACCATATTCAACACACGCCTCTTATTTACGTATTCACTCCCCCCAGGCATCAGTATAAAATTTACGCCCTAAAACTCTAACTATCCTTGCTACAGTAAAATAAAAAATATATAACGAATTGTCATGCATTAAATTATTCACAAGTTAACAGCTAATCATGCACAGGCCAGATATAATGAATCAGGGTACTTATCGATTTGGCGACGCTCCATACTCAGATCCACGGCCTTATGGTTTCAGGTCGGCCCCATGATGAACTTAAGCCATCATATAGGCGGCCTTAACGCGTGAACCAATGCCTTTCTCCATGACCATGTTCTTCATTCTTGCAGGCTTTAATGAATTCACACGGCTTCACGCATTAACACACTAAAATACACACAAACACATATATAAGTAACTTATAATAGCACATTAAACACTTATTTACACCAATATTGAATACTTTGTCTCTGCTCCTTTCACGAGTTTAACACGCGGCACTGCAAAGCGTCCTTGCATAGATCTCGTTCCGGTTTTTTTTTTACTTTGTCACAGTTAATATTGTAAAATCGCCTTCCCAAATTCTACCAGATTTTCCGTCGTTATTCAGTTGAAATGTAGTCTATCGGACCCCGTCGTATCCTATCGACAATTATAGTTAATGGACTGAGAAATGCTCAAGATTGTTAGTCCACGTCGATCACCATGCGCTTTCCGTCCGAGCCATTCAAATTCACGTAGCAGAGTGAGTCTTCAGAGCGGCACGCGTCTTCTACCTGCACAGGAGCTTCCGGGTACGGAGCTCGGGGAACCCCATCAACAGTGGTGTAATACCCCGTCATGTATGCCTGCATTCATTTATTACAGTAAATTATTAGAAATATGCCGTGTTTAATTCTCGTCCACGGGAGAGTTTAACATTGATTTCACATTGTCCCTTGGTGGATTTAATTAATTTTATAGGTCATTCGTACGGCATCTATCTTTAATTTTCCCCCATCACTTCAAACTTGCTATGCTGCTATTCGCTACTCGAAAACGCTGCCAACTTAAAACTGAGTACCTTGATCACACACCTCACGGAATATTCCATTACTTCCTATTGCGTCATCAAATGACCCTGACACGTGGAACTTAGCTCCAAGCTTGGACAAGCGAAATTGCTGCACACATCCGGCCTCTAATGAAACTGTAGTCCATTCCCTTATACTTTTCTGTAATTTATAATATTTTAAGACAATGCTATGAGCCAGTTGGGCACAATATGTATAGATATTCTAATGTGTTAAGGAGTGCTCCTTTGTTTATTTTATGCAATATAGTTAAATCCTGTTCCTTGGTTGTAAACTGATGTCCGGTTGAACTCATGTGTTGACCCATCCCGGAAATTTTTTTATGTCTTTCGGCGTTGACATGCTCCTGGTATCTTACAGTAAAACTGCACCCAGTTTTTCCGACATAACTTTTTTCCATTGATGACACTTCAATTTAGAAACTCCTGATTCAGAACGTTTTTTCCTAGGGAATTAACACTATTGTAATTAAATAATTTATGCTTTGTGTTATTGCAGGTTGAATATGCGATCTTATAAATATATTTTTTTATTAAATTGGTTACTGTGTATAAATTAGGGTTATTAAACGTGAACTTGGCGTATTTGTCTTTCTTTTTTGTTTCGGGTTTTAGGTTAGTTTGTAATTTCTGTTTGAATTTACCGATTATTTTGTTTATTATTTTTGGTTCAAAACCGTTGTATTGGGCTTGTTTGCGAATAAAGCGTAGTTCTTTTTCTCTTCCTGTGTGTGTAAGGGGTATATTAAACGCTCTATAAATGTAACTGTAATAAGCTGACCTTTTTTGCGATTCTGGGTGCAATGAGTAGTTCTTTATTGTAATGGGAGTAAAAGTGGGTTTCCTGTGTATCTTGAAGACAAACTCTTCCTTTTTCCGTGTTACATTTATGTCTAAAAAGTTAATGAAGCTTTCTTTTTATTTCTCTAATGTAAACTTTATTCTGGAATCAAGTGTATTTAATTTATTGAGGATATCGTCACTCTTATTCTCTCTTTGATCTATTACGGCACAGGTGTCGTCCACAAAGCGTATCCATAAATTGAGACCTTTTATTTGTCCTATTATTTTGGTATGTTCAAGGTAATCAAGATAAATGTTGGCTAAAATGCCGGAAGCGGGAGCACCCATTGGGAGGCCTTCTTGTCTGTATATTTTTTATTGAAAGTGAAGTAATTGTGTTTAGTAACGAATTTAAGTATATTAATGAAATCTTCTACTTCTGGTATGCCGAGTTGTTTATGTTCTATAAGATTCTTCCTGATAATTTTTATTGTTTCGTCCACTGGAATATTCGTATACATGTCCTTGATATCAAAGGAATATGTTACTTGATGTGGTGTTAATTTAAAATTTTTGAGTACTTTGCAAAATGTCTACTGAATTTTTTATTGGTGTCTTGTTGTGAAAAACGTAATGTTTGGTTAGGAATGTGTGTACGTATTGCGACGTTTTATAAGTAGGGCTGTTGCGGAAGTTTATTATTGGTCTTATGGGAATTCCTTCTTTATGTAACTTTGGTAAGGCTCTTGCTGTTGGAAGGCCAGGATTCATTTTTATCAGTTTTTGGACGTCTTGTTCAATTAAAATAAAGGTTGCCAATATTTATCTTGATTACCTCGAACATACCAAAATAATAGGACAAATAGAAGGTCTCAATTTATGGATACGCTTTGTGGACGACACCTATGCCGTAATAGATCAAAGAGAGTATAGCAGTGACGATATCCTCAATAAATTAAATACACTTGATTCCAGAATAAAGTTTACATTAGAGAAATAAAAAGAAAGCTCCATTAACTTTTTAGACATAAATGTAACACGGAAAAAGGAAGAGTTTGTCTTCAAGATACACAGGAAACCCACTTTTACTCCCATTACAATAAAGAACTACTCATTGCACCCAGAATCGCAAAAAAGGTCAGCTTATTACAGTTACATTTATAGAGCGTTTAATATACCCCTTACACACACAGGAAGAGAAAAAGAACTACGCTTTATTCGCAAACAAGCCCAATACAACGGTTTTGAACCAAAAATAATAAACAAACTAATCGGTAAATTCAAACAGAAATTACAAACTAACCTAAAACCCGAAACAAAAAAGAAAGACAAATACGCCAAGTTCACGTTTAATAACCCTAATTTATACACAGTAACCAATTTAATAAAAAAAATAATTATAAGATCGCATATTCAACCTGCAATAACACAAAGCATAAATTATTTAATTACAATAGTGTTAATTCCCTAGGAAAAAACAAACATTCTGAATCAGGAGTTTCTAAATTGAAGTGTCACCAATGCAAAAAAAAGTTATGTCGGACAAACAGGGCGCAGTTTTACTGTAAGATACCAGGAGCATGTCAACGCCGAAAGACAAAATATTTTCCGCGATGGATCAACATATGAGTTCAACCGGACATCAATTTACAACCATAGAACAGGATTGAACTATATTGCATAAAATAAACAAAGGAGCTCTCCTTAACACATTAGAAAATCTATACACATATTTAGAACAAAAAAGCAATCAGGACAATAACCTAAATGAAACTATTGACATTAGAAATCCTATATTTGAAGGAACGCCATCAAGTCTTGAAATTTTAGGCAAAAGACGCAATACAAATAGTAAAAGGATAAATAAGAACGAACCTCCGCCATTTTGTACATCCCCTCTCCCTAGCCCTCTAAAGTTGATGCCGTCACAGTAACCGACACGCCCCCTCCCTTCTCCGCAACCTTGCCTCCCCGTAAGGAGGAGCATACAACGGAACGCACACACTATTACTATACAACAGGCAAAGCGGCAACAAACGTCCCTCCAGGGTCACAGTAGAATTGGAGTCTACCAAAGCAAGGTGAGGAACTTTTTTATACTTTTAGTTATCATGTAAAGACACAAGTTTTTTAAACAAATTTCCATTTCCTTATTTTATTTCATTTCAGAAATTGAAACGAAGCTCCCTTCACAAATATTGTTCAGCAATCAGCTTCAAAGTTCCACATTAAACTCAATCAAAGGCACCATAAGCAAACTCATAATATACAACAACTTACCTGGAAGGTACAGAAGATAAAAAAATTAAATAATTTGAACAGTGTTACGAAGTCAAACATTTTTTAAAACTTTTAACCGCAAACAGACTTTTTTAATGTAACAAAATGAAATTTTTTAACAACTTTTCAAATGAATATACATAGTTTTTAATCTGACCAACTATGTAATCATCCGCTCTCACATTATTAACACACTAACCCCTACATTGTTTTTAATATCTTTTAATTTAATTGGTATTTTTCAGTAGTGTTTAAATGAATCAATGTACCGTACTTGCAAATTAATGTGTTTTAAATATTAGCAATTCACCTAAGCTACAATAACAGGTGAGGATGTTCCTAAATAAGGAACGAAACATGTACTGTTGACAAATAAGAAGAAAAAATTTGCCAAAAGGCAAAAAATGTAACAAAACCGTGGAAGAATTTTAAATACTGTAAAACTTAGTGATTAAATTTTGATACGGAAAATGAAGTTGATTACTTGCAAAGTCGGAACCATATAAACACATTCTCCAAATAAAAAAAGACGCAAAGCTTGGGCAAGGCAAAGGAATTAATTACTGGTCAAGCTCGGGAAATTGCGTGCGCACTTATGTCATATTTTGAGCTGGAAAAACAGAATGGGGGACCACTGGTAGATGTTAATAAAAGGGTGGAGAGAAGAGTAGTTGCCCTTAAAATGAGCATAGAGGCAGAGATACGTACAGAATGCTCCCAAATGTGGGAAGTAATTGGGAGTGGTGTTTTTACACCTCAAGACAACACAAAAAGTCCCGATGAACATATGCCCTTCGGGCAAGTTGCAAACTTTCCAACATTGTAGGGAAAATACCTGGCACATCCCACGTCGAGAAGCTGTCGCCATGTTGGTGTACTGCATTCTATTGCATGTCCCTCATGCACCTGCATACACACCTCAACATTCCAGGACACATTTGAACACTCCAGGCATTCCACATATTAAATGGCAACCTGGTTCCACATGCATGTCTGTAAAGGCATGCCTCACTCCAAAGTTAATCCTACAAATGAACTCCCCGTCTCCATTCTAGTTATAACAGGCTTAGTTCGTAAATGATTGTCCATGTTTACAAGAACTTTTTAAGTTTTGGGGTGTAGCCTACCATCCATCCTATGATTACTTCCCACATTTTGGAACAGGCTGTATAGGCAAAGAGAAAGAGGAGGAGTTGGGCTTTCACGTTCTGCCCATAACACAGGGAAAGCGAGACACCGCCAGAAAACCATCACCAATATTTATGACTTTTCAGATATATATATATATATATTGCGCCGTTCCCGCGTCCAGGCATGGACACAAGAGATCCTGACTAGCTCTAAATTCAATTGGTTCAACGACTAAGTTTTATGGGTATGGGTTCCGTAAAACGTTCAGGTCGGGTAATGGTAGATTCTAACTAACTTGAAAGACGTCTCTTACCCGTTACTAGTTAGATACCATACTCTTATTAGCTTATAGAGAAGTTGACGTCAACTGAAGATTCCACTTTCTTATAGCTAATACTTATTCTGGGAACACATAGAAAGAATGCTGAGGTTATACTATCTCACATTTATTTAAATATTAAGTTAGACATTATAAGAAAAATCATCTTAAATTCGACCAACGAAAACTTCTTGAAGTGAGTAATTCGTTGTTATTCCTACAGTCTGTATTCTTCACCAACATCTCTGAAAAATCATATCCTCCGAACTCATCGTAAACAAACGCATTCTAGGATTCTACCATTTCATTTCATGAGTCCATTGATCTCTCAAAATTATAGAATATTAGAAGAAATATTATATAACATTTGGGAATTATAAATGAACATATGCTTTCATTCGTAGGCAATTCACTTACGAAGTTGGGCGATAATGAATTAAACTAATATGAATGAAATTAATTATATTTACATGTGCCGTACTGGCAAGAAAATAAACATTAAAATCATGAATATTAAGAGTGTTGGATGCATCCTTTAAGAAGAAAAAAAATTGTACCAATTACTATTTACAATATCTCTGATTAAACTTTCTTGAGAAATAAAGAACGCTTATGGAATCATCGAGTTGATGTTCAGATAAGAATTGGAGTTCAAATTGTCTGAATATCAGTTATTCTTCGGATAAATATGAAATTCAGTTCGTTACTACCTATTCCTTACTCACAGGACTGACACATATTTCAATTTACACTAACTGTCTGTCTCGATGCAGGTGTAAAATTCTCAATAAAAAAAACTATCTCAGAACTTCTCCTGATTTTGAATTGACAAGTACACTCACGTATGTTTCACGGTTTAAATATTCACATTCGCATGCTCAATTGCCTCTTAGTTACTCATATTTCCCTGTGTTACTCACCATAAGCTAAGCTATGTCCAGTGTAAGTCGTAATCACCCTCCAAGTAACGTTATCATAAGATTTAACTTATAAACTTAAGGTAATGTGACCTTAATTTCAATGATAGGTATTAGTCTACGTGCGTATTTGGTTGTAAGAAACGTCATCATACATACCTTTTTGAAATTATCATCACACCTACTACTAACGGAAAATCTACTTGGTCAGAAGACACTATCTTCGTCTAAAAATAATCCTTTTGAATAGCCATGTCACCAGTGATTAGTCTAGTAGGTTGAATTTTGTTCTGAATAATGTTATACACAGTGAGAGTCTCAAAATCATCCGAAATAATTCAGTGAAGGCTTAAATATTATCATGACTACATGTATGACTCTCTAGACAATCCTAACATGGATAAAAACATTGCTCTATCAATCTCGAGATCGTATCCTAAGCTATGTGAAAATGCATAGGATTAAGAATTATCATATGGAATTGGCAAGAATTCACTGACACTCTCAGAAACATCACTTCAAGATTACGTCGCCTCAACTTAGAACAACTATGACTATCTCTCTCGAAGAAATAATAAACATGACCATCATAAATCACTATCATCCTTATACCATATCTGTAATACGTCAATTATTACTCACATTTCACGTATAATAAATCTCTCTCTTCATCATATGCAAATCACTTCATTAAACTGAACGTCAACCTGCCGTGACATTCTTAAAATGCCCTCTTTACTTCCTATCGTCATAGTGCCAAATTTAACATCATAACTCTGAGTAATCTACTGCCTTATTCCTCCATAAACACTTCCTATATACGATCTCGCACCGAGTGACTTTGATTAAAATAGTATACACTGGTGTTAAGGTCAACTTCACACTTTACTCTTCACTGATAATAATAATAATAACACTAACTATTTACTCTCACATAACACTGGAAACATTACGATCGGAATATCACTTGGTGACCACGCCTACTAATGAAATTGACTTTTCGTATAGATGAATACCTACTTCCAATCATCTCATCTAGACGTTTATCTACGCACTGTCTTCGCACTAATACACATATCAACAAATAATTATAAAAGGTAATATTCTCTTACTTACAAAAACGACCCAGATAATGGACTTAGCTTTGCTCAAGGTGGTCCCGATGTCTTCTCATCTCCGGTCATCTGAGATTAGGATCTCGTCATCTGGTTCCTCCACGAGTGATCGGGTTCATCGTAGCTCTCCACAATTGATTACTGGTCATCTGGGATGATCAAGATGGTATCGCCTCCTCAGGATCCAAATAGCGTTGCCTTGCTTCTTTACAGGCTCATAGTGGAATCTCGGACGTATGTAACAGAATAATAACAAAATATGTGATTCATTGCTGTCATTCTTCAACTAATATGTCTCTTGTGAAGCTCAAATTGTATGGATTTTGCTAGGGTACAGTTAGTCCAATATGCTAGCTCCAAATCGACTAGGATACTTATTAAATCTTTATTCCAATTTGAAAAGGAACTTCTTTCCTCTATATCTTTATTGGTGCGAACGCACTCAACAGCTGATCATTACGTATCTTTTACTATTAAGCGGTATCGGGCAAATTTATTTAAGCTCTGCGCCACTTCGTGACGTAGCTCTATTGTAATCTAGTTTATCTCCTTTTATAGTATTTTGTCTTTCGCGCAGCGATTAAATCTTGATAACATGTGTTGGGCGTGTAGCCGCGAATTATATTTCCTTCCAAATTACGGTATTTACTCCAGATGAATAATCTCTTTCAGTCTAGTCCTGCGTCTTCTTACTGCTTCAAGGTCTGATTATATAGTGAGTGATGAGCAAATTTTTTTCTTAAATAATAGGTTTAAATAATGTCCATTTGTCATTCTTTTCCTGCGCCTTCTATACATGGTTCTTTCCATAACTGACTGATGAAAATAATTACATTTCGGCCCGTACTGACGTTAAATGCATTTATTTTAAAATTTTGATCGCAGAGACTCCATGTTTGTTCCTACCAGCTCGTATAAAGAACTCTGAAACGGCACAATATATATATATTTACAAGTTGCTTTATGCCAGACCGAAACAGCTACGTCTTATGGCGACAATGATATAGGAAAAGCGCTAGGAATGGGAAGGAAGCAGCCGTGGCCTTAATTAACGTAGAGCCCCAGCATTTGCCTGGTGTGAAAATTGGAAACCAAGGAAATCCATCTTCAGGGCTGCTGACAGTGGAGTTCGAACCCACACACTACCAAATACAAGCTCACAGACGCATGGTCAACGCGCTCAGTATTCACTGCCATATTCATCCTTATGAGTGAAGTGCAGATGTAGAAAAAAATGGAAATAATTCAGTATCCAGCCCTTTTTGTTTTAGGAGCCAGCACATTTTTTTGCAACTATACATCATGAAAACCATAGGTTCGACTAGGATAAAGTTACATATTATTTTCGAAATGTGATCTTAAGTAGTATAGTCTGTCAGTTCATATAAGAATGGAAATTTATACTTAAAGAGATACTAACCCAAATAATCACCAGTCAACTTCAAGGTCAGCGTCTTTTAAAATTACACTACTAGTGCCTGTCTGATTTCCCACCATAACACAAATGATCGTAAAGAAATGAAATTTTGGGGATATATTCATATTAACATGTAGGTGCTCGCCAAGAGAGGATTTTTGGATATCCCGTCGTTAAGGGGGTGGAAAAGGGGTGTAATTTTAAAACGAGTGTATCTATATCTCAAAACTTTAAAAGTTTACAGATTTAAAAATTGGTATTTAGAACTTTCTTTAAAAATAGGGAAACATTTCTTTTCTTTCTGGAAAATCCCAATAGGAGGGGTGAAAAGTGGTTGAATGGCTTTAATGAGGATACTTATATGTTAGAAACTGAAGATATTACAGACCTGAAAATCGGTATTTGGGATCTCCTTTAAAAATAAAGAAACACATATTTTTTTGTTTTTGGAAAATCCAATTAATTGGAGGGTGAAAAGAGGGGTAAATTTTTAAAATGAGTGTATCTATATCTCAAAACGTTGAAAGTTTACAGATGTAAAAATTGATATTTAGAATCTCCTTTAGAAACGAAGAAACATGTATTATTTTGTTTTCGGAAAACCCCAATCGGAGGGGTGAAAAGGGGTGAAGGGTTGAATGCCTTTAATGAGGATACTTATATCTCAGAAACTGAAGATATTACAGATCTGAAAATTGGTATTTGGGATCTCCTTTTTAAAATAAAGAAACATGTATTTTTTTGTTTTTGGAAAATCCAATTAATGGGGGGAGTGAAAAAAGGGGTGAATCTTTAAAATGAGTGTATCTATATCCCAAAAATTTTGAAGTTTACAGACGTAAAAATTGGTATTTAGAATCTCCTTTAAAAATAAAGAAACACGTACTTTTTGTTTTGGGAAAATCCCAATAGGAAGAGTAAAAATGGTGAAAAAAGGGTTGAATGCCTTTAATGAGGACATATATCTCAAAAACTGAAGATGTTAGAGTTGTGATAATTGGTAATTAGAAGATCCTTTACTATTAAAGAAACAAGTTCTTTTTAACGGGAAATTCACTTAAGGGGGAGTGTAAAAGGAAATGAAAAATGTGAATTCATTTTATGGGGATATTTATATCTCAGAACTGAAGTTAACAGACGTGAACATTGGTATTTGGAATCTCCTTTAAACATAAGGAAACACGCCTTCTTTTGGGGGGCTGGGGTAAATCAACTTAGCGGGGTGAAAAAAAGAGTTGAGAACAATTGATTTTACTGTTCATAATGTACTTATTCTGATCATAAACTGATCATTTTTAATCTTTCCTGGGTTCGTTTTCAAGAACCATCTTTTCCTTTGGAGAACATAAAGTTAGATTACGGTAGATTCTCCTGGCATATAAATAATAATTTAAACACATTTGAAATTAACGATAGGAATGAGATTCACCGTGCAATTGTTCACCGTTATAATAAGGTTAATAACGCACGGAAGTATATTATTCGTGTCGCCGGAAATCTCGCGCACTTGCCTATGCACGACGATGGTGCAGGTCAAATTGTCAGCATTGACAATGGCAGTAGAAGTAATTTACCGCCAAGTAGCGGACTTGCATTTGGCTGTGGGTTCCAGACCATCAAAAATAATAATAATAATAATAATAATAATAATAATAATAATAATAATAATAATAATAATAATAATAACCTAAATTCAACTAATATCACCCACCCTAATAATAATAATAATAATAATAATAATAATAATAATAATAATAATAATAATAATAATAATAATAATAATAATGTTCTGAACCGTCATCAAAATGTGGAGACCGCACTGGAAACGGGTCCTGACTGGGTAATGACTATGTTTGCAGTCCGGCCACGGGTTCAGTACCGCCAAGGCACCCAAGAAGACACCACGCCGGATCTCCTCAAGGATTCAATCCATATTAAAAACGCTTATAGGAAAAGATGGCAAAGATTTAGGGACCCAACTGACCTGGCGGAATACCTGGACCTAGCCCGGGAAATACGAAATTGATTGCTGGAAAGAAAGACTGACAAATGGGAGGAACATTGTCGTAATCTCTCAGAAAACGAGTCAGATCACGAATTTTGGCTGATTCACTCTGAAAACGAGTTAGATTGCGAATTTCAATGGATTATATATAAAACGTTAAGCATTCAATTATAAATTTCATTATAATACCGTAGCGAAGCACGGGTATCTTGCTAGTCAATGATATGAATAAAGAAGTGGAATCAGAGATAAGGGTTTTTGCAGATAATGTTGTTTTGTTCGGAGTAATATATAAGTTACAGGATAGTGAGCAACTGCAGAATGACCTCGGTATTGTTGTGAGATGGACAGAAGGCAATGGTATAGCGATAAATGGGGTTAAAAGTAAGGTTGTGAGTTTCACAAATAGGCAAAGTCCTCTCATTTTTAATTACTGTGTTGATGGCGTGAAAGTTCCTTTTGGGGATCATTGTAAGTACCTAGGTGTTAATATGAGGAACGATCTTCGTTGGGGTAACCACACAAATATGAATGTAAATAAAGTGTACAGATCTCTGCACATGGTTATGAGGGTATTTGGTGATTGTAGTAAGAATGTAAAAGAGAGGGCATATATATCTCTGGTAAGACCCCAAATAGAGTATGGTTCCACTGTATGGGACCCTCACCAGGATTACTTGATTCAAGAACCGGAAGAATCCAAAGAAATGCAGCTCGATTTGTTCTGGGTGATTTTTGACTATAGATTAGCATTACAAAAATGTTGTGAAGTTTGGGCTGGAAAGTCTTGGGAGAAAGGAGACAAGCTGCTCAACTGATAATGTCCAATAACGGACCAACTACATGAGTGGTATGTTCCAAGCTGTCAGTGGAAAGATGATGTGGAATGACATCTGTAGACAAATAAGTTTGAGTGGTATCTTTAAAAGTAGGAAGGATCACAATATGAAGACAAAGCTGGAATTCACGAGGACAAATGGCAAATAGTCGTTTATAAGAAGGGGAGTTAGGAATTGGAGTAACTTACCAAGGGAGATGTTCAAAAAATTTCCAATTTCTTTGCAATCATTTAAGAAGAGGTTAGGAAAACAACAGACAGGGAATCTGCCACCGGGGCGCCTGCCCTAAATGCAGATCAGTAGTGATTGATTGATTGATTGATTGATTGATTGATTGATTGATTGATTGATTGATTGATTGATTGATTGATTGATTGATTGATTGATTGATTGATTGATTGATTGATTGATTGATTGATTGATTGATTGATTGATTGATTGATTGATTGATTGATTGATTGATTGATTGAATCCAAGTCCTTTAAAGATGGTCCATTCGAAGATATCATCATGAGATTACTTAAGTTCTTCTCGGCAAGCTTGGTTCGCAGTTTGTGTAGAACCCTTGCTCACATGATGAGTTGATACAGGAATTGTTGCCACTATACTAAGGAGCTTTCCTAAAATTGGAAATCGTCCTTTCACAGTCTGCTTTTTTTCAAGTAGATCATTCAGTGGAAGCCCTTTCCTGACTACTTTGAACTCGTACCGTACCACTCGCTCAGTACGTCTTCTACGTTGTTCTCCTCAATTTGAAGGTGTTTTGAAAAATGAGTGACAAGAAGCTGTATTTCATTGTTGCCATAATTTTCCAGTTGTTTTCCTGATGGCCAGAAATGTGTGTCAAAACACCACTGCCACTTTGAATGTCCTCATTTTGAAGAAATGTGTCTTTAAGAAAGGTAATCCCACTTGCCAAAATATGTTCCTTGTCGCTCGTGAAATTCTTATTCGACACATCTGATAACTGTATTCCACTGAAAAGTCCTGAAAGTGTTATAGCATAAACAAACTTTTCTGCCATTGGGCCCTTGGTGCTCTGAAGTTGCTGCAATAAATTAATTGCATTATTTGCATGCACTCTTATCTGACTTAAAATCAGATCATGCCTCTGAAATTCAAGTGAAAGTCTTTTGAATATACCCAGATAGTCATACAAGAAATGAATTGTGATGACAAATTTGAAGTCCTCGATCTTCTTTAGAAGATCTTTAGCTGTGGTTCCTTCTTCACCTTTCCTTTCAGAAATATTCTCTAAATGCACCACTAGACATTTTCAGCCTTTGACAACTACATGCAAAGCATTTAATTTGCTTGCTACCCATCTAACTTGGTGTAAGTACTGCAATTTAGACATTCCAGCAACTCCAAAATTTTCTTCAGTTCACAGTCGTTTTGGCGAATGTTGTTAAAACATACACAGTTTCCTGAGTGTAGAATCAATTTCATCAATGATTTTTAACGTTCACATTTTTCAGTGAGTGAAAAACAATGAGTTGGAGTTGATGTGCAACACAATGAACGTTTTACCAACTTCTCAATTTTTTCAAATATTTTTGTAATCAAACCATTACAGACACCAACCACACATGTTGCTCCATCAGTCCGTATACTTATCAGTTTTGTACTATGAAGAGTTATCCAAGCCCTAACTGAAGCAGTTCTGTTTCTAGAGGCTCCGTACAGCTATCACTTGTTGCATCCTCCAATGACACAATAGAAAGTCACCTTATTAAAAAAGTATCAGCTCCTCATCATCAGAATCTGTTGATCCATCGAGTAAGATACTGACATGTACTTTCCTTAATGTCTCATATAAAATCTTCACGAAGATCTGAAGCAATGTATGAAATAAATTATCTGCATTGTGTATCATTCATATACTTCTCCAAATCAGTAACATTCAACCTGCTTAACAATGCAACCAAACCTTCGAAACCAGTGTAGGGTCTGGCCATGAACAATGCATTCATATGCTGTAACATATTAGCATTCATATTCTTTAAGCACTTAGCTAAAAGTGCACATTCAGGATTTTTCTTGAAGCTTTCAGCCTCCTGCCAGCCCCGCGGTGTAGGGGTAGCGTGCCTGCCTCTTACTCGGAGGCCCCAGGTTCGATTCCTGGGCAGGTTAGGGATTTTTACCTGTATCTGAGGGCTGGTTCGACGTCCATTCAGCCTACATGATTACATTTGAGGAGGAGGACGGTGAGATGGTGGCTCCGGTTAAGAAAGCCAAGGATAACGGACGAGAGGATTCGTCGTGCTGACCACACGACGCCTCATAATCTGCAGAGCTCCAGGCTGAGCAGCGGTCACTTGGTAGGCCAAGGCCCTTTGGGGCTGTTACGCCATTTTTTTCAGCCTCCTGACGCTTCGAGTGAGGATAGGATTCTTTGTTTGTTTTAAAGTTTCCAGTTTAAATAGTCCTGAAAATCCGAATACAACTTTAAAATAGAATTTTTGTTGGCAATGCTACGAAAGTTACTGCATAATTTATACGTCACAATTCCTTCTTCACAGCACAGCCACCGTAGTAATTCGAGCTACGATTCTCTGCATTGTGTATCATTCACATACTTCAGTAACATTCAACTTGCTTAACAATGCAACCAAACCTTCAAAATCTGTGTAGGGTCTGTTATTTTTGCAATATCATGTACAATGCATCCATATGATTTAACATATTAGCATCCATTTTCTTTACCCACTTTGCTAAAAGTGCTGAATTTTCTGTTTGCCTGAAAATTGAAATATCGACGTATTTTTAATATTTGACTTATCATTGTCCTGAAAACCATAAATTTCACGCTGGTCATTGTTGTCCTGAACACTACAATCGGCACTTCCATAAAGTGTTTTCTCACATTCACTCGCTTCTGTAATACTTCATGTTACATTTACGAAGAAATCCGAAAGAGTGCATGAGCGGGATCTGAATTAGTGTGGAATTGCATGCGAGTCCTCTATTCCGCATGATGTCACAAACCCGTACAGCAGTCCACACGTCCACAGCAAGCGAGTGGTAGGCCTAAGTCCACTGTTACATGATTTGGAAGGAGCAGTAAAACACTTGAAGTACAAAATACTCCGTTATGTCTTGTTCGTGATAACACTCGAATAGTTTAATTTTGCAGTTTACCTGTCTGATATTTTTGTTAATACCCTGAGGGCAATGAATTTTATTTTTTCATATTGAAGTTTTACGTAGTATTCCCCGCCTGGCTACTCATTCCTGACACCTGGCTGACGAAAATTTCTGGGGAGGAGAACACTGTACTATCATCACCTGCCTCATCCATTTGGAGAGACTCTGTGTCATTGATCCCCCTGCATTATAAAAGGAACAATACAGCCAAATTTATTATATTTTGTACAGTATATGAACATGATGTATATATTCTCAGAAGAATACTGGTCGGAAAAGGAATTTCACGAAAAATGGAATTTTCCTCATTGTTTTGGTGCAATGGATGGAAAACCTGTGGTTCTTCAGGCACTAATCAACAGTGGGAGTCTCTACTACAGTTACAACAATCACTTCAGTATTGTTTTCCTAGTACTCGACGTTGCTTCATATAAGTTCATTTCTGTAGACATTGGCTGCCAAGGACGAATTTCTGATGTTGGAGTATTCAGGAACACAACACTATACAGGTCACTTGAAGGCAATGGCCTAAACCTTCCACAAGAGAGTCCAGCTCCATGGCTAAATGGTCCGTTGCTGGCCTTTGGTCACAAGCGTCCGGGTTCGATTCCCGGCAGGGTGGGGAATTTTAACCATCATTGGTTAATTTCGCTCGCACGGGGACTGGTGTCTGTGTCATCTTCATGATCATTTCATCCTCATCACAACGCGCAGGTCGCCTACCTGCAACCGGCGAGCCGAACATGTCCTCGGGCACTCCCGGCACTAAAAGCCATACGCCATTTCATTTCCGCAAGATAAACCATTACCAGGCAGGATGAATTCTGTACCGAAATTCATAGTCACCAACGAGGCATTTCCACTGACAAGAAATATCATGAAACCATTTTTCGAAACCCATCAGAAAGAATCACGAGAAGGAATATTCACTTATAGGCTTTCAAGGGCTTGAAATGTTGTGGAAAATGCTTTTGGAATTCTGTCCTCAGTGTTCAGGGTTTTCAGAAAACCTATGGCAGTTTCAGTGAATATTGCAATTTCGGTGGTGATGGCAAGCACAGTCTTGCACAACTTTCTCCGTCAAAGTACTTCGTCGAGGGCAGCTTATTCTCCAACAGGCTCATTTGACTATGAAGATACTGGCACTGGTACCATCATTCCTGGAATGTGGAGGAATGAAGGAGGAGTGGAGGATCTTCCTCCTTTACGAAGGATACCAAGGAGAAAACACTTCCCTCTAAGGAAGACTTCTTCACTACAGAATTAGGGAGCGTGTCTTGGCAGAACAGAACAGCATGAATGAGGTAAAAATTGGTATAACCTGCAAGGTTATAACACTCAAATTTTTTTAAAATTTCTTACGTATGCAGTACATATAAACAGGGGACTTTTGGTCTAACGTTCAGAAAAGTAATAATTTAGAAGGAATATTCTCTTCAGAGTAGTGAAATAATACGTGGCATTGCCTGATACGAGTGCATACTGAATGTAAATAAAACTGAATATAACATATTACATATATTTAGAACATGTAAGTTATTGCATTATTAACTTTTTCTTTGCTTTGTTTCTATTTTAAAGATTATGCCATACTTTTATTTACGTTTTCTCAAATGACTATGTTTCATTGAGTGCAAGGAAAAATGTTTTACAGTCAATCTTACGCGTATGTGGAATGATGATGCGCTCTTTCTTCAAACATTGATTTCTTGTTAAAAGAAATTATACACTTTTTAATGTCATGTATGGAATATTAATAAACTTACCTCAAGAATGATGTTCGTTCGTGTCTTGTTGGGACTATTTCCTCCCCTCATCATGCTCATCGTCTTGAACGCAACCATTTCAAAAGGTACACTTCATCCACAACGCTCCCAGACTAATTGCTTTTCTGCAATGTTTGTAGTTCCCAGATATACTGAGAACTTAGGGAGGTAATATTTTCCTCCAAAGTTTCTCAGGAACATTGAAATATGGTCAGCTGGGGTAATTAAAGGACGGAAATGAAAACTTTTAAATTCTAGGGCACTAAATCTTAACGTGGAAATTCATCACAATGTTAAATTATTGTAATTCGGTACGCACAGTTCATTCCCAGGAAGAAATTGTATTAAAAATTTTATAACTGTTTAGCAATACCAGCAAAAACATCAACAAGCAACAAAAAGCTTAGCTATATGGACATTTCAAGTCGACAATAGTATTTAATTATGATACTAAACAAAATTATGATATTTTAACCAGATTCTTAACTTAGTAAACGGTCATACTGTGTAACTTATTTTGTTATTTCATGTATAAGTGTTCAAATGTGAATTACATTTTAATTAGTGGACATCAAGACCAAGTATAAGAACCTGACAATACAGTCGAACAATTTTAATTTAAGAACATCTTAATGTGTTTCCAACAATTATTTAATAATAATGTTATTTGTTTACGTCCCACTAACTACTCTTTTACGGTTTTCGGAGACGCCGAGGTGCCGGAATTCAGTCCCGCAGGAGTTCTTTTACGTGCCAGTAAATCTACCGACACGAGGCTGACGTATTTGAGCACCTTCAAATACCGCCGGACTGAGCCAGGATCGAACCTGCCAAGTTGGGGTCTGTGCCTTAACCGTCTGAGCCACTCAGCCCGGCCAACAATTATTTACACCAGTGTTCAATAATTATCTTATGTGGTTTTTTATAATCAAGAAAGCAATCTTTAATTAGTCAAATAAGAACACTAAATTAAAATTTAACTTTTAATCAACATCCATTATAGTATAGTAATAATGCAGGTCATTAAAACATAATCAGGATCCTGATTTATTCATGATTTTGAGGTGTGAGTTATTGGCTGATGATGCCCAATATAAGGAGTGAAACATGTCCCAATTAGGATGTTAATAATAATGTATAAGTCCTAATTATAAGAAATAATATATTGTGTTGAACAGGTGGAACATCTTTAATTTTTTAAAAATATTGATATTTTAATATTATTTTGATATTCAATACAGATCAAAAATGAGATTTATTACTTGCAATAAGTGGTATGTTCCGAGCTGTCAGTGGAGAGATGGCGTGGAATGACATTAATAGACGAATAATTTGAGTGGTGTCTTTAAAAATAGGAAAGATCACAATATGAAGAGACAGTTGGAATTCAAGAGGACAATTTGGGGCAAATATTCGTTTATAGGAAGGGGAGTTAGGGATTGGAATTACTTGCCAAGGGAGATGTTGAATATATTTCCAAATTTTTTGCAATCATTTAAGAAAAGCCTAGGAAAACAACAGATAGGGAATCTGCCCCCTGGGCGACTGCCCTAAATGCAGATCAGTAATGACTGAAATACTTCTCAAATAAAAGAACTTCACTCACTGCATATCATCAATGTGAAATGCCATAAGGCACGTAATAAAATACAAGTTGGACAAAAAGAATACGCTACTATTATAGTCTACAATATGTCAAAAGTAATCCAATGACCACTTTTTCTCCATTACATCTGTGGTCTCTGTAAATTCACAACGGATACGATCTCCAGTACGCACAAACTTAGATTGTGGCAGTTTCTTAATATTCATATGGCTAATTGACGTCACATCATCATCATCTGGCCTGAATATTGAAACACAACACATGCATACCTGCATTAATTGATTTTCTGCTTTCTTGTAACTTCAAATTTCATCAAAACAAAACATGACTTTATACTATGAATGTCCTCAAACTGCCCCAAAAAAGGTCCCACAATTGCCCCGAATATGGAAAGAAGTATTTCTTGTTTAATATTGATCCTACAAATACATGGCTTTATAGGCAATTTCTGAAATGCTCTCTTTAAATTACGATTAAAGAAATTAATTTTATCTAGCCTACAACAGTTTTTTTCTCAAATTACAAATATTTCTAACCAGTAAGCTAATTTGTTTATGCTGAAAATAAGTGTTAGCCTCTCATTAATTTTGCTGCTCATAACATGATCATTTTTGGTCATTTTCTTGCCTCAAAAATTAATTTTTGGATGTTAAATTTCAAAGTCTCCCTGGCTATGGGGTCTTTTATTTGCCTCAACTCTGAAGAAACTAGTTCTCCAAATATATCGCACTCATCCCTATTTGCCGTGTGGAACTTTGTCATTCGACTTTCTTTCACACATTTCAGAGTCTCTAGAGCAGTTGCAAGGAATTCGTTCTCACTCTTGCTTTTGACGGGATGCTTTATAGAGGTAAGTGCGATCACAGGACTTGAACGGCTCCCTGCCGCCCCGTCCTCGCCTGCCGTCCCCATGGTACTGGCATCATCTTTAAGTTATTCCAGAGGAATACACTGAGTGTCTTCTTCCTGTGTAATGAAAAGAAACAGGAACTTCAATTCACTGTACGCCTATTTGTTATAATGAAATCTGTACATCTGGTTCTTACCACTTTCTTTTCAGGTAAAGCTGAGTGAGGAATATTGGGCCGAAAAGGAATAGGTATTTTGTGTGAAATGGAATTTTCCTCATTATATTGGTGCAATTGACGGAAAACATTAAAAACATTATTAAAAGATCTCTAAAAAATTTATTGAATTTATGACATAAAGCATTCTTGTGAAATTATCTTACGGGCACCTATCGTCATGACAAATTCACCATCGTTCTGGTAAAGACCAGTGATATTATGAACATTACTGCAGGGTGGCCAAATTTTATAAGAGGGGGTGAATCTCGAGGTAGGGGAATTGAGAAATACATTATACAATACACTCCAAAACAACAAATTCAAACTGCACAAAGGCAAGCCATCACACGGCAGGCAGAAATCTACCATACGTTGTAGTTGCGGATGAAGCATTTCCATTGACAAGGGATATTATGAAGCCATTTTTAGGGTCATTTCATAAGGGATCTTGAGAAAGAGGTTTAATTACAGACTTTCAAGGGTTCGTAATATTGTTGCGAATGCCTTCGGAATCCTCTCATCAGTGTTCAGGGTTTTCAGGAAACCTATGTTACGTGGAGTAGAGCCTGCAATTTCTGTAATTAAGGCAAGTAGGCCTACACTTCTGCACAACTTTCTTAGATGAAGCAGTGCATCAAGAGCTATTTATTCTCCATCAGGGTCATTTGACTTTGAAGATACAGACACTGGTATAGCTATCTCCTAGAACGTGGAGAACTAAAAGAGAGGCGGAGGGTCTTTGTCTTCTACAAAGGGTCCCAAGGAAGAACACTTCCTCTGCAAAGGAGGTGGGAGAAGAGTTCGTAGCTTTCTTCAAAACAGGACATGGGATGGTAGCTTGACAGAACAACATATCAACAGGTTAGGTTAAGTGAAATTATATTTTAGGTTAAGTTACATTATATTTTTATAGGTTACGTGAACGAATGTTATCCACGAAATGACACTGTAATATTTGTTCCAAATGGAAGATAATAATTGCTTTTACTCAAATAAAGTCTAAGATCTAAGGAAATTGAGAAATAATACGAAATATTTAATTTATAGGGAATAGGTATTAATATATATTTTAATACTTTAGTGCCATACTACTTCTTCTTATTCTTCTTGAACGAACTCGTACCAGTTCAAATAAACGAGTCGTTCAAATGAAATAGTTAGTTCAAGAACGACATAACTCTAAAATGGTGCTAGATGGCAGGGAATCTTATGTTTCCCTTCTTTCTTTTCTTTCTTTCTTGAGGAGATTGGTTGGGATTGAATGTTCTGTTTCCCAGTCACAAGCCGTTCTTAATATTGCACTTAATTCACTTTTAGGTTACACACGCATCACTAGTAGTCTTTAGAAACATAAAATACTTGATGGCATGTAATAGAAGGAAACGCTATATGACCTACAAAAAAAGGGATGTGGGGAACGTCCTTGCAACTTATAGAAGTGTCACTTCCATGCATTATTTCTTTCTTTCTTCCTTTCTTTCTTTCTTTCTTTCTTTCTTTCTTTCTTTCTTTCTTTCTTTCTTGAGGAGGTTGGTTGGGATTGAATGTTCTGTCTCCCAGTCACAAGCCGTTATTAATATTGCACTTAATTCACTTTTAGGTTACACACGCATCAGTAATAGTCTTTAGAAACACTAAATTACGTAATAGCATGTAATAGAAGAAAACGCTATATGACCTACAAGGAGGGGATGTGAGGAATGCACTGGCAACTTAAAGATGTGTCACCTCCATGCATTCGTGAAACAACTGAATGACTATAGCGTAATTACAATCGTATTTGAGTGGAATCAAGATAATCGTTAAGAATAGTGATGATTTGTGGTGAAGGTTGGCAACTATAACGATGAATCCAAAAATGTCCTTAAAGGTGAAATAAGGGTGAAATGGAATTTTATCCGAGTTTCTATTTAAACCTAAGGGGTTATTTGATCCTGTTTGGTGTAGGAATAAGAGATGGAATATGAATGTTCAGCCGGAGGATAAGATACCGCCGTCGTAAGATTATTTTTTAAGAGTGATAATTTTCTATAACTCTTATTAGAGTAAATGTCAGGTCAAGGTGCAGCTTATGATCAAGTAAGAGATGGATTACAATAAAAAAATTTAAATGGATCTTGCATTGAAAAGTCACCCTGAAGTCTATATTTTAATTCTTCCAGGATTTGGTATGGTCTCTCATATTATTAGTCAAGAAAGAGGAAAAAAGGAAGCATTTGGTACTTTAGGGATAATCTACGCAATAATAGCAATTGGACTCCTCGGATTCGTTGTATGAGCACACCATATATTTACTGTAGGAATAGACGTAGACACACGAGCTTATTTCACATCCGCCACTATAATTATTGCTGTTCCTACAGGTATTAAAATTTTTAGTTGATTAGCTACACTTCACGGAACCCAATTAACTGAGTATTACAGGTAGTATTGTTAACGGAGATTTTAATAAGAATGTTAGGAGTTGTTATGTTGATTATTTGTGTATTAATTGGGGTGGCTTTCCTCACTTTATTAGAGCGGAAGGTTTTAGGTTATATTCAAATTCGTAAAGGGCCCAATAAAGTAGGGTTTATTGGGTTGCCGCAGCCTTTTGCTGATGCAATTAAGTTATTCTCTAAGGAGGGAACATATCCTGTAGCATCAAATTATTTAATATATTATTTTTCTCCTGTCTTTAGATTATTTTTGGCTTTAGTCACTTGAATAATTTATCCTTTTTTAACAACTTTATTTACTTTTAATTTGTGAATTTTATTTTTTTTAGTATGTACGAGTTTGGGGGTATACACAGTAATGATTGCGGGGTGATCATCAAATTCTAATTATGCACTATTAGGGGGGTTGCGGGCTGTTGCTCAGACCGGCGTAAGCCAGGTCGGTTTCTATCTTTATAATAAGTGAATATTTTAGTACGAAAGGACCAAATATTCAAAATAATTTTTGATATAGATGATAAAAACTAAGTACTACTTTGGCAGAGAAGTGTATTGAATTTAGAATTCAAAAATGTAAGAGTATTACAGGTAGTATTGTTAGGGAATAAGACAGTTCGGTTTGAGATTATACTTTCTCAAATAATGAAAATAAGGAAGATAATTCCAATAAAAGAGATAGTTGATCCTAGGCTTGAAACAACATTTCAAGATGTATAACTGTCTGGATAATCAGAGTATCGACGTGGTATACCAGCTAGTCCTAAAAAGTGTTGAGGAAAGAATGTTAAGTTTACTCCTACAAATATAGTTGTAAATTGAATTTTTAATCACTTAGGGTTTAGGGTTAAACCTGTAAATAATGGATATCATTGAATAAATCCAGCCATAATTGCAAATACTGCTCCTATAGATAAAACATAGTGGAAGTGAGCGACAACATAGTATGTGTCGTGTAAAATGATGTCAGACTGAAACTCGCGTGGGCAAAGGTACGTGAAGTCTGATTAATTTCCGCGTTAAGAGTCTCTGTTGAGGCGCATAATGGGGACATTGAAAAAATAAATGATCACTGTCTCCATTATTGTATCCACAAGAACAAGGTAGGCTATTTGCTATGTGAGACCGATGTTGGTGAACAGGGGTTAGCGAATGATAAAAGCGTAATCTTATAATATTAATAATATGGCGTCGCTTGTATGTACCATTGACAAACCATGTTTGTTTCGGGATGGTAGGCTGCAATTGATAATAGTGATGTCCCTTCGTACCGGCTGAAAGTCGCCTTAGTGTATTCCACGCTTGATGAGCCTCCCTTAATACGTGAGAAGAAATTGGAAACCAGGATTTTAATTTGCAATAAGTGTGTGATATCAGTACTTGCCTCTTTGGCTGCTAAATCGGCTGTATCATTACCTACGTGATTACTATGTCCTTTTAGCCAAAGTAACGTTATAGATAAGCCAGACTTCTCGAGTTGAAAAAGAAGGTATTTAAGCTCTTATACATACATACGGAATATGATAATGTCATAAATGTATGAATACATGATGAAACGCGGTGTTCGTAGAATGGAATCGTGAATATTTTGCATTTCAACGTATGCCGTATGTATTGCAGTGTATCGGTGATATTTTGGTGGACGCTGTTGGTAGTATTCATATAGTAATTTCAATTTAGGAAATAAAATAGAGTTCGATCTACTGATGTGCTTAAGCAGAAATTTTTTTGCAATTTTTAACCGTCGAATATGAAGAGGCTCTTCTGTGGCTTCAACTAACAGAGCGTTAGTCGGTGTTGTTTTGAGAGCACCAACACTTATACGTAAAGCGGAAAATTGTATTCGATCAAATGTTAAAAGATTTTGTCTGGAAGCTACATCTATTATGTGTGCACTATAATCTAATATAGAGCGAATGGTAGCGCTGTATAGCTGTAACGCTGACAAGGGATCATCACCCCACGTACGTTTCGTTACTGTTTTCAAAATGTTGATATAGCGATCTGACTGTCGAGTTAACCGCTGAATTTGATGATTCCATGTTAACCTTTGATCTATGTATATGCCTAAATGTAAATATTGAGGGACGAAGAGGATGCTGTAATCATCGAAAATAATAGGACTTTTATCAAAAACTCTTTTATTAGTGAAAATCATTGCCGCACACTTAGGGAAGGGAAGATGAAGGCCATGAGACATTAGCCACCGAAAAACAAGACTCAGAACGTGGGATATTGTGTTTCTGCAATTGTCAATGTTATGATGTGAACAATAAATGACATAATCATCGGCAAAAGCTAATATCCAGGCATACGGCGTTACAATAGATTCTAGATCCTTCATATAGAGAGAAAACAAGATTCCACTCAGTATGGATCCCTGTGGTAAACCCTGTGAAGTATGCCGGCTATCAATTTGATGTAGGGTTGATTTAATTGTTAAAATGCGGCTGGTGAATAATTGGTGTAAAACAGAAAGGAAATGGTAGGGAAGGCCATAAGTAGACAATTTCTCCCATAATATATGTAATAAAACTGAATCATAAGCACCTTTGGTGTCCAAAAAACTGCAATAGTAGATTGCTTCCGCCGTTTAGCTGATAAAATATCGAGTATCAGGATGGTAAGGGGTTTTTGTATACTGCGGCCGCGCATGAAGGCAAATTGGTACTTAGGGAACAAGGAATAATATTCTAAAATCCACGCAATTCTTTTCATTAGGATTTTGCAAAATATTTTACGTATACATGATCCTAATACAATTCCTCGAAAATTGTCAGGTGCATTCGGTCGTTTGGTGGGTTTTAATATGGGGGTTATAAAAAAGTTGTTCCTTTGTATTGGCACGTGTAGAGACGTAAGAATATCATTATAGTATTGTAGTAAATAAAATTGCGCTTTTGAAGGAAGTGATTTCAACATAATATACGTGATAGCATCTGGTCCTGGCGCGGAACTGTTGACATTAGATAGGACAGATTGAAGTTCATTATAGGTGATTGGTTTGCTAAAATAGTAAATTGGCGAGAATCACCAGATGATGAGGGTAGAAAGGGAGGGATTGCTCAGTCTGGGGTGATTGCTTGGAGAAATTCTTCTGAAACCGTTCGAGGAAATGAATATTGAGGTTGATATTGAAACGTTCTAGTTATCATACGAATAACATTCCAGAATTTCGCGGCGGGTAGCTGAGGGGTTAAGGATGAAATAAAAGATTGCGAAGCCTTACGTTTCTTGGTGTTAAAATTGAGCTTTGTTTTTGCGATATGCTTGCGTAATAGTAAGTAATGATGTTGTATCATGGATTGACGATATTGCTTAAATAACTGTTTCCTCTTATTGATGAGTTCATGACATTCTTTATCCCACCATTTAATTTCGTGAACTGGGGCAGGACTCGATGCTTTGATAGGCCTGCACGGGTGAAACATGTTTAAGTAATGGGTCAAATAGGTAACCAAAGTTGGAAAAGTGATAGGGGTGCCACGTTCATGCTGCAGAATATGATTAATATATGCTTGATAAGTTCGGGTATTGAAATTTTTGTATGAACGTACGTTACTTACTATGTGTGAGGCGAAGGATTTTGAGACAGATGGGCTATTACCATACGTTATAACGATGGGAAAATGACCGCTGGTGTAAGTGTCTGCTAAGGTATGCCACGTGGTAATAGGAACCATATTCATACGACACAGCGTGAGGTCCACCGCGCTCGGTGGGGATCTGGGAGGTGTAAGACGTGTCGGTGAGCCATCATTTAAAATAAAAAGGTCGTGATTATTTGACATGACTAGTAAATTTGATCCTTTTATTGTATCAGTTGTACACCCCCAGTCGGTGTGGTGACAATTGAAGTCGCCGACAACGAAGAGATGCTGAAAGTGTGTAAATTGTTCAAAAAATTGTGCCCATTGTCCTTGGGTGATATAAATTTGAGGGGGGCAATATACATTCAGAAAGCAAATGTTATTATAGACTAGCCCTACCGCATAAGTATGTGGGATAATATATTGTAGAGTTAGCGTGGTAAAACTTAAAGTCTTCTGATTGCACGTGGCTACACCATCATAACCGTTACCATCTTGGCGTATGACGTGATAACCCCGTAATCGAAAGGAAAAATGTGTTTGAAACCACGTTTCCTGTAGAAAGATAAGATTAGCCTGCGTCGCATTTATTAAGAGATGTAATTCGTGTTGCTTGGGAATGACACTTCTACAGTTCCATTGCAATAATCTGATCATGTAGTAATATTCATAATATGATCCCTCAATTTACAGATTACATTACTTAGTTGTGCCTCGTGACCTAAATGTTGAATTAACATCACTAGGATACGTTGAATTTCATTCTGAAGGTATTCCTTCGTAGGGATAGAACTTGTGGCTTGGGGGGCCAAAGGATTTCGCTGCTCACGTTGTTGTGGTGAAGGTTGTGTATGTAACACTGGTTCAGTTGTTATCATTGTACTCGATGATGGAGTAGGACGTTCTAAAGCGGCTTGCTCATTCCTAAGAATGGCTAAATATCCCTGCTTATCGTATCCAGGCTCAGACGTGGGGGTGGAGATTGTAAAATAACTTGGGTAAACTTGCGCTTTCGTGGGATTTTTGTGGATGGAGATTGAGTATCTGTTGGTAAAGGGGGAAATTGGTTTGCCTGTTGATCTGAGTAATAAAAAATATATTCTGTACTCATAAGCCGTTTGATTTTGACTTGATATTTATGCTCAGGACAATCCTGGGAGCCCGTAATATGGTCTTTCTTACAATATACACATTGCAGGAATTGTTCAGTACAGGTATTAGTTTCATGTTGTTGGGAACATTTACCACATCGGGAGTTTTTTGCCTGACATTGTCTGATAGTGTGTCCATATCGCAGACATTTTCGGCAACGGATGGGAGAGAAAATGAAAGGCACAACCTACATATAAATTTTATATAAAGCAACCTGTTGAGGGAGCATTTGCGCACGAAACACTATCTTAATGGAGCCAGTCGAGAGATACTTTGTTTCACCGTCTTGGACAAACTTACGATTTAGCCTTTGCATGGATTTAACTGGAGCCACAGATTCTAGATGCTGGAGGATTTCCTCATTTGAGATATCCTTATCAACCCTGCGTATTATTCCCACTCGCAGAACTTGGGAGGGGGGAATATAGGCTTTAATTTTCAAAGTTTCTAAGATTTAGTTGTTCAAAAAAGCATTGGCTTGCGCAGCAGGATGGAAGGTCACCTGTATTCGGTTTCGGCCTTTACGCTGAATGGATTTGACATTTAACTGTTGTTCATAGAAACGGCGACCAAGGGCCATGGGATGTAAACTACCAACGTTCTGATCGGTAGTAGATTCTACAAATACGAAATATGGCCCATGATGAAACCTGTTATAATACTCCGGTGTAGGTACTTCTTGTTGCACTGCTGGTTGGCGGTTAGGTTGTTCATCATTGGAACGAGGTGATACTTCTCTATTGAGGCATCGCTGATCACTCTTAGTTGAATGGGATACCTGCTGTTGCTCAGTATCCGTAGAGGTGTCAGATGTGGATTCCTCTTCCATGGGAAGCTCAATTTCACTTTCCACTATTAATTTAGCCCGTGTCATCGCCAATGGCACTCCACTAGCGGCAGCCATGGCTTACTACTCCTTCACGACCCACTCACTAAGCACAATTAGTCACCAATGCCGCACTCAACTGACACTCACGACCGAGGAAGTGTACCGCACGGCAAGCAACGCAGTTCAGTGTAGGTCTCCCTTCTATTTCTAGCTGGTTGCTCAACAATAATAAAAAGTAGGGTCACAGTCTAATATATACAGTCGCGAAGCTCTGATGATATTTTTCATCCGATGCGACTACAGCGCTCCAAGCGGCGAGGTAGAGGCAACTTGCTAGCAGACAACAGGGAACGAATTACCACTACAGTCTAAAATGGTCATAACTTCTAAACCATTCATGCAAATAATGTCCTGACAAGGTTATTGTAATGCTTATGAAATAGTGGAGGAGGTCAAAGAATTTATTTCTATGAGGAGTTCGAGGATAATATCGAAATATTTATTGAATTTTAAGATGTTATTTTTCTTTACCGCGGACTGTAACATAAAATCGCTTCTAGAGGGCAACCGGTTCGAAATAGGTATATACCATCGAGGACATTTTTGTAGAGGTTTCTATGCTCTACAATTCGTACGCTTACACTTGGGGTATATCGTTGACTGTTCACGAGCGTAAGCCAAGAAAGCAAGTGACCGACCGACCGACATCGAACCTGCCAAGTTGGGCTAAGAAGACTAGCGCTCTACCATGGTCGCTGCTGTCAAGTCGATGAACCTTCCTCTTATTAGACCTTCGCGACTGTATATATTAGACTGTGGTAGGGTATTGCACACACAAGCGTCTCGGTATAACCGTGGTCACGGTTTGGCCGCTAGATGTCAGGTTTCCGTTCTGTTCTTGGCAGACTTTAACGTTGTGATATGCGGAGTAATTGTGATGCTGTGTTGATTTTGTGCAATTTATTGTGAATATTGTTTCCGTCGGCGAGTGTCTGTGAGGTTGAGAAGAAGGTGCACTGTTGTGTACCTCTCTGTATTTTGGTTGATACTAAAAAAGCATGAAAATTGACGTTCCATAGTTTCCTTTCCGAGTGCGGTTTAAGGGAGAAATTGAAGCAAACTATTTCTAGGCAAGGTGATATAGTAGGATCTCTTTAGGTACCTAGCAATTCTCATAAAACAGATTTCAGTGTAAGCACATCAATCAAACTTCCTTCTGTTTTCATTGTGTATCCTGTTCACAAACAGGAAAATGTCAAAAGCAGGAAGCGCCCAGCTCCCAAAAATGATGTATTGCCATCAAATTTTTTTTTTGCTACTGGCTTTACATCGCACCGACACAGATAGGTCTTATGGCGACGATGGGATAGGAAAAGCCTAGGAGTGGGAAGGAAGCGGCCGTGGCCTTAATTAAGGTACAGCCCCAGCATTTGCCTGGTGTGAAAATGGGAAACCACGGAAAACCATTTTCAGGGCTGCCGACAGTGGGATTCAAACCCACTATCTCCCGGATGCAAGCTCACAGCTTCGCGCCCCTAACCGCACGGCCAACTCATCCGGTCCTTCAAAATTTAGTAAAAGTTCCGATTCAGATAACGATGAACATATCATATATTCATACATCAGCCACAAACGAAAAAGGAGTACAAGTCTCGTTTCTATATAAAAGAAAGTCTACGAGTATCTCTGTTAAATCTTAAAAAAATACGGACCGTGGCCTTAAGTTGGGTACTATCCTGGCATTTGCCTGGAGGAGAAGTGGGAAACCACGGAAAACCACTTCGAAGATGGCTGAGGTGGGAAACGAACCCACCTCTACTCAGTTGACCTCCCAGGGTGAGTGGACCCGTTCCAGCCCTCGTACCACTTTTCAAATTTCGTGGCAGGGCCGGGAATCGAACCCGGACCTCCGGGAGTGACAGCTATTCACACTAACCACTACACCACAGAGACGAACACAAATTTAATTTTACGGGAAGAAAACAGAGAAATACGGGTAAACGCCGCTAAATATAGCGTAACGGGCATAACATCGCTCACCAAACAGCGGCTTCAGTACGAATGTCAAAATATCAGATGTGTGGAGGAAAAGATTGGTCGCTGATAATTGGTGAAAGGGCGATTAAACCGAAAGTTATTTATGACCGCAATCTTGATCCGCTTATTGGATACTCTGAGGCACAATTAAATGAATCGGTAAAAAGTGACAAACTCGCTATCAGATTTCTCTGCTTCTTTAGTGAATTACTTATTTCGTTTAAGCATATTGTAAGAAATACGTTGTAGAAAATAAGTCAAACAATTGCTCCTGGTCTATCTTTGAGCTCATATCTGTTTGCTGCCTTCTGAAATTACTAGTTTTAAGGAATTTTTATAGTTTTTCACATATTAACGTGTTGCAATGAGCGGGCGAGAGGGAATAGTAAAGAGAACTCTAGCGGCGCTTGTCGGAAGTATCTCGAGGACAAGTTTAGTGTGCTGTATTTCCCGGCCTTGTATATCTCGTAGGCAACGGTATAACACTGCGATAATACGACCTGGCCAATCACAACGCAATCTCGCAAAGTCTGTGGCCAAGACCAACTACAATATCTCAGACCTTAACCAACCTATCTAAACTGTCCAAAATGGCGGCAGCTGGAGTGCTAGCATGCGTTTGTTTTGATTTGTGTATGCCGTGTTGTCACCAAATATTTACGGAAATTTGAATATTATTAATCGTACATTATATTTATTTTTAGTCTTAAGAAGGTATAGATCCTCTTTCAGCGCCGTAATAAGTTGTTTGTTCTTAAAGAGCTGATTTATTCTAACAATATCGCTGGTGATTAGGTTAATGTTGATTCTCGTGTTCTTCTCTGAAAGTATTTTCTTCATTTTTAGTTTCGTATGCAATATGTTTATAGTTTAATGTGCTGTGTGCCTGGATGTAAGTAAGAACTTCAGCGTTCCCGTTTCCAGAAAACCTAGCATTACGGCAAAATTGTGTGAAGAGAATTCGTAAGGAAAACTTCGATCCGAATCATAGGACTAATAATGTTGTATACATTAATCATTTTATCATTTTTGAAATCAAATGTATCGTCAGGGAAGACGTTATTTACCCATAGAAGGTGGTGATCTCATTCGAGTGCCGCGCAAACTTCCGAAGTTAAAACTAATGATGCCTATCCTAGCATTTGCCCTATCAGTCAACGTACCTTAATACAGAGAAAATTACATCAGTCCCAGAAAGATCCGGAAAATTATGACCAAGATTTATGATTTAGAGACTAAATTAATCTTAAACGGTGGCGCAAGAATGATGTAATTAATTTTCAACGTTTTACAATGAACATACGTAAACTAAACCTAACCCCCTTTCCCGTTAGTGAACGTGAGGATTATGTTTTTACATAAAATACAATTATGCCATCAATTCTGGTGAGTTTTAAGCTGACGAGTGTTTTAGATGGTCATGTGTATCATACAAATATCGCTTGTACCTACTCAACAATACAGGCGGATAAAGGGGGGTTGAAATTTTATTGGAGAAATTTGTTTGCGTGTTTTACATAATGGGCTGTGGTTAATGGTAGTGTTACACAGTATTTCATGTAAGGTTAATAATGTTCTTTGTTGACATCTATATATCTTATTTGCTGACCGGATATTCATATGTGAAATATTTTTATACTCTGTGTCTGTTTCAACCTGACGTTGATACAATTATTTTCCCCTCTGAAATTACATTTAAACTTACAATACGCTATAACGCTAGTTTTGGTATTTAATTATTCATATTTTGAGTTAGTGAGTTGCATTTTATGACGTTTGACTTGTGATATTTTCTTTAGGTGACTCGAAATAAACATGCATAACCTTCCCCACAACCTCTCTTATCGCACACCGATGTCCGCCATGTTTCTTCTGGATTACGGTCTGATGTAATTGTAGTTGGTCTTGCTGTGGCCCACTGCAGTGGCCCTGGCCGCTTTTTATTCCCATAATTCCCTTGCTTTGGTGATGACGACTTTGCGATTAGTTTGTTTACGACAGGTTTACGATGATCAGCTGATGAGGAGGGCATCAGTGATCGAATCCAGCCTATTTTTGCCACTATACAGTTTGTCTGATAACCTAAAACAGAGGAATTAAATTTAACACAGTAATAATTAAGACTCGAATACGAAAGGATACGATTCTTTTTTCGATTTACTATGAATGATTTCAGGTTGAGTTGCTCAGAAAACCGATGCAGTGTTTTTATAGTCCTCGTTAATAATTATGGAATTATTTCAGGTTGTTACACAGAAATCCAAGTTTAGATTTACGTAACCGGTAGTTTTGCATAAGGTATTTGACTTTTCAAGCTATGTTAGAAAAAAACGAGGTTAGGTGTGTTTCTTATCTATGACAATATAACTGATGAATTATGAAGGGTTCTGTGAAATCAATCATCATTGATCTGATTTTGGGACTGTCTATACTTCGAGGAATTCGTGTCGGTGCTTTCATTATTCATATTTACAACTGCATAACCTGTATTTTTGTACAATTTAATAGACCTTTCAAGCTTGGTTAGCAGAAATTTTACGTGTTGTAATTTCATTGATGAATTATCAAGGATTCTAATAAGCCCATGGTCAATGATGTGCATTTAGAGCTGTAGCCCAATTGGAAGATTCCCTATCATTTTACCTAGTATTTTCTTCAATGATTTCAAAGAACTCGGAAATCTATCAAACATTTCCCATGATAAATTGATCCAATCCCTAACTCGTCTTCTTATAAATAAATATTTGCCCTAATTTTTCCTCTTAAATTCCAACGTTATCCTTATATTGTGATCTATCCTACCTTTAAAAGCTCTTCTCCAAGCTTATTTGTCTACTAATGCCATTACACGCCAGTAGCAGATCAACTTATGGGAGGGGGCTTAAAGTTGGAAAATTATGATAGAACATAATTAAAGTGCTTGTGCATGCTTGAGTGTCATCATAAAGACATTAATACAAATGAATTACGTTGATATTCAGATTGCAGTACACTACAGAATCTTACATTAAAATACAGAAAAAACAATACGATCAAGCTCAGCAGTTTTACAGCGAATGGTATGTTCGCTATACAATCTAAAATCCAACTTTCGAGGCTTCTTAGAAGATATATTCAAGATATCTGTTGGTTTTACAATTATGTCTCTACGAATGTTAAAAAGAGCCACCCCCATTGAGTCGACTTTCACGTGTTTATAGCCAGTTTCCGTTTATTTTATTTCATAAAATTTCCATGGGGTTTTCTAACCACCAGTAAACCCGCCCCTTATGGCTACGCCCGTCACACGCCATCTCTCCGCTGACAGCTCAGAACATCCCGCTTAGTCGAGCATCTCGTCTCCTTACTCCCAGGTCTTTTCTTTTCCAACATATTCAAAAACTAATCCTTTGTTGGAAATCACCAGAAGAAATTATGCTGCTTTCCTTTGGATCTTCTCCAGTTTTTGTATCAAGTAATCCTGGTGGGAGTCTCACACGGTGAAACCATCTTCTGATTGGGAGTCTTACCAGAGACTTATTGTATATGCCCTCTGGTTTACCTCCTTACTACAACTCTTAAATACCCTCATGTGTAACCTTTATGTACTATCTCATTCATGAATGAAGATCTTTCCTTATATTAAGACCTAGACCGTGATCCCCATGAGGTACTGTCACCTGATCAATAGAGTAATTAAATCTGGGAGGACTTTTCCTCTTTGTGAAAATTACAACCAGACTTTTCATCCCATTTACCATCATACCCTTGTCTCCTGTCCATCTCACAACATTGTTGATCTCTTTTTGTAGTCACTTACAAACCTGCAGCTTATTTAATACATACCGTGTAACGTCATCAGCAAAAAAAGCCTTATCTTTGATTCCAGATAACCATTTCAGGATCAGGTAATGCTTCAACTACTCTAATTCTGTGAGTTCTTTCTAGAAATTTAGAAACCCATTCAACCACTCTTTTGTCCATTAGCCCTCATTTTCGTCAGTAATCTCTAACGATATACCCTGCCAAAATCCTTGAATCAATACCTCCTGTGGGTGGGGGCAATAGAATACACCCATGGCATCCCCTGCATGCCATAAGAAGCAACTAAAAGGAGCCCAGGAACTCTAAACTTGCAAGCACGTGTTGATGACCATGGGGACATTGGCTGAGTCCTGGCATTGCTTCCCTTTATTTACACACCAAGTTCTTCACTTTCATTTATCCTATCCAATCTCCCTTGGTCATTTCTTGTTCTTTTCTGACCCCAGTGGTATTAGGTTTTTGAGGTCTAGAGAGACTTTCACATTACCAGTCTTCATGGCCCTCACCTTCCTTTGACCGCTACCTTCTATTTTCGAAGTGTCGAATCTCTTCCCTCTGATTCGTGTTAATAGAGGATGGTTGCCCAGTTCCTCTCAAAACAATAAACACCACCAACACCACCACGACCATGGATGGATAGATATAGTCCATTCGAACTGAATCTAAATTATCTGCTATATCATGTTGGAATCCTACAAATTGAGCCTCACTGGAATAACTTTTCCTAAACGTGTACAGCCTTCTATCAAACCAGAGCTTATATGCAACACATGTTAAGCAGACTGGCCTGTAATTATCTGCCTTATGTTCATCACCCTTTTCTTTATACAGTGGGGCTAGAGCTCCTTCTTACAAACAGTAAACAAATATTTCCGATATGGCAGCATATTTCTAGTAATTACCCTGAATTCTTAATAAAGCCAGCTGCATTTTTTTTAGCTACCAGCTTTTGTACCCTTTTTGAAAATGTCTTTATTATAATAGGTAAATTCCACTACTTTGCCTGTATTAGTCACCTCCTCAACCTGGAAATTAATCTTACATCTTTGCATACTGCTAACTGAATTCTTATGCTTTCTGGAAGTCCTCACATATACACTCTCCTAATTCATTAATTTCCCCTGGAATGTCCATCCTGGAACTTGTGTCTGCCTTTAAGTACCTATACATACTGAACCAATTAATTTGCGACCTTTTCCGGTACCTCTGTCTTATGTTGTTGCGCCACGTTGGGCGAACAAATTTAATGCACCTGTTAATATATTAATGTTCCCGCGGTGACCCCCGCTATTGCGCCGCGTTGGAGCATTAACTGAATATACACCTGTATAAATATTGCTCCGGCTACAAAATTCAATGCATCGGGTCGTAAATCATACCTAGACTCTGAACTGAGATATAATTTATGAACATGAGCGACTATAACATGGTGCATACTCGTTTCTCAGGGTAAAATTTGCTTCCTTATGTTCCCATATGCTTTATATAAATCGTAGATTCCGTTGAAGAGTATCGGTCCGTTGAAATAGTCATTCCGAATCCATACGTGAAGGAAATTATCTAATCATCACCTAATATCTGACATAAATTAATTTAATAGATCCGTATATTATCATATTACTATATATTACAAGTTACTTAAGGAATAGAAACGCGAAATCAACAATATATCTAGTTTATTAGCATGCTAATGTATAATAAAATTGAATAATATGCATCCATCGGCAATAAAGGAAGGAAAGTTGTCTGAAATTACAAATATCATTCTCAAATGCTTAACTTCCGAGATAAACATATTTGAAAAATCTTTAAGTTATCATCTTACCTGCTTACATTTTCGTTAAGTATCAAAATATACCATATCTTCCATGCTTAAATTGATACAAGGGGGAAAATAGGGACCATAACTTTATTAAACCAAGGAGGAGTGGAATATCTTACTTTTTATATTGTTTGGGATTTTCTTTGGGGCATCATTTAGGTCTTTCATTTCGTTCTGTTTGACAAAATTTACTTGGATACATGTTTGGATTCTTGTTTGTGACTCACCACGTTACGAGATAAGCATTACCATGTTTAAACTCTGGGTTCAAAACACCCATGCAGTTACTAATATTCCTATCATAACCCAAAATGAATAAATTAAAACAGTACATCACCATATGTACAAAATAAACCAAATAATTTTAGTACAGAGTGCCATATATTTGATAGTACGTCAGTCTAACCTGCGAAAATCGTGCCATTCATTTTTAAACATGTGCCAATACATTTACATATTCTCAAATATCTCTTCGCTGTGCCAATGCTTAGTCAAAGTAAACCGTACTTCATATTAGCGTTACCGCGCTGACCTCCCAATATGTGAATGTGCGAGACTCCACTCTATTCCTGAATATATATTTTACGTAATGTATAACAAACACGTAACCTCTCAATATCTTCCGCTGAAAGTTACAACGAGATACATTATGCTTGACTCGAGACATACATTCAACTCAACATGGCCTAAATCCTTCACTTGCAGTGCTAACCCAAATCTAAATATAATATGTAACACAGGAATTCGCAATTCAATCATCTATCCCATTCTTAAACAACGAACAGAAATATATCTCTTCACTCTAATTACAACTTGCCAGATTAACATTCCATTTCCTTCATATATATATATATATATATATATATACCTCCATATTTAAAAATATCATCATTCAATTCCATTAAAAATGACCTCTGTGTTACGGTAGCAATACTTAATAACCTGATTATTCTCTAATACACTGCAACTTCGTAATATTTCAAACACTTCCTTACAATGCTATTATCGTACTGGCCATGATTGCTACACATATTGACCTGAAGTTTTAGGTTACGTCTCGTATCTTGTCTGCTTTTTCTACAATCTCTACTGGTTAAACATTTCACGGTCTACACGTATTGATTGGCACTAAACATGCACAAATGCTCAATCAGATCTAGTTTCCGTTAACCTTAAAATTATCACATTAGCACCATAGTTATATAGCATAAATTGGCACGTTTCATCGGCTAATAATTGGCATTTATATTCATATATCCTTTCATTGGCCCTTCATCTCTTACATCTAGCACTCCTGTACACATATAAATATTCTTCAACAATTGACTTGAAATTCATTACGATGCAACTCATAATACTTATCTCGTAACTGGATTTTGCTGCTGGTTTGTGGTTGAGAGAAGGGGTGGGTAATACAGAAGTATTTCCAGAAGGTTATACAGTCTATCGTAGAGACCGAGGAGATAAAAAGGGGGGGTATCTATTCTGGTGAAGGAAACTTATTGTTCGAATGAATGGTTTACTGATGAAAGGGATGAAATATTAGGGATGAAATTAGTTTGTGATAATATGAAGGAGGTGGGAATTATAGGAACATATAGGCCTGGACGAGAGGAAAGAGACATGGAAATATTTGAGAAAATAATAGATTATACTCATAAAAAAATAATGATACGGTATAATTGGGGGAGATCTAAACTTGCCTGAAGTTGAATGGAATGGAGCTGCAAGTGAAGCCCATGAACAGAAACTGGCAAATAAGTTAATTTTGGAGGGAGGATTTACACAAGTAGTACAAGAACCAACTCGTCTCAATAACTTGCTAGATGTATTCTTAGTTAAACCATGGGAAATTGTTGATAAAACTGAGGTAATTGAAGGAATAGGTGACCATAAGACTGTAATAATGGATGTAGGACTTGTACCAAAAATGCTTAATAAGAGGGTCACAAAAGACAAGAAATTATACAGAAAAACTAAAGTTGATGAATTTGGGACTTACCTTAAATCACAATTCAGTTGTTGGATAAGTGAAGGGAATAATGTGGATGCACTTTGGGCTAAATTTAAAGGAATCACTTGGGAAGGAGAGAAGAGATTTGTACCTGTTAAGAAGGGTAAAATGACCTCAGACCCTGTTTATTACACAAAGGAAATAAGAAAATTAAAAAGAAAATGTAGAATAGTAAACAGGAAAATAAAAGAAGGTAGGGAGAGTAGAGAAAGTAGAAAACAGCTAATGAGGGAACTGAATAGAGTGAAAAAGGAAGCAAAAGAGAATTATAAGAATGGCATTCTTCAAGAGGGTAATGACCACAAAGGGAAATGGAAAAAGCTGTATTCATATATTAGGAATCAAAAAGGAAAAAGTATCCAAATTCCTACAATGGTGGGAGAAGGGGGTGAACACTATTTAACAGATACTGAGAAAGCAAACCTCTTTAGTAGGGAATTCCGAGATTCAGTAGAAGATTGTCAGGACTTGGAAACCGTAACAGAAGATAGAGAGGGAGAGACACAGAGGGAAACAAGAAGCTTCTCATTCACAAATGAAGATATTTTCAGAGAAATCCAACTGCATCAGCAAGGAAAAGCAGCAGGAAGTGATCAAATTACTGGGGAGGTATTAAAGACAATGGGGTGGTATATAGTGCCTTATTTAAAATTTCTCTTTGACTATGTCATAAATAATAGTGTGATACCAAAGGAATGGAAGGAATCTATAATAATACCAATTTATAAAGGAAAGGGTGATAAAAGGAAACCAGAGAACTACAGATCAATCAGCCTGACCAGTATAGTTTGTAAAATACTGGAGAGTTTAATAGCAAAGTACATCAGAGGGATGTGTGATGATAAAAATTGGTTCATGAGGAGCCAGTATGGATTTAGAAAGAAATTTTCTTGCGAGGCACAACTGGTGGGATTTCAGCAGGACATATCAGATCCGTTAGATTCAGGAGGCCAGTTAGATTGCATAGCCATAGATCTTTCCAAAGCCTTTGATAGAGTGGAACATGGAATATTATTAAAGAAATTGGAGGGAATATGATTGGTTATACGTTGGATAAGAACATTTCTAAATTCAAGGGTTCAGAAAGTCAAAGTAGGAAATAATATATCACAGGAAGATAAAGTCTGGAAGGGAATTGCACAGGGTAGTATAATCGGTCCGTTACTTTTCTTAATATACGCAAATGATTTAGGGAACAATATAACATCGAAAATAAGATTGTATGCAGATGACATAATTGTTTATAGGGAAATAAATAACATTGAGGATTGTTCAGAATTACAAAGGGACCTTGACAGTATCCAAGAATGGGTTGAAGAAAATAATATGAAGATTAATGTATTTTAGTATTAGTATTTATTTATGAACAAACAGGCTTTCCGCCCCATTACATGTTCACAAAGCAATAAGACACAATATTAATAATTATAATAAAAAAAAAATAATAATAATAAAAATAATAATAAAATAATGATAATAATAATATAATACATAAAAATAAAATAATGATAATAGAGATAATAGGAATAAATAATAACAAAAATGATAACAATTCTGTAGCAGTCCTCGGCTCGAGGATCCAGCAAACTCATCACTTGTCCTTATGCCTACAGCAACTTTCGTCACATTCCTTTTCCCTGACCTACTCCCGATCAATACCAAAACATCGACAGTCAGCACTTACATTCTAACCAGCCATAACACAAACAAAAGTCCTCCACGTTCACAACAATAAATAACACAATCCTAACCCAGCAGAAAATCACAATAACTTACAATCCAATTTCAACACTGGTCTCCCTCCACACTTACCTTAAATACCACTTTTATTTCAATGCATTACTACCTCTCATGTTGCAACTTGACCATTATTTAGCCAAGCTTGATCTCATTTTAAAACCCAAGCCATGCTCAGCATTACATTTGCTATCGCAACCACCACTCATTCCGTGTCCTTGTGGATTCAGCACATACGTCATCTTCATTGTCCTCTAACTTACTCTCTGTCCAAACCATAACAACCAACATTCCGCAATTGCCCTTCAATCCATCATACACTACATTTACCAACCCGCACTTAATACAATCATCTCTCCAACTCCAAAAGTTTCAGCAATAAATTAAACCATCTCATTACCAAACCATCTTCGCCTATACCAACACTTCTCCCACACCACATTTTTTTTTTCGATAAATCTAAACTAATTCAGCAATAAATAAACCATCTACATACCAACTCCCGGATTCAGATACCACCTCTTATCCACAATTTCCATTCCAGATCCACCTCATATACCTTCCACAATACACCACTAAATCTAAATTTACAACATCTCAGATTTACAAAATAACACCACTTAACACCGCTTCTCACCATATTTCAACCATAGTCCTCAATAACTGCGACCATTTTATACCACCACTTCTCCAACACCTCATTTCAGCAATATGACACATCTTACCTTAATCTTATCTAGATACCAGGCCATCTTCACCTTAAAATACCAAACACTCATATCCCATCTCTTCACCAACACCACATTCCAATCTCTACCATCCAAAACTCTTGTCCCTCTTCACACTCACTTAGTTAGCATTAAATAAACCTCCTACCCAACCAAAAGCTAATACAGCTACCCTTCAATACCAACACATCGCTTCATATACCACCTCTCAATCTCATACCACACTATCATGCTATCCTCTCTCTTATATACATCAACAATAAATATACCACTTCACCATTGCCACATTTCGGCCTTTACAAACAATTACCATCATAACCTAATGAATTTACAGTGAATAACAATTACTGACATATCGTAAGACTTACCAATCAGCGTCAACTCCAAATATCACAATAAATATATCACTTCACCCTTACCACGTCTCAGCCTTCACAAATTATTTACCATATTTCAGTCTTCACAAATAGTTACCATCCTAGCCTAATAAAATTACAATGAATAACAATTACTGACATATCATAAAACAAACAGACCATGCCATCCTGTCCTCTTACCCAACTCCCCTAACTAAATACTCAGTCCCTATATACACTAAACCATTAAAATTTTAACCTACTATCTCCTTCCCTTATACAGATAACTATTCTACCCCCCTATTCCCCTGCCCACCCTCTAACTCACTCTCCTTCATTTTACTCTCGCAGGCCTTTTTTGTCGCACAAAAATACCTGTTCAATTCACCCCCTTTTTCCCATTGTTTAAGAATCCATCTCAGTATTGCGTTCTCATCCCCTCCCCCCAGTACTTCCCGATTCTCGGCACTCAATAATCTATGTCTTAACCCCCTCGTTCCCTCACAGTCTCTTAGCAAGTGAAACTCATCATTCACATCTCCACAAAGTACACACCTTGTCTTATCCCTGCCCTGTAACCAGCCCTTATTCCTTGGCAGACCTAAAAGCCACCACATCATCCCATATCGATTTGACCTATCAACGTATCTAATATTCAACCCTGCTATCTCCTCTATTTTCGTCAAAACAATCAGCGAATTTCTTAGTCTGCTTTCCCCCAATAATTTCTGCCTATGGATATCCCTAATTCTCCTTTCTAGTATTTTTATCCCTCTCACTTCTGTCTTTGACCAAACCTCCCCCCACAGGTGCCCTAATCCTATCCTCTCTAAATATCCTTTTATTTTTTCTAACCATCCCCCCTTATACATGCTCTTAAATTGCTGTACATATGCAGCCTGTAAAACTCTCCCACATTCCTGTCTTTTTAAATTCATCCAATATCTAACTATTCTTTTCACACCCTCTGATTCCAAATCCTCCCCACACATTAATTCCGCCCCTACATTTGCTGTACACCTCGGTAAGCCCATCACTAACTTAGCAAAACTACTAACAATCTTTCTTAGTTCCTCTCTTTTTTCATCCAGCCCCCAAACTTCTGCTCCGTATAATACCCTCCCCACTATTACCGACCTGAACACGAGTCTCAGTGTTTTATAACTGATCCCCGGGAACTTGAGTAGCAAATTTCTGACTGAGGCTAAGGCTGCCAAGCCTCTATATTTCATTCTTTTGATCTGGTCACTCCAAGTTCCTTTATCATTAAAAATAACTCCTAGATATTCCAGCTTCCTTACCTGTTCCAATCTTTCTCCCTGTATTACCCAATTCCCTTCCATCTTTCTTCTTTTGTTCACCTGTACTATCAATATTTTAGACTTATTTCCATTAAGCTTCAATCCCCATTTCCTCGCAAATAGCATCACTGACTCTAAGGCCCTATTCATCGCCCCTGAAGTTAACGTCATCAATAACACATCATCCGCAAATATCAGTCCTGGCACTTCCAAACCATTAATTACCGGTACAGCCCAATTTCCTGCCCCAAACCCCTCTAAAATATCGTTTATAAATAAAATAAACAGTATGGGCGATAACTTGCAACCTTGTTTTAAACCCACCTTGGACTCCAATGGTCCACTCATTCTCTCTTCTCCCAATTTTACACAAAACCTGACATCCCTGTATATTCCTTCCACTGCCCTCAACATCTTCTCCGAAATCCCTAGCCTACCTAATTTCTCTCGTAGGGCCTCTCTATTTACCTTATCAAAAGCTTTCTCAAAATCTATTGCTGCTACATAAACCGTACTTCTATTCATATTCTTATACTTTTCTAAAATAGTCTTTACTATCATTATATTATCCACTGTTCTTTTCTTTTTCCTAAATCCCCCTTGGTAATCTGTCAAAATTCCATTTACTTCCGCCCACCCACTTATTCTGTTCGCTAGCACCCCCGTATATATTTTACTCAGAGAATCCAACAGAGATATACCCCTATAACTGTTCACATCGTTCCTACTACCCTTTCCCTTGTATATAGGGCATATAATTCCTGTTTCCCATTCCCTAGGGTAATTTCCTCCCTCGAATATCCTATTGAATAGTTTCACCATGCCCTCTATCATTATCTCATTTTTACTAATTTCCTTCCAAAACTTATTATTTATACCATTGCACCCCCCGGCCGACTTCGCTCTGGCTCTACTTATCACTCCCCGGATTTCCTCTCTTGTGATTTCTTTATCCAAGTCATAAATTGCCACTCCCCTATTACTCCAAATTACTTCTTCTCCCGAACCTCTCCATCTATCACCCCCCTTTTTTCCTAGTAATTCCTCGAAGTGCCTGACCCATTGCACTTCCTCAATACTCGTTCTCTCCATATTCCTTCCACCCTTAATAATTCTATTAATCTTATCCCAGACTCTCTCAAAATTGTTAGTCTTGCAGTCATTATTTATGGCTTCCATTTGTTCCTCCAACCACGTCTTTTTTGTCTCAGAAATTTTCTTTTTATACTCCTTCCTCAATCTACAGAAAAACTCCCTTTCTTGGCTTCCACCTTTCCTTCTATATTCTCCTAAAGCGTCCATCACCCTCCTCCGCAATCCTTCACACTCCCTATTAAACCATTCTTCTCCCTCTTTCTTATTTCCTTTTCTAGCTTTCACCTTCTGCGCTATCATCTTTATTGGATGTAGCAACAATTCCAAGGCTTTATCAGTATCATTCTCTTCTAACGCCCCTTCCCACCCATATTTCAGAAGATGTAACTCCTCCTTTACTACCCTATTCCAATCCCGGCCTACCTTCTCTGTCCATTTGTACTTATTATAACCCCTCCCTCGTTTATCCTTTGTCTCATTTTCATGAAGATTAATGGAGGCAAATCAACTGTTACAACATTTACAAACAGGAGCTTTAAAACTGAATATGAATATACTTTGGATGAGGTAGTTATCCCAAAAGATGGCAAGTGCAAATACTTAGGTGTGAGATTTGAAAGTAATTTGCACTGGAAGGGTCATGTTGATGACATTGTTGGGAAAGCATACAGATCGTTACATGTCATAATGAGACTACTTATAGGATGCAACAAAGAATTAAAAGAAAAAAGTTACTTAAGTATGGTTCGTCCATTATTGGAATATGCAAACAGTGTTTGGGATCCTCACCAAGAATACCTAATAAAAGAACTAGATGGTGTGCAGAGGAAAGCAGCAAGGTTTGTAACAGGGGATTTCAGGAGAAAGAGTAGTGTATCAGAAATGTTAAAGGAACTTGGGTGGCAAACTTTAAGTAAGAGAAGGGAGAAAACTAGACTTATAAGATAATATAGAGCCTATACAGGAGAAGAAGCATGGGGAGATATCCGTGAGAGGCTTCGGTTGGAAAATAATTATATTGGTAGAACTGACCACAAGTACAAAATTAGAAGGAATTTTAGCAGAAGCGATTGGGGTAAATTTTCTTTCATTGGGAAGGGCGTGAAGGAGTGGAACAGTTTACCAGGGGTAGTGTTTGATCCTTTTCCAAAATCTGTACAGATATTCAAGAAGAGAATAAACAACAACAGAGTTAATAAATGAAATGTTAGAGGGCATTCGACCAGTGCAGGATATTGTAAATAATAAATGTGTGTGATTAAATTAATTCCATCCCCTGGTCTAAGGAGTTTGGACAGCCCAAGTAGGGGACTGCCTGTTGGGGGGAAGTACAGTGGGGACTTCGAGGGCCCTGGGACCGCTACGGTAGCTGTGAAGGCCCTTCAGGAACTCTGAAAAGTGGTGGCAAAAGGGGCTCTGGTTAAGACGCAGCAGGTCGTTATGCTACTTAGGTTCCAAAATGGGTAAAATATAAATATGTAAATAAATTCAGTGTTAATTTTAATCTTATGCCAGTTATATAGTATTATTAGAAGTAATTTCACATACCGTACTGTATATGAGTTGACTATGTTTGTAAGATATTATAAGTAGAATTTTGTAAATAATATAAATTTATTAAGGATGATGTGTGTGTTTAATAGAAAAAAAATATTAGCGTAAATTGTATAATATTGTATTCTAGGAAAATTTTCTTCGTCTCATGTTAATTTAAAATTTAGTGCTTGACAATAATGTATTTTAGTGTACCATTTGCCACCGAGGTAGACACCTCATTTGCAAATAAAGAGATTTTGATTTGATTTTGATTTTGATCTCTCCTGGACTACGGCATCATGGAGTAGGCAGCCCCTGCGATCCAAAGATTACGTCATCTGCGGCTCCGGCTCGGGATCTTGGCTTGAGCTATTCAGTCTTGAGCAATCATTTCCTTCTGTTTAAGCTGAGTCCATCTTGTCACCAGTTCTCATGCAATCATAAAAGAACAAATATATAGTAGAATTCATAGTGTACTGGTGAATAGTAGGCAATTCAATACGTAATATTTGTTTTCGGAAACTCTTATTGGACGAGAATATTCTTTTCTTTAAATTTTAGATTTCTCTAATTCGGCCTACTTCTTGCTATTTCTTTCGCTTAAACAGATATTGTCTCCCTCCTGGAAACAATAAATTATTATTTCCTTAGCAAGGATTTGCCGTTATAATACTACTTTCGGCACTGTATAACTCGGCTGAAGTTTTCCTTTAGTTTCTGAGTTTAGATGTTACAGTAACGAATATTTCCTTCAAATCTATACCTTTTCTGCCGATATTCTTGTAGATGTAGTCTTCACTGCTGTTTATATATATTAATACTTTAGTATTTAACGTTCCGTTGATCCTTTTAAATCCTTCCTTAAGTCGTGCTGCTTCTCTTCGACCCGTAACTTTTTCTTCACAAGGTAGTCAAGAATCGTTCTCATTCAAATTTTTTTAGTCCATCATTATTTAATTCTTGAGATTCTTTTTCCTTGCGGCCAGCCGATATCGATTTATTAGATCTCTACTCTGTGTACTTGCACCTGAAGCTATTGTGCGCCATATTTGTCCACTGTTTCCATGATATTTACGGCCGCTAATGTAACGTAATGGTACATTTCACCTCCACGTTAACTTTAAATATGTTGGATACAACATATTTAATCCGCTCTTCCATATACTTGTATAATGGACTTTTACGTTACATTATCCTCATTCTTTGTATCTCATCTTATGTTTGATTATTTCTAATTTCTTCCGTATAATCACTCTTGATCGTCTTCACTCCCATTATCTGTTTTGCGCAATTAACCAACTCATAATTTTGCCATTTGATTTCCTATCTTTATTGCATCTTTCCTTTGTATCTAATTTATAATCGACGTTTTTCTTTCTTCTCGGAAGCGTCTATCACTGCACTAAAATTTTGTGCACTCGGATTCAACCTTCGTTTCCCTGCCTCCATCTTCTTGTACTCCTGGAATTCTAGGCTCTCCGCACCTTCTATGTCACCAACCACTTCTTTGTCCTTAATCGCCTGTTCCCATTTATCCTTATTATTTAAATTTTCCCGTAACTCTTGGACATACTTTCTTTTGGCAAATTCTCTACCCCTATAACTTTGTTATCTCCTTCCTTCGTAGGGTTGCCTTCTTCGAAAATTATTCCGAGGTCCGTTTCCTGAGTACCTATTATTCGTCCTATAATATGGTACATATCTATCGCTTGTTTGATATGTCCGTCGATTTGCATATCCTTTTTGGCATTGGCATTCTTTTGTTTCTTTCTTTCCATCCATTTCCCGGTTTCTGACACCATTCTTAAATTCTCTCCATCTACTATTTTCCACATTCTCCGGCGTTATCACATTTATCGATAACTCATTCTCTGCATTCCGCATTAACCTGGTCGTGGGATGTGCAGTTGCCATGTCTAGTTGCCTTAGCCGGTCTTCCATTTCTATAGCTGTCTGAACATTTGCTACTGCCAAGTGCCTTTGCACCTCGGGAGGAAACTGCCTCTGGATTGTTTTTATTGCTTCCAATTCGCTTGGTGCGGCGTCCAGATCTTGAAATCGTTGAAATTGGAATGCGAAATAATCTGAGTATCTTGTCTGCCCATTAAATGCGAATTTCCGGGAGTATAGCTCCATCCTAAGCTGTAATTGTACCTCTGAGCTCCAATACCTTCGGAAGAATGCTGTTTTAAATTCCTCATAATCATGAAAGCTGTACCTAAATGCTTGGTACCATATACCAGGGTTGGAGTCTAAGTGTTTTTCAACTATTTTGAGCTTTCTTTCATTCGGAATCTGATTAGCCCTAAAATAATCCTCCATTTCCCGAAGAAACTGCTTAGGCGATAAACTTGCAGTATTATCAAAATGTTTTGGTCTATCATCAACTGTCTTAATAATATTCATTACTGCTGGACCTCCATTGATACAATTCCCGTTTCCAATTATTCCACCGTTGATAATTTGGTTGGAATCCGTCGTCATCGTTGGTGTTGTTTCTCTTTCGTTCATCCGAATATCCATATTCCCTAACATACTGGATCCTGTGTTTTGGTCATGTACTCTTAATTCCTGTATCTCTTTTCGGATAGTCCGCAACTCCCTTTCCGTATTGTTAACTCTGCTGTCAACCTCATTCTTATTCCGCTCTACTTCCTCTCGGATTATATCTATTTTATTCGATACTTGTTCTCTCGCCAGGATAAAATTTACTTCTATTGACTTATTTGTATTTCCTATTATCTCATCTAATTTGTTCATCCTCTCTTGATATTGTTCCCATCTCTCTGTGGAATCTAATTTCAAGTTTTCCAAATTCTCCGTCAAACTCTTCATTTCCTTCTCCTTCAGAGTTCGTATAGCCTCTCTACTTTCCTTCAATTCCTTGCTGACCTCATTTATTTTTTTATTAACCTCTTCACTCCTGTTTTCCACAATTTCCGTCACCTGGTTACGCAGCTCATCGATATCTGTTTTAATTTGCGTGACTTCGCTTCCAAATTTCTCAATCTCCGCTCTTATAACCTCTTTCATTTCTTCCCTCATTTTGTTGCTGCCTCTCATTTTGCCTGTTAATCTCTTCTTGCTGCTTTTCATCCCGCCTGATAATCATTTCTTGAAATCTCTCATTACTCATCTCTTGGAACTTTTCATTTTGCTCTCTTGTTTTTTCGTTGTCCTCATTAATCATCTCTTGAAATTTCTCATTCTGCCTTGTTGTTTCCTCCTGTCTTTCTCTTCTTTCTTCCTCACTCCATTTTCTTGCTTCTTCCTGTCTTTCTCTTCTTTCTTCCTCATTCCGTTTTCTTGCTTCTTCCTCTCTTCCTTCCATTTTGTTAATCATTTCTTGGAATTTTTCATTCTGCCTGCTAATTATTTCTTAGAATTTTTCCAAAATCCCCTTTTGATTGTCCCTGACTACCTGTATCGCTTCGTCTCTCTTCCTGACTTCCTCCTCAGTTACCTTTTGGTATCCCTCAAGTTGGGATTTCAGCTGGGCTAAATTCGACATCTCTATATCGTTTATAATTCTCTAATGTACCTGTTAAATTCTCCTTAAGCCTAACTTTCTCTATGTATTCGTAAATTCAACTAATTCGATCTCAAATATTACTATAAAACAGTCTGTCAGACTTAATTATACACTTATTCTACTACTTCTATTACTTCAACAAATTCTTTCTTAATTAGGAATGATCACCCAAGACTACTTTAGCTCAACCCAAATCAGCCTGTCCAAGTCACATGAGAATCCAAACATTTAAAATAACAATCATTTTCAATTATGTTTATCCCTTTATTCACTTAACCTACAGATACAATAAATAAAATTAACATTCCATTAATACACTTCCACTATCCTAAATACCTAACGAAATTTTCTCGGAACAATCTAAATAAATGTATAGTCAATCCCTTTCCTACTTTATTCCTAGTATACAAGAAATCATTCTTCATCGCATGCCATATTTGCATCCGCAATCCATCATGCTTCATTTAATTCTTCCATGGCGTCTCATAGTTACATTCTAACTCATTGTGCAACTTTCTTCTTGATTAGGGTATACTATATTATGTTTGTCATCCTCTTTTCCTATTATCACTCTTCACCGCTACAACCTGACCTCATATATCTTCATGTCATCCATAATCTGTCTTCTCAATATTCCTTTATCGCGATATATTTTCCTCCTCATTCCTTTTTCAACAGCTCACTTTATGAATAAGAGCTCATAATATTACACAACAGCCACGGTACTCTTTTCAACTTGCTCGAGGCTACGGCATCATATAACACATGTCCAATCCAATCATCCATATCTCATCCTCAATATTTGCTCCATAATCAAGTTATAAAATTTCTGCACATCCAGCATTTAATTAATCATCCGACCTCTTCAAACTTTGCCTCACGCTCGGGACGAAATTGAATGATATTTGGCGACTACGGTACCTCTCCCTTCAACTTGCTCCACTGTTGGGGGCCAAATTTAATGAACCATTTAATGTGCGACCTTTTCCGGTACCTCTGTCTTATGTTGTTGCGCCACGTTGGGCGAACAAATTTAATGCACCTGTTAATATATTAATGTTCCCGCGCTGACTCTCGCTATTGCGCCGCGTTGGAGCATTAACTGAATATACACCTGTATAAATATTGCTCCGGCTACAAAATTCAATGCATCGGGTCGTAAATCATACCTAGACTCTGAACTGAGATATAATTTATGAACATGAGCGACTATAACATGGTGCATACTCGTTTCTCAGGGTAAAATTTGCTTCCTTATGTTCCCATATGCTTTATATAAATCGTAGATTCCGTTGAAGAGTATCGGTCCGTTGAAATAGTCATTCCGAATCCATACGTGAAGGAAATTTTCTAATCATCACCTAATATCTAACATAAATTAATTTAATGGATCCGTATATTATCATATTACTATATACTACAAGTTACTTAAGAAATAGAAAGGCGAAATCAACAATATATCTAGTTTATTAGCATGCTAATGTATAATAAAATTGAATAATATGCATCCATCGGCAATAAAGGAAGGAAAGTTGTCTGAAATTACAAATATCATTCTCAAATGCTTAACTTCCGAGATAAACATATTTGACAAATCTTTAAGTTATCATCTTATCTGCTTACATTTTCGTTAAGTATCAAAATATACCATATCTTCCATGCTTAAATTGATACAAGGGGAAAAATAGGGACCATAACCTTATTAAACCAAGGAGGAGTGGAATATCTTACTTTTTATATTGTTTGGGATTTTCTTTGGGGCATCATTTAGGTCTTTCATTTCGTTCTGTTTGACAAAATTTACTTGGATACATGTTTGGATTCTTGTTTGTGACACACCACGTTACGAGATAAGCATTACCATGTTAAACTCTGGGTTCAAAACACCCATGCAGTTACTAATATTCCTATCATAACCCAAAATGAATAAATTAAAACAGTACATCACCATATGTACAAAATAAACCAAATAATTTTAGTACAGAGTGCCATATATTTGATAGTACGTCAGTCTAACCTGCGAAAATCGTGCCATTCATTTTTAATCATGTGCCAATACATTTACATATTCTCAAATATCTCTTCGCTGTGCCAATGCTTAGTCAAAGTAAACCGTACTTCACATTAGCGTTACCGCGCTGACCTCCCAATATGTGAATGTGCGAGACTCCACTCTATTCCTGAATATATATTTTACGTAATGTATAACAAACACGTAACCTCTCAATATCTTCCGCTGAAAGTTACAACGAGATACATTATGCTTGACTCGAGACATACATTCAACTCAACATGGCCTAAATCCTTCACTTGCAGTGCTAACCCAAATCTAAATATAATATGTAACACAGGAATTCGCAATTCAATCATCTATCCCATTCTTAAACAACGAACAGAAATATATCTCTTCACTCTAATTACAACTTGCCAGATTAACATTCCATTTCCTTCATATATATATACCTCCATATTTAAAAATACCATCATTCAATTCCATTAAAAATGACCTCTGTGTTACGGTAGCAATACTTAATAACCTGATTATTCTCTAATACACTGCAACTTCGTAATATTTCAAACACTTCCTTACAATGCTATTATCGTACTGGCCATGATTGCTACACATATTGACCTGAAGTTTTAGGTTACGTCTCGTATCTTGTCTGCTTTTTCTACAATCTCTACTGGTTAAACATTTCACGGTCTACACGTATTGATTGGCACTAAACATGCACAAATGCTCAATCAGATCTAGTTTCCGTTAACCTTAAAATTATCACATTAGCACCATAGTTATATAGCATAAATTGGCACGTTTCATCGGCTAATAATTGGCATTTATATTCATATATCCTTTCATTGGCCCTTCATCTCTTACATCTAGCACTCCTGTACACATATAAATATTCTTCAACAATTGATTTGAAATTCATTACGATGCAACTCATAATACTTATCTCGTAACGGGATTTTGCTGCTGGATCATGGAGTAGGCAGCCCCTGCGATCCAAAGATTACGTCATCTGCGGCTCCGGCTCGGGATCTTGGCTTGAGCTATTCAGTCTTGAGCAATCATTTCCTTCTGTTTAAGCTGAGTCCATCTTGTCACCAGTTCTCATGCAATCATAAAAGAACAAATATATAGTAGAATTCATAGTGTACTGGTGAATAGTAGGCAATTCAATACGTAATATTTGTTTTCGGAAACTCTTATTGGACGAGAATATTCTTTTCTTTAAATTTTAGATTTCTCTAATTCGGCCTACTTCTTGCTATTTCTTTCGCTTAAACAGATATTGTCTCCCTCCTGGAAACAATAAATTAGTATTTCCTTAGCAAAGATTTGCCGTTATAATACTACTTTTGGCACTGTATAACTCGGCTGAAGTTTTCCTTTGGTTTCTGAGTTTAGATGTTACAGTAACGAATATTTCCTTCAAATCTATGCCTTTTCTGCCGATATTCTTGTAGATGTAGTCTTCACTGCTGTTTATATATATTAATACTTTAGTATTTAACGTTCCGTTGATCCTTTTAAATCCTTCCTTAAGTCGTGCTGCTTCTCTTCGACCCGTAACTTTTTCTTCACAAGGTAGTCAAGAATCGTTCTCATTCAAAATTTTTTTTAGTCCATCATTATTTAATTCTTGAGATTCTTTTTCCTTGCGGCCAGCCGATATCGATTTATTAGATCTCTACTCTGTGTACTTGCACCTGAAGCTATTGTGCGCCATATTTGTCCACTGTTTCCATGACATTTACGGCCGCTAATGTAACGTAATGGTACAATACCCATCCATTACAGTATGGTAATCACTAAAATTCATATGGCTGTCAATTATGCTTGTCATCATGTTAACCTTAGCTGACTTTTCTTGCTAAATTAAATTTCCTAGTAAGTTCTTTCAGTCTCTCCTTACTTCCTCATATATTCCTATTTCTTTCTAACCTGCACCTCTGTTATAATACAGTGGGTCTATACCATTACTTACCACTTTAGAAAAATACCATACCTGTTTTCAAACTCCCCAAAAATTAGTTGAACCCAGTAGCGGCGATTAGGGGGGGGCGAGGGGGGAAAATCGCCCCCCTACTTTGTGGATAAAACTTTGCATTTGTATTCCATTTTAGCTGGATGAAACAAGAAATGATAGGAATTATTAAAACAAGCAATTTGTACAAGCCTTGTTGTTTTATCAGCTAATTATTTGCTTTAATTAATTAATAAGGAAATTATTAGCGGAAATACGCAACAAAGTCGTTCACGCGGTTACCCGATTTGTATAGCGCCAGTGGAGACTTTTTATGTGCTGTGAGGAAGGGTACGCGCGTATTCGTTAGCCTGGCAGTCTCTTTAGTGTCTGTTAGTTTTTTAGTTTTTAGTCAACTACTAAATGATTTTTAATTTTATAATCACGCCGTACGTCTATTTAATTGTAATACATGTGTAATATTGTTCCTCTCGTGAAAGTATTATTGTATAGTATTGAATCAAAATCTCAAATAAATATTATCAACACAGTTAAGTTGTTAGGCTGAGAATCTTTACCCCTCTGTCGAAATTCCATTTAGTAGCTTTCTTTTCCAGTTTTAACGTATATACATCCCCCCGCTATATCCCACAAACTCGGGTACTCTGTTGTCTTTACATTTTTGCCCTCCTACTTCTAATTCCCAATCGCCGCTACTGGTTAAACCCATCCCATACTCAGTTTATATTTTCATTCACCATTTTTAACTAATCATAATTAATTTTTTAAAACTCCCCTCTGTCTCTCTTATCAACCTTATGCTATTGCCTAATAGTCTTGCAGCATTCTATTCTCTCACATTTATTTTCTACTACAATAGAAATGATCTTCATGATCACTTCAGTTTTTCTATGGTGCTCATCTGGTTTTATTAGCACTATGTCTAGAATATTTTTCCGTCTATATTGTTTGTTACATCACTTTCTGATTCAGTTGTCCTTCCCAGATTAACTTATTCACCATTTGTCGGTCATGTTTTCTGTCATTCGCATCAGTCACCACTGATCTGCATTTAGGGCAGTTGCCCAGGTGGCAGATACTTCGTCTGTTGTTTACTCATCTTCTCTTCAAGAATTACAAAGAATTTTTAAATTTATTAAACATCTCCCATGGTAAATTATTCTAATCACTAACTCCTCTTCTTATAAAAGAATATTTGTCCCAGTTTGTCCTATTTAATTTCAACTTTATCTTCATATTTTGATCTCAAACTTATTCGACTACCAATGTCACTCCACACTATCTCTCCGCTGACAGTTGAGAAAGTACCACTTAGTCTCCTTACACCAAAGTCTTCCCATTCCAAATTCTGCACCATTTTTGTAACGCATCTCTTCTATCAGAAATCATCCAGAAGAAATCGAGCTGCTTTTCTTTGGATTTCTTCCATTTCTCGAGCCGAGTAATCATGGTGAAGGTCCCATACATTGGAAACTTACTCTTAATTAGGGTAATACCAGAGACTTACATGCCCTCTCCTTTACATCCTTACTGCAACCCCTAAATACCCTCACAACCATGTGCAGAAATCCGTACCCATTACTTACAATCACATTTAAGTGATTACCCCAATGAAGATCTTTACTTATATCAACACGTACATACTTACAATGATCCCCATGAGGAACTTTCACCCCATTAATGCAGCAATGAAAACTGAGTGTACTTTTCCTATTAGTGAAACTCACAACCTGACTTAACACCGTTTATCACCATACTATTGCCTGCTGTCCATCTCGCAACATTTTCGAAGTCTTTTTGCAGTTGCTTACAATCTTGTAACTTATTTATTACTCTATACAGTATGACATCATCTGCAAAAAGCCTTATCTCAGATTCCAGTTGTTTACTCATATTATTTTGGGTCCAATAATATTGCCTTGAGGAATTTCCCTCTTAATGATTGCAGGATCATTATCAGCATCGAAACACCAACCTCATTTTACAGTAATATGTAGGAATTATTTTCAATAAATGTCAACTCATTATTTTTATATACATTCATTTATTAAAGTATTAATACAATGGTACGTGAGAAAACATGTCAAAATGATACACTCCTCGTCTTGCAGCCATTAAGAACTCATTGGTACTGTTTTACATTAAAACTAAGCAGGGTATTTCGGAAGGCAAAGAAAGGTACAATGCTATTAAATAATTATGTAGAAGACACATTGAAAAATGAAAAATAATTGCCAATGACAAATTCATTAGTTCCAAAAATAAATGCATGGCAGCTTGTGCTGAAATAATGAAACTGCTAGGAAGGTAACAAAGGAGCCTTTAGCCATTGTGCCAAATATACTAAATGATTCATTTTAAAATACTGTAAAAAACATGTCTAAACTGGAAAATAATCTTGACTCACTCAAGGAGAATGAGGATACATTTACAGATATGTTGAGTAAACTACCATGAACAAGTGAAATAAAATATACATGGCATGAAGTTGCACCTAGGAAAAATTTTCGAAATAATTAAAGAACTCAGGAATTCCGGGAGAGATGAGTACAATAGGCTTTCCTCAAAACCAAATGAATATGTTTGCATATTGTAAAATGCAAAGAATAGTCACAGTATGTACATGGATACTGATGAATACATATTTTATATTCAGAGCAAATCAATGGACAGCAGAATGAATGACCTGTTACACTTTCTTTCCTGACACTATAAAACTCATCTTTCCTCCTGCTTTCAACCTTAAATGAAGTGGAACTTTCCACTGTCACATCATCAATACACATTTGTGGACTGTTTTGTGTCTCTGCCTTATATGTTGCACAGCTTTGCTAAGTTTTCCTTTATTTACTTTCAGCAACCTATCAAACACTTTGTGTTTTACTACTGACATCACAGCATTTATGCTCTTATCCATCCTACTGACTCGAAGACCTTTTGATTACCACTCGTTTTAGGACTTGGTGGAAGACTTCTAAATGCATACTGGTATTAAAAGGGGCTCTGGTTAAGACGCAGCAGGTCGTTATGCTACTTAGGTTCCAGAATGGGTAAAAAATAAAATTTAAAAAATGCAATGTAAAGTTTAATCTTATACCATTTGTACAGTATCATTTGAAGTAATTCCACATACTGTATATCAGTTGACTATATTTGTAAGTAGTACAGGAGATATTATAAGTAGAATGTTGTAAATAATGTAAATTTATTAAGGATGAGATGTGTGTTTAATAGAAAAAATTGTTAACGTAAATGATATAATATTGTATTATAGGAAAATTTTATTCTCTTGTTAATTTAATATTTAGTGCTTTACAATAATGTATTTTAGTGTACCATTTGCCACCGAGGTAGACACCTCATTTGCAAATAGAGAGATTCTGATTTTGAATTATCCAAATTGACCACACTAGAAATGATCCAAATGAACTTATTGACCATGTGTTGACGCAATTCAAACACATATTAAAAACTAGCAAGATACCTGTGCTTCCCTACGGTATTATACTGAAATTTTAATTGAATGCTTATTGTTTTAGATATATAATCCGCCGAAATTCGCGATCTGACTCGTTTTCTGCGAGAATCCGCCATAATTCGCGATCTGACTCATTTTCTAATAGATTACGGCAAGTTTCCTCCCATTTTTCAATCTTTCTTTCCAGCAATCGATTTCGTACTTCCCGGGCTACTTCCAGGTATTCCACCCGGTCAGTTGGGTCCATAAATCTTTGCCATCATTTCCTATAAGCATTTTTAATATGGATCAAATCCTTTAGGAAATCCGGCGTGGTGTCGTCTTGGGTGCCTTGGCGCTACTGAACCCGCGGCCGGACTGCATTCTTAGTAATTACCCGTCGAGGACCCGTTTCGCGCGCGGTCCGCTCATTTGACGACGGTCCAGAACATTATTATTATTATTATTATTATTATTATGATTATTATTATTATTATTATTATTATTATTATTATTATTATTATTATTATTATTATTATTATTATTATTATAGATGTTCTGGACACCACAGCAAGATGCAAGACCGCTACTTGGCGGTAAATTACATCTGCTACCATTATCATTGTTGACGATGTGACCAGCACCATTGTCGCGCGTATGCATGTGTGCGGGATTTCTGGCGATACGAATGACATACTTCCGTGCATTATTGGCCTTATTATAGAGGTGAACAATTTGACGGGCAATCTCTTTCCTATTGTTTATTTCAATTGTGTTTAAATTTTTATTTATATGTCAGGAGAATCTACTGTAATCTAAGAACGTTCTCAGAATGAAAAGATGGTTCTTGAAAACGAACCCAGGGAAGATTAAAAATAATCAGCTTATGATCAGAATAAGTACATCGAAAATCTACAGCCTGTTTCCAGTCATTCGACAGGGTCAGGAATGGAATGAATAAAGCCCCATCTAGGGGCGACAATAGGAATTGTACCGGCTCCCGAAGCACTCCTCTGGGGCAATGAACGATGAATGACAAATGAAATGAAATATTGGACAGTGTTGCTGGAATGAATGATGACAGGGAAAACCAGAGTATCCGGAGAAAAACCTGTCGCGCCTCCGTTTTGTCCAGCACGAATGTTACATGGAGTGACCGGGAATTGAACCACGGAACCCTGCTGTGATGGGCCGGCGCGCTGCCGCTTGAGCAATGGAGGCTCCTTATAAGTACATTATGAACAGTAAAATCAATTGGTCTCACCTCCTTTTACACCCCACTGCCGTTAAGTTCATTTACCCCCCTTCCAAAAAAATTAAAAGAAGGCGTGTTTCTTTATGTTTAAAGGAGATTCCAAACACCAATGTTCACGTCTATTACCTTCAGCTTTGAGATACAACTATCCCCATAAAAATAATTAATTTTTTCCCCTTCCTTTCACCCCCCACCAAGTGAATTTTCCGGCAAAAATACTTGTTTCTTTAACAGTAAATGATCTTCTAAATACCAATTATCACAACTCTTAAATTCTTCAGTTTTTGATGTATGTGTCCTCATGAAAGGAATTCAACTCCTTTTCACCCCCGCCCCCCAAAAAACTTTCCCCCCAAAACGCGTTTTTTTTGTTTTCAAAGGAGATTCAAATACCAATTTTCACGTCTGTAACAACTTTAGTTTTTATTAGATGTATGTATTCTCATACAATTACGTCTATTAATTTTTCAATTCTTTCACCCCCACCCTTCACTGGATTTTTCGAGAAATGTGTTTCTTTACTTTTAAAGCAGATTCCAAATAACAAATTTTACGTCTGTAACATCTTCATTTTTGAGGTATCAGTAGCCTAATTAAAAGAATTCAACACCATTTTCAATCACGTTTACCCCCCCCCCCATTCACCCAAGTGGTATTTCCGAAAACTAAAAATACACGTTTCTTTATTTTTAATAGAGATAAAAATTACCAATTTTCACTTCTGAAACATGTTAAGTTTTTTGAGATATACTGTAGTAATTCTCATTTAAAAATTTCACCCCTTTTTTGTTCCACTCAAGTGGAGTTTCCAAAGACAAATCATCTACCTTTCTGTACATTTACAGGAGATTCCAAATACCCACTTTTTACGTCTGGAACATTTTACGTTTCTCAGATATTCTCTAGATATAGTCTTTCAAAACATTCGCCCCAATTTGTCACTCCTGTTTAACCGCCATTAATTGAATTTTCCAAAAGCAAATAATACGTGTTTCTTTATTTGTAAAGGAGATCCCATAAACAAATTTTTAGTTCTGTAATATCTTCAGTTTCTGAGTTATATGTATCTTCATTAAAGACATTCAACCCATTATTAACCCTTTTACTCCTATTGGGATTCACAGAAAACAAAAAAATACGTGTTCCTTTATTTTTAAAGGAGATTCTAAATACCAATTTTTACATCTGTAAACTTGTAAAGTTTTAAGATGTAGAAACACTCATTTTAAAAATTCACCCCCCCTTTTCACCCCCCATTATTTGGGTTTTCCAAAAACGAAAAAATTTCTATTTCTTTATTTTTAAAGTAGATCCCAAATGCCAATTTTCAGGTCAGTAATATCTTCAGGTTCTGAAATATAAGTAGCCTCATTAAAGGCATTCAACCCCTTTTTCACCCTTTTCCACCCTTCCTATTGGGATTTTCCGAAAACAAAACAATACGTGTTTCTTTATTTTTAAAGGAGATTCTAAATAACCATTTTTACATCTATAAACTTTAAAAGTTTTGAGATACAGTTACACTCATTTTAAAAATTCACCCCTTTATACCCCCCATTAATTGGATTTTCCAAAAACAAAAAATACGTGTTTCTTTATTTTAAAAGGTGATTCCAAACACCAATTTTCAGGTCTGTAATATCTTCAGTTATTGAGATATAAGTATCCTCATTAAAGGCATTCAACCTCCTTTTCATTCCTTTTCACCCCTACCATTGGGATGTTCCGAAAACAAAAAAATACGTGCTTCTTCATTTTTAATGAAGATTCTAAATACCCATTTTTACATCTATAAACTTTAAAAGTTTTGAGATATAGTTACACTCATTTTAAAAATTCACCCCTTTTACCCCCATTAATTGGATTTTCTAAAAAGAAAAAAATACGTGTTTCTTTATTTTTAAAAGAGATCAAAATTTTCATGTCTGTAATATCTTCAGTTTCTGAGATATAAGTACCGGTTTCCTGATTAGAGGCATTCAACCCTTCTCACCCTTTTCACCCCTCCTATTAGGATTTTCTGAAAACAAAAAAATACGTGTTTTCCTTATTTTTGAAGAAGTTTCTAAATACCAATTTTTACATCTGTAACCTTTAAAAATTTTGAGATATAGATACACTCATTTTAAAAATTTCAACCCCCTTTTCACCCCCTTAGCGACGGAATATCCAAAAATCCTCTCTTAGCGAGCACCTACATCTTAATATGAATACATCCCCAAAATTTCATTTCTCTATGTCTAGTAGTTTTGGCTCGGCGATGATGAATCAGTCAGTCAGTCAGTCAGTCAGTCAGTCAGTCAGTCAGTCAGTCAGTCAGTCAGGACAAGTTATTTTATGTATATAGATTATTCACCCGAACGTATTGACCACATGTTAAACACAATTCAAACAACAACTTTTCCCTCCACTTACGCAAAAACAATTGGTACAAATAGAATGAATTGCTAACAAATACAGTATAGGTTGCTAATCAATTGTCGTATTTACTACGAATCATACCAGATGGCAGCACTTTCGTAAAATGCTGAGGCCATCAGCGGCTATACTTTTCAAGAATGCATTCTGATTGGCCAGCTCGTATTATCGCAGTGTTATACTGAGACGCTTGTTTGCACACACTGCTCATTCTTGCGCGATCTCTGCTTGTCGGCTAGAACTACAAATGTCATTTTGCTTAATTTATTATTGATTTTGATCTTTATATATCCTGCTTGCCATCAACATTCCCTCAGAACACAACGAGAAAGGCTTTTCTTGTTGCGCCGTTGGTTAACTATTACTTGCCAGGCTGCTAGCATTTGTTCTTCGGTTGCCTAGCAATATGAAAACATTTTCTTCACAGTTACCAATAGTTACCAATACAGTAGTACTGGATATGTTGTTCTGATGATAAATCTGAGGTAAATAATGACCGGACTTCCATTAATCCCCGGGTACGGTTTTAAGGACCCTACAGTAAGTATCACTCATATAATCTGTTGCTATTCATTTCGAGATTATATTTGTGTGTATGTGCGTGTGTGTGTGTGTGTGTGTGTGTGTTATTGAACTTGATTTACTGATTAGCAACAGTTTCAGAAGTAAACCATCATTTAATGTCATCGATTGCAAATATTAAAAACATTCAAGCTCTTAAGGCCTTATTAGGCTTGCAGTGGTATCTTAACGACGCACTAGCCACCAGCTTCTTGGAAACGTTTGACAATCCAACGGATAAGCCCACTGCCACTCTGGGGCGAACCGATGGTAATTTCACGATTAAAAAGGCCTGAGTCCGCCTCTGTGGTGTAGTGGTTAGTGTGATTAACTGCCATACCCGAAGGCCCGAGTTCGATTCCCGGCTTTGCCACGAAATTTGAAAAGTAGTACGAGGGCTGGAACGGGAGCCTCGGGAGGTCAACTGAGTAGAGCTGGGTTCGATTCCCACCTCAGCCATCCTGGAAGTGGTTTTCCGTGGTTTCTCACTTCTCCTCCAGGCAAATGTCGGGATGGTACCTAACGTAAGGCGACGGCCGCTTCCTTCCCACTTCCTTGTCTATCCCTTCCAATCTTCCCATCCCCCACAAGGCCGCTGTTCAGCATAGCAGGTGAGGCCACCTGGACGAGGTACTGGTCGTCCTCCCCAGTTGTATCCCGCGACCCAGAGTCTGAAACTCCAGGACACTGCCCTTGAGGCGGTAGAGGTGGGATCCCTCGCTGAGTCAGAGGGAAAAACTGACCCTGGAGGGTAAGCAGATTAAGATAAGAGAATTATACTTCTGCGCCCGGAAGGACGTGGGTTCGAATCCCCGTCAGGAAGTCGTAAAATTTAAGAAACGAGATTTTCACTTCCGGAGGTGCATATGGCCCTGAGGTTCACTCAGCCTACACCAAAAATGAGTACCAGGTTAATTCCTGGGGGCTAACGAGGTCGAGCGTACAGCTATCCACTCTACCCCATCACATGCCGCGGGTAACAATGGTGGAAGCCTTTACCTTCCACTACTCCAAGGGCCTTCATGGCCTGTCTTTGTCTTAATTATACTACTGAGAATTCTATTCTTTTTTTTTTTTTTTTTGGTTAAGAAGATGTCTACAATTGATTTTTCTGAAGATAGATTTAAAAACACGGAGAGACAAGTTGAAAGAAAAGAGAGTGAGGGATTGTTTCAAAGAACATGTTGCACAAGGGCTAAATGAAAAGGCTGAAGGAAACACGATAGAGGAAGAGTGGATAGTCGTGAAAAATTAAGTCAGTAGGGCTGCTGAAGAAATGTTAGGAAGGAAGAAAAGATCAACTAAGAATCAGTGGATAACTCAGGAGTTACTAGACCTGATTGATGAAATACGAAAATACAAGAATGCTAGAAATGAAGAGGGCAGAAAAGAATACAGGCGATTAAAGAATCAAGTGGATAGAAAGTGCAAGGTAGCTAAGGAAGAATGGCTGAAGGAGAAGTGCAAGGATGTCGAAGGTTGTATGGTCCTGGGAAAGGTAGATGCTGCGTACAGAAAAATCAAGGAAACCTTTGGAGAAAGGAAGTCTAGATGTATGAATATTAAGAGCTCAGATGGAAAGCCACTTTTAGGGAAAGAAGACAAAGCAAAAAAATGGCAGGAGCATATCCAACAGTTGTATGAAGGTAAAGATGTAGATAATTTGGTTCTGGAACATGAAGAGGCTGTTGATGCTGATGAAATGGGAGACCCAATTTTGAGGTCAGAGTTTGACAGACCTAAATAGGAACAAGGTACCTGGAATTGATGATTCCCTCTGAATTACTGACTGCCTTAGCAGAAACCAGCATAGCAAGGTTATTCCATGTAGTGTGTAAAATGTATGAGACAGGAAAAGTCCCATCCGATTTTCGGCAGAATGTTGTCATACCTATTCCCAAGAAAGCCAGTGCTGACAGGTGTGAAAACTACCGCACCATTAGTTTAGTATCTCATGCCTGCAAAATTTTAACACATACTATTTACAGAAGAATGGAAAAACAAGTTGAAGCTGTGTTGGGAGAAGATCAGTTTGGCTTCATAAGAAATGTAGGAACACGTGAAGCAATCCTGACTTTACGTCTGATCTTAGAGGATCGAATCAAGAAGGACAAGCCCACGTACATGGCATTCGTAGATCTAGAAAGGCATTCGATAATGTTGATTGGACCAAGCTATTTAAGATTCTGAAGATGATAGGGATCAGATACCGAGAACGAAGAATTATCTACAATCTGTATAAAAATCAGTCTGCAGTCAGCCTCCATGGCTCAGGTGGCTGTGCGCCGGCCTCTCACTGCTGGGTTCCGTGGTTCAAATCCCGCTCCCTCCATGTGAGATTTGTGCTGGACAATGTGGAGGTAGGACACGTTTTTCTCCGGGTACTCCAGTTTTCCCTGTCATCTTTCATTCCAGCAACACTCTCCAATATCATTTCATCTGTCAGTCATTAATCATTGCCCCAGAGGAGTGCGACAGGCTTCGGCAACTGGCACAATTGAAGGGCTGAGAACCATAATGGGCCAAGTGCCATTTTTTAAAATGGAGAAAATTAAGGTTAAAGTTTAGTCACTACTATAATTCACAGACACAGATTAGAGAGACTACAACATTTGCATGTTATAGTTAATAGATCCATTAAACACAACAAAGCAAAATACAAAGATTATCTGGCTTTTTAATACAAATAAAAAGTAAATGAGTACCATCATTTTCCACTGGATTAGATTTGGCCCACTTTGGCTCTAAACAGAAAGGATGAATTTTAACAATACGCCAGTGGGCCAACTCCACATGGCACTGTAAGGTACTTCATTTTGCCGTAGTTAAATCACAATATAGCAAATCCTTACAAACTTATGATTAACTGGTGGAATGAATGGAAGTATGACAATTAAATCATCATATTTAGCTTTTGTCAGCTTAATGGGTGCTGTGTAAGGACTCATTTCGCATGGTGAAGGTACTGAAGTTGTAACCTTTACAGATGGCCTGCCCTTACGAGAAGGTGAAATATCAAGGATTTTCCATTCTTCCATTTCGTTGAGGTGTACCTGAACTTAATCCTAAGAGGTTCATTAGACTAGAAACGAAACCACCTAATTTTGAGCCACTCAAACTTCTCCCGATCTACTGTTCCCTTACGATACACAAAGTTTTTTGAGAGCTCCTTAATGTTCACAAATTCTTTCTGTTCCATTTTCTTCAAACTAAAGGGCTTATTTCTCCTACATTCCTTAACTAAGGTCACATAATCTTCTACCGAAAACAGTGATTTTGCCTTATGTTTTGAAGTTTCAATGCTACTAAAATCTCTGTCATTAGGCAAATATGAATGGCCATCTTCTATTAACGTATGATCAATAGTTTTAAATTGGGAGTAATGAACTAATGTGACCCACAAAGATGCAATATATTTATTCCTATTCTGACCACCACAAGTGTGTGAATAGGCTATTAAATGATTTGCTGTTGTACTGACGTTCCTCAGGTAATACAGAATACAATCATGAACCTACTTCTGTTGGGTCCCTTTGTGCTGTATCTTCACCCCACAAGTACATGTACCCTTTCCTACAGTATACACCCAAAACTTCCTCTTGTAAAAATAAACGCTACTTGTTATTAAGGGAAGGAGGAGGGTTTGCTGCATGTCAAATCACTACTTCTATTTTCCTCGTGGTCGATGTCCGCCATGATACTACGCATATCACGTGACTCAGAGCAAGCGAGGGATAGGTGAAGCAGATTTGGCCCACTATGACACTGCCTCCAGCGGCTAGTTCAATTTGGTTGATATGTTGTGATCCTGTAGCACATAAATGGGAAGACGTAGAGATACCCCAGTTGGAGAGATAATACCTAAGTCAGAAATGAACCTCTAGGTGGCATTAACTCAATTTCGATGGTTGGTGGATTTGACCCACTATGGTTCTCAGCCCTTCAATTCCTATCCTCGCCGTATTCATTCCATCCCTGACCCAGTCACTGACTGGAAAACAGGTTGTAGGTTTTCATTCAATCAATCAATTTATCACCACAGATCTGCATTTAGTGCTGTTACCCAGGTGACAGATTCCTTTATAAGTTACAGTATTTGCCTAGTTCTTAAATGACTTCAAAAAGATTGGAAATTTGTCAAACATCCCACTTGGTAAATTATTCTAGTTCATTATTCTTCTTCCTATAAATGAATATTTGCACCAATTTGTCCTCTTGAATTCCAATTTTGTCTTCATGTTGCAATCTTTTGTACATTTAAAAACTCCATTCAAGCTTATTTGACTACCAACATTCCATGCCATCTCTTCATTGGCAGCTTGGAACATACTGCTTATTCAAGCAGCTTGTCTCCTTACTCCCAAGTCTTTCCTGCTCAAAGTTTGCAATATCTTCATAACATTATTACTCTTTTGTCCGAAATCACCCAGAACAAGTCGTGCTGTTTTCTTTTGGTTCTTTGGTTCTTTTCCAGTTCTGGAACCAAGTAATCCTGGTGAGGGTTCCATACACAGCAACCGTACCCTAATTGTGGTCTTTAAGTGACTTACACACTCTCTCCTTTACATTCCTACCCATAAATACTCTCATAATCATATGAAGAGATCTGTAGCCTTTACTTACAAAACCATGTTTGTGAATACCCCAAGGAAGATCTTTCCTTATATTAACACCCAAGTACTTAAAGTGATCTCCACTTAAGTACTTTCACCCCATCAACACAGTAATTAAAATTGAGAGGACTCTTCCTCATGGTGAAATTTACATCCTGACTTTTCACCCCATTTACCATTGTACCGTTGTCTGCTGTCCGTCTCCCAACTTTGCCGAGGTCGGTCACTCACAACCCTGAAACTTATTTATTGCTGTGTATAGTATAACATCATCTGCAAAAAGCTTCGTCTGTGATTCCTGTTCTTTACTTGTATCATGTCTTACAGGTAGGCCTATATAAAAGTCCAGTAATACTGCCTTGTAGACCCCCCCCTTCTCCTCACTTCATAATCATTATACAGGATCAGATAAGGCTTCACCTTCTGTAATTATCTTTCTCTTTTCTAGAAATTTAACCACACATTCAATCACTTGTTTGTTTGGTACAATAACCCTCAGTTCCATTAGTAGTGCCCCATGATCTACCATATTAAAATCCTTGCATTGGCCAATAGCAGTACAGTCCGTGTGACCTCCTGAATGTAAGTTTTCTGTTATATCACTAGAATACAAGCGATGGGTTTCGGGTTATCCATAAGCCAATTCAAGGAATACCAGACAGGGATTTTGAGTCTGAAGGAATCAATCACCCCTCGTCTAGAAAAACCAAAACTGTTAAATGTTATTGGAGGGCTGATAAAAAAACAAAACAAGAATTATCTTGCCCTCAGAACACCAGAAAATATGACATGGCAGTGTGAAGGAAGATAATGGATGCAGTTTCTCCCCAACTGTCAATAGGAATGTGCATAACATTGCAAACATTTTGAGTCATTCTGCTCACCAGTAGGGAAGCGTGTGATGTATGCCAAAAAATAATTCGTAGGATCGAGATCATTCCTTACCATGGGACTTCGAAACTCTAGCATATTTTTGAGGATATCGTGAAAAAAAAAAAAAAATTAAGTTCAAAGAAACTTTTACAGTCATTATACAGACTTTCAGTACAGATTTACATGTTATGACATAACATAAAACCTCCTCCCCTGTGAACCATGTGACCTTGCCGCGGAGGGGAGGCTTGCGTGTCCCAATGAAGCAGATAACCAAGCCACAGGTGCAACCATATCGGATGGGTATCTGTTGAGAGACCAGACTAAGGAATGGTTCATCGAAAGGGGGGTAGCAGCCTTTCGGAAGTTGCAAGGGCAGCAGTCTAGATGATTGACTGATATGGCCTTATAATAACACTCAACATGGCTTAGCTGTGTTGATACTGCTACACAGCTGAAAGCAATGGGAAACTACAGCCGTAACTAACTCCCGAGGACATGCAGCTCTCTCTGTATGAATAATGTACTGATGATGGCTTCCTCCCGGGTAAAATATTCCGGAGGTAAACTAGACTCCCATTCGGATCTCCGGGTGGGGAATACACGAGAGGGGGCGATCAACAGGAAGATGGATACTGACATTCTGCGAGTCGGAGCGTGGAATGTTAGAAGTTTGAATCATTGTGGTAGGTTAGAGAATCTGAAAAGAGAGATAGATAGACTAAAGTTAGATGTAGTTGGTATAAGTGAAGTACGTCAATCATTACAATTACAATCAATCACTACCGATCTGCATTTAGGGCAGTCGCCCAGGTGGCAGATTCCCTATCTGTTGTTATCCTAGCCTTTTCTTAAATGATCGCAAAGAAATTGGAAAATTATTGAACATTTCCCTTGGTAAGTTATTCCAATCCCGAACTCCCCTTCCTATAAACGAATATTTGCCCCAATTTGTCCTCTTGAATTCCAACTTTATCTTCATATTGTGATCCTTCCTACTTTTAAAGACACCACTCAAACTTATTCGTCTGCTGATGTCCTCCCATGCCATCTCTCTACTGACAGCTAGAAACATACCACTTAATTGAGCAGCTCGTCTTCTGTCTGCCAAATCTTCCCAGCCCAAACTTTGCAACATTTTTGTAATGCTGCTCTTTTGTCGGAAATCACCCAGAACAAATCAAGCTGCATTTCTTTGGATTTTTTCCAGTTCTTGAATCAAGTAATCCTGGTCAGGGTCCCATACACTGGAACCATACTCTAGTTGGGGTCTTAACAGAGACTTATATGCCCTCTCCTTTACATCCTTACTACAACCCCTAAATACCCTCATAACCATGTGCAGAGATCGGTACCCTTTATTAACAATCATATTTATGTGATTACCCCAATGAAGGTTTTTTCTTATATTAACACCTAGGTACTTACTGTACAATGATCCCCAAAAGGAACTTTCACCCTGTCAATGCAGTAATTAAAACTGAGAGGACTTTTCTTGTTTGTGAAACTTACAGCTTGACTTTTAACCCTGTTTATCATCATACCATTGCCCACCGTCCATCTCACAACACTATTGAGGTCACCCTGCAGCCGCTCACAATCTTGTAAATTATTTATTACTCTGTACAGAATAACATCTACAAACAGCCTTATCTCTGATTCCACTTCTTTACACATATCATCTATATATATAAAATAACTTGTCCTGACTGACTGACTGACTGACTGACTGACTGATTCATCATCGCCGAGCCAAAACTACTGGACATAAAGAAATGAAATTTTGGGCATAGATTCATATTAAGATGTAGGTGCTCGCTAAGAGAGGATTTTTGGATATTCTTTTGCTAAGGGGGTGAAAAGGGGGTTGAAATTTTAAAATGAGTGTATCTATATCTCAAAACTTTGAAAGTTTACAGATGTAAAAATTGGTATTTAGAATCTCCTTTAAAAATAAGGAAACACGTATTTTTTGTTTTCAGAAAATCCCAATAGGAGGGGTGAAAAACAGTGAAAAAAGAGTTTAATGCCTTTAATCAGAATACCGGTACTTATATATCAGAAACTGAAGATATTACAGACCTGAAAATTGGTACTTTTGATCTTTTTAAAAATAAAGAAACACTTTTTTTTTTTTTTTTTTTTTTTTTGGAAAATCCAGTTAATGGGAGGGTGAAAAGGGGGGTAAATTTTTAAAAACAGTGCATCTATATCTCAAAACTTTTACAGTTTACAGTTGTAAAAATAGGTATTTAGAATCTTCATTAAAAATAAAGGAACATGTATTTTTTGTTTTCAGAAAATCCCAATAGGAGGGGTGAAAAGGGGTGAAAAATGGACTGAATGCCTTTAATGAGGATACTTATATCTCAGAAACTAAAGATATTACAGACCTGAAAATTGGTACTTTTTATCTTTTAAAAATAAAGAAACAAGTATTTTTTTTGTTTTTGGAAAATCTGATTAACACGTTCCGTGCGGTTCGGGTCACCATGTGCCCCGAAATATGTTACTCTTATCCGTCGGTGCGAACTTCCCAGAATTGCGAAGTGAGTGACTACGTCCTAGTTACGAATTTCCGTTAACTAATCAACAACATAGTGTTCCAATGGAAGTAAAGGATCGAGGCATACTGCTAGTTCTGATCGGCCCACCGGTGACCCAATTATTTCCGGGGCCATTTCTGTTTCACGCAATTGCTGAATCGGAACACTGTCGCACAGGTAAATACGCTGGAATGTCTCCTCAACAATAACGCACACAACAAGTGCACATGCATGGTTTAGGATGTCATACTAGGGAGTAAACAAAGTCAAATTCGTCAGGTCACCGGTGACCCGAACCGATAATAACTAAAGGCAGCATCGGGTCACCGGTGGGCCGATACGACGTAATATTAAGTCATTGAAATTCACTGCCGCACGGAACGTGTTAATGGGGGTGAAAAGGGGGGTGAATTTTGAAAATGAGTGCATCTCCAATAATCCTTTTAATACAAATACCGAAATCTTTTCAACCCTAATATGTTCAGCATTGCTACTAAAAATGGGAGCCGCCCCCTTCCATTATCTCATAACTTTTAAAGTTTACAGATATGAAAATTGGTATTTAGAATCTTCATTAACAATAAAGAACACCTATTTTTTGTTTTCGGAAAATCCCAATAGGAGGGGTGAAAAAGGGGTTGAATGCCTTTAATGAGGATACTTATATCTCAGAAACTGAAGATATTTCAGACCTGAAAATGGGTATATGGGATCTCTTTAAAAATTAAAGAAACAATTTTTTTGCTTTTGGAAAATCCAAATTGTGGGGGTGGAAAGGGGTGAAATTTAAAAATGACTGTATCTATATCTAAAAACTTTAAAAGTTTGCACATGTCAAAATTGATATTTAGAATCACCTTTAAAAATAAAGGAACACATATTTGTTTTCTCTAAATCCCAATAGGAGGGGTGTAAAATTGTGAATAATGGTTGAATGGGTTGAATAATGGGTTGAATGCCTTCAATGAGGATACTTATCTCTCAGAAACTGAACATATTACAGACCTGAAAATAGGTATTTGGGATCTCTTTTAAAAATAAAGAAACAATTTTTTAGCTTTTGGAAAATCCAATTAATGTGGGGGGTTAAAAGGGGGTGAATTTTTAAAATGAGAGTATCTATATCTCAAAACTTTTAAAGTTTATAGATATAAAAATTGGTATTTAGAATCTCCTTTAAAAATAAAGAAACATGTATTTTTTGTTTTCGATAAATCCCAATGGGGAGGCTGGAAAAGGGGGAAAAAGGGGTTGAATGCCTTTAATGAGGCTACTTATATTTCAGAACCTGAAGATATTACAGACCTGAAAATTGGTATTTGGGATCTACTTTAAAAATAAAGAAGCAGGTATTTTTTCATTTTTGGAAAATCTAAATAATGGGGGTTGAAAAGGGGGGTGAATTTTTAAAATGAGTGTGTCTACATCTTAAAACTTTAAAAGTTTACACATGTAAAAATTGGTATTTTGAATCTCCTTAAAAAAAAAAGGAACACGTATTTTTTGTTTTCTGTAAATCCCAATAGGAGGGGTCTAAAAGGGTTGAATCCCTTTATGAGGATATATATATCTCAGAAACTGAAGATATTACAGAACTGAAAATTTGTATGTGGGATCTCCTTTAAAGATAAAGAAACACGTATTTTTTTGTTTTTGGAAAATCCAATTAATGGCGGTTAAACTGGAGTGACAAATTGGGGTGAATTTTTTGAAAGACTATATCTACAGAATATCTGAGAAAAGTAAAATGTTACAGACGTAAAGAGTGGGTATTTGTAATTTCCTGTAAATGTAAAGAAACATAGGTGATTTGTTTTTGGAAAATCCCCTTAAGGGGAAATAAAAAGGGGTGAAATTTTAAAATGAGAATTTCTACAGTATATCTCAAAAAACTTAACATGTTACAGAAGTGAAAATGGTATTTTTATCTCTATTAAAAACAAAGAAACGTGTATTTTTAGTTTTCGGAAATACCACTTGGGTGGAGGGGGGGGGGTGTGTAAAAGTAACTGAAAATGTTGTCAATTTCATTTAATTAGGCTACTGATATCTCAAAAATGAAGATGTGACAGACGTGAAATTTGATATTTGGAATCTGCTTTAAAAGTAAAGAAACACATATATTCGGAAAATCCAATGAAGGGGGGGGGGGGTTGAAATAAATGAAAAATTAATTGACTTAATTGTATGAGAATACATACATCTGATAAAAACTAAAGTTGTTACAGACGTGAAAATTGGTATTTGGCTCTCCTTTAAAAACAAGGAAAAACGCGTTTTGAAGGGGAAACCATCTTGGGCGGCGGGAGTGATTTCATCAGGACACACAAATCAAAAACTGAAGAATTTAAGAGTTGTGATAATTGGTATTTAGAAGATCATTTACTATTACTATTTACTATTAAAGAAACAAGTATTTTTTGCCGGAAAATTCACCCGGGGGGGGGGGGGGTGAATGGAAGTGAAAAAAGGTGAATTATTTTTATGGGGATACTTATATCTCAAAACTGAAGGTAATAGACGTGAACATTGGTGTTTGGAATCTCCTTTAAACATAAAGATACACGCCTTCTTTTAATTTTTCTTTGGGGCGGGGGGTAAATAAACTTAACGGCAGTGGGGTGTAAAAGGAGGTGAGACCAATTGATTCTACTGTTCATAATGTACTTATAAGGAGCCTCCGTTGCTCACTCGGCAGCGCGCCGACCTCTCACAGCTGGGTTCTGTGGACCAAATCCCGATCACTCCATGTGATATTCGTGCTGGACAAATCGGAGGCGGGACAGGTTTTTCTCCGGATACTCCAGTTTTCCCTGTCATCATTCATTGCAGCAACACTGTCCAATATTTAATTTCATTTATCATTCATCAATCATTGCCCCAGAGGAGTGCTTCGGCAGCCGGCACAATTCCTATTGTCGCCGCTAGATGGGGCTTTATTCATTCCATTCCTCACCCTGTCGAATGACTGGAAACAGGCTGTAGATTTTCGATGTACTTATTCTGATCATAAACCGATCATTTTTAATCTTTCCTGGGTTCGATTTCAACGGCCATCTTTTCCTTCGGAGAATATTCTTATATTACAGTAGACTCTCCTGGCATATAAATAAAAATTTAAACACATTTGAAATAAACGATAGGAATGAGATTGACCGTCAAATTATTCACCTTTATAATAAGGTCAATAATGCACGGAAGTATGTCATTCGTATCGCCAGAAATCCCGCATACTTGCCTACGCGCGACAATGGTGCTGGTCACATCGTCAACAATGACAATGGTAGCAGATGTAATTTACTGCCAAGTAGCGGTCTTGCATCTTGCTGTGGGGTCCAGAAAATCTAATAATAATAATAATAATAATAATAATAATAATAATAATAATAATAATAATAATGTTCTGGACCATCGTCAAATTGTGCGGACCGCGCTGGAAACGGGTCCTGGCCTGGTAATGACTACGAATACAGTCAGGCCGCGGGTTCAGTACCGCAAATTCACCCAAGAAGACACCACGCCGGATCTCCTTCAGGATTTGATCCATACTAAAAATGCTTATAGGAAAAGATGGCAATGATTTAGGGACCGAACTGACCGCGTAGAATACCTGGACCTACCTCGAAAGGTACGAAATTGATTGCTGCAAAGAAAGATTGAAAAATGTGAGGAACTTTGCTGAAATCTCCCAGAAAACGAGTCAGATCGCAAATTTTGGCGGATTCTCTCAGAAAACGAGTCAGATCGCGAATTTCGGAGGATTATATATAAAATGTTAAGCATTTAATTATAAATTTCAGTATAATACCGTAGCAAAGCACGGGTATCTTGCTAGTTGATATAATAAGAAAACATAAAGGTCCAATAATACTCCCTTGAGGAATTCCCCTCTTAATTATTACAGGGTTACGTAAAGCTTCGCCTACTCTAATTCTCTGAATTCTGTTTTCTAGTAATATACCCACCCATTCAGTCACTCTTTTTCCTAGTCCAATTGCACTCATTTTAGCCAGTAGTCTTCCATGATCTACCCTATCAAATGCCTTACATAGGTCAATTGCAATACAGTCCATTTGGCCTCGTGAATCCAGGATATCTGCTATAACTTGCTGAAATCTTACAAGCTGAGCTTCAGTCGAATAACCTTTCCTAAACCCAAACTGCCTTCTGTCAAACCAGTCATTAATTTTGCAAACGTGTCTAATATAATCAGAAAGAATGCTTTCCCAAAGCTTACATACAATGCATGTGAAATTGACTGGCCTGTAATTTTCAGCTTTATGTCTATCACCCTTTCCTTTATACACAGGGGCTACTATAGCAACTCTCCATTCATATGGTATAGCTTCTTCAACCTAACAATAATCAAATGAGTATTTGAGATATGGTGCTATATCCCAACCCATTGCCTTTATTATATCCCCAGAAATCTTATCAATTCCAGGTGCTTTTCTAGTTTTCAACTTTTGTATCTTACTGTAAATATCATTGTTACCATAGGTAAATTTTAATACTTCTTTAGTATTACTCACGTCCCCTATCTGGACATTATCCTTATAACCAACAATGTTTACATACTGCTGACTGAATACTTCTGCCTTTTGAAGATCCTCGCATGCACACTCCCCCTGTTCATTAATGATTCCTGGAATGTCTTTCTTTGAACCTGTTTCTGGCTTAAAGTACCTATACATACCCTTCCACTTTTCACTAAAATTTGTATGACCACCAATTATGCTTGCCATCATGTTATCCTTAGCTGACTTCTTTGCTAGATTCAATTTCCTAGTAACTTACTTCAATTTCTCCTTACTTCCATAACCATTTCTAACTCTCTTTCTTTCCATTCTGCACCTCCTTCTTGGTCTCTTTACTTCTCTGTTATAACATAGTGGATCCTTACCATTCCTTACCACCTTTAAAGGAACAAACCTATTTTCACATTCCTCAACAATTGCTTTAAACCCATCCCAGAGTCTGTTTACATTTTTATTTACCATTTTCCAGCAATCATATTTACTTTTTTTAAACTCCCTCATGCCTGTTTTATCAGACATATGGTACTGTCTAATAGTCCTAATTTTAATACTTCCTTTCTTTCACTTTTATTTTTAACTATGACAAAAACAGCTTCGTGATCACTAATACCATCTATTACTTCGGTTTCTCTATGGAGCTCATCTGGTTTTATCAGCACCACATCGAAAATATTCTTCTCTCTAGTTGGTTCCATCACTTTCTGAATCAGCTGCCATTTCCGTATTAAGTTATTTGCCATTTGTTGGTGATGCTTCCTGTCATTAGCATTACCTTCCCAATTGACATTTGGTAAATTGAGATCACCTGCTACTATCACATTCCTTTCCATATCATTTCCAACAAATAATTCTGAATCAGCGTCAGCGCTATCCTTTCCCAGTCTGTACACTCCAAAGACATCAAGTTGTCTATTATCCTTAGAGAAGAGCCTTACACCCAGAATTTCATGTTTTTCATCCTTAACTTTTTAGTAGCTTACAAATTCTTCTTTCACCAGAATGAATACTCCCCCTCCTACCATTCCTATCCTATCTCTACGATACACACTCCAGTTCTGCGAGAATATTTCTGCATCCATTATATCATTTCTCAGCCATGATTCAACTCCTATTACAATATCTGGTAAGTGTATATCTATTAAATTACTTAATTCGATTCCTTTGTTTACAATGCTTCTACAGTTGAGCACTAACATTTTTATGTCATCCCTACTTGATTTCCAAAGAAAGGAAGCAAAACAAAAAAATTCTGGAGTTTACCCTAGACCCACAAATAACAGGAAGAAACCAAGATTTTACACAACCCAAAATTCAAATAAAGGAAATTTACCATGAAAATACATTTGAAAAACATATCGTCGTTGCCAGGAAAAACCTCCTCTGTGATAATATTTTTGGAGATATACTGACTCGCAGCACATACATTATGAAGAGTGAGAATGCCTTGACAATATTCACACAATATTGTACCTTAGGTGACAGAACCTTACAGGCCAATGTTCTAAGCTAAACTATTTCACATAGGAGGTTTTGTCCCAGCAGCAATGATATGTTGCTGAGGATACAGCATGTCACATAACAATTCACCCAATTCTGATATACACAATTCACAATCAAACTTTTCAAGCACTACAGGTATGACAGGTCAGCCAATAGGGAAAACATCCTCAAAGTAATAAATTACCCAAACTAGACCTTCATTAACTGAAGTACTACACACATACAACCTTATCATCAGGGCACATAAATATACTATCAATATCCTCACTAAAATATTACTTTAAATTAATTTATTATGTGCATTCTTGATCACCCAACATTAAAAAAATGGGAGGAAAAATTTAGAATGTTGCAAGGGAATTCAAAACAGGGAGATAGTTACATTTATTATGTTAGCTTACAACATTGCTCACATTATTCAATAAAATGAGGTTAGTAAGTCACTATCAATTTACCATGCCATGTACACATTACTTTAAAAATTTAATACTGATAAAACTCACATTACGTACCACGTATCACACCAGTCCAAAATAAAATGCTATTAAGCCAAAAATACAGAATTAAAAATCACATAAAATTTAACCAATAAATTATCCAAATGGAACAATGTAAACAGTTCAAAAGTGTGCATACAGAAATCCAATCACTGATATAAGAAATAAAAAGGCACAAACAACACCTTCATACCAGGAAATCAGATTACGGGATGACACACCAAGATCACCAGGCCTATCTGTCCTCCATCACACAATACAAGAACACACACAAAACACAAGTGCAATGACCCCTTAATGAAGCAGTACCTACCAATGAAAAGGCACAAAACGACTTCAGTACTACTGATTCCATCACACGACATTACAAAAACACAATTACACAAACACACCAGTGCCCTGACACTTAAATCAAGCAGTACCAGCAAAGAAAAAGGCAATACATGGCCTCAGTACTCTTGAATCCATCACACAACAATAAGACTATTAGGACCAGTATCGTACTCCCAGGAGAGGAATAGCCTCTCAGCACCTTAAGTCCTAAGTCTCAGCATATATAAATGCCTTTCCAAGGCACTGAAAACAAACACAAATGAAATCCAATATTTACAACTATTTACAAATATGGATGGACAGACACGACAAGGCGCATTATGGAATTTTGAAAATATTACTCAGTCCACAATACCCCATAATCGAGGAAACTGGGTAAATAAATTTAGAAGACACAAAACCAGAAATGAACGAAAATACACACCAAGAAAATTAAATTAAGAAGGATTAATTAAAGGTAATAAACTTTTGCCAAATCGTAACACCTGCAAAATTTCCCTAGTACATAATTTACAATAACAATGGACACTATTCTCCATCTGGACACCTAATATTTGGCCAAGGATTACAGAAGAATCTCATATCAGATGCACACCAGATTTCAAATATGCCATGAGCACAAGTGCAGATCCATAACCAATCAAAATTTGCCATTACGGCCTCAGCATTAGCTGGTCTATAGATATGATGAACACATGTCATTCTATGAGACTATGCCAGTCCTCATAGAACCCTCCCTGGCAAGTATAGGAATACACAGGTAAATAAAAATACATGACAAGGAAATAGAAAGCAGCATGATGGAAACGCTCAACAGACAAACTAGGAACATTTTCAAACAGATTACGAGACCCCATAATCTCCTATTTGATTTAAGACTTTAGTAACTGGCTGGGAACCACCCAAGTAGTCCCATACCTACTCGGAAACGAACCCAGCTACAGCGGAAGACCGGAATACCAAAATAGTACATGACCAGAAATTTAGATATATACACTGAGCTAAAGCAAGACTAACAGAATTTGAAAGATCACATACTAAGAATAATGCCAAATAGAACACAGCAGGTGACAAGAAACAAAATTTGAAAATAATTAGCTGAAGCACAAGATTTGCAAACAGAAAAACCCTTGAATACATCATCAAAAATTACGACCATTAACCTAAAAATTTTGTTGCTGATAATGTACGAAAACATATGTTTCAGAAAAATCTAATAAGACTCCATGCTAAAATTAACCCGAACACAATGATTAGTACGACAATCAACACTTCAATTTATGTCATCTGGAAGATGAACAAGAAGATTATGACACAAGTAAATTTACAAGATGGAATTGAGCGCTCACAAATTTGGAGTAGGTCAGTAATCATCTGTCTCCCACAAATATGAACGGCAGCTGTTCAGGAGGTAAATATGAAGTCAGACAAGGAAGTATAGCACCCAACTTAATTTAATGACATAGTCCAAAGCAGCAGGTGATCACGCAGGTGCTAAAACTTAGTTAATGAACACGCATTGAAATTTATCACCAAAGACTTAAATTAAAACACAAAATGGGCATGCGGTTTGGGTCACAGAGCTTTGAGCTTGAATTCAGAAGATGGTGGATTCGAATCCCACCGATGGCAGTTCTGAAGATAGTTTCCTATGGTTTGCCATTTTCACAACAGGCAAATGCTGGTGACTATACCTTTATTGAGGCCACGGCCACTACCGTGTCAATCCTATCACTTTCCCATACTTGCGTCACCAGTTTAGTACAACATTAAAACACTAGCAAAAAAAAATGAACAGTCGAACCTTCAGGGGCAGACCGGTGGGAACAACCAGCATGATAGTTTGCAATTCAGCTTGCCTATGTTCCTGGTTGTTACCATAACCGATGGGAATGACTTCAAGCTGGTCAGGTCTGTTTCGTTCAGTAGACACATAGAAGGTGTCTACGGCGAACTTGAAGACCTCAAGAAGAGCGAAACGGTAGTTTATTGCTTAAGATGTGCACTGCAGTTCAAGGTGATTGGTTGCTGAAGTGCAACCATTTTGGCAAAATCCCCATTGAAGTGGAAGAAAAATCCTTGAACCTGGTTCACGGAATCATCTTCCACCGCGACCTGATTTTGAATACACCTAGTTAGTGACCGCGCGTCTTGGGTCACGTAGCTGTCAGCTTACATTCGGGAGATAGTGTGTTTGAACCCCACTGTCAGCAGCCCTGGCGATAGTTTTCCACGGTTTCCCATTTTCACACCAGGCAAATTATGGGGCTGTACATTAATAAAAGCCATGGTCGCTTCCTTTCCACTCCCGGGCCTTTCCTATCCCGTCGACACCATAAGACCTATCTGTGTCAGTGCAATGTAAAGCAAATTCTTGAAAAAACAAGAAATTGAACACTGACAATTAGGTAATGGAAGGCATGAAGAACTGAGAACTGTGGCATGACACGCATCTGGGTTATTACTTCTTACAAAATCATACAAAATCAACAGTAAAGACATTGTCACCAGTGCTTTGATGTCTCCTTCAAGTTGTCAGTGTTACCAGAAGAAAGTCAAGTTAACAAACTATCATTGCATTGTGAGGCCGTATATCCCACCTCCTATGCGGTGCTATGACTGCCATACTTTTGGACACATGGTATCTCATTGTTCCCATCAGTCTCTATGTGGTAAACGTGGAAAAGAAGCTCATGACATGGAGCAGTTCACACCTCCAAACAGATGCATTAACAGCCATGGTCTTCATTCTCCTTGAGATAGAAACTGTCCTGTCTATCTCAGTGAGAAGAAGATCTAGCAGATCAAGACACTGGGTGGTCATTATATGTTTAATTCCTTGAATGCACCTGCCAAGCCACTAGACTTGAATGTTATAGTACCGATTCTACCAAGTTTGTCGTATCTTTTAGCAATGCCAGTGAAGATCACTGTGCTCAAGGCAGCAGTTGCTCCTACAAGCAACACCACAAAGAGTAAAAGCCCGAAGGTTGGGACCAGCAGGGAAGAAGGCCAACTCACCCTCCCCCAAGAGGTTGGCGAAAGCCACTCCAAAACCAGCGGAGGTTGCATTTTCGATCAGGGCTGGGAATCCAGCTCCTAGCCCATCTAAACTTGAGCAAAAAATGGGGAAGAAGGGAGCCCCTTCCTAAGTGCTCCCTTACCACTTCTATGAAAGGGAAAATGCCCTCCATCCAGAGGGTATGTGTCAGTGCCAGCAGGATCACTTGCTGCAAAATCTGCATGTTTTCCTCGTAGCAGGAAACCCGCCGTCGAAAAGCGTCAAAGTAGAATTCCAGGACCTTCTACCTTCCCACTCCCCTTTCCCCTCTACGCTCCACCCCTCCGTTACCGCATCAATACTTCACTAGAAGTAACAAGGTTAGTCATTCAGACACAACCGGAACAAGTGGATCCAGTTAACATCTGACTGGACAAGTAAGTCGTCCACTTTTATGGGGTGTCCGACTCGTTGGCTGAACAGTGAGCATACTGGCCTTCGGTTCAGAGGGTCCCGGGTTCGATTCCCGGCCGCAATTTTAATGATCATTTTGTTTTAATAGACATAATATAATCTTATTGATTATTTTTAAATTGTTAAAATTCATATTTTATCAATGTATATTAGACATTTTTTGTTATATATATATATATATATATATATATATCGGGATCAGGGCCCTTACCCACCATGGTTTATGTTATCTATAGCTGATGATGCTCACTATGATTGAGCGAAACATGTTCTACTTGTAATTAAATGGTTTTATCCTAAATATAAAGGACATTGAGTATTGGAAAGGTGGTTTTTATTAACATAATAATTTCTTATTCTGAAATCCAATACGATTGTAAAATGAGATTTATAACTTGTAATAAGAATACCTGAGGCCGGTGAACCCATTGCCAGACCGTTCTGTTGATAGATGATGCCATTGAACGTGAAAAAGTTGTTGTTTACAACCAATTTAAGTAACGTGATAAAGTCTTGAATCTCTGATTTACTCAAATGACTATTTTTGTTCAGGTTATTTTCATTGATGGGAATTCACTTGGAAATTTGGATGCTGGGGTACATGTTTATAATATCAAAAGAATGGAGAGAATAATCGGGTTGCATGCTGAACTTACTTTGTTTATCTATTAATTCGTATGTGTTTTTAATGGACTTCTTAAATAAGAATTGATAGTTATTCCATAAGAACCTTTGGATAAATTGCAATGTTTTGTACAATGGACTCGGTCTATAATTAATGATTGGTCGAATGGGATCACCGGCCTTATGTATCATCGGGAGAGCTCTGGCAGTAGGAAGACCCGGGTTCATACATATAAGTTGACTTTTTTCTTGTTCGGTAAGCAGAAAGGAGGTATTCTTAAAGGTTTGTTTGAGAAGTCTTTGGACTTTTTGCGTAGGATCTTTTTTAATTATGGAAAAAGAACTATCTATGAAGAAATCGGATGTTTTTCTGATGTATTCATTTTTATCAATAATTACTGTTGTGTTGCCTTTGTCGGCTGTAGTCACAATTAGGTTGTTGTCTTTTATTTTCTTATTTAAGGCATGTAGAATTTTTTGCTCAGCTATTATTTTCTTGTTACTAATGTTGTCAGAAAGGTTGAGTGAGTTATTATGAGAAAGGATGTTGTTGAGCTTCTTTTTCACCTCAATTCTTAATTCATCTTGTGTATCTAATGGCATTTTTGAGATAGCTAGCTCTGATTCTGTAATCATTGTGATGGTTAAATTAATTGTATTCGAATTGGGCCAGTTATGCTTCGGTCCTTTGGCTAAAATTACTTGTTCATTTTCACTTAGGATAAACTGATGATAGGTGGATGGAACTGCTTGCAATTGTCTACAGGTCTGCTAATGTATCTAATTTGATTGTCGTGAAGTTTAGAGTTCTTCAATTTGTTCAATTTATGCTCTAAATTATGTTGTTTTTGGCTAAATCTTTAAATAGTTTGTCTTCAACTAGTTGATAGAAAAGTGTCCAGTGCGCATTAGAAAGTAATTTGTTGCTGCTAGGTGAGTCTCGTATGATTTGTGATTTAGGAATGATTTTTTCCTGTATAAGAATTTCATTTCGTCTTTCAACCAAATTTTATTAATCTTATTTTGAGTTTTGGTAGTTAGTGACGTGATCCGGTGTTTCTTTTTGTTGTTTCTTAGAAAGTTTGGCGTTAAATCAAATAAAATGCACTGCTTAAGGAAATTGACATCTTTGCATATCTTGGCTATTTTTAGTTTTATGCCTAGATATTGGAAGGCTCTTGTTTTGCTTGGTTAGCGTCATCATTCAAGGTTATAAATTTCATTATTGGTTTCGTATTGAATTAAGATTACATACAATTTACAAAAGTTTATTCCACCTACTCAATACTGTACAATAATTGCAATGTCTAAAAATACATTACAATATGTTATCAAGGTACTAGTTTCGACCCTATGTGGGTAATCTTCAGCCTAACTAAGATACACTTATGGATTTACCGAAGTCCTAAGACAAAATTACATTGTGGAAATAAAGTTTAAAAGAATGAACTGTGTATGTGATGCAATAATGTACATATAAAATGGTGGAGTGATGAAATGTTATAGATAAAATAATGTACTGATGAATGACAAATAAAATTTTCAGGACTTATGTCAATTACAATTAAACAGTACGAATAGTATCACACAATTTTTGCAATGATGATTAAAATATGCCCTTGTTGGTGGATACTCTAAAATTGCACTTTAAAAATGTAATATGCCGGTTGAATGCAAAGTCCAGAAAACTTGGAAAAAATTGCAATTATGGCTGTCAAAATCATTGAAATAAATCCCTGCAGTAAACTTTACAGTGTAGAAAATAGTGGCACTGATGTGTCCGCAAGTAATGATGCTATCACAAAACTCTCTGCACAGATAGCTGCCCTAGAGCAACAGATAGCTTCAGTGCGCATTTTTAGGCCCCGCAATCAAAGTTCGAGCCAAAACCGAAGCAAAAAAGAAGTACGATCCAAATGGAAAGAACCGTACTGTTACTACCACTTCAGATTTGGTAATGAGTGCTTCCCTGACAAATGCAAGCCTCCATGCTCGTGGAAAAATTTGGAAAACTCCAAACAGTAGTAGAGTTGGCAGCAAACTCCACTACTGAAAATAGTAAGGATTGCTGTAAACCCTGTTTATTTGTATGTGAACAAAAACATGGGTTTGTACTTCCTAGTGAATAGTGGAGCCGATGTTTCAATAATCCTGTCACTTCCAATAACAAAAGCTGTGACCCAGATTTTAAATTATTTGCAGCTAATGGCACATAAATCACAACTTATGGACTTAGAACACTGAATATTGATTTGGGACTCCGTTGAAAATTCCAATGGCTTTTCATAGTAGCTAAAATTGGCAAGGGCATATTAGGTACTGATTTTCTAAAGATGTTCAACCTACTAATTGACTTAAATAAAAAGCAGCTAATTGATGGCGAGACTAAACTCTCATGGGTGAAGTAACAGCTATCACACCGAGCTCGATAGCTGCAGTCGCTTAAGTGCGGCCAATATCCAGTATTCAGGAGATAGTAGGTTCGAACCCCAACTGTCGGCAGCCCTGAAAATGGTTTTCCGTGGTTTCCCATTTTCACACCAGGCAAATGCTGGGGCTGTACCTTAATTAAGGCCACGGCTGCTTCCTTCCCTCTCCTAGCCCTGTCCTGTCCCATCGTCGCCATAAGACCTATCTGTATCGGTGCGACGTAAAGCAACTAGCAAAAAAAAAAAAAAAAAAAAAGCCATCACAGCTGATAATGTTGTTAGCACAATGTCAAAAGCCCAAGCTGATCTGTTATCCAGTTACCCAGATTTAATGAAACCAAATTTACTACCTACTCAAATCAAACACAATATTCAGCACTTCATCTCAACCGAAGGCCAACCAGTATACTGCAAGCCCAGGCAGCTGGATCGTTGGAAGCTACACATCGCTAAACAGTAATTCCAGTTTATGCAAAACAGTGGAATTATTCCACTATCAAAGTCGCAGTGGGCTAGTCCTCTCCAACCGGTCCTCAAAAAGGATGGAACTTTTCGACCATGTGGTGATTACAGATGACTGAACGCACAAACTATCCCAGACCGATATCCGATTCCTTGGATTGAAGATTTTCAACATATTATTAGGGGTTAAGAAAATATTTAGCAAGTTCGACTTCTTCGAGGCATATTTCCAAATCCCTGTAGCAGAGGAAGACAAACCTTAAACTGCTATTATTACTCCGTTTGGGTTATCTGAATTTAATGTGCTACCACTTGGACTCCATAATGCATCAAGCAGTTTCCAATGTTTCATTACGAGGTATTTAGAGGCCTAGACTTTTTTTTACATATCTTGAGGACTGCGTAATTACTTCAGCATCAGTAAGAGGAACATCATGAGCATCTTAAGAATGTGTTTGTAAAGCTACATGAATTTGGCCTCCGAATTAATGTTTCCAAGTCTGTACTTGGTGTAGAGCAAGTGTAATTTTTGGGATACTTAATCAACATGGAACACCTTTGTGTATTCTTAGGTACCATTAATTTCTACAGACGATACCTCAAGGATGCAGCAGAAATGTAGTTTCTTTTGCATGCTTATCTGGAAGGTGCTAAGAAGAAAGATAAGTGACAAAATAACTGGACCCCAGAAGCTATAAAAAAAAATTGAAAAATATAAGCAGGACTTGTCGAATGCAGCACTGCTTACATTTCCAGACCCAGCATACCAGCTGGCCCTGGCAGTAGATGCAAGTGACCTTGCAGTAGGAAGTGTCCTGCAACAGTATGAAGAAAAAGGATGGAAACCTATTGGATTTCTTTCAAAGAAGCTAAGTGATACACAGGGAGCATATAGCACCTGTCACCATGAGCTGTTAGGAATCTACCTCTCTGTCTAGCAGTTCAAACATTTTCTCGAAGGAAGAGACTTCATCTATATATATAAAATAACATGTCCTGACTGACTGACTGACTGACTGACTCACTCACTCACTCACTCACTCTGAGCCAAAGCTACTGGACATAAAGAAATGAAATTTTGGGGATACATTTATATTAGGGTGTAGGTACTCACCGCAGTCTAGAAAGCCAAGAATAACGGCCGAGAGGATTCGTCGTGCTGACCACACTACACCTCGTAATCTGCAGGCCTTTGGGCTGAGCAGCGGTTGCTTGGTAGGCCAAGGCCCTTCAAGGGCTGTAGTGCCATGGGATTTGTTTGTTTGTTTGTTTGTTTGTTTGTTTGTTTGTTTGTTTGTTTGTTTGTTTGTTTGTTTGTTTGTTTGTTTGTTTGTTTGTTTGTTTGTTTGTTTGTTTGTTTGTTTGTAGGTGCTCACTAAGGGAGGAGTTTTGGATATTCCGTCGCTAAGGGGATGAAAATGGGGATGAATTTTTAAAATGAGGATATCTCAAGTTGGTGATTGGAATCTCCTTTAAAAATAAAGAAACGAATATTTTTTTGTTTTTGAAAAATGCCATTAACGGGGGTGAAAAAGGGGGAAAAGGGGTTGAACACTTTTTATGAAGAGACTCATATCTCAAAAACTGAAGATGTTACAGACATGAAAATTGATATTTGGAATCTCCTTTGAAAATAAAGAAACATGTATTTTTGTGTTTGTGCATAATCCGATGAATATGGGGAGAACAGGAGTGACAAATGGGGTGAAGTTTTAAAAAGACATTATCTGCAAATTATCTGAGACACGTAACATATTACTGATTTGAAAACTGGTATTTGGAATTTCCCGCTTAACGGGAACTAAAAAGGGGATGAATTTTTAAAATTAGCGTATCTACAGTATATCTCAAAAACTTCACATGTTGCAGATGTGAAAATTGGTCTTTGGAATCTCCTTTAAAAATAAGGAAACATGTATTCTTTATTTTTTGGAAAAAAAAACCTTAACAGAGGTGGGGGGGATTGAAAAATTAGTTGAATTATTTGTATGAGAATCTGAAGATGTAACAAACGTGAAAACTGGTATTTGGAATCTCCTTTAAAAATAAAGAAACACACATTTTGGGTGGGGGGAATCAACTTGGTAGGGGGGATGAAAACAGAGATGAATTCCTTTTACGAGGATACATATATCTAAGAAACTGAAGATGTTACAGTCATGATATTCATATTTGGAAGCTCTTTTAAAGAAACGGGCACTGTTTATTTTTGGAAAATTCTCTGAAGTGGGGAGTGTGAAAGGAACTGAAAAAATGGAATTCTTTTTCTGGAGGAACTTATACCTCAAAACTGAAGGTTACAGACATGGAAATTGGTATTTGGAATCTCCTTGGAAAATAAAGAAACGCGCATTTTTTTGGGTGAGGTGAAACTAATGTAACGGGTGGGGTGGAGTGAAAAAGGAGTTGAATTTTTTTCTTGAGGATACTTATTATATCTCAAGAACTGAAGATGTTACAGACATGAAAATTTGTATTTGGAGTTTTCTTTCAAAGTAAAGAATCATGTAATCTTTTGTCTTTAGAAAATCCACTTAAGGGGTGTGAATTAATTGAAAAATTAGTTGAATTCTTTGCATGAGGATACTTATATCTCAAAAACTAAAGATGTTACACACATGAAAATTCGTGTTTGGAATCTACTTTAAAATTAAACAAACAAGCATTTTTTAGAGGGGAGGAACCAACTTAATGGACTGGGGTGAAAAAGGATTTGAATTGTTTTTATGAGGATACCTATATTTCAGAAACTTAGGATGTTAGTGGTATGAACATTTGTATTTGGAATCATGTTTCTTTAAATACGTGTTCTTTTGTCTCTGGCAAATCCACTTAAGGGGGGTGAATGAATTGAAAAATTAGTTGAATTCATTGTATGAGGTTACTTATATCTCAAAAACTTAAGTTGTTAAAGACGTGAAAATTGGTATTTGGAATCTCCTTTAAAAATAAACAACGCACTTTTGGGGAGTGTGGAATAAACATAACGGGTAGGAAGGTGGAGGGTGAAAGAGGAGTTGAATTACTTTTATGAGGATACATATATCTAAAAACTGAAGATGTTACAGATGTGAAAATTAGTATTTGGAATCTTCTTTAAAAATAAAGAAACACGGAATGTTTGTTTAGGAAAATCAACGTAAGGGGTGTGGAGTTGAAAATAAGTAAATACCGAGTTGATATATGTTTATGAGGATACTATATCCTAAAAGCTGAAGCTGTTAAAGACGTGAAAGGTGCTATTTTGAATTTCCTTCCAAAATAGACACACACGTATTTTTTGTTTTCGGAAAGTCCACTCCGCTAGCTTTGACATACGTTTTATCACAAGCAACGCCTCTATAGAAGTTCCATTTTCTTCTCGACTTTCAGATATCCCAAACATATACATTTTAAACTTGTTTATTACATTCACTTCCGTTTTAAATAACTGACTGTGATTTTACCACATTGGATTTAACTTGGGAATTGAAGAAACATCCCCCTTTGATGATTGTGTTTATACTCAAGGCCATCACAGTCTTAATGATATTATAAAAATATGGATCCATTTTAGTTTTAGACTCTCAAAATTTCATGTTTAATCACGTTTTAATCTTCAAAACTGTTAATTTCACTCTCTTTTAACATACTTTGGTGCATTATCATTGTTTTAGATGTTATTGTATAATGTTTTACGAAACCATTTTTCAACATTTTAACCTATAATTTATAAGTATATGTATTATTTTTAAGATTGATATAGGCTGATGATGCCCGTAAGGAGGGTGAAACATGTACCTTTGACTTTTATGTATTATGTATAAAAAATATTTGACCATATGAAATAGTGGATCATATTGTATTGTATTGAACAGGTGGACTTATAATATTGTAGTAATACTTGAGACATAAGTCCACTTAAGGCGGGAGAGGGGTAGAAAGAAGTGAAGAAGTTGAATGATTTTAATGAGTATACATTTATCTCAAAAACTGAAGGTCTTACAGACGTAGAGATATGAAACCTGGTATTTGGAATCTCCTTAAAAATAATTAAACAAGTATTTTTTTGTTTTTGGAAAATCCAGTTAAGGGACTGAAGAGAATTGGAAAAGCAGGTAAATTTTTAAAATGAGTACCTGTATGTCTATATTATATATCAAAATCTTAACATGTTAGAGGCAAGAAACTTGGTATTTGGAAAGTACTTTAAAAATACAGGAACATGTACATTTTTGTTTTTGGAGAAGGCATTTAATGGGGGGTGAAAAGAAATGAAAAGTAGTTGAATTATTTTTTATGAGGATACTTATATCTTAAAAGCTGATGATGTTACGGACGTGAAAATCGGTATTTGGAATCTCCTTTAAAAATAAAGAAACATGCATTTTTGTTTTGGAAAAATACACTTAGGTGGGGGTGGGGGTGGGGGTGTGGGAAGGACTGATCAAGGGGTTGAATTCTTTTTATGGGGATACTTATGTATATCTCAAAAACTGAAGATGTTACAGATGTGGAATCTCCTTTAAAAATAATGAAACCTGTATTTATTTTTTCAACTTGAGAGAAGACTGATTCTCACATGTACAGTTCTACAGTATGTCGCATGGTCATGTCAGCCTCAAAATCTAATACCACAAACATGGTTTAAAAAGAATTTCTGGGGTAAATGAACCTCAGTTTTTGGGTGAGTTTTTATACTTTAGGAATTTTCAGATAATGTCCTAGTACAATGCCGAGGAATGATTACATTCATCAAATTACGAAAACCATGCAAGCGAAACCGCAGGTAATTGCTGGTCTATATGTATAAAATACCATGTCCTGACTGACTGACTTACTGGCTGATTTATCATCGCCGAGCCAAGTGGGGTGAATTTAAAAAAAGATAATATGTGCAAATTATCTCAGACACGTAACATATTACAGATTTGAAAACTGGTATTTGGAATTTCCTGTAAAAGTAAAGAAACATAAATGTTTTTTTGTTGGAAAATCCACTTAGGAGGACTTGAAAAAGGGGGGGTGAATTTTTAAAATTAGCATATCTACACTATATCTCAAAATCTTAACATGTTGCAGATGTGAAAATTTGCATTTGGAATCTCCTTTAAAAATAAACAAACAAGCATTTTTTGGAGGGGAGGAATCAACTTAACGGGCTGGGGTGGAAGATGTTAGAGGCATGAACATTTGTATTTGGAATCTTCTTTGAAAGTAAAGAAACATGTGTTCTTTTGTCTTCAGAAAATCAACTTAAGGGGGATGAGTGAATTGAAAAATTAGTTGAATTCTTTGTATGAGGATACTTATATCTCAAACCCTAAAGATGTTAAAGACGTGAAAATTGGTATTTGGAATCTCCTTTAAAAATAAAGGAGCACACACTCTTGGGGAGGGGGGAATCAACTTAACGGTAGGAAAGGAGGGGGGGGAGGAGTGAAAAATTAGTTGAATTACTTTTATGATGATACTTATATCTCAAAAACTGATGATCTTACAGATATGAAAATTAGTATTTGGAATCTCCTTAAAAATAAAGAAACAAGCATTTGTTTGTTTAGGAAAATCGACGTAAAGGGTGTGGGGTTGAAAATAAGTAAATAAGGAATTGAAATATGTTTATGAGGATACATTATCTTAAAAACTGAAGCTGTTACAGACGTGAAAGTTGGTATTTTGAATTTCCTTTCGAATTAAGGAAACACATATTTTTTGTTTTTGGAAAGTCCACTTAAGTTGGGAGAGGGGTGGAAAGAAGTCAAGAAGAAGAAGTTGAATTATTCTTATGAATATACATTTATCTCAAAACTGGATGGGTTACAGACGTACAGACATGAAAACTGGTATTTGGAATCTCCTTTGAAAATAAGGAAACACATATTTTTTTGTTTTCAGAAAATCTAGTTAAAGGGCTGAAAAGATTTGGAAAAGCGGGTGAATTTTTAAAATGAGTACCGGTATATCTTCATTATATGTCAAAAGCTTTACATGTCAGAGACAAGAAACTTGGTATTTGGAAAGTTCTTTAAAAATACAGGAATATGTATCGTTTTGTTTTCGGAGAAGGCACTTAACAGGGGGGGGGGGGGGAGGAGGGAGGAGTAAAAAGAAGTGAAAAATAGTTGAATAACTTTTTATGAGGATACTTATATCCTAAAAACTGAAGATGTTACAGACATGAAAATTGGTATTTGGAATCTCCTTTAAAAATAAAGAACACGTATTTTTGTTTTCGGAAAATACCCTAAGATGGTTTGGAGGAAGGACTGATGAAGGAGTTCAATTCTTTTTATGGGGATACTTATGTATATCTCAAAAACTGAAGATGTTACAGATGTGGGAATAGGTAATTGGAATCTCCTTTAAAAATAAAAGGACGTGTATTTATTTTTTCGACTTGAGAGAAGACTGTTTCTCACATGTACAGTTCTATGTCACATGGTCATCTTAGCCCCAAAAGGTAATACCACAAACATGGTTTACAAAGAATTTCTGGGGTAAATGAAACACAATTTTTGGGTGAGTTTTTATACTTTAGGCTTTTTCAGATAATGTCTTAGTACAATGCCAAGGAACGATTACTTTGATCAAATTATGATATCCATGCGAGTGAAGCCGCGGGTAATTGCTAGTAATATATATGGACTACAAACCACTCTTTTTACATTTAATCAGAAAAATTAGAAGGCATCTCCACAGCAGTTGTAACATCTGCAGTTCATCTCCCAGTTTACAACAAACGTGCAACACGTTGTTGGCAAGGACAATATCATTGCAGATAACCTGTCACGGATTGAATCTATGGCTGTCATCAATTATGACATAGTTGCTGACAGCCAACGTGAAGACAACTTCAAGAGGAAAGTCAGTCACTCGTGTTCAAGAGCTACCCACTGCTTTCTGGAAAGTTACTGTGGTGCGATACCTCAACTAACAACATAAGGCCATACATTCGAAAAGAATTTCGCAAACAATTCTTTCTTCAGATCCACAGTATGGCACATCCAGGGATAAAGACTACTATTAGGCTGATGACTTCCAAGTTTATCTGGCCTGGTATCAAGAATGACGTCAGAAAATGGACGCAAGCCTGCATGGGGACATTGTTGGCCCTCTTTCACCTTCTGATGGCTATCTCTACTGCCTCACATGTATAGATTGCTTCACCAACTGGATGGAAGCAATACCAATGCAAAATATAACAGCAGAGACTGTAGCAAAATCATTTTATGATCACTGGGTGACGCAGTTTGGAGTCCCAGCAAATCTAGTTATTGACCAAGGCCGACAGTTTAAAAGTCTACTCCTTAAGAATCCTTACAAATTGTGTGGTGTGAAGCTTAAACGTATGACACCGTATCATCTGCAAAGCAATGGTAAAGTTGAAGTCAGCATCGAACAATAAAAATTGCTATCAAACCTCTCAACTCTATACTGATTGTGTTGCTAGGTCTATGTGCATCACTCCGGGAGGACTTGAATAGTTCAGTTGCGCAAATGGTGTATAGCACGCATATTAGGCTTCCAGGTGAATTCTTCAAAAACCCTCAATCTCAGATCGAACCAGAAACTTTTGTCTCCAAACTTCAGCAGCACATGCAGCAACTCAGACCTTTTGAAGTTAAGCACAAAACTTCCCGAACTGTGTTCATCCATAAAGACTTGAGTAAATGTACTCATGTATTTCTGAGAATCGACAGAGTGAAAATACATTTGCAACCCCTGTATGAAGGTCCTTTCGTGGTAACTGCCAAAACTGATACATATTTCACAGTTACCATAAAAAATAAATCTGTGAATGTGTCCATTGAACGCTTGAAACAAGCCTACTTCATAGCAGCAGATGATGAGACTTCTACAGCTCGTCATGAAGAACAACCAGGTGTCTTGCAAGGACTCTGTCCCCCTGATGGATCAGCGACGGATTCCCAGGACAAGCTCAGCAAGGAGAAAGTGGTAAGAAAATCACATAGTTGAAGGACAGTCAGGTTTTCCACTCGCTATCTTGGTGATGTATATATTTAATATTTTTGTAATTATGGAATATTTTGTTTATGTTTATAATATCTTTGTATCGTAACTTGGTTACTGGAGGGGGAGCGGTGTAGGCCGCCCCCTTGGACTTTGAATGAACTAAAAACCAAAGATAAGCGACCTTTGCCGAGGGAGAAAAAGCAAAGATGGAGTGAGCTGTTTTTGTATATTTGTGTTTAACGATAATATTGTGGTGCAAAATTAAAGTATAGGTAAGGTAGATTCAGTTTGTTGTGTACTTCACTATGTAATTTCTGTACTTCACTACACAGTCGTTGGTGGAATGAAGAATGCAGTGCATATTTACACCAGTAAGCTTCTGATGGTTTATTTCATCTTCAAAGTTGTTGAATGATTTTTTTTTTTGCATGCCACTGTGCTGTTCAAAACACCTTATCAATAAATTCTTTTTCACGAGACTGAGCTTTCAAACACACCTTCCCCAAAGCATCATGTTTAGCTTGTTTTATTTTCAAAGCTGCTCTGTAGGCTGCACTTTCCTCATGGTCGTAAATATTTTTTCTCAAAGACATTGTTTTTTTACGACCGTCTCCAAAGGTACTGATTTTATCACTGGCTCACTCTATAGACAATTTCACCTGTAGACTATTTCACTCCTATCTGTTTCGCTGTTTCTTGTAACATCTTAGCACACTTTAAACCTAACAGTTTATTTTTCACATGAAGACAATAATTTCTCTGAAAGAAGTAATTTTTCTAAGTTACTGTCCAACAATTAGGCCCTTCATAGTCAGAATTTTTTCCGTCTTGAATTGCAGTAAAGCTATCGGTACAGTACTTGCGATGTTTTCTTCACATTCACTTTATTCACTGTTTGCAGGTTCAGGAGATACTTCACAAGCGTCATCATGCTTTCTTTTATTGCATATCGGTACAAAATAATTACTTATTTCATTCTTTTCATTTATCTGACTTGTGAATCATGTGAACCTTTTTGCTCCTACTAAACAACTATAAATTCACTTGCCTCAGCAGCACAAACCAAGTATGCTTTTCAAATGTAAAAACAACAAATACAGATGCATTTCAACATACATTAAACCCCGATTAATAATAATGTTATTGGCTTTATGTCATCCTAACTATTTTTACGGTTTTTGGAGGTGAAGAGGTGCTGGAATTCAGTCCCACATGTGTTCTCTTATGTGCCAGTAAATCTACCGACACAAGGCTGATGAATCTGAGCACCTTCAAACAACATCGGATTGAACCAAGATTGAACCTACCAAGTTGGGGTCAGAAGGCCAGTGCCTCAACCATCTGGGCCCCTCAGCCCTACAACCTTAGATTAATTATGATGGCTAGCCATTTACCGTTTGTTTGCTGTCATGTTAACATTAATTGCACTTGGTGCAATATGGATACTGTTTGATTGTCCTTGACAAGAACAGTTTGTTTGCTGAAGGGTGAGAAAACCAACATATTACTCTGTTGTATTCCAGTGGCCAAAACTGTGGAATGACAAGAAAGGGCAAGATGAAGACTTTCTTTTTCTTTAACTTGAAACTGACAAGACAGAATAGTTAATGGGACAAGACTGATCTTTTAGAACGGCAGTTTACAGGAAGTTCAGTCATGTGCTCATATCAATTATACATATGAAAACATAACAAAAGCAGACAAACAAGCTTGATTTTAAGCCATAGGAATTGTTTCCGAATAATATCCCATTCTTTCTTTCTTACTTATTTTTTGAAGAATTGGCTGCCAGAACTGCATACTATTGCATACTGCCACAAAAAAAGCACTGCCTTAACCTAAATTGGAAAAAAAAATGTCTTCAGGTACTCATAACCATCCCCATTTTTATCCATTGCTTTGAAAAAATGTTCATTAAACTTAACTTTGTAGAAAGTGATGGTAATTACATTTTCAGAGAATGAATGAGTGGATGAAACTTCACAATTTTCTCACATGGTATAAAATTCATCTTAAAGGCCACACTCTTTTACTCTATAATGTATATCCCCTTACCAAAGTCCCCCTCGCTTAAAAAAAGAACCTTGGGTAATATCCTGATTGTGTTCTGGTTAATAGCCCAATAAATTTCAGGTTTACTCATAATTACCATTTGTGATTATTATAAATGGCAGATTCCAGGAAATATTCATATTCTGCTGTTTCTCTCATATTCACAGCATAGGCCATTAGTGTGAAAGGTGTTCCCATTGTTAAGTAATACAACTTTTAAACTTTATGTGGAAGTATCAGTGATTAGGTGCATCTGGTGTATGTTCTCTACCGAACTGATGCAAAGTTCATTTGCATCAACACAGTATATAATATTATCCTTCTTTAAAAAATATGTATAATTAGATTTGTTGTATTCCTTTAGTGCGTCGGGCTGAGTGGCTCAGACGGTTGAGGCGCTGGCCTTCTGACCCCAACTTGGCAGGTTCGATCCTGGCTCAGTCCGGTGATATTTGAAGGTGCTCAAATATGTCAGCCTCGTGTCGGTAGATTTACTGGCACGTAAAAGAACTCCTGCGGGACAAAATTCCGGCACCTCGGCGTCTCCGAAAACCGTAAAAGTAGTTAGTGGGACGTAAAGCAAGTAGCATTATTATTATTATTATTCCTTTAGTGCCTTTGATATTTAGATTTAGATTTAAATGTTTGTCGTTGATTGTTATATAAAACAGAGGCTTTTAGTTCTCTAAATTCAAAATCAGGAAGGATGTACCAACCTCAGGAGAAGTGTTCAGGGCTTCTACATGTTAGATCCCCTCCTTAGGTGGCATTGGAATCGGAAGGGAGTCATCATTCTTAACAAGCCTTTTGGCTGGTTGTGAATCTGAATGGACTGTGGAATCTTAAAGAAAAAACAGAAGTGTTTAAATAAACAGGGATAAGAATCTCAGATATAATCCTTCTGTTCTGTTGGTATCATAGGAAGGCCATGGGAAGAGTGAGAGGGATTTAATCAACCTTTCAAATGTTATGAAATTCTGTACATCACATTAATTGCAAAATTTTTGTCCTTATATTCAGTTTGCCTGCTTTCCTAATAAAAGTGGTAATATGTTCTCTTTTTGCTGGCCCCGTGGTGTGGGGGTAGCATGCCTGCCTCTTACCCGGAGGCCCCGGGTTTGATTCCCGACCAGGTCAGTTTTTACCTGGACCTGAGGGCTGGTTCGAGGTCTACTCAGCCTACATGATTAGAATTGAGGAGCTATCTGATGGTATGATAGTGGTCCTGGTCTAGAAAGCCAAGAATAACGACCGAGAGGATTTGTTGTGCTGGCCACATGACACCTCGTAATCTGCAGGCCTTCGGGCTGAGCAGCAGACGCTTGGTAGGCCAAGGCCCTTCAAGGGCTGTAGTGCCATGGGGTTTGGTTTGGTTTGAATATTTTCTCTTTGGGATTTGGTAGCAAATTCATTACCAACATAAGAAACCATTGAGGAAATCATCACAATTCCATTGTGTAAAAGAAAAGAATACATGAGTAACTGGTGAAATTCTGGGCCTAACCACCTTACGTGCCATGCATAGAAAAATGTTTGAACGCCTTCTCAGTAAGAAATTACAAATTGCCTTCAATATCTCACCAAATTACTGTGGCTTCATTAAAAAACTGCAGACAGCAGGCACTATTCAGGCATTCTGTCTGCTGATGGCTTGAATTCATGAGAAGAGGAAGACAATTCACTTGGTCTTCCTTGATTTGGAAAAGACATTTGACAGGATAGCATATGATTTTATTTTATTAGCAGCAAGAAAACACAATGTGCCTTATAGCCTATGTCAATTATGTGGAACTTCACTACTATAAGTCCACTAGCTCAGTATACTTGTGTAGCTGGAATGTCAGGTGCCTTGTGCAAATCAGTGTTGACCGAGCTCGATAGCTGCAGTTGCTTAAGTGCGGCCAGTATCCAGTATTCGGGAGATAGTAGGTTCGAACCCCACTGTCGGCAGCCCTGAAAATGTTTTTCCGTGGTTTCCCATTTTCACACCAGGCAAATGCTGGGGCTGTACTTTAATTAAGGCCACGGCAGCTTCCTTCCCACTCTTAGCCCTTCCTTGTCCCATCGTCGCCATAAGACCTATCTGTGTTGGTGCGACGTAAAGCAACTAGCAAAAAAAAAAAATAATCAGTGTGCGTGTCCATGAAGGATCAGCCTTGTCCCAATTGCTCATCATAGTCTGCATGAATGCCATCAAAAATGTCATCTAGAAGAGACACCTGTGGGTATTATTATTTGCTGATGTTGTTATGTTAGCAAATGAAGTATGCAACAAACTCAAACAGCAAGGAGGTTGATGATTTAGATAATTTACACATTTACAAAACATTGGGACACTAATTTCTATCCAAAATAAGATTATAAACTCCAAACCCATTACAACATAATCAATTCTGTTAGTGCACTGTTATTAACAGTGGAATAGTAAAAACACTTGCTGTCAAACTTACCCTAATTATGATAGCAAAACTTGGGTAAAATGCTTTGTACTCCACCAAGGTTTTTCTTTATGCTGACAGAGATAATAAATTTTACATATTTATGAAGCATTCTGGATTTGAATTGTCATTTAAAAGAAAGCAATAAACTGGCAACCTGTTCCAAAATAATTCTGTTAAGTGTACACTATTATGCACAGCATAATAGATACGCTACTTGTTTTACGTCGCACCGACACAGATATGTCTTGTGACGACGATGGGAAAGGAAAGGCCTAGGAATTGGAAGAAAGCGGCCATGGCCTTAATTAAGGTACAGCCCCGGCATTTGCCTGGTGTGAAAATGGGAAACCACCGAAAACCATCTTCAGGGCTGCCAACAGTGGGGCTCGAACCCACAATCTCCCGATTACTAGATACTGGCCGCACTTAAGCGACTGCAGCTATCAAGCTTGGTAATAGATACGCACTTCTAAATTCATCCTAAACTTATGTTTACTGTCAAGCATTGGGTCTTACCTTTTCTGGGCAGCAATTGAAGCAAAGGGAGATTGTACATAGTCTTACCATAAATACTGTCCCAAACATTTAAGTAAATTGACACAAAATGGTTAGAGATATTTTAATATCCTAATAACAAGTGTTACATAGATGCATTATGAGCCATAACCACAAATAATTATTCAAAATGGCTACCATTTGCACGCACACAGGCCTTAAGTCTTTGTGGCTACTCATCAATGGCATTACACAACACATCAACTGGAAATTCTGCAACTGCCTTCCGAAGAGACTGCTTTAAGCTTTCAATATTGGAATGTCTTTTTTTGCAAGCCATCTCCTGAAGCTTGGACCACAATTTGTAGTCCAAAGGGTTTAAATCTGGACTTGCAGATGGCCAATCTGAAGTGGAAATGAAATCAGAAACATTTGCTTCCAACCACTGCTGCGTTGCCCGTGCCTTGTGCGCTGGGGCTGAGTCCTGCTGGAAGCTCCAGTTCTGTCCATGGAAGAGGGTGTTGTTGAGATTCTTGACCAGTCCCTGAAGCACTGTCTCCTGGTACACTTTAGCTGAAGTTTTGACTCCCTTTTCACAGAAATGGAGCTCCGTTGTGCCCTTGAAGCTCACACCCCACCACACCATAACTAATGAGGGATAATGACCCCTCTGGATCCTTAGAGCCTTTTCACCAGCTTCTCTAGAGGAATGAGCATATACCCTGTCGTTTAGGGCATTGAAAGTCTCCTCAACACTGAAAATCTTTTCATCCGTAAACAGGATTCGACGATAACCATTAGCCGCGTAACGCTTAAGTAAGCGCTTTGATTTTAGGAGCCTCTGTCACTTCATTTCATTTGTCAGGAGGTGTCCTTTGCGTCGTTTGTAAGCATGGAGTCCCAGGTCAATGCTTAACACGCGAGACATACACGTTCTTGATATCTGTAACTCACGAGCCATCACTGACTGTCTCCTTACTGGATTTCGCCACACACAAGCCGCAACTGATTTGATGAGTTCTGGAGTTCATACTTTGCGTGGTCTTCCTTGCCGCGGGCAGTCTCTCACAGTTCCAACCTCAACAAATCGACTTATAGTGCGGTAAACAAATTTCTTACTAATTTTCAGCTTCTGGAGGGTTTTGGAAATCTCCCCTGGTGATTGCTCTACCTTGTGTAAAGCTATCACGGCCACACAATTCTCATACTCCCCCCATTCCATCTTGAAGACTTCAAACTGACAACTGTACACTTCTGCAGCTCTACCAACGACTCATGCCTCACGATACCGGTTTTGTAGCCGCTCCCTCGTTTGGGTGGAAGTACAGCTACCCTCAAAAGTTGGGACAGTATTTATGTTAAGACTGGGTATTATTCTTACAAATAACTTAGATAATACAGGGGATAAAAAAGGAACTATTTTCACATTCAGCAGATAAGAAAATGTGAAGATGTCATTATTTTAATTTTTGGAAAATTTCAAGTTAACCTGGTATCACTGTAATAACACACGCATAAAGTCTTCTGCAAATATTGTGGGAAACTGACTGAAACAGTAACTCTCAAATTACTGATATAGATTTGGTCATCTTTGCTATGTTTGTGTATTTTAAGTATGGTTTTAATTTGCATGGATTCCAAAAGAAAAAATGAATATTAAATATAATTGTTACATATTTTGTTCTGTTTTGTGGACCATGAAGATTATGATGATGATGATGATGATGATGATGATGATGATGATGATTATTATTATTATTATTATTATTATTATTATTATTATTATTATTATTATTATTATTATTATTATTATTATTATTATTATTATTATTATTATTATTATTATTATTCATTGTACAGTTCCAGTTTCCCGGGTACTGTTAATGAGCCTCTTCCACTTCTTCCTGTCCATATACAACCAACTTGTCATAGAGAACATCATCCACTGTCCATCCTCTGACAACTAGATCAACCTTGATCATGTCCGTCCCTCAGGTTTTAAGTCTACCTGCAGGTCTTTTTCCCCTCCACCTGTCTTTCCAAATTTATTCTTGCTGTTCTTATAGGCTCCATCCTCATCACATGTCCATAGCACCATAGTCTGGATGTGCTGATTCGGTCTAATAGAGATGTCCATATTCCGGCTTCTTTCCTCACCTCATTTCTTAACTTGTCCACCTTGGTCTTCTGGATGGTGGATCTAAGAAATTTCTTCTCCGATGCTTGCAGTCTTGATGAATCTCTTTTTGTGAGGGTGCACACTTCAATACCATAGGTCAGTATTGGTATGAAATAGCTGTTAAACACCATTAGTTTGGCCGGTTTTGGAATCATGTCATCCCATAAAAGTGTTCTTACTTGTTGGTAGAATTCTGATCCCTTTTGCACTCTGTTTGTAATTTCCTTTCTGACCAAATTTTCACTGGAGATTAGGTAAGGAAAACTATCCATACACTCTAGCTGGTGGTCTCCTAGTTTTATACTTGCTGGATGCCCTTCTCTGTTGACTGTCATCACCACTGTCAATCAATCAACCAACCAATCAATCAATCAATCAATCAATCAATCCTGATCTGCATTTAGGGCAGTCACCCAGGTGGCAGATTTCCTATCTGTTGTTTTCCTAGCCTTTTTTTTAACGATTGCAAAGAAATTGGAAATTTATTGAACATCTCCCTTGGTAAGTTATTCCAATTCCTAACTCCCCTTCATATAAATGAATATTTGCCCCAATTTGTCTGCTTGAATTCCAACTTTATCTTCATATTGTGATCTTTCCTACTTTTAAAGACACCACTCAAAATTATTCGTCTACTGGGGTCATTCCACGCCATCTCTCCACTGACAGCTCGGAACATACCACTTATAATACCAATATAAATGGTCCGTTATTGGACATTATAAATTTTCCAGCTAGCTCATTCTTGGTTGCCAGCGTTTCGCCCTCGTGTGCTAGGGTGGGCTCATCAGTTGGTACCTAGCACACCTACCAATACGCTGGCTAGTGCATACCGTGGAGGCCACTGCGTAGGCTAACTGGAGCCACCGGCAGTGCCAATGCACTAAGAGACTTTGTCTCATCACTAAAAATTGATGCCTGCTTGGCCATGAGATGATTCCCTATGGGAATCAACATCTATATCAACATACCACTTAGTCAAGCAGCTCATCTCCTTTCTCCCAAGTCCTCCCAGCCCAAACTTTGTAACATTTTTGTAACGCTACTCTTTTGTCGGAAATCACCCAAAACAAATCGAGCTGCTTTTCTTTGAATTTTTTCCAGTTCTTGAATCAAGTAATCCTGGTGAGGGTTCCATACACTGGAACCATTCTCTAGTTGGGGTCTTACCAGAGACTTATATGCTCTCTCCTTTACATCCTTACTAAAACCCCTAAACACCCTCATAACCATGTGCAGAGATCTGTATCCTTTATTTACAATCCCATTCATGTGATTACCCCAATGAAGATCTTTCCTTATATTAACACCCAGATACTTACAATGATCCCCAAAAGGAACTTTCACCCCATGAACACAGCAATTAAAATTGAGAGGACTTTTTCTATTTGCGAAACTTACAACCTGACTTTTAACCCTGTTTATCATCATACCATTGCCTACTCTCACAACATTATTGAGGTCATTTTGCAGTTCCTCACAATCTTGTTACTTATTTATTACTCATTACAGAATAACATCATCTGCAAAAAGCCTTATCTCTGATTCCACTTCTTTACACATATCATTGATATATATATAAGAAAACATAAAGGTCCAATAATACTGCCTTGAGGAATTCCCCTCTTAATTATTACAGCGACAGATAAAGCTTGGCTTACTCTAATTCTCTGAGTTCTATATTCTAGAAACATAGCCACCCATTCAGTCACTCTTTTGTCAAGTCCAATTGTACTAATTTTTGCCAGTAGTCTCCCATGATCTACCCTATCAAATGCCTTAGATAGGTCACTGTCTTGGTCTTGCTGATGTTGGGGTTATATTCCTGGAACTGGGATTTCCATTCTTTGAGTCTGGTCTGTACTTCCTCTTCTGTTTCACCCCAAATCATGATATCATCAGCAAAGGCCACTGCATTCAGTTCACCTAACTTTTCCATGATGTTCTTCATTATATTGTCCATAACGGTAATGAACAGTAGTGGGGACAGTGCAATTCCTTGCTGAATTCCACTCATCATCATCAATGTCCCACTCCAGTCGCCCGGGTGTGGTTGAAAAGCCTCCTCCACTCCTTTCTGTCCTTCCACTTCTCCTGCTCTATTACTTCTGCCACGTCCAATCCAGCTTCTCTAATGTCCTTCCAAATCTGATCCATCCACCTTCTTCTTGATCTTTCAACTGGTCTCTTTCCCTCAACTTCTCTTTCTAATTCCCTTCTTGCTACCCGTTCGTTTCCCATTCCTTTTACATGTCCGAACCATATCAGTCTTGCTTTCTGTATGTTCTTTAATAATGGTTCTATATTTAGCTCTTCTCTGATTTTAATATTCTGGATTCTATCTCTTCTTGTCTTTTTAACCGATGTTCTTAAAAATTTCATTTCTACTGCATGGATCTTACCATCTTGACTCTTATTAGTTACTAGCGTTTCTAGTCTGTATGTTACAATTGGAATGAAATACTGTTTATATAGCCTAATGTTAATTTTGTTCTCTTGGGTACTTTGTCATCCCATAAAAGATCTCTGACTTGATGATAAAATGTTGTACCTTTACTTAGTCTTTTATTAATTTCAGGGTTGATATCATTGCTTCCATTAATAAAACTACACAGATACGTAAACTGTTCTACATTCTCTAACCGTTCTCCGTGTATGTTCACTTGGCTTCTCTTTTTCTCTTTTCCACAGTGCATGACTATAGCTTTCTTTTTACTGATCACTATTCCAAACTCCTTCAGATTTTCATTCCAAATGTCCAGTCTCCTTTCTACTTCATTTTCTCCCTTTCCCCAAATCACCACATCATCTAAAAATACCAAAGCATTCACTTCATCACTACTGATACTCGGTTTTACACGTTTTATGATTTCATCCATCAATATAATAAACAATAATGGCGACAGTGCACTTCCTTGCTTGAGACATTTTTTGTATAAATGTTTCAGAGTCACCACTCCTCACTTGTACACTGCTTTTACTCTCATGGTACAACATTTTTATCTTGTTAATTCATGATTTTTGTACATTACATGTTTTCTCTTAACTGTATCAAAAGCTTTTTCCAAATCCAAAAATACGAAAATGATTTCCTTGTTCCTTTCCAGGTGTTTTTCCATTATCCTTCGCACTGTAAATATCAATTTTATTGCTGATCTATTCGGTCTAAAGCCATGTAGTTCTTCCTCTAACTGTGTTTCTATTATATCCCTCAGTCTTTTGTCTATGACTTTCTCCATTTTTTTTAGCCCATGTGATAATAGGGTTATACCTCTATAATTTTCACATTTCTTCCTATTTCTTTTTTTGAACAATGGTACAAGACTTCCTTGTTGCCAATCTTCAGGTATCCTTTCATCCTTCCATATGGCATTGAGGGCTCGGTATAGCCAGTGTAGTCCATTGCTTCCTGCTGCCTTAATCATATCAGCATTGAATTCGTCTTTTCCACTTGCTTTACCTTTGATCATTGCTTTCACTGCCCTTTCAAGTTCCAACCATGTTATCAGGTTTTCTTCTTTTTCTTCATCTGTTCTTTCCATTTTCTTATCCTTCTTCCTCCAAGTAGTCATCCTCATTATAAAGTTTTCAAAATACACTGAAGAAAATGGAAATTGCAACACCCAGAAGGAGTGGTGCTACATTGCTGCAATTGAACAGGCAGGACGAGTGTTCAGTTGTGATTTGATGATTATATTTTCAGGTCCCCCTGACCGCAAGTTTGGACAACAATCAATACAGGATTTGCCCACCACAAGCTGCAATACATTGATGAATTCGTCGAGGCATGGAGTCAATAAGGCCCTGGATCGCTTCCTGAGGAATTGTGGCCCATGCTTGCTGCACTGCATGGGTCAGTTGTTCCAGAATTGTGGGTGGCTGAGGACGGTTGGCCAGTTGTCGACCCATCATGTCCCACACATGCTCAATAGGACTGAGGTCCGGGGATCTGGCGGGCCATTCTAAGGTTGTGATGTCGTGGAGAGCTTCTCTGGAGATGCGTGCAGTGTGAACCCGGGCATTGTCCTGCTGAAACATCCCATTAGCAATGTTCGCCATCATAGGGACAACCACTGGATTGAGTACCCTATCAACGTACTGTCGAGCAGTCATAGTGCCCTCAACAATCACATTTCACATTAAAGCCAATAGCTCCCCAGACCATAATGCTTGGTGTTGGCACTGTGTGCCTCTCGACAATGAGATCTGGGCAGCCCCTCTCCCCAGTACGTCAGCGCACACAATTCCGGCGATCACTGCGGGCAAGACAGAAGCGCGATTCATCACTATGCCATTCGTCGACCCACGTCGATCTTTCTCGACACCAGGCCAGCCTTACACGTCGCTGTTGAGAGGTCAATGGAACACCTTCTGCATGGACACGGGCTTGTAAGCCAGCTGCACACAGGCGATTACCAACTGTTTGTTGTGTAACGTGGGGTGCCACAGCTGCTCGAATTTGCACTGCTGTTGCGTGGGGTCCCATCCGGGCCATCCGAATGATGCGGCGATCCTCTCTCACAGTTGTCTGTCGTGCTGGGCCTGTGCCAGGTCTACGAGTGTGGGTACCTTCATTTGACCACTGCTGCCATACACATTGTACCGTAGATGCCTGTTGGCCAACACGTGCAGCGACAGTCCTTAGCGATAATCCAGCCTCACACAGCCCAATTATCCGAGCCCTCTCAAACGGCAATAGTTGTTGATAGCGTGCTCTTCTCTGTCGTCGAGGCTTGTTTGACGGGGAACACTTCACTGCACAGACTACAAGTCAACTACACTACACCAGAGTCCGTTTACTGGAGTTGATTCCTCCGCGACCAATCACGTGGGGAGGCCTGTAGCAACAATCCGATGGATCTGAAACTTTGATCGTTTACATACCTACATGGCATCATATCTTGAAAATCAACACAAACGACCAATGTCTTCATGGTGTTGCAATTTCCATTTTCTTAAGTGTATTTTACCATCACCTTCTAAAGGCCCTTTTCATCATGTACTATGGATCCATCTTCTCCCTTTAATGCCTTGATTTTTCCTTGATTTATTCTTTCCGATTTTATTAGTCTGTATAATAGTTTCTGATTTCCTCGACTATCTTGCTCAATTTTGTTTGTAAACTCTCCCCAACATTTCTCCTCTTCTTCCTTGATACTCCTCTTCACCTGTAGTTTCAATATTTTGTATTCTACATGTAACCTTTCTATCTTATTCTCATCCCTCTGATACGCTTTTTGCTTTTCCTTATCCATTTCTTTCTTCACCTTGCTCCTTTCTTTTATTTATTTTTTATTTTGCCTGTCCACCATCGTGTCTCCTTTCCCTTAACCTTTGCTTTTGTTTTCCCGCATACCTCAATTGCTGCTTCCACAAATGTCTGTCTTAAATTGTCCCACTCTTCTTCTCCACTTTGTATATCTGTGTTAGGCAACTACCTTTTTATACAGTCTTGGAATGCCATACGTTTATCCTCCTCCTCCAATTCCCAAATCCTGTTCTTTGGTTTCTTCCTCAGTACAGTTTTATGGATTTTTACTTGTTTTAATTCCACAATTAATAAATAATCTATGATCACCTTCCATACTTTCACTGGGGATTATCATCGTATTCAAGATGTATCTTCCCCATTCTCAGTCTGTTATAAAATCGATGAGTTTTCCATGCTGTCTATCCCAACTATATTGGCTGATCTTATGGCTATTCCTCTTCATAAACCATGTGTTCTTTATTATCAGGTTATTTCTGATACAAAAGTCCAACAGTTTCTCTCCATCTTCATTTCTATCGCCATACCCATGTGTGCCCAGTACATTCTCATATCCCATTCTATCAGTTTCCACGTGGGCATTCAGATCTCCCATTATCATGATCCCATCTCCAACAATATGTGTTTCCTGTTCATTGAGGAAATCTTCTTTATCTTCCACGCTACATCCTGTCTGTGGAGCATACCCCTGTACTATTTTCAATAGTTCCTTGTTTACATGTATGTGCATTATTATAATTCATTCATTTACATACTCAACTTCAGCTATTGGTTCAACATTCTGATTCAGTAGAAATCCCACTCCATTTCTCTTCCATGGTTTCCCATTTTCACACCAGGCAAATGCCGGGGCTGTACCTTAATTAAGGCCACGGCCGCTTCCTTCCAATTCCTAGACCTTTCCTATTCCATTGTCGCCACAAGACCTATCTATGTCGATGCGACGTAAAGCAAATAGCAAATAGCATTTCTTTTCTCTTTACTTTTACCCATCCAGTATAAGGTGTACCCCTTTCTTAGTTTTTTCATTCCTTTCCCTTTCCTTTACTTCACTTAATCGCAAGATGTTGAGTTTTCGTCTCTCCATTAGGTCAATCAATTAATTTTCTTTCCCATTCATTGTTAAGATATTTATTGTTCCAAATCAGGTTTTGTTCTCTGATCTAACACGTACATGAACATCAGCATTACCATCATACTGTGCAACTGTAGCCAGAGACTTGTTAATTCCATTTTTGAATCACCATACGAGGCTTGTATTATAATTGAAAGCTAGTACAAATTTACTCATCTGCAGACCTGCTAAGCCTAATGCATCTGAGGATTTTCTTTTAGGGTTTACTCCCTTAGCCTTTGAAGATCCCTCTTCTCCACAAGGCAGTGGTTTCATCTTCTAATTTTCCCCAGAGAGGATGGGTTACCTCATCCACCATCTTTGCTATTCCAAAGGTCTCCTTCTCTGCCTATGATGCTGTTAAGGTCTTCACCTGTAACCCTGGGCATGGATTCCACATTGTACCCTGTGAGACTGGGTCCCTGACTGAACTTAGCTCTCCTTCACACCGGACTACTAATGTGGATGATACCCCCCCCCCCCCCCCACAACATCGATGCACCAGACAAGAATTACTCAAGTACTCTTGGTCAAACAGGTAGGGACCCTCTTAGAGGCAGCCCTGCCCAGGGAGTCACGCCCCTGCCTATGTGATTCCCAGAGCACACTGACCCGGTGTGTAACATCTGGTAAAGGGTCCCAGCTCAGGGTAACGAGAGAAGACCTCATGAGCAGCAAAAGCGGAGAATATGATTCGGTACGGTGGAGCTGGCGGACGAGGCAACCCATTCCTCTGGGGGTAGTACAGATGGAACCCACTGCCTTGTGGGATGGGGAGGGATCCTCAAAGGCTAAGGGATAGGCCTAGCAAACCAGTAAAAGAGCTTATTTGTGGTTGTTTCAAAACATTATTATTATTATTATTATTATTATTATTATTATTATTATTATTATTATTATTATTATTATTATTCACTGGGGCCATCAAGGACCACGTTAAGTCTTGTTGCATTTGACACTGAACTTGGCCTTCTTTAGAGCCCAAATTTCCCTCATTCTTTGTGAGTGGGCCTGCTTACGCTCCTCTGCCCAAGGGGCACCGTGTCTTCTCTTCGGTTGCTCGTCTCGGTTTAGCCCGTTCATCAATATTTTCTTGCAGAAGAGATCTCTGTTAAGGGTGTCTTCAGCTGAGATATGTAGCATTTGCAGGTCTTCTTTGGTATTTCTAAACCAGGGAATTGTGGTTTTGGGGTTTGAATCAAAAAAGTGAAAGATTTCTTTAGTTAACTTTCTTCCGTCCATTCTTTTCAGATGACCGTAAAATCGTGCCCGTCTTTTTCTGATTGTGTCGGTAATTTTCTCTATTTTACTGTAGACTTCCTTGCTGGATCTCTTTCGATGGATTCCATTTCTGTACTTTGATCCCAAGATTCCTCTCACAATTTTGCATTCTCTTTTCTCCAGTTCTTCAAGGAGTCCTTTGTTGGCATTTAGAGACAGGGTTTCGGCTGCATATAGAATTACTGATTTCAGAACTGTTTCATAGTGATGTATCTTGGTGTTTTGGGAAAGGCATTTTATTTGTAGATTGTGCGGGATGTTTGGTAGGCTATTTCCAGTTTGCGTACTCGTTCCTGAAGTGCTTCTTTGTCCAGTCCATTTTTCATGATGATCTCACCCAGGTATTTGAATTTGTCTACTCGGGTGATGTCACCGTATTTTGTATGGAGTTTTGGTGGAGCCTCTTTGATGTTAGTCATTACTTCTGTTTTCTCAAACAATATCTGCAGACCAGTTTGTTCAGCAATTTCCTTTAAAATTTCAACTTGAGCTCTAGCGGTTTCTATGTCGTTTGAGAGAACAGCAATATCATCGGCAGATGCTAAGCAGTCTGTTGCGATCCCCTTGGATTTGGTTCCTATTCTCAATGGACTGCAGTTGGTTTCCTGTAATCTCACCCGCCAGGTTTTGATGATCTTTTCAAGAACACAGTTGAAGAGTATCGGGGATAGCCCATCACCTTGTCGGACTCCTGTTTTGATGTCAAAGGAATGCGAGAGACATCCGTGGAACTTCACCTTGGATTTTTTATTGGCCAGGGTGGCTCTAATTAATGCCAGCAGTTTCAGATCAACTCCAAATTCATTTAAGATGTTTAGCAGGACTTTCCGGTCAATGGAGTCGTACACTTTCTTAAAGTCCACAAAGACAGACACATACTGCTTGGACCTTAGTGTACAATATCTGATGATCGTTTTGAGATTTTGGATCTGTTCAGCTGTTGAGCGACCTTTTCTGAACCCTCCTTGGTATTCACCTATTTGATGTTCGACTTGTGCTTCCAAACGCTCCAGGATGGCAAGTGATATAGAATTTTGTAAGTTACGGGTAGCAAAGATATTCCTCTGTAGTTGTTGATGTTCTTCATGCTGCCTTTTTTGTGTAATGGATGGATGAAAGCTATTTTCCAATCTTCGGGTAGGGTCTCCTTGTTCCAAATTTCTTCTATTTGCTTTTGCGAGACATCAAGTGATTCCTCTGGGGCATATTTCCATAGTTCTGCTACTACTGAGTTTTCCCCCAGTGCTTTGTTTTTTTTTTTTTGAGACGGGCAATGTGGCACTTGATTTCATCTCTGTTGGGTGGTCTGGAATCTGGGTACCTGAGTAAGGGTTCCTTGGTCTCAATGGCGCTTTGCGGTTTAGAGCAATTAAGTACATTCTTCAAGTAATCTGCCAGAATGCTGCAATTTTCTTCATTTGACGTCGCCAGTGTGCCGTCCTTTCGCTCAAAGCATAGAGATGGTGGTTTATAGCCAATGAGTTTGCGTTTGAAGGCTCTGTAGTACTCTCTGCTTTCATTCTTCCTAAAGTTTTGTTCTATCTTTTCAATGAGAGATTTTTTGTATTTACGTTTCTCAGTTCTGAACACCCTAGCTGCTTGGGCATGTTGGGTTTTGTAGGTTTCCCAATCATTTTCTGATTTCGTAGAGTAGTACTGTTTCCACGCATTGAGTCTTTCTTGGAGGACTAATTCGCAGGTACTATTCCACCAGGCATGCTTTTTGCTTCTCTTGATTTCTGCAACGTCTTTGGCGGCCTCAACAAGGAGACTTTTGGCATTGTTAAAGTCACAGTCATTTGGTCTAGCCTTCTCCTGGAACTCCTCGACCCTTTGCCGAAGTTTATCATCGTGTGATCTGTTTGGTTGTCTTCCTTGTGTTTGCAGGAATTGGTTTGAATTTGATACGAGACATATAATGATCTGAGGCCACATTGATGCCTTTCTTTACCTTGACATTCATAATCTCAGGGCTGTTTCTCCTGGAGATTGCAGCATGATCAATTTGGAACTCTCCGAGAGCTTGGACGGGAGAGCGCCAAGTCATTTGCTTTCTGGGTAGATGGCGAAAGTGGGTCGACATGACCTGCAGGTTGTGATTTTTGCAAATGGACACCAGTCTTTTGCCGTTGGGATTGGTTCTTTTGTGAGCAGGGTAATTTCCTATAACTTTCTTGTACTTCTGTTCACGTCCTAGTTGTGCATTGAAGTCACCCAAAAGAAGCTTGACATTGTGTTTGGGGATTTTGTTTAATTTTTCACCTAGTAGGTCCCAGAAATTATCAACTTCGTCTGGATCAGACTTGTTCTTATCATTTGTAGGAGCATGTGCGTTAACTAGGGCCTAGGTTTTGTTCGCACATTTAATTGTGAGTATAGACAATCTGTCATTCACAGGTTCGAAATTTGCAACCGATTTAAGGATCTTGGTTCTATCAGCAAACGCGGTTCCAAGCATCACAGCTCCATTGAGGATTCCTCTTTGCGCTTTGCTCTTGAAAAATCGGTAGCCTTCAGATTAAAAAATCTCTTCATCTGGGTACCTTGTTTCCTGTATGGCCATTATGGATATCTGATTTTCGTGAAGAGCTTTGGTGAGGGTTTTCGGCTTGCCAGTTTGTGTAAGTGAATTTATGTTGAAAGTTGCTAGAAAGGTTTTAGATTTTGGCCTGAGTTTTTGACTCTTCGGGGTACACCGAGACTCTCCGTCTCGTCTCTTGCATGATGTCGAGTCTTCCCCAGAATCCAAACGAGACCCGTGCGCCGTGGCGTTCACGAAAAGGGATTTATCCGAAGATTTACCCCCTGGGGTATGTTTCTTGAAATGTTGTGCCATCATGCTTTTTGACTTGACTTTGCTTTGGACGGGTACCCATCCTTTTACAACTAGGGTTGTTAGCCCTAGAGGTTGCCTCAAGATGTTTTCTGGCTTCTGGTCATTTACCAGTCTTCACCGTAACCCTGGCAAGGGACCAGTTTTTTTTCACGGTGGTATTTTATTTCCCTAGTACCCTCTGACTCTGCTGGCGGCAGAGCCAGCGAGCTTCCCCAATTCCAATGGGATGCGCCCGATGGAGGTAACCGGTAAATCCCCACACGGGTATTATTATTATTATTATTATTATTATTATTATTATTATTATTATGTTTTCTCATTTTAGCAGACTAGATTTCATGTCCCGCAGCAGTTTGACTTCAAAAATGGCTATCCTATTCCTCGCTTATGCACTAGTGGTATCGGCCAAAAGCCTTTGGATGTGGAATCTGTTGGTTACCTCAAGAGTCCTGACTTTACCAGGTAAGAGGAATAGAATAATAAACAGAATGGTGATAAATCACCATCGTCTCTCATTTGTGGCTCAGTAGTTCAGTCTGTACATAAAACCTTTGTGGGCTTCAGCTTAGCCAATGTTCTATCTCTTTTGTGGTCGGCCAACATTCTGAATTGTAGAGTGCGGTACAACAGGATGGATGGCGGTACGTTGAATATTCTATCTGAGGCAGTCAATCATCCAGCATTCACAGGTAGTGTTTGTCATTCATTCCCATTCCTCTAGGCTGCACTATTCCTTTCATTGTTCCCTGCGATTTGTTGACTATCTTTAACAGCCAAAGTCCCATGATATTTAAATTTCGTCCATTGCGTAGACCCGCATCATCAATTTGAATTCTTCTCATTTCTTGTGAGTCTCGCCTCATATGTTCAGTTTTCCTTTAGTTGAGTTGCTGGCCACATTGCACCAGTTGATCATTCCATATTTTGTATTTAATGTTGGAGACCACACTTGTTTTTGGCTCCTAGGATGATGTTGTACACATAGGGAAGGTCTCCGTTATTGGGTGGTGGAAGTCTGCCATAATAATGCTCAATACAATAATGAACAGAAGTGCTTATAGGTCCAAGCCCTGGTGGCCAGCCGCAGTGGCGCTAAAGGTTGTGGTCTCCCTGTTTTCTAATGTAGGGGATTCGATCCCAACTTCTGTCAGTAAAATTTTTCAGGATGCTTAAATGTAACAACTCAATATCGTTGACTTCCAGTTTGTTAAGGAAATCTTGTCGGACAGAAGTCTGACACCTTGGTGTCTCTTAAGACCTAAAATAATTGCAGGGATGTAAAAAATAATGTTATTATGTAGTGTAGTAGATATTGACTGTAATTTGAACATCATTGGGCACTCTTTCAGTGGCTTGGCTATAGCTGTTGACACTGCAGAAAGCAGTTGCACTCAAGCAACTCTGAGACACTGTATTATCGAAGTTTGAACTAAAACAGACCCTATAGTCCACAATTGAAGGCCTCCTTGAGCTCTAAGAAAGTAAGGTGGATAGGCTTGTTCTTCTCAAATGTTTATCAATTAAGCTGCACGTCATGGATTAGACGAGTTGTGTTGTAATGTTTCGCCAAATCATCTTGTGATCTTTTTCTTTTTTATGTTTTGAAGATCTTGCAAATCCTTTGTCATAATTACATCTGAAGACCCTCATTGTATGCTAAAGAAGTCAGATAGGGGTGGGGACATTAACAAAGTGGTCCAGGTCTGTCCAAAGTGGTGCCCGTGGTATACTTTTTTTTTAGCATCCTCCAAACGAAGATTTAATTATACCAGATATATTTTTTAACATACAAGTAATAGTACAATATTTCCCTGGTATTCTCACAATTGCACTTCGCCTCTTTCTTTTCTTAGTTCTAACTGTACTCATTCCATAGACCACATCCTCCAAAATTTCAGAATATTCACTCAGGTGCTGTGTGCTCTTGAAATACGACATGTATTGCGACAACCCTGTTCATTTTAAATCCTGCTTCCTGTTGCATTATAGAGAAAGACTGGGGGATGAGGTGAATATTTCGGACCCTTGGTATTTCCCAGTTAGAACACCTTCCAGGAAATGATTGCATTGTGAATGTTTCGTAAATCCTTCCTTTTCAACATTCTTACAAAGCAACTGCTGTTCACAGCCATGGAACAGGTAGTTTCACAAAGTCCTCAGTTAAATTTGGATTGTATCGTGACAAGTGGTGGTGTGCTTGTTACCTGTAAGTACATTTTATTCGCTCTTCTCTTTAACTTACAGATTTAAACATTTATTTTTATTCATTGAAGAATGGAATTTTCAGAACCCCATTGGGCAGTACTACACAGTTCCCTCGTCCAGGATAGGTGATGTAAAGAAATCCTGACCAGATCTCTGGATCATTATTTCAATCTTCATTAATATTTTAACGTAGGATGCAGACAACGCAGATACGCTAAATAGTTATATCTCTCATCAACATTGATGGACGTCTCCATCTGACATATCATTAAATTACAAGATAACTGATAATTCAACAACTTAAATCTAAGTTAATCTTTGTTGTAACAGAAAACTTCAAATAACACATCATATAAATCTTAACTATTAACATTTATACAAGAAATAATTACATAGATTAAAAAAAATAAAACTTAGAGAATAAGTTTGGAAATTAATTAATATTTGTTCTTCTGGAATGTATTAATCATCTATGCTCATATTATTTTCATTGATCATGTTGTTATCATAAATGAAATGAGCTATTGTTCATATTTAATTAGACACTCATAAAAAAATTTGATAAAATGCATTTTTAGCATGGGAAGTTATTGGTTAAATTAATATGGAAGATCATTCTGTACACCAATTATTGATGATTATTGCTTAGAACAAGCTTGTTCAGAAAATATTAATAAAATGGTTTGTTAGCATTTCAAGATACGCTTCCGGAAAATGATAAGTTTCTCTATCGATAGCACAAATCTGCTTTTTCTATTTAAATTAAGTTATTATATTGCTATCATCATATTTGATATTAATTCATTATTAAATGCAAATTATCATTGTATGTAACTAATAAGGTAATAATATTCTCAAATATGCCCAAATATATCAATAAATGACCTAATGTGTGAGTTATTCAAAGTATTTTGCCTAGGGAAGGTCATCTTTGAAAACACTATGTAATATCTATTTTCAATTATATATGCTATACAATATAGTAATAATTATCCATGTCAACCTGCGTTATACCATCATTATTTTGAGAAAATGATTTCAGACTAGATGTATCAAGTTAAAATATCCAAGTAAGTAACTATCAACCTTATAGGGATTCCTTTTGATTATCTTAATCTATAATAACATTTCATGTATGTGTTATCACGTCACCATTAACATATGATATGGATTCTCGGACAGTACATTATCATTGCATAATGAACATGTATGATCCTACTGTGCGTCAATATTTCTTTCACCGGGCAAGTTGGCCATGCGGTTAGAGGCGCCGCAGCTGTGAGCTTGCATCCGGGAGATAGTGGGTTTGAATCTCACTGTTTTCCATGGTTTCCCATTTTCACACCAGGCAAATGCTGGGGCTGTACCTTAATTAAGGCCACGGCTGCTTGCTTCCAACTTCTAGGCCTTTCCTATTCCATCGTCGCCATAAGATCTGTGTCGGTGCGACGTAAAGCCACTAGAAAAAACATTTCTTTCCTAACATTTCAAATACATCATTTACATCTCATATTTTGTTGTAGCATTACTTATTCCTTCAATATATTCTCCATTTTCTTCATATAACATTATAACTCATGTTATCACATATTTCTTCATATTCTTTCATACATTTCACATATGTATCTTATTTGATGCTTAAATAACCTTATATTGAAATATTCGTGGTATTGGATCAATATCTTCTCAAATAACATTCACAAGTCTTCAGTCTGCCATCATATCCATATCTAACATGTACAGTTATCCTAACTTAGTATGGTAACATAAAACCTCTGCATATCATAATATCACTTGGCATTGCATATCGAAGATCCTAAATTATTCCTGTTATACACTTCACACATGATATGGTATAAGATGGTTAATTGGGATTCTTTGCTCTCATTGATACAGTATTGTCACTTTATTACATTATTCCCTAACTGGGGTTTGTCTTACTTCTGATGAAGACTACCTATTCCCTTATATCATCGGCACATATAAATCACTCGCAAGAATCTAATATCATTTAAATCATTCTGAAGACACTAAACACATATCTATTACTGTGGGCTCTAACTACAAAATACTAACCTTGTTTCTATTTATCGATATATACATTTTATTAAAGAAACTGTCCGACTCGTTGGCTGAATGGTCAGCGTACTGGCCTTCGGTTCAGAGGGTCCCGGGTTCGATTCCCGGCCTGGTCGGGGATTTTAACATTCATGGGTTAATTCCAGTGGTCCGGGGACTGGGTGTTTGTGCTGTCCCCAACATCCCTGCAACTCACACACTACACACAACACTAACCTCCACCACAATAACACGCAGTTACCTACACATGGCAGATGCCGCCCACCCTCGTCGGAGGGTCTGCCTTACAAGGGCTGCACTTGGCTAGAAATAACCACACGAAATTATTATTATTAAAGAAACTTATCTTCTTCCGTCGCTTTCTGGAATGGTATCTGTCATTTGGTCATCCTCTGCAGCTCTGGATTCTGGTCATTCTGTTTGGCCGGTCATCGTGATGTCATCCGGTACCAGGATTCATCTCTGCCATGTTGGTCCAGCTCGAAATCATCCAGATAGTCGATTTCGATCTCAAATCTTCTTAGACAGCCATGGTGTCCTTCAAAGTCTTTCATAGAAAGTCGATATATATATTTAGATTAGACGTATATTAAAGACCAGAATCTTGATGATGGCACGGACATTAAAAGTATATTGCATTCTATGGTCTACTGGACTAGCCGTTCTCTGTCTACGAAGTTGCACGAATCTTGATAATTCTGTTCGATTCCGCTCCGCTAGTAGAAAAATATTCTTGGCAGAGAATCCTGTTCCGTTCGGTTCGATTCGATTCTCTGTAAGGAGAAGGAAAGAAAGTCTTAAAAAAGTAGTGAAACAAAAAGAGAGAGAGGTCTTCTATTTGACAATATTAGAGAGTGGACTAAAGGCTCGCTCCCACCTAGTAGAATCGAATCGAACCGAACAGCTTAAAATTAAATATTAACTTAAAATTCCACTCGACCGCTCACATCTAGCGGAACAGAATCGAACGGGATTCTATGAAAAAGCAATAAACGTATTAATGCAAAAAAACTCTGGTAGGAACACACCAGTTGTGCAAAGAAACAATTCAAGGAATTGTGGATGAAAAGAATGGAACGAACGTGAAGAAGGAAGAACAGATGAAATTAGGTGCCAATGTAGAAGAGGTAACCAACCATACAAAGGATACAACGGAAATAATAGATTCGTACCATATTACAGACCTGGTAACAGATTCAGAACAAAGAGAAATAGATTCAATTACAGAAGAAGACCAACATGTGAAGGCAGACAAGAAAGAAATTATAAAGAAAAAGAATATATGAATAGAAAATACATCCAAGATCTGGGAAATGCAAACCAAAATAAAGAACGATGGGAACGAGCTATCAAATATCAAGATGTGAATGGTGACATAGAAGGTGCCGATATTTTGAGTTACAAAGACATAAATGAAAGGAGCACGAGGAACACAGATTAAACCCCAGTGCTGAGTCATTTAATAATAACTTAGTATTCAAACTTATTTGAATGTTGAATACGCGATGAAGCTAAGTTTCGACGGTAGGCCTACTTCAGAGTTACTGTACTGCAATTTCAACAACTATTTCAGATAGTAGAATTTAACAGAAAAGTTCAGTTTTACAGAAGGAAATGCTACATCAGATGCAATGGGAGTCCGTGATCATTTTTGAAACTACTTTAATGCAGTAGATTGCGTCCCGTGGGAGGATGAAATCATTAATCGAGGAAGCCTCAACATTCCTTTTTATTATTTTTTTACAATTTGCTTTACATCGCACCGACAATGGCGACGATGGGATAGGAAAGGGCTATGACCGTGGCTTTAATTAAGGTACAGACCCAGCATTTGTCTGGTGTGAAAATGGGGAAAACACGGAAAACCATCTTCAGAACTGCCGACAGTGGTTTTCGAACTCACTATCTCCCGAATGAAAACTCGCACCTATGCAACCCTAACCGCACAGCTCACATACGACAGTTTGAAACCTAGGGAATGCCACTTACAAAATCGTTCACTGAAAATATAATAAACATTTAAAGATACGTCCTATGTGAGATGTGATGTCAATTATCGTACTGATATACTGTATGTGGACTCCAACATAACATGATTTTGTGATGAAGTCAACAAAAATTATGAAATAAACTGTATAGAGAATACAGTAACCTACCACAAAATTGAATATGCTAATAAGTTTGGTTTTCCACAGCCTTGCTTATATCCTCCAAGGCATTATTTTTTACGTTGTTGCAGTAATGCTCCTGGGTTTTGTAGTAGAGGAAATTCTATTTTTGAACTAAACTAATCCATTTTTCCGTGTCTAGTATCAATAAGTTAAATAAACAATCACAAAACAGAACATTCCCGACCGTATCCAAGAAACAGCTGACTCTCCAGCTGAAGCTGATACACATTTGCCGGCTTCAATGCGTCCATATTTTCAGTTAGTTTCTTAACCTATTCTTCTTTCAGACTCTGTGTGGAATTCCTATTTTGTGATTTCCTATTAACTTCCTCATAAATTTATTTATCCTTATTCACCATTATTTCTGTCATCTCGCTTCATAGATTTATAATATCTGTTTTAATCTCTGTGATTTATGACCTAATTTTTCCTACTTCTGTTCTCACGGTCTCTTTTTGCCTTTCTTCTATTTTTCTTATCATTTCTCCTGCTTCTTCTGTCCTTTCATGTTTATGACTATCTCCTTGTTTGTTTCCTTGTTCTTCTGTTGGAATTCTTCCTGCTTTTGCTAGAATTCTTTATTCTCTTCCATCTGCTTTTGCTGGAATTCCTCCTCTTCCATTATTTTCTCTAGTTTTTCGTCCTGTTTCTTCATTTCCTTCAGGATTTCCAATATTCCTCTTTGTTCTTCCTTTGCCTTTTCTATTTCTTCTTGATTACTCTTTATCGCTTCATCCCGTTTCTGTTGTTTGTCTTCTTGAACCTTCTGATACTCTTCAAATTGTACCATCATTTGACTTAAGTTTGCCACCTCTGTGTTGGTAATTGTCTCTAATTGTTTATAATCCTCTAAAATTTCTATTTTTACTTTAATTGCTTGTACTATACCTGTATAAATCTTATATGCTAAATATTATTTATAGATCTGTATTTCTGAAATAATGAGTCGACTATCCGGATTCATCCTTACTGAATGATATCTACCATTCTGGATCTTATAACAAACCTTGTCCTAGTTTTTATCAAAATTTAACTCATTTCAATGTGATCATTACAAAATTTTATATTATTTTTTCTACCATATTCTTCTAAAGTTTTCCAATGTTTGTCTACTGTTGTTACAACATTACCATGTCACCATTAACATATAATACGGATTCTCTGATATCTGTTATCCATATTCTTTTCTGCTTGTGCTGTTGGACATTAATATTTCTTTATGTTTCCACGTTATCTTTTGCTCCACTCTTGGTTTTTTACTTGTACGTTGGTTTTTGCTCCAATGTTGGGCGTTAATTTTTTCTATATATTTCCACATCATCTTTCGCCTCACTGTTGGGTGCCAAATTATCTTTATAAAACCTTCCCACATCTAGGATAGGTGTTGTAAAGAAATCCCAACCAGATCTCTGGGTTCATTATTTCAATCTTCATTAATATTTTTAACATGGGATCCAGACAATGCTGATAGGCTAAATAGTTCAATCTCTCATCAAGATTGACGGACGTCGCCATCTGACATATCATTAAATTACAAGATAACCGATAATTCAACAACTTATATCTAAGTTGACCTTTGTTATAACAGAAAACTCAAATAACACATCATATAAATCTTAACTATTTACATTTATTCAAGAAATAATTACGTAGATAAAAAAATAAAACTATGAGAATAAGTTTGGAAATTAATTAATTAATTAATTAATTAATTAATTAATTAATTAATTAATATATAATAATTAACACAATTGAAGTGAGCTATTGTTCATATTGAATTAAACATTCATAAAAAAATTGATAAAAAATGCATTTTTAGCAGGGGAAGTTAATAGTTTAATTAATCTGGAAGATAATTTTATACACCAGTTCTTGTTGATTATTGCTTAGGACAAGGTTGTTTGGAAAATATTAATAAATTGGTTTGTTAGCATTTTAAGATATTCTTCCAGAGAATGATAAGTTTCTCTATCGATAGCACAAATCTCCTTCTATTTAAATTAAATTATTATAGTACCATCATCATATTTGAAATTAATTCATTATTAAATGCAAATCATCATTGTATGTAACTAACAAGGTAATAATATTTTCAATAATGCCCAAATATATCAATAAATGACCTAATGTGCAAGTTATTCTAAGTATTTTGCCTAGGGAAAGTCATCTTTGAAGACACTATGTAAGATCTACTCTCAGTTATATATATATTATACAATATAGTAATAATTATCCATGTTAACCTGCGTATGCCATCATTATTTTGAGAGAATATGATTTCAAACTAGAAGTATCAAGTTAAAATATCCAAGTGAGTAACTAATCAATCTTATAATCTATAATAATCTAATCTATGATAACATTTCATATATGTGTTTCCACATCACCATTAGCACATAATACGGATTCTCAGACAATACATTATCATTGCATAATGAATCAATGTGTCAATATTTCTTTCCTAACATTTCAAATACATCATTGACATCTCATATTTCATTGTAGCATTACTTATTCCTTCAATATATTCTCCATTTTCTTCATATAACATCATAATATATTCACCATGACTCATTTCATCTCATATTTCTTCATATTCTTTCATGAATTTTGCATATATACCTTTTTGACGCTTAGACAACCTTATTTTCAAATATTCATTGTATCGGATCAATATCTTCTCAAATAACATGCACAAGTCTTCAATCTGCCGTCATATCCATATCTAACATGTACCATTATCCTAACTTAGTATGATAACATATAACCTCTACATGTCATAATATCACTTGACATTGCATATTAAAGATCCTAAAATTATTCCTCTTGGTATACACTTCAAATATGGTATGGTATAACATGGTTAATTGGGATTCTTTGCTCTCATTGATACAGTATTATCACTTTATTACATTCCCTAACTGGGATTTGTTTTACTTCTGATGAATGCTACCTATTCCCTTATATCATCGGCACATATAAATCATAATACCAATATAAATGGTCCGTTATTGGACATTATAAATTTTCCAGCTAACTCATTCTTGGTTGCCAGCGTTTCGCCCTCGTGTGCTAGGGTGGGCTCATCAGTTGGTACCTAGCACACCTACCAATACGCTGGCTAGTGCATACCGTGGGGGCCACTGCGTAGGCTAACTGGAGCCACCGGCAGTGCCAGTGCACTAAGAGACTTTGTCTCATCAGCAAAAATTGATGCCTGCTTGGCCATCAGATTATATAGATGTTGATTCCCATAGGGAATCTGAAATATTTGTCCTGAATGAGTAAATTTATAATACCAATATAAATGGTCCGTTATTGGACATTATAAATTTTCCTAGGGTGGGCTCATCAGTTGGTACCTAGCACACCTACCAATACGCTGGCTAGTGCATACCGTGGGGGCCACTGCGTAGGCTAACTGGAGCCACCGGCAGTGCCAATGCACTAAGAGACTTTGTCTCATCAGCAAAAATTGATGCCTGCTTGGCCATCAGATTATATAGATGTTGATTCCCATAGGGAATCTGAAATATTTGTCCTGAATGAGTAAATTTATAATACCAATATAAATGGTCCGTTATTGGACATTATAAATTTTCCTAGGGTGGGCTCATCAGTTGGTACCTAGCACACCTACCAATACACTGGCTAGTGCATACCGTGGGGGCCACTGCGTAGGCTAACTGGAGCCACCGGCAGTGCCAATGCACTAAGAGACTTTGTCTCATCAGCAAAAATTGATGCCTGCTTGGCCATCAGATTATATAGATGTTGATTCCCATAGGGAATCTGAAATATTTGTCCTTAATGAGTAAATTTATAATACCAATATAAATGGTCCGTTATTGGACATTATAAATTTTCCTTAGGGTGGGCTCATCAGTTGGTACCTAGCACACCTACCAATACGCTGGCTAGTGCATTGGACATTATAAATTTATAATGTCCAATAACGGACCATTTATATTGGTATTATAAATTTACTCATTCAGGACAAATATTTCAGATTCCCTATGGGAATCAACATCTATATAATCTGATGGCCAAGCAGGCATCAATTTTTGCTGATGAGACAAAGTCTCTTAGTGCATTGGCACTGCCGGTGGCTCCAGTTAGCCTACGCAGTGGCCCCCGCGGTATGCACTAGCCAGCGTATTGGTAGGTGTGCTAGGTACCAACTGATGAGCCCACCCTAGCACACGAGGGCGAAACGCTGGCAACCAAGAATGAGTTAGCTGGAAAATTTATAATGTCCAATAACGGACCATTTATATTGGTATTATAAATTTACTCATTCAGGACAAATATTTCAGATTCCCTATGGGAATCAACATCTATATAACATATAAATCACTCGTAGGAATCTAATACCATTTAAATCATTCTGAAGACACTAAACACATATCTATTACTGTGGGCTCTAACTACAAAACACTAACCTTGTTTCTATTTATCAATATATACATTTTATTAAAGAAACTTATCTTTTTCTGTCACTTTCCAGAATATCTGTCATTTGGTCATTCTCCACAGCTCTGGATTCTGGTCATTCTGCTTGGCCAGTCATCATGATGTTATCGGGCACCAGGATTCATCTCTGCCATGTTGGTCCAGCTCGGAATCATCCAGATAGTCGATCTCAAATCTTCTTAGAAAGCTTTTTTTCCCTTCAAAAGCTCAGTTGAAAAGACAAAATACATTGATGAAATCAGCTGTGACATATTATCATTTTCAAAGAATTCTAACATAATTTAACTATTTGATTTTGCTTAATATTGCTTAGTATAATCTCAGTTGCTATTAGATCTCCAATATGTCTGCTAATATTTCAATTTTATCTCTTTACAGAATGACCTTTTCTAGTTACTGGTCGTTTAGGCTGCGATATATTGAATATCTGCTTTTATGGTCACGGCCTTGTCTTTGTAGTTTTTCTATGCCACTGCCATTTGATTTACAGGTTTTGTATTTTAATATTTTACATATATTATTTAATCCTTTTATATATTCTTCTATAATATTCATGTTTAGACTGTATGTGTTTCTTTCTTTTCTTGAATTCTTCTCTCGTTGATATCTCGTAGGCTTTATGCAGCTTCTTGCTTCGAACATGTCCAGCCTCTTGAGTTAGCTTTTCATTTGTGATTTTTTTAAGCAGTGTTGGTCTTAACAATTCAAATATCTATTTTGTCTTGGTCACTGCCATCATGATCTCATTCATTCTGCCTTTGCATTACTCTCTATTTCCTTGACATTTTATATAATTTATTCATTGTGTCTAACTTCATTACCGGTAATCACATTCATCTTAATTCAATAGAGCTTAATTTCTGGAATGGTGGAATGTCACAGTACTATGCATCAACCGGCTAAGCACCAGTTTAAAGAAAATGAGATTTTGGTGCAATGAACTACGTGTACACATGATCTTGGCACCTTATCTTTAATAAGTCTTAATTATGTAGAAGAACGTAATCGCCATCATCTGAATCAAAGATTTGTATTTTGCAACAAACGACTATGAGCATAGATCTTTGTAAAAGCCGAGCTTAGCTCTGCATCGAACGTGTAAGCAACATATTCCCACTCTTACATTATTGAGGTATAACTGACAGTCATGAGGAAGGTTATTATTTTCAGCAAGTTTGTTGTAGTTACTGTTTAACACTGTGATCTAAATCGTGTATCCAGTATTGTATCAAAGCACTATATTGTTACTTTTGTGCATTCTATACATACATCTTATTCAGAATAGCCCAAAACATTATCGACATGATTATAAATCTTGACATAATTCCTGTAACTCCTGGGTAGAGCATAGGCCACATACAAGAGCTCTCCATCTGACTCGATTTGCTGCCACTCTCTTGATTTTCTTTCCTTCCAGGACTTCCCAGCTGTTGGCAACTCTGCCTCCATTGTTCACTGCCATGTTATCCTTGGTCTCCCCCGTCTTCATGCTCCCTGGGGATTCCACTCAAGAGCCTGTTTTGGTATGTTGTCAGGGCCTCAGCAGCGCAGGATGTCTCCTACCCAATTTTGTTCTTTTATCTGGACTTCAGCCATTCATTGCTGGGTGTGCTCTCCCACAGTTCTCAGTTCAATATAATGTCTGGCCATCACACTCATAGGATGGTTCTCAAACACTTGTTGATAAAATTCTGGACTTTATGAGTTTTTCTCCAGTTCCATGTCTGACAACCGTAAAAGAGTAAAGATTTCACGTTGGACTCAAAGATCCTCTTTTTCATCTTTGTCCTAAATTCCTGAGACTTCCATACTGGTCGGAGCTGGATGAAGGCCTCTTTGGCCTTGTTGACCCTATTTTGGACATCTTCATTTGTCCCTTCCTTTCTAGAAATAATGCCTTCCTAGGTAACAGAAGTGGTGAACTCGCTCTATCTTTTTTTTCTCTAGTTTCAGCAGGTGCATGTTTTTGGCATTTACCCGTAGCTCCTTTGTCTTGGCATTGTTACCGTAAATTTTAGTTCCACCGTATATGCTTCCATTTGAAGGTATTCCATCTTCTCGGACATATGTCTGAATAAATGTGATAATAGACATATATCATCCACAAAGTCCAAATATTCTAAACATTCAGTTAACTTCCGCTGTATTCCTCTCTGTTTTTCTTCATTGACCTTTCTCATGACCTGGTCCAGTGTCAGCAGGAATAGCATAGGTGAAAGCAGGCATCCGTGTCTCACTTCTGACTCTACCTGAAAGGCCTTTGAAAGGTCTCCATCATGTTTCACTTGACAGGTATAACCTCTGCATAACATTTTTACTATGTTAATGATCTTCATTGGGACCCCATAACTCCGCATTGCTCTCCAGATTGTTTGACGCTATACACTATCAAAGGCCCTTTCAAAGTCAACAAATGCCAAGTACAGTGGGGACTGATATTCCATTGTTCGCATAACTATGATTCTTAGGCTGTTAATTTGGTCTGTACAGAATCAGTGTTCTCGTGAGTCCCGCTTGCTCTTTCTAGATCTTGGTCTCCAGTGGTCCTCTCAGACTATTCAGTATGATTCTGGACAAAACTTTACTTGGTATAGACAAGAGTGTAATTCCTTGCCAGTTGCTGCAACATGTCAGATTCCCCTTCTTTGGTAGTTTTATCAAAATGCCCTTCTTCCAGTCTTCCGGAAGTGTCTCTATGTTCCATATGCCTTCAAGCAATAGCAATAGCATCTCAGCAGTGATCTCATAGTCTGAATTTAGCACCTCAGTGGTAGTGTTATCCACACCAGGTGCTTTGCCTGTCTTGCAGCTCTTCAGTGCCTTTATAATCTCGCTCTTCATCTGTGGATTAATATTCCCTCTCAGTTCTGGGACCTCTTGATGATCTGCCTCACATTGATCCTCCTGTTCAACAACTGTGTTTTACACTTCACCAAAATGATCCTTCCATGTCCTCTTTTGCTCTTCACTATTCCTAAGCTGTTTTCCCCTTACCTGGATTTTACTGTCCTGCGCTGATTGAATTTTTTTCCAAACAGCTGCTTTGTGATGTTATAGAGCTGTTTTGAGTCTCCCCTGAGTGCTGCCTCCTATGCCGTCTCTGCCAGTCCTTTTACTTGGTTCCTTCTATAATTTATTGCTGCTTTCTTTATTTTTTGATTCAGTCCATTGTATTGTTCCACTAAGCTTTTTTTCTTCATTTCATCTTTGCAGGTGTTTAACTGTGCTTTGATATCTCTTCTCTCTTCTATCTTCTTCCAGGTTTTATCTAATATCAAAGGCTTTCTATTGTTCTGCTTGAATCCCATTATCTTCTCACTTGTTTTCAGGAAGACTGATTTTATCCTTTCTCATCTACCATTCACTCTTGTTTCTTTTGGGTCTTCACCTGAGCCATCAAGATCAAGAGCACTATGCCTGTTCTTTAGCTCCAGTAATTCCTTTTTAACATCAGTATCTTTCAGTTTTCAACATTAAATTTCCTTCTTCCACTTTGTTTTTTTACTTCAGCTTACTGCAGCAATCTTCGTTTGACTTCTGCAATTACCAAGTGGTGATTGCTTCCACAAGCTGTGCCTCTTTTGTTCTGAGTGTCTAGAGGGACGGTCTCCACACTTGGCTGATTGCAATGTTGTCAATTTGATTTTGTGTTCTCCCATTTGCTGAAACCAATGTAACTTTGTGCCATGTCTTGTGAGGAAAGATTGATCCACCTATAACCAAACTGTTATCCAGGCAAAAATCAACAAAGCGCTCACCATTATCATTCTGATCCCCCATTCCATGTTTCCCTAGTACTCTTTCCACTCCCTCATATTTTTTCAAATCTTGGCATTCAGATCTTACATTATTTTGATCTCTTTCTTCTTGATTTTTGTCGGGACGCTTCCAACCTGTCCATAGAAGTGGTACTTGTCTTGAGGATCTGCTGTTTCTGTAGGTACATAACACTGTACCAGGTGAATATTTCCAACTCTTGTCTTGAACATTACTGTAATGATGTGGTCTGACACTGGGTTCCAGTCTAGAAAGCATTTTCGCTCTTCTCTTCTCAGAAACAATCCCACTTCACGTTGATGGTCATCATCTTCTTTCGTTCCTGAATACAACAGAGTCTTACCATCTCTCAGCATGATGCTCTCCAAATCCATTCCATCATATTTCACTCAGTTCAAGAACCATCATCTTATAGTCATTCATTTCCCTTGAAATCTGTTCCAGCTTTCCTGCTTCCTACGTTGTTCACATGTTCCAAAAGCCAATTTGAGTCCATGTTTTCAATCCAAAAGTTGTCATTGAGATATCCATCTGTTTTACTTCTGTATGCGTTTCTGTAATGTTTCTTTCTCAGGTGTGCAGTTTATTAGCCCACAGCACCCAAAGTCCAGTGGAGGGACTGCCTCCTGTAGCATCTGGACGTGCTGATTTTCTGCTAGAGTTTCTATCCTTAGCCTTTGAAGAACCAACTCCATTTACTACTAGGCAGGAGGTTCACCAGAGCCCTGTTAGCCGCTATTTTCAGGGTTCCTGTAAGGCCTTCACAACTACCCTAGCGGTCCTGGGGCACACAATGTCCGCATTATACTTCGCCCTTACAGCCACTCCCCTACTTCTAACGTTGCCCATCTCCCACAATGTGGACGAGGGGTTGGACTTATGGTAGAAAATTATAAATCTGCCTCTAATAAATGAGACTTGTACTGAAAAGGAAACTCACATTCATTGCAGTTATGTTACAATATTATTATGTAAGGGGCATTCGAATGAAAACTGAACACCCACTACAACATGACCATGGAATGGTTTTATTTAAAACTAATTACCAAATGTGTTAAGACGTTTATCCCACTGTTAGATGAGATGATCAATTCCAGTTTTGTAGAAAGGGGTAGGTCACTGACGGATCCACAACCGCACCCACTCTTACACTTCCTTGTCCAAATGAAACCAACCTCCATGAATGCCTTTCTTCACGTCGCCAAAAAATGTGAAATTCACGAGGTGAAAGATCTGAGCTGTACAGAGGATGTTGAAGTGTTTCTCAACCAAATCGCTGAAGCGTAGAAGTCATGGTTCGATTGGCCTGTCCTTGGCGCACATCATCTTGCAGTGATGTGCGCCCTTCTTGGGATCTCCTGTGCCACTCGTGCACATTCGTTATGGACATGCAGTTTTCGCTATACACAGCAGACATGCGATGATGAGTTTTGCGTACTCCAGCACCCTAAGCCACCAGAAAACAAACCACACTTTTCTGCTCTTCTTTCCTTGCCTCCATTTCTACAGCTGGACGAACACACTAGAACAGTCCGCGCACCAACGAAGACATAACCCAACAACTGGGTGCACCTGTGAGTTGTCACTGTGCAGGTCTCCTACCACAGCGATGGCAGTATCGATACATAACAACAGTGTTGCCACCTTTCGCGTGGAATGTGTGTTATGGCGGGTGTTCGGTATTCATTTGAGTAATTACAAGTAACAACTCTCATTATTGTTCCGTATTGAAGATGACGTTAGGCATAGATATCAAGGATAATTTAATAAAAAACCACCTATTCAATACTTTCCACGTTTAATGTGGTTATTATCTACATGATTTTATGTAGACTTATTTGGTCAGGTACATGTTTCACCCATTATTTTGGGCATCTTCAGCCTGTAAACAACCTTTAGGTCAAGGTTTGGGACCTTTTTAACCAATATAAACTACCTATATATACACTATATACAACATATACATTATATACAATATATACAAACATAAGTTAATACAGTTAAGTTTTTTGGTCCTAATCTATCTAATATGGAAAATGTCCAAAACTAAAATGGATCTTCTTTTCGGTGAAGAGGATTGCATATCGGGGTTTATGTGACCCCTGTAACATATTAAGTTCTTGACGTATCGTGTCTGGTGACAGGATGTGTCGTCAATAATAAGTGGAGATTTGAACTGATTGTAGGTTGGTCAAGATTGAAAATATAAATTTAAATGTGTTTTAACTTGGCAGTTCTATTCTGGTTAACTTAAAATGTTCAAAACTAAAAATAGAATGAAACGGATCTTCTTTTTTGAGAAGGGGTTGTATTAAAACTGGAGCTTGTTTGACCCACGATTTTCATTTTCATGTTCTTGACGTAACTAATATTTAAATGTGTTGTCATGCACAAGTGGAGATTTAAAAGCTGATTGTTGTAGGTAGACTGGTCAAAAACGTTGTGAATGAAACTGTTAGCGTCTTGACTTTGGGTCTCATGTAACGTCAAGGAATTGACAAGAGTACAATATTTAGCTGTTTCATAGTTTTTGGCTGCTGCTTAATTGGGAAGAAACATCCTAGACACTTGATACAGTCTTGTGTGAAAATTGTTCCCGTTGATGTGTTGCTTGGTCTTTGGGAGGGATCTTAAAATATCTGTAATGAAGTAGAAAAATAATTTTGAATTAAAAATTTTGAGCACGCGTTGTGATAAAATGTATTAAATTAACACCTCTTAACTGTAAAATGACTTACTTGTTCAGTTAATACTAGATGGACCTGTCTGTTCCGGCAGCGCCTGTCTTATCACCATTTCTACTCCTGGTGTTGTACTGGTGCGGTAATGGAGGGGCGGGGCATGGAGGGAGAGTGGGGGTAGGCTGGTCTATGGGCGTGTGTGCTGTTGCTGGAGGGGAGTTTCTAGAAGCAATATGGGCGGGTTTAACTTTTGGCATGATGGATGAAGCATTTGAGTGTGGAGATTTAAATAATTGAGGGATTTTGTTTTGATCTGAATTCACAATATTAATTAATCTAGGTGTTAATTCGTACAAAGGATTTTTAATTTCATTGACGTCGTTGAGATTTTTATTTTTATTGTAGGTTTGGTCTAAAAAGATGTGTAGGTTTTCCAGTTCATTCATTAATTTCCCTTTACCTATGCTTCTAATGATGGTAAGATCTTTCTCTATGGATGTAAAGTGATGGCCCGTTTCTCTCATATGTTGGCTCATCGCTGAGTACTTATTGTGTTTTTGAGCGTTATAATGTTCCAGATATCTCGTGTTAAAGCTGCGGCCAGTCTGTCCGATATAAGAAAAATCACATTGTGTACATGTTAGTTTATATATGCCGGACCTTGAATAATGGTTGCTATTGTGATTGACCTTGTTGTGGTTAAAAATATGTTTCGATTAGTGTTAACTGTCCTGAAGGCTATATTGATATTGTGCTTCTTTAAAGTATTTGTGATCTGATGAACAGCTGGGTTGTTATATGTAAATGTGGTGAAACTAGTTTTTTTAGGTTTTTCTGGGAGGAGGTTAGTGTACAATTTAATTTTGATTTTATTAATCAAACGGTTGACCATATCTATTTTAAACCCGTTGAGTTGAGCAAGATTCCTTATGTACTTCAGTTCAATTTTTAAATTGTTGGGAGAAAGAGGAATTTTTAAAGCTCTATAAATTAAATTATAGAAAGAGGCTTGTTTTTGGGACTTGGGGTGTAGGGATGAATTCATAATAGTTAAGGGAGAGTGTGTAGGTTTCCTGTATATTCGAAAATCGAAGGTGTTATGTCCGCGTGTAATAGTTAAGTCCAAAAAGTTTAATGAGTTCCTAACCTCATCCTCTTTAGTAAACTTAATATTGGGGTCAATTTTGTTTAGGGACTCCAAGATCTCGTCACTATTAGTGACATTTTTGTCGAAAATTATGAAGGTATCGTCTACAAATCTCAGCCATAAACATACGCCTTTTATTTGTGTTATAATTTTTGTGTGTTCTATTGTGTCCATATAAATGTCTGCTAAGATGCCAGAAAGAGGGTCGCCCATCGCTAAGCCTTTTTGTTGGTAAAACTTTCCATTGAAAGAGAAAAAGTTGTTGCTTAAGACAAAATTTAACACCTTCATGAATTCTTCAATTTCCATCTTACTAAGGCCGCTGTGTTTATTGATATTATCACTGATAATTCTTACAGTTTCTTTGGTAGGGATGTTTGGGTACATATTTACAACGTCATAGGAGCACATTGAGTGATTGGGGCGCAGCTTAAACTTGTTTAAAATTTCGCAAAAAGTGAATGAATTTTTTAAAGGGTGTTTATTATTGAATACGTAATGTTTTTTTAGAAAGCTGTGAATGAATTTTGATACTTTATAGGTGGGGCTGTTTCTACAGTTTATGATAGGGTGTATTGGAATGTCCATCTTATGAATCTTTGGTAAGGCTCTGGCTGTCGGAATACTAGGGTTCATGTTAAAAGGTTTTTGTTGTTCTTGTTCATTGAAAAGAAAGTTAGAACTTCTTATTAGAGTTTTTAGATTTCGCTGAATTCTCGTGGTTGGATCTTTGTTGACTATTGTGTATGTTTTGTCCTTAAAAAAGTCTTCTGTTTTTTGAATGTATGTGTTTTGATCTAGGAGAACTGTGGATCCTCCTTTGTCCGCTTTTGTGACAATAATGTTGTTGTCGTCTATTTTCTTTTTTACGTTCTGGATCAATTTTTTGTGGTCGAAATTTGAATATGCGTTTATTTCTTCCGCTAGTTTTGGTAGTTTCTTTTTTACCTCAAATCTGGTATCATTTTGTGTTTCTAAAGGGAGTTTAGAAATGTTAGCCTCGATCTCAGCTACTGTGTTGATAATATGCGTTTCTTTTTTCTTGCTAGGCCAGTTATGTTTTAAGCCTTTATTCAAGATCTCCATTTCTTCTTCAGAGAACTGTACGTCTGTCAAATTAACTACTGTGGGTGTATTGTTCTGTGAGGAAGCCGCTTTTTGCGTGTCTGAACTACGTTTTGGTAATCGTGATTGGGACGCTTTTAATTGAGATAGTTTCTTGTCGAGAGTAACTTGCTTCCTATCCAATAAAGCAATCAGTTTATTGTCCACATGTAGTTGGAAAGAGTTCCATTCTAACTGATGTAAAGCCTGAGCTAACGCTAAATGAACTCTATATAACTGCAGATTTAAAAGCGACTTCTTTTTATATGACGCTTTAATTTCATTTCTTAACCAAATGTCGTTGACCTTGTTTTGAACTCTAATCAAACTTTGGTTAGATAAGTTTTTTCGCTGTGTAGGTTTCAAAAAAAATTTTTTTTTTTTTTTTGGGATCAATTTTAGTTCTAGACATTGTTTTAGAAAGGCTATGTCTTTAGTTAGTTTACAAATCTTGACCTTAAGGTTGAAGTACCTATTTAAACAGTATTTTGCCTGGTTGGCTACCAAATTACAAGTAACAACTCTCATTATTGTTCCGTATTGAAGATGACGTTAGGCATAGATATCAAGGATAATTTAATAAAAAACCACCTATTCAATACTTTCCACGTTTAATGTGGTTATTATCTACATGATTTTATGTAGACTTATTTGGTCAGGTACATGTTTCACCCATTATTTTGGGCATCTTCAGCCTGTAATCAACCTTTAGGTCAAGGTTTGGGACCTTTTTAACCAATATAAACTACCTATATATACACTATATACAACATATACATTATATACAATATATACAAACATAACATTTTTAGTTTTGAACATTTTAAGTTAACCGGAATAGAACTGCCAAGTTAAAACACATTTAAATTTATATTTTCAATCTTGACCAACCTACAATCAGTTCAAATCTCCACTTATTGTTGACGACACATCCTGTCACCAGACACGATACGTCAAGAACTTAATATGTTACAGAAGTCACATAAACCCCGATATGCAATCCTCTTCACCGAAAAGAAGATCCATTTTAGTTTTGGACATTTTCCATATTAGATAGATTAGGACCAAAAAACTTAACTGTATTAACTTATGTTTGTATATATTGTATATAATGTATATAGTGTATATATAGGTAGTTTATATTGGTTAAAAAGGTCCCAAACCTTGACCTACCGGGCGAGTTGGCCGTGCGCGTAGAGGCGCGCGGCTGTGAGCTTGCATCCGGGAGATAGTAGGTTCGAATCCCACTATCGGCAGCCCTGAAAATGGTCTTCCGTGGTTTCCCATTTTCACACCAGGCAAATGCTGGGGCTGTACCTTAATTAAGGCCACGGCCGCTTCCTTCCAACTCCTAGGCCTTTCCTATCCCATCGTCGCCATAAGACCTATCTGTACCGAGCTCGATAGCTGCAGTCGCTTAATTGCGGCCAGTATCCAGTATTCGGGAGATAGTAGGTTCGAACCCCACTGTCGGCAGCCCTGAAAATGGTTTTCCGTGGTTTCCCATTTTCACACCAGGCAAATGCTGGGGCTGTACCTTGATTAAGGCCACGGCCGCTTCCTTCCCACTCCTAGCCCTTTCCTGTCCCATCGTCGCCGTAAGACCTATCTGTGTCGGTGCGACGTAAAACAATTAGCAGACCTATCTGTGTCGGTGCGACGTAAAGCCCCTAGCAAAAAAAAAAAAAAAACCTTGACCTAAAGGTTGTTTACAGGCTGAAGATGCCCAAAATAATGGGTGAAACATGTACCTGACCAAATAAGTCTACATAAAATCATGTAGATAATAACCACATTAAACGTGGAAAGTATTGAATAGGTGGTTTTTTATTAAATTATCCTTGATATCTGTGCCTAAATTCATTTGAGTGCCGCTTATATAATTATGCATGCATTTGTTTTACACAACCATTAGGCATATATATTCTCAGATTAGAAATGAGATTGGCAAATTTGAGAGCCAGGGAGAACTAGGGTACGGTATTTGAATTTTATTATAGAAATTTCAAAATAAACGCAGAAATTTCTCTCCTCAACAGAACTGATTCAGGTCCCGTTATTTTGTCAGACACAAAACTACTAATGTTATGTTTATGATGACTGAGAAATCTTAAAGTGCCATAAACTCAAATAAAATATGATAGGTATACGAACCATGGTGCCCATATTGGGAAGTCTTCAGATTTCTTGTGCTAAGAATAACATATTTTACTGAGCAAGTTGGCTGTGCAATTAGGGTTGTGCAGCTGTGATCTTGCATACCAGAGATAGTGGGTTCGAACCCCATTGTCGGCAGCCTTGAAGAATGTTTCCGTAGTTTCTCATTTTCACAATCAATCATCTGATTTGAGCTTAGGGCAGTCACCTAGGCGGCAGATTCCCTATCTATTGTGTACTCAGTCTTTTCTTTAATAATTGTGAAGAATTTGGAAATTTTGAAACCATCTCCAAGCAGACCCGGCCAACAGCTGGAAACTGCAGATGATGATGATGATGATGATGATGATGATGATGATGATGATGATGATGATGATGATGATGAAACCATCTCCCTTGGTAAATTATTCCAATCCCTAACACCTCTTCCTATAAAGAAATATTTGGGCCAATGACCTCGATGTTAGGCCCCTTTAAATGACAAGCAAACAAATATTTGCTCCAATTTATCTTCATATTGTGATCTTTCCTACTTTTAAAAAACATCACTCAAACTTATTTGTCTACTAATGTCATTCCACACAATTTCTCCACCGCAGCTCGGAGCATACCACTTATTACAGGTCATTATCCTCATGGTGGTTCCGTATTGAACGATGTTATTCACAGCAATTGTAATAAGAAGTATTCAATTGAATAGGTGGACAAGAAATACTTCTTATTATAATTGCTGTGAACATACCACTTAGTTGAGCATCTCGTCTCCTTTCTCCAAAATCTTCCCAGCCCAAAATTCGCAACATTTTCTTAACACTACTCTTTTGTCGGAAATCACCCACAACAAATTGAGCTGCTTTTCTTTGGATTTTATAGAGTTCTCAAATCAAGCAATCCTGGTGAAGGTCCCATACACTGGAACCATACTGTAGTTAAGGTCTTACAAGAGACTTATATGCCCTCTTATTTACATCCTTACTACAACCCCTAAATATCCTCATAACCATGAGCATAACCCTTTATTTCAATAGCGTTTATATGATTACCCCCTTTCCTTATATTAACACCTAGGTACTTACCGTGGTCCCCATAAGGAATATTCACCCCATCGATGTAGTAATTAAAACTGAGAGGAGTTTTCCTATTAATGAAACTCACAATCTGACTTTTAACTCCGTTTATCATCATACCACTGCCTGCTGTCCATCTCACAACATTGTCGAGCTCTTTTTGCAGTTGTTCACAATCTTGTAACTTATTTATTACTTTATACAGTATAACATCATCCGAAAAAACCTTACCTCTGATTCTAGTTCTGTATTCATATCATTTATACATATATATATTTATTATATGTGTATATATATGTATATAAGGAAACATAAAGGTCCATTAATATTCCATTGAGTAATTCGCATCTTAACAATTACAGGATCAGATAATGCTTCCCATACTGTAATTCTCTGAGTTCTCTTTTCTAGAAATATAGCCACCCATTCAGTTACTCATTTGTCTAGTCCAGTTGGACTCATTTTTGCCAATAGTCTCCCATGATCCCATGATCTACCCTGTCAACTTCTTTAGATAGGTCAATCATGACACATTCCATTTGACTTCCTGAATCTAGGATATCTAGGATATCTGCTATATATTGCTGGAATCGTACAAGTTGAGCTTCAGTAGAATAACCTTTCTGACACCTGAACTGCCTTCTATTGAACCATTCAAACATATCTAATATAATCATAAATTATGCTTTCCCAAAGCTTACATGTAATGCATGTCAAACTGACTGGCCTGTTTTCTGGCTTTATGTTCAGTACCCTTTCCTTTATACACAGGGGCTCTCCATTCATTTGGTACAGTTCCTTCATGCAAACAGTAATCAAATAATTACTTCAGATATTGTAATATATCCCAACCCTTTGTCTTTAGTATATCCCCAGAAATCTTATCAATTCCAGCTGCTTTTCTTGTTTTCAAATTTCTTATCTTATTGTAAGTGTATTTGTTGTATGGTATGTAACTTGCTATACTTTGTTAGTATTAGTCACCTCTTCTATCTGGACATTATCCTTGTAACCAAAAATCTTTACATACTGTTGACTGAATACTTCTGCTTTCTGTAGATCCTCGCATATACACTCTCCTTGTTCATTAATGATTCCTGAAATGTCCTCCCTGGAAACTGTTTCTGCTTTAAAGTTCCTATACATAACCTATCATTTTTCACTAAAATTTGTATGACTGCCAATTATGCTTGACATCATATAATCCTTAGCCGACTTCTTTGCTAGATTCAATTTCCTAGTGAGTTCCTTCAATTTCTTCTTACTTCCATAACCATTTCTAACTCTATTTTGTTCCCACCTGCACCTCCTTCTTAGTCTCTTTATTTTTCTGTTATAATATCGGAGGTCTTTACCATGTCTTACCACCTTGAAAGTTACATACCTGTTTTCACATTCCTCAACAATTGCTTTAAACCCATACCACAGTCTGTTTGCATTTTTATTTGCCGTTTTCCACTGATCATCATTACTTTTTATAAATTCCCTCATGCCTGTCTTATCAGCCTAATAGTCCTACTTTTATGACCTTCCATTCTATCACCCAGGTCGATCCTGGGATTGAACCTTAATTAAGGCTACAGCCACTTTTTTCCCACTCCTAGCCCTTTCTTATCTCATCATCACCATAAGACCTATCTGTGTCATTGCGACGTATAGCAAATTGTATAAAATATATGTATATACGAAGGTATCCCAGAAATAAGGTCTCCTATTTTTTTATAAATACTAAGATCTGTTTATTTCTACAATGGTTTACATCAATTTAAACTTGAACATTTAGCTATTTTCTACATAATCACCATTTTGGTCGATGCACTTTTAGACGATTTTCAACAGTTTTTCCTGCCTCCCGATTATTCTATTATTTCTCCCGATTTTAGCTTATTTTGTGGTGAACTTCAAGCATTTCTTTTCTAATTCCGTTATTTCAGCTTTGTACACAAGTAGCAGGAGTCCTTCGCTCATTGGCCGCTTTTAAATAAAATATCAACATTGTCTTTTCCTTGAGTGATGGTCCAATGCAATGCCCCAGTATATACAAATTCTGTTCACGGCCCCTCGGTTACAAATATATCCTTTTTATTTTGCATAATTAGCATTTTTTTCATTTTTTGTTTTTTAATATTTTAAGAGCATTTTCTTTGATTTTAGAGAATTTTTAAGTCATATTTTGGAGATTTTGTCTCTTTAGGTCATTTTCTCCCTTTTGGCATGTTATCATATTATTTTATGAAATTACATCTTAAAGCCTTAACCAAAAGTTATACAAATATTAAAATAAAACATTTCAATATAATATTAAGTAGTCTTATTCTTGTTCTTTCCAGTCTTTGTTTCTGAATCATATTCATATTTTAAATTTTGTAGACTTTAATTTCATAAATCGTCTTTTATTATTTCGAGTTCTTTTCAAACTATTCCTTTTTTTTTTTTTTTTTCAGCCAATATTCATTGTATTTGTATTCTTTGTCTTTGAGCAGCCTACAAATAAAAGGGCTATATTATGTACTGTACTTTTAAGTTTGTGTCTAACCTATTATTTTCTGAAGGGTTTTTAAAGATTAATTTTTAAAATAATTTCTTACATTTTATAATGTATTTTCTTAATTTTTAGGTCATTTACTGAAGTCACTTTTAACATTTTTTAATATTCTCTACATCATCAACATTCAGGCCTTACTGATGACTAGGGGGCGGATTTCTATGACCAGTCATATTTTTTCCCTTAACATTATATCTTATAGTCTTGTATTTTCAACACGTTTCCAAGCATGATGTTCAAAATTAAACATGTTTTATTGGGCATATAAATGCATATTTAGGCTTCCTTAAGTTTTATGGCATATTTTCAACAAAATATCATTATAACGGCATATTTTGGTTATTTTCATTTTAATTTCATATTATAAAAATCAGAATAAGCTCTAGAAATTATTTTTCAGGGTAGACTGGAATATACTACTGAAGAACCATTATAAAGTAGTGTATGGAATGTTTCTAACAGGTAGGAGCTATTGTTTGCTAGCTGGGTCAATTCCTGGAAACCGGGCAATCGTTTACACGGAAGCAGAGGTAATTCTGCAGTTATTTGTCATTGTTCTTATCTCTCCCCTTCCCCTTCCCCTTCCCTCTTCCACCTTCAACATACTGAATGACCTTGGTCATTAGGAAGCTTCAGTCATTCAGTTCCTTTCAATATGCCTAAAACGAAAGTCTCAATTTGTGGAAAGTTGCGAAGTTTTGTTCGCGAGTTGGGTGAAAACATATTCAGTACGGATGGAGTGATATTATTCTGTAAATTGTGTGAGGTAAAAATTACTGCCGAAAAACGCTTCTCTATGCAACAACACTGTAATACTGTAAAACATAAGAATTGTGTAACTAGATATTCTGCACTCGAAAATAGGCAACGTCTGCTATTCGAAACCCTGACATCAAGTTCTCAGAGTTCACAATTTTCACAAGATCTCTGCAAGATGATGGTTTCGTCTAACATCCCTTTAAAGAAACTTACCAGTCGATGCTTCAGACAGTTTCTTGAAAAATATACAAAGCATCCTGTTCCCAACAAATCTACTCTCAGGAAGGACTATCTGACCCCTTGTTATGAAGAGATGTTGGATATAATAAGGCGTGGCGTGGGAGACAGTAAGATATGGGTTTCAATAGACGAGACCACAGATGTGGATGGAAGATATGTAGCAAATGTGATCGTTGGCACGCTGAAGGAAGACCGGCCTGGAGATACATTCCTCCTGACATGTGAAGTGCTAGAGAAAACAAACCATTCCACCATTGCAGTTCTCTTCGACAATTCAATGAATCTGTTGTGGCCAAACGGGGCAAAGAGAGAGCACATTTTTCTATTTGTAACTGACGCTGCTCCGTATATGGTGAAGGCAGCCAAGGGACTTAAAATGCTACACCCGAAAATGATACATGTGACATGTCTTGCACATGCCTTGCATAGGGCAGCTGAAGAAGTTAGAAGTAGCTACCCTGAAGTTGATAAATTAATATAGAACTGTAAGAAAGTGTTTGTCAAAGCTCTGCTTCGCGTTCAGAAATTTCAAGAAGAAGCACCTTCACTACCCCTACCTCCCAAGCCAGTTATAACGCGATGGGGGACTTGGCTTGATGCCGCAGTGTACTACTGCAACAACTTAGATGTCGTGGAGAAGATCATGAAGTCTTTTGATCCTGCAGAATCGTCCTCCATAAAAACCACTCAAGATTTATTTTCAAGCACTACATTAAAAGTGGACCTGGCTTACATAAAGTCCAATTTTAATTCTTTATCTGGAGCAATCACGCAACTGGAAGTTTCAGGTGCAGAACTAAGCGATGCACTGGATGTTGTAAAGTGCATTGAACAGGAATTAAAGCATGCGAAAGGAACAATGGCATCTAGGGTGTGTAGAAAATTAGAAAATATACTGGGAAAAAATAGCGGACTTGTGTACCTGCGTGGAATAAGTGACATTCTTTGTGGAAACCCTTCATCTGCAGATTTCCAGGAATTTTCTCCAAGTGATTTAACTCTATTCAAGTACGCTCCCGTTACATCATGTGATGTCGAAAGAAGTTTTTCTCGCTACAAGACGATACTCAGCGACAACAGGAGGGGATTCTCATTCAACAATCTTAAGATGCATGTGGTCATAAATTGCAACAATTCTGATAATGGAGAATAGATCAGGTATGAAAGTTTCATTCAAATAACATATGTTTTGTGTATAAATTAAAACTGATTGAATATTGAACAGTGAAATTAACTGTAGTGTTTATGTCTTCCACAGAGTCCGTCCTTGCCTAGGATATGCAGTGTAACCTTAACGAGTTCATGAAATATTCATCATTTTAGTTGATTTTGGGTTTAAAGATTTCGAAGAATTAAACATTTTTTAAACTGCAAATTAATTGCAGCCCGTAGCAATCGTAATAAAAGTGCTTCTATGTAACATAGATGCTATTCATTAAGTCATATTTTGAATTTTATAGGTCATATTTTTATGTTTTTTAGGTCATAAGTGCATACATTTTTAGGTCATAGAAATCTGCCCCCTACTGATGACAGTGTACTTACTCAAAAACTTCATCAATTTCTGCATAATCATTCACAGTACTTGAAATTTAATTGTGTGGTTATAATAGCAAGAATGACAGAATGAAAGTGGCATGATTATAATGTAGTACACACATCGCCGCAGCAAACAATGCTCTTCCCGCATCTCTAACTCATTATTGAACTTCACTAGACCTATTTCAATATGATATAATTGATGTGTCAGTATGGCAACCAGAGGTGCTAATGAGTTGAATTACTGACTGAAGGAGAAACTAAAGTTCAAAAATGAGCTAAAATCGGGGTAAGTACTGTTTCGTGATACAACAGAAGAAGGTACACATTTTCTACATCAAATGATTATAAAATATAAGTTAAGGTAATATAAATGTACAGTAATAAACCACAGAATATTTTGACTCTACCTATGTACATTATTGAGACTGAAAATGTGAGAAATTGTGTTTTATGATGAAAGTGGCATCTGTTTGTACATGGCCTTATGTGAAAAAAAAATGTAAAATGTTTTAATTAGCATGATTGACCAGTGTAAGATATTGATAGTGTTCAGCAGCATATACTCAAAGGAAGCTTTATGATACTCTCCTGTAAAGTAATAAATTTACAGTTTCAGATTTGTGATTTCTTTGCTTTTCTACTTTCACATTTTTGCCTAATTAATAGGAGGATCATACCATTATGACAGAACTAGCAAGGAGTTATAAGCAGTATTAAAGAAAAAACCGAATTATATGAAATTCTGCTGTAAAACTGAAACTCTTCATTGTCTGATGCCCATTATACATTTATGATAATAATTATAATGAATTATACCAGCTTCACTACATTTTTGGTGGTAAATAAAGTACCTTGTTCTGAGTGAGTTGGCCATGTAGTTAGGGTCGCGTGGCTTTGAGCCTGCATTTGGGATATGTTGGGTTCAAAACCTGCTGTTGGCAGCCCTGAAGTTGGTTTTCTGTGGATTCCCTTTCCATTTTCACTCCAGGCAAATGCTGGGGATATACCTTAATTAAGGCCATGGCCACTTCTTCCCAATCCTATTCCTTTCCCATCTTTGTGTTGCCAAAAACATTTGATGTGTTAGCACGATGTTAAAACATTAGCAAAATTTAAAAAAAGAAGGAGAAAAAAGCAGTACCTCATTGGAGTGCTTTTAACCATTGCAGGAATTGCTGTTCTCAACAACAGACTCACCACTGCAAAACATGTACATGATATACAGTAATTTGGACAGGGGGAAAGAATGAGAGGAATGCAAGAGTTACCATGCACACAGGAGACTGGTATCACAAAGGAAGAGAATATTTCAAGAAGAATTATATTCAGTAACACACAATTCCCAAGAAAAAATTATGTCCTGAAACAAGTACACCCTGCTTTACATGCAAAGAATGCCCAATCTGAACCATACAAACAAGGCATGCCAATACATTGAGTTATTAACTCCCCAAGCTAGGGAAATTCATGGACAAAGTAATTAGTAAAACATGGAACTTGATGCACAAACATGCTTAAAGAACAGTTAGGACCTAACACAAAAAAGTAAAGGCAGAGATGCCACAAAACTCATTTGTTGTAACTGAAGTATATACCAACATACCTGTTGCAGATCAAGTGAGGTGGCCATGCTGTTAGTGTCACACAGCTGTGAACTTTCATTCGGGAGATAGTGGGTTTGAATCCCACTGTTGGCAGCCCTGTAAATGGTTTTCTGTAGTTTCCCATTTTCACACCAAGCTGTGCCTTAATTGAGGCCACGGCCCTCACCTTTCCAAACCTAGCCCTTTCCTGTCCCTCCATCACCGAAAACCTTTGATGTGTTAGTGTGACATTAAACAAGTAGCAAAACAAAAATCCTGTTGCAGAAATGTACAACATATTGAAAGAGATCCCAGATTTGAAGCTTCCACAGTCTGTTGTTCAACCTGGAAGGAGAACTATTGAAAGAGATAGGAGAAATAAACTATACTACAAATGGAAACAGCATCATAAAGTAAAATAACTCCACCTTTGACAGCTAACACTACATACAATCTGATGGACTCCCAAGGGTTCATCCAGTCGTATAGGTACCGGTAGGTCCTTTGAGGGCCCAGTGCAGAAGGTCCAATTGGGGCCCTAACTATGATTGCCAAATGCTTCTTTTTTCTAGCTGATCAACAGTAGAAGAAGCCAAAACGAAGGGTTGAATTCCCTTACATGTGTCTACTACTAACTTCATGCCCTTGAACTGGTTGTCAAGTTGTAAACATATAATATCAATCATGGGATAACATGTTGTGACCTTAAAAATTGATTTTGGTTCAGGGAGTTTTTGATCTTCACTAAGCTCATCAAAGTGACTTTTCACATACAGATGACATGGTGAACATGCTATGACTTGCCACCTCCCATCATTCAGTCATTGCCCCGCCAGTAGGCCTATATTTTGTGATTTTCTTTTTAATTCTTTCGCGTGCAATTGCAGCAATGTTAAGGAATAACTTTAATTAAACATTTCATTGATGTGTAATTTGTTACAGAATTTTTTTTTTACCACAGGATACATTCAAATTCTTTTTGAACAGGAGCCCCACCTTTTTTGGGGGTCCGCATTTGGGTCCCCTGACTTTGTGGGCCCCAGTGCGGTGAATTGATTCCACCAACCTAGCTATGCCCCTGGGCTCACGTTTTTCACGCTATCTTGCCACATATTTCTAGAGCACATTGTACACACAAAATCCGGCCTGAGATTAGCATATTGGCAACAGCAATGTTGATGACAATATGCTCAGTGTCACTAATATCAGTGAACTATACATAGACTTAGAGTACACACTAGAATGTTAATCTGGCATTTCTATTATCTTCCTAGAATTGAAGCATAACCACAAACAAGAGTCTGGGTTACATTTTTATAAAAACTTTGTTATTTGTGGAATGAAGGTCTGTGATACCTCTTCCATGTATGTATACAGTTAGTTTTGGCTTACAATAATAGATTATATCACTATGAAGAAAATTCTGAAGAGAAATGTGTTTGACAATGGTAGAACAAGGGTCTATGTTGACAAGTAATGTGCCTGCTTCCTTTGCACCAAGCTACAACAATCACAGTGATCATCCATTCTACAACTTGTAGCAAGTGTTATTCCTTCTTTGGAAAGTGTATTTTTTCCCATTACCATAATGAACGTGCAATCCAGTAATAGCAATGATCGTGTGCACTTATCAACAAGTGTCATAAAGATGACCAAGGATAGAAAAAGTAATCAAAGTAAATGGAAAAATTTTGAGTGAAAACAGCTGTGGGATAGCCGGAAGGTTTACTGTCAGCAAACAATTGCTGAGGAATTTGGCATTATACCAAGTTATTTGCTTCAGATGTTTGGTTTTCAATATATTTTCAGGCCTAAGTATTTTTTAGTCATTGGTGCATTACTTTGAGTGATAAATATGATAAGTTAATAACAAATATTGTATTTCTATGTATCCAATGTTTATTGCATTGGTTTTTAAATAAGAATATCCAGTAAAAGTATACGTTTTGTTGTTGTTGTTGGTTTTTGAGAAAACAGTGGTATCACTTTCATGGATTAAAGGTCTGTGTTACTGTATATTACACTAGGCATCCCAACTCAACAAGCAACAATGGCCTTGGAGCTTGTTTTCACAAAACTCACGAGATGTAACATAGACCCTTGTTTGCAGATCTATTCACTATTACAAAAGACAATAACCAGAAACATAAATTCAAGATGTACAGTGAAAGTACTATGACTGGCACACTTCAAAACCATCCAATATGACCCAACTACTCAGCATTCCAACTTACGTTACACATACTCAATAACACACCACTCTTGCAGCAGATTGCAACTAAGGACTATGCACTATGAAGTAGGGGCTACCGGTATGTGGAAGTTGCTATGGTTTAAAATTATGCAATCATTGACAGCTTCCAACACAAATTAAAGAACTAAAACACAACACGCCTAAAATCTCAACAAAGAGACTTTCGTCACACTAACATATTTCATTGTTTATGCATCAAATCATGTCAAAACCTTTAGGAAATAAGACTACACTCAGATTAAGAGACAATACCTGTTTTACAGGGCTTGTTAGAAAAGTGACCTTACTTCTGGGATCTTGCCAAGACAACTATAGTTTGAATCCTGTTTAATGTGTGTGGAATTATTGAAATAAAAATTCACACACCTTTTGTTTGGATACCATGGAAAACTGGAGGTCCTGTGACTATAATCACAATATCACCACACACATAAACTACAAAGTTGCTTACACCCAATGTCATAATTCAGCCAACAAACATTATCCAGCACACAAACAGAAAGGAAAAACCTACCCCCAACCACTCTCTCTATAAGCATTAACTTTTTCAGTGCGGAGGTGCAATGCAAATCCCATGGATTATACGACTACATCAAATAAAAAATGACTAACCACAATGTATCAAATGTTCCTGTCCTGAGAGTTAGTTGGTGAGGACAATCATTCCCAAAATGTTCGTGTAAGCTTTAATTAGGTAATTCAGTTATGATCATAAGAAAAAGAAGTGCTGCCACTGTACTCCTTTATAATTATGGAAGTTTCCATTGGGCCTCATTTTCTACTTTGCCCAGAAACCATAAACAAATGTTGTCATAGCATGCCTAATATTTTTTGTTTGAAGTTCATAAAAATCTCTCTTTATTGACAGATTGAATCCTACCTTGATGTATGGAAAAGTGAAACGCTATAGAGTGCCCCAGTTCATCCCACATTTTGTCCGTTATGACAGCAAGTGTTTGACATTCTATGCCTTCTTCACACAGTCAGTTGATAATCCTATGGAACAATACCGTATCAGGAATGTGAAAATCATCTACTTCTTAGAGGATGATACCATTACTGTCCTAGAACCACCTGTTCAAGTAAGTGCAAATATATTCAGTTTCTGTTGCAATGACAATTGAAAAGATTTAAATTTTTGTTGTATTTTGTATTTGCTTAGAACTCTTAACATAATTCAGTCCAGAAACAATATCCATCATGCAAACATAGGAAGAAAAAAACCATCCCTAACCCCACTCTTGTAATGAAAGAAATTCTTATAATAATTATTGTAATTATTACTGACAGAGACATATGTACAGTATATATTTGGTGCCACATAACCATTTGCCAGGATCTGAAAAAGAAAGAAATTCACAGTATACTCTCTAGTCTATATATATAAAATAAGAGTTTTGTCTGTACATTGCTCAGAATTTGAAAAGAATGGTATTTCTGCATCGGACATGTCCACAGTAACAAGGAAATGCACTTTTTACTTTTCCGTAATGTCTGTCTGTCTGTCTGTCTGTCTGTCTGTCTGTCTGTCTGTCTGTCTGTCTGTCTGTCTGTCTGTCTGTCTGTCTGTACACGCATCACTAGAAAACGGCTGCAGAGAATTTAATCTAAATCGGTATGCAAAGTCGGGGAACAGGTCGCTACAATCTAAGCCATAAATAATTTTATTCACGCTGATAGAAATGGTAGTTTAGGGGAAGGCTTAAAATGTAATTTTCAAATATTTATGTTATTAGTGGTCCAATCTTAATGGGGAATAAGTCGCTATAATCTAGGTTATAAACCATTTTATTCACGCTGAATGAAATGGTAGTTTAGGGGAAGGCCTAAAATTTAATTCTCAAATATTTATAATATTAGTGGTCGTATCGATAAATACTACATAACCAAAGTTGTATAGAATTAAATTTCCGAACATTTATGTCGTATACATTTTAACCGTACCGGCTATGATAACACAGATATTCATGAAATTGTATTTTTGTTGCTAAGTCCATATCGATGCCGAGCCACAAGAAAATGGGTTAACAGAATTTAATGAAAATCGGTATATAGAGTCAGGGAATAAGAAACTACAGTCTAAGCAATAAACAATTTTATTCACCCTGAATAAAATTGTAGTTTAGGGAAAGGCGCCTAAATTTTAATTTTTAAATACGTATGTTTTTGGTCCTATCGAAAAGTACTATATAACAAAAGTTACAGAGAATACAAGTTCCGTTCATTTATGTTTTATTCAGTTTCACAGTACCGACTATGATGAGTGGTATTTCAGAGTCGGAAGAAAACCAAATGTGAAGGCCTACAATATCGAAAGCCCATAACATTGATCAACAATAACATTACATTGACCATTGTTTGTTGTGATGTTATTTGTCTCTTATGCTGCCTCTCAACTCCGATAGATGGGATTACTGCTGTGTACCGAGTATAATAGCCTGACTGAATATTGGCGGGAAATAGCCGGGGAGTTAGAAAACTTTCTTCTTTAGCATGCCATTCATATATTTTCTGATACAGATTCGATTACTACCCTGATGCACTGTTTTGAATGAGTAGTGTGCATACTTAAGGCAGAGGCTGACTAAGTAGTAGTAGTAGTAGTAGTAGTAATAGTAGTAGTAGTAGTATGGCCTGATCTAGAATAACAATTTAGGTCTATTCCAAATTATAGCACCACAATTCACAAAGTAACTCAAAATTCAACCCTGAAAAGAGCCGTTTCTTAAGAAAAGCTTCTTCCTCTTCACTTTTATTAAATTCTACATTCATTTTATTCCAAATTATCAATGAAGAGGGGGTTTCTCCTCTGGCTTGGAGGAAAAATTTGCCTCCAAGATCAGATAGATTTTTCCACCGCCAGTGTAGTGAATTGTTATTTTCCGACTCATGGGGTACTCCTAGGAAACAGATTAGTAAAAGGGCATAGTTTTTGCCCTGAGAGTCTTCATTATTCGACCCTATCCCCGCCGAAAAAAGATGAAGTGCGTTCACGAATCACGGCTGTCTGTGGCTTGGTCATTCCAGTTTTGGAACTTTGGACTGTTAGATGGGCAGTGTAGTCCTGTTCGTAAAAAGTGAGAAAATGTGTGGTGTTTCATTTCATCGAGTTTTTCATATGAAAGCATTGCTTTTAATCCCACCATTCCTACTGACGTCATTGTAATGTATGTTCATTTCAGTTGGGAGAACCACTAAGGCAATCTTTCTGAGGATGTAAAACGGCAGGTGGAGAGTGAGTGTCTACCATTATAAGAAAACTCCCCAACCTGGTTGTGACTGATGGTATGCAAGCAGGTCTACCATTACAGTAAAAATTCCCTAACTCAATCTTCATATGAGAAAAGATTTTTGGTGACTTCCCCATCGTGTTTCTAGGGTAACGTTAAGAGCTATGCAATTTAATACAATCTTGCTCACAACATGTACACTAGAATTCCGTATACAATGTAGAATTCCTTAGTGAAGCACGGGTACATCAGCTAGTTATTACATATAACAATGTTTATTAATCATTTCTGCATCTAGCCTATTTGTATTTTATATTATTACTATTATTGTTATTCTTTTTGAGTTTGAAGTTTGATTAATAACCGGAATATACAACAACAAATAACAGTTGAATAGAATAGCAATGAGTTCATCAGCTCAGATAACAGGAATGACTAACGTCAAACTTCATAAAAGCTAAGAACCGAGGTAAGTTCAGTAATATTAGCATTGATTGTGGATAGAACATCATCAGTTTCTTTCTCCCCATACACCAGAATACTCATGGGTAACTGTAAAGAATCCTTAAGCCTAGATGCGTTTGTTGCAACCGTACCACCAGACTGGACCTTTCTAATTGAAAGTTCATAAATTAGTTTTCCGTGCACAGATACCACGGAGCAAGGACTTCTCTAGTACCAGACATAATGACAGAAAATTTCGACAAAATTTGGAAAAATCTGGAAACAGATAAATTTTTAGAGTCAATTCCAAATTCTATGAAAAGTCATCAAAAGGGGCTCTGCTACCACTTGTTACGGTAATATCATGGATTGCAGAGGAGTAAGAAGGTGTGGACATGAATGGGTGGACAGAGAATAGATCAAAGCACAATTTAAAACACTAAAATTTGAAATTTTATTTCTTTCTGTTTTTTTTCTTTCTGAGTTTGAAGTTTGATAAATAATCTGAATGACCAACAAATAACAGTTGAATGGGATAGCAATGAGCTTGTCAGCTCAGATAACAGGAATGCAACCCAATTGCAACAGACAAATTTTAGGGGGATAGGGGGTCAGATTGCTCTTGGTAAACTGTCAGAGTGTAGTAAATATACAGAAAAACTAAAGTTGATGAGTTTGGGACTTATCTTAAATCACAATTTAGTTGTTGGATAAGTGAAGGGAGTAATGTGCATACACTTTGGGCTAAATTTAAAGGAATCATTTGGGAGGGAGAGAAGAGATTTGTACCTGTTAAGAAGGGTAAAATGACCTCAGACCCTGTTTGCTATACAAGGGAAATAAGAAAATTAAAAAGAAAATGTAGAATAGTAAACAGGAAAATCAAAGAGGGTAGGGAGAATAGAGAAACTAGAAAACAGCTAATGAGGGAACTGAATATAGTGAAAAAGGAAGCAAAAGAGAATTATATGAATGGCATACTTCAAGAGGGTAATGACCACAAAGGGAAATGGAAATAGCTGTATTCAAATATTAGGAATAAAAAAGGAAAAGGAATCCAAATTCCTACAATGATGGGAGAAGTGGGTGAACACTATTCAACAGATACTGCAAAAGCAAATCTATTTAGTAGGGAATTCAGAGATTCAGTAGAAGATTGTCAGGAGTTGGAAAAAGTAACAGAAGAGAGAGAGGGAGAGACACATAGGGAAACAAGAAGCTTCTCATTCGCAAATGAAGATATTTTCAGAGAAATCCAACTGCTTCAGCAAGGAAAAGCAGCAGGAAGTGATCAAATTACTGGGGAGGTGTTAAAGACAATGGGGTGGTACATAGTGCCTTATTTAAAATTTCTCTTTGACTATGACATAAATAATAGTGTAATACCAAAGGAATGGAAGGAATCTATAATAATACCAATTTATAAAGGAAAGGGTGATAAAAAGAAACCAGAGAACTGCAGACCAATCAGCCTGACCAGTATAGTTTGTAAAATACTGGAGAGTTTAATAGCAAAGTACATCAGAAGGATATGTGATGATAAAAATTGGTTCATGCAGAACCAGTATGGATTTAGAAAGAAATTTTCTTGTGAGGCACAACTGGTGGGATTTCAGCAGGACATATCAGATCAGTTGGATTCAGGAGGCCAGTTAGATTGCATATCCATAGATCTTTCCAAAGCCTTTGATAGAGTGAAACATGGAATATTATTAAAGAAATTGGAGGGAATAGGATTGGACGTAAGGGTTATACGTTGGATAAGAACATTTCTAAATTCAAGGGTTCAGAAGGTCAAAGTAAGAAATAATATATAACAGGAAGAGAAAGTTTGGAAGGGAATTGCACAGGGTAGTATAATCGGTCCATTACTTTTCTTAATGTACGCAAATGATTTAGGGAATAATATAACATCAAAAATAAGATTGTACGCAGATGACATAATTGTTTATGGGGAAATAAATAACGTTGAGGATTGTTCAGAATTACAAAGGGACCTTGAGAGAATCCAACATTGGGTTGAAGAAAATAATATGAAGGTTAATGGAGGCAAATCAACTGTTACAACATTTATAAACAGGAGCTTTAAAACTGAATTTGAATATACTTCGGATGAGGTAGTTATCCCAAAAGATGGCAAGTGCAAATACTTAGGTGTGAGTTTTGAAAGTAATTTGCACTGGAAGGGTCATGTTGATGACATTGTTGGGAAAGCATACAGATCGTTACATGTCATAATGAGGCTACTTAAAGGATGCAACAAAGAATTAAAAGAAAAAAGTTACTTAAGTATGGTTCATCCATTATTGGAATATGCAAACAGTGTTTGGGATCCTCACCAAGAATACGTAATAAAAGAAATAGATAGTCTGCAGAGGAAAGCAGCAAGATTTATAACAGGGGATTTCAGGAGAAAAAGTAGTGTATCAGAAATGTTAGAGGAAGTTGGGTGCAAAACTTTAAGAAAGAGAAGGTAGAAAACTAGACTTATAGGATTATATAGAGCCTATACAGGAGAAGAAGCATGGGGAGAAATCCGTGAGAGGTTTCAGTTGGAAAATAATTATATCGGCAGAACTGACCACAAGTATAAAATTAGAAGGAATTTTAGCATAAGCGATTGGGGTAAATTTTCATTCATTGGGAAGGGCGTGAAGGAGTGGAACAGTTTACCAGGGGTACTGTTTGATCCTTTTCCAAAATCTGTACGGATATTCAAGAAGAGAATAAACAGCAACAGAGAACATAAATAAAATGTTAGAGGGCATTCAACCAGTGCAGGTTATTGTAAATAAAAAATGTGTGTGAATAAATTAATTCCATCCCCTGGTCTATGGAGTTTGGACAGCCGAAGTAGGGGACTGCCTGTAGGGGTGAAATACAGTGGGGAATTTGAGGGCCCTGGGACCGCTACGGTAGCTGTGAAGGCCCTTCAGGAATTTTGAAAAATGGTGGTAAAAGGGGCTCTGGTTAAGATGCAGCAGGTCGTATGCTACTTAGGTTCCAAAATGGGTATTAATAGAAAAGTAAATAAATGCAATGTAAATTTTAATCTTATACCAGTTGTATAGTATTATTTGAAGTAATTCCACATACTGTATATGAGTTGACTATGCTTGTAAGTACAGGAGATATTATGAGTAGAATTTTGTAAACAATATAAATTTATTAAGGATGAGCTGTGTGTTTAATAGAAAAAATTGTTACGGTAGCATAAATTGTATAATATTGTATTCTAGGAAAATTTTCTTCTTCTCTTGTTAATTTAAAATTTATTGCTTGTCAATAATGTATTTTAGTGTACCATTTGCCACTGAGGTAGACCCCTCATTTGCAAATAAAGAGATTTTCATTTGATTTGATGACTTGCTTCAAACTTCAGGTATACAGTAATTTACAAAAAATGAGCTTGTAGCTCCAAATTTACATGCTTTCAAAGAGCACGTTTGCTCCACTCAATTTACACTCTAGAAGACTGAGCTCCAAAATTTACTACAGCCCGGCCTCTCAAAGGCACAAGAATCGTATCCAAATATTATATTAGATCACTTTGAAAACAGTGTTTACTGTCATTTCTGCTCAACAGTCTATTCCACAATTGTCTATAAAAACCTAGAATTTAAACAGGGACAATAAGTGCCTATTCTGAATGGTCTAAATGTACAGAAAGAAAAGGTTTAAGAAAATTGGCCATGAACAAAATGCTAGGAGGTGAAGCACCTGCACTCCTTTTGAAAACTTTCGGGAAAAACACTGAAAATCTTACATGGGCTTATGGCCCTAGTTACAGAGGCTAAGCAGATACTACAGAGGGTGACTAGATGGAGAAATATTAAGTTCCAAAATAGTGTTAAAAATTTAGAGTTTTAGGAAAACATAGTAACTCCCATACCAAGTTGAATGGGAATTTAAAGAGCGTGAACAGTCTTCTTTCCTTAAGTTACGTATTTTCCAGTAGGGATTTGAATAGAATCCTTAGACTTGCTTGAAAATTTACATTTAAGAGGAGATATTGAACTTTAGAAATTTACATTAAGAATGAAGTTTGAAATCTTCTCCTCAAGTTAACTTTCTGGAGCTATCGCATATTTAAATGATGTCTGCCATTACCTTGAACTGGTGGGCCTTCCAACAATGGGCAAGATTGCCCCTGCCTCCACTAACACTGTATATACTCTAGACTGGAGTGATGAAGAAGACAACATGACCCAAGAGCTCCCAGCTTTTATAGCAGAGGGGAAAGTTCCAGAACTCTCTAGGCAGAATGCCTGTACACACCCGATTTTAATTGGCTACAAAAAATTTCTGATTGGCTAATAATTTGAGGAAGAAGGAATCTGTAGGCATGCTGACAACTTCAGCACAAAAAAAAATCTACAAACTCTTTGGGTTAATAAACAAATAGAATAGAATTTTCCCTTGAAAATTAATTGTGCATCTTTCCAACACAAGTTGATAGTAGAGACATCTAAATATTAAAGGTCCAACTTCTTCTAATACATAGTTTTAGATTGATAACACAAGTGGCCTTAAAAGGCGCTCAGTTCAATTGCATGGAGAAGGTGTACCTCCAGTACAATAATAATAATAATAATAATAATAATAATAATAATAATAATAATAATAATAATAATAATAATTATAATTAATAATAATAATAATAATAATAATAATAATAATAATAATAATAATAATAATAATAATAATAATAATAATAATAATTACTACCCATATCGCTCTTCAACCAAACTTCTTCTCCATTTAAGTTTCCTGTGTTCCTTAGCACAATATCCACCATGGGCCTATTGCACTTCCTTCTCCCTATTCTATACACATCATCTATCTCCACCTTACTAAAGTGTATCTTTATTTTATTTTGCACCTTCTTGCACTCCATAAATAAAAATATTGTTCCTTCTTCTTTCCTGATATAATATTATTATTATTATTATTATTATTATTATTATTATTATTATTATTATTATTATTATTATTATTATTATTATTATTATTATTTATTATTATTATTATTATTATTATTATTATTATTATTATTATTATTATATAAATTGTTTATTACAGTTTAGGGATGGTGAATGGTGAAAGGACATGGCTTCACCAACACCATGGTGCCTCCTTCCCCAAATAAATTAGTGTAGTATAATAATTACAGTCATAGGGCAGTACTGGCTTAAATACAATTATTTTATTTACATAATTGGATACCGTTATGCATCATTAGACCAAGCACTAGAAGCTGGTTTTGAGATATTCACATTCATCTTTTCGTTTGTGTGTAAATTCAAGCAAACATAATTTTGCTAAATATGGTATTCCTTGTATAGCAAGATAATCAAGATAATTGATAGTACTTTCTCTCCAAATTTTTACATGTTTCTAGTCAGAGTACATAGAGGATGTTTCTGTTACATTGGTCAATTTACTTTTTGCCTCGCTCCTTCTCTTTCAGCTCCCATTTCTTCCTTTCTGACCATTTTGCCACTCTCTTTACCCCCTTCTCGTCCTGCCCTTTATTTTTCTTATCCCACAAGTCTTTTAACCTTAGGCTTCTTCCCCTACCCAGTCCTTCTCCTCGTCGTTTTCTTTCTTCTCCTTCCACTGCTCCGCTTGTGTGCATCGGCTCCAAACCATCCTTACTCGTTGTTTTCCCCATTACCTCTTCTTGCTCTGTGCACTGGACTTCGCTCACTTCCTCGCTGCTATTCACTGCTCCGTCATCACAATCTGAACTTGTCTCGACCTTCCTTTCATCAGCTAACTGGTTGCCAACCTGCTGATGTTTCTCATCCATTTCCTGTAGTTTGTTCACCGACCACACACATAACCATTTTCCGTTCCCAATGACTAGCTTCCGACCTCTAATATATGCTCTCAGGCCTTGCTGCTTAGCTGCCAATAAATGTTTCCTTAAAATTCTAAATTCTTTACTTGCTTCACTACCCATATCGCTCTTCAACCAAACTTCTTCTCCATTTAAGTTTCCTGTGTTCCTTAGCACAATATCCACCATGGGCCTATTGCACTTCCTTCTCCCTATTCTATACACATCATCTATCTCCACCTTACTAAAGTGTATCTTTATTTTATTTTGCACCTTCTTGCACTCCATAAATAAAAATATTGTTCCTTCTTCTTTCCTGATCACCATTAGCTCCTTTCCTCTTCACTTTAACCAGCTCCTCCTCCAAGTTTTTTATTTTCTTCCTCAGTATTTCTGTCTCTTCTTTATTGCTCTCCACCTTCACCTTTAGCTCTTTCATCCCCTTTTTGATGCACTGTTGTATATCCTTAGACTGCTCCTTTATCAGCTCCCTTACTTCTTCCATTTTACATGCCTCCTTCACTACCTCCTTTATCGCCTCAGTTTCTTCCCATCCAAGAGAGCCCACTGGGCCTGGACCTGGATTCATCTACACACCCCCTATTGTTAGCAACACTGTCACCACCACAGCCACAAGCAGCACTGCCAATATCCCCTCTTTTACATCCTTCATCTTCTCATTCTTTACCTCTTTACTCTTCCATCTCTCCTGCCAACTTCCTATCGCAGCCCTATGTTGTTGCAACGTGTTCCCCATTCCTCAGCACTCACTCAGTACATCCGTACTCTCTGCTTGCTCAATCAAGACTGCAATTAATCATTTTGCTCGGCATTGAACTTCCTCTAACCTATACCGTAATAGTGGCCCCATCCCCAGAATCATGTACAACAAGCAGTATTTCAGAATACAAGTGTAGAAGTGTCTGAAAAGGATTTGTGTCCTCTTCCATGTTGTGTAAAATATTGGTAAGATGTGCTCGGAATGTGTATTGGGAATACCTATTGTAATCTCATTCTTGGGTTATTAGTGAGTGAGTGCCATTCTTTAAAATTGGACCAAAATATTCAGCAGTGTTTAAAACTTGGAATGCAGTTGGCCATTCAGCAGTCCCAAAAAACTGGAAAAAACAGACTTTTGCCTAATGAAGAGTTTTCGCAAGATCTTGTACGGGAAAACATTTTCTCTAAAGCCGAGCTCAATAGCTGCAGTCGCTTAAGTGCGGCCAGTATCCAGTATTCAGGAGATACTAGGTTCGAACCCCACTGTCGGCAGCCCTGAAAATGGTTTTCCGTGGTTTCCCATTTTCACACCAGGCAAATGCGACGTAAAGCCACTAGCAAAAAAATTTTTTTTCTCTAAAGCCATATCCCTCAAATTATCACCATTCGATGGTTTTCATTCTTCTTTCATGATCTTCAGCATTCTCTTTGCTGTGAAACACAAGAATATTCTACTGTAGTGCACAGATTTTGATAACTCCTGATAATTTTCATCATGACATGAGTAATATCATCAACTGAGAGCACCCACTCTCTGTCATATTGATAATTAATTCTTCAGACTGTCCACACAAAGCGTTTATCACTTGGTGCCTAATGTATGAAATCTTCTTCATCCAAGTCGTGGAGGTAATCGCTATACCACAAATGGTCTTCATTGTTTAACACACTTTTCATGGGTTTAGGGATAATGTGAGAGGGTTTTAATTCTGCTCATTCATGATATCATCTCACAGTTTCACGTGTAGCAACCTTTTCCATCTTTATTTCCTTTGTAGTATTTGCATTGCTTCAGTGTTTGTGTTTATACATTTGCTATCTTGTGACTTTTTCTGAGGCTAGCCATGCCCAAATTCAGTCTGATCATATCCTTCCCACCCTAATCATATCCTTCCACTTCTCCATAACCCACTGATTGTATTATCGCTATTTCTCAGCAATGCACTTTGGTTTATAAATTGTGCGCCAAGTTCCATTATCTTATGAAATGCATTCACTCTGATATGGTATTGGTCCACCATGGATCATCAATCGTCCTAAAATGTAACAGAGAACACGGGTGATACAAGTGGGCCACGTAACACTAAATATCAGGCGATTCAACTCTAATAATTCTTATGTATATCTGCCCATGTCGAAACACAACAATTAAGCTAACGTTATACAGATAACAGTTAAACCACGCCAAAGGAAAAAAAAAAAAAAAAATTGAAACAGGAAAAGCTCCAGCTCAAGACTGTTTTAACGATAAATATTTCACATTTTTAACTTTCATCATGCTTTTAAAAAAATTTAACTAACATTCCATTTTGTGTGTTCCTATGCGTTTTAATTTGTACATGTCTTACTGAGGATGACCCAATGCCAAGTGGAGACATGTCTATTTATGTGTGAAGTTTCGTCTTAATTGGACGTAAAATATATAGTACTAGCAATTACCCGCAGCTTAGCTCACGTGGATTTCGTAATTTGATCAAAGTAATCGTTCCTCGGCATTGTACTAAGACATTATCTGAAAATTCCTAAAGTATAAAAACTCACCCAAAAAATGAGTATCTTTTACCCTAGAAATTCTTTGTAAACCATGTTTGTGGTATTACCTTTTGGGGCTAAGGTGACCATGCGACATATAACTGTTCATGTGAGAAACAGTCTTCTCTCAAGTCAAAAAAATAAATACATATTTTTTTTATTTTTAAAGGAGATTCGAAATACCTATTCCAACATCTGTAACATCTTCAATTTTTGAGATATACATAAGTATTTCCCATAAAAAGAATTCAACCCCTTGATCAGTCCTTCCCCCACCCCACCGCCATCTAAGTGTATTTTCTGAAAATAAAAATACATGTTTCTTTTTATTTTTTAAGGAGATTCCAAAAACCAATTTTAACGCCTGTAACATCTTCAGTTTTTAAGATATAAGTATCCTCATAAAAGTAATTCAACTCCCCCCCCCCCCCTTCCTACCCGTTAAGTTGATTCCCCCCTCCCCAAAAGTGCATGTTTCTTTATTTTTAAAGGAGATTCCAAATACCAATTTTCATTTTCATAACATTTCAACCCCTTGATCAGTCCTTCCCCCACCCCATCGAAGTGTATTTTGAGATATAGGTATCCTCATACAAAGAATTCAACTAATTTTTCAATTCATTCATCCCCCTTAAGTGGATTTTCCAAAGACAAAAGAACATGTGTTTCTTTACTTTGAAAGAAGATTCCAAATAAAAATGTTCATTCCTCTAACATCTTCAGTTTTTGAGATATAAGTATCCTCATAAAAAGAATTCAACTCCTTTTTCACCCCAGCCCATTAAGTTGACTCCCTCCCCCCCCCCCCAAAAAAATGCGTGTGTAACCTTAAGTTTTTGAGATCTAAGTTTCTCCATAAAAAGAATTAAATCTTTTCACTTCCTTTCACCCTCCCCCCATTAAGTGAATTTTCCCAAAACCAAAAATACTTGTTTCTTTATTTATAAAGGATCTTAATGCCAATTATCACGACTGTAACATCTTCAGTTTGAAGATACTGGTACATGTATTCTCATAAAAAGGAATTAAACTCCTTTTTCACCACCCCCGCCCCCAAGTTCATTTCCCCCCAAAATGCGTGTTTCTTTATTTTTAAAAAAGATTCCAAATACTAATTTTCATGTCTGTAACATCTTTAGTTTTTGAGATATAAGTATCCTCATACAAAGAATTCAACTAATTTTTCAATTAATTCATCCCCCCCTTTAAGTGGATTTTCCAAACACAAAAGATTACATGTTTCTTTACTTTGAAGGAAAATTCTAAATAGAAATTTTTACGTCTGTAACATCTTCAGTTTTTGAGATATAAGTATCCTCATGAAAAGAATTCAACTTCTTTTTTCACGCCACCTCCACCCGTTAAGTTGGTTTCCCCACCCAATAAATGCCTGTTTCTTTATTTTTAAAGGAGATTCCAAATACCAATTTCCATGTCTGTAACGTTCAGTTTTGAGATATAAGTTTCTCCAGAAAAAGAATTCAATTTTCTTACTTCCTTTCACACTCCCCATTCAAGTGAATTTTCTAAAAACAAACAGTATCTGTTTCTTTAAAAGAGCTTCCAAATATGAATATCACAACTGTAACATCTTCAGTTTTTGAGATATATGTGTACTCATAAAAGGAATTCACCTCAAATTCTATCCCCCCCCCCCCTACCAAGTTGATTCCCCCCAAATGCGTGTTCCTTTATTTTTAAAGGAGATTCCAAATATCAGTTTTCATGTTTGTAACATCTTTAGATTTTTTGTATATATACATACATTATCATACAAATAATTCACCTAAACTTTCAATTCTTTCACCCACCCCGTGAAGGTTTTTTTCCGAAAACCAAAGAATACATGTTTCCTTATTTTTAATTGAGATTCCAAATACTAATTTTCACAGCTGCAATATGTTAAGTTTTTGAGATATACTGTAGATAGGCAATTTTTAAAAATTCACCCTGTTTTTGAGTTCCCCTTAAGTCAGGCCTTTCCAACTCGAGCACTTAGTGCCGGGGCGCACCAGCGCTGCACTCTGCAGCACCGTTCCCCTTCTTCCCCACCTACCCCAAGCAGTGGTCGGTGCATGTGTACGTAAGAGACAGTACATTCATTCTCATTCTCTGTGTGTGTGTGTCATTTTTCAGTAGAATCTATTCGATAGAACAGACAGCGGAGCAGTTGGTTTCTCCATCGTTAAAAATGTCGTTTAATCCTTCATGGGTGGATTCATATTTTGTTCTCAACACCGAAGGGAAACCTCAGTGTTTAATTTTATCATGTCATTTTAAGTGTAAGGTCTTAAACCGTGCGACGACACTACCATAATAAACATGTTTCCACCTATGATGACACTGTTGGCGGAGCAAGAACCGAACGAAATGCTAAGTTAAAATCTGAATTGTCAAGTTCTTCAGAGATACGTAATAACTTACTCATTAGGAATTGTTTTACATGCAATTTAGGAGATTTGTTTTTGTTTTTGGTTTCGTATTATTAAGAACTGTTTAGAATTAGATTTAGATGTGCTGCTAAGAAAACACACCGGGCGAGTTAGCGGCGCAGTTAGGGACGCTTAGCTGTGGGCTTGCATCCGGGAGATAGTGGGTTCGAACCCCACTGTCGGCAGCACTAAATATGGTTTTCCATGGTTTCCCATTTTCAAACCAAGAAAATGCTGGGGCTGTTCCTTAATTAAGGCCACGGCCGCTTCCTTCCCATTCCTAGCCTTTTCCTATCCCATCATCGCCATAAGACCCATTGCGAAAAAGAACCCACAAAGATAATTATTTTAATTATTTTATCTCCCTGTCCCACAGATACTTGAACCCAACACTTTAGAAGGCACAGTTTGAGCACGTTATGGGCTATTGTTGCTCTGAAAATCACAAAAAACAGATGTTTTCAATTCTGAATTTAAATAAATGGAGAACTAGGACTTCTCTATCTGATGCGGATTTAGAGGCTGTACTTAGAATTTCTACTGCCAAATCGATTGTACCCATTATTGGTAAATCAGTTGCCGCAAAATGATGTCAGCAATCGACTTAAATGCTAAATGTACATTAAGGTAAACGCAAAGTACGTACAGAATAAATTGTGTGTTTATGTGTTCACAGAACTGTCATAAATAATATTGTTTTCGTAAGCTGCACGCTGACTTGACGACCTGTGGTTCTGCCTCTGCCACTTCCCCTCCTTTCCCCAGCACCTCACTGGTGCTAGACCACAGCACCGGGGCTGTGCCGGGGCCAGCCGGGGCCGTGGGAGCTCCTTAGTTGGAATCGCTTGCCTTAAGTGGATTTTCCAAAAAAAAATTATGTTTCTTTACTTTTACAATAAATTCCAAATACCAGTTTTTAAATCTGTAATATGTTACATGTCAGAGATAATTTGCAGATACAGTCTTTTTTAAAATTCAACCCATTTGTCACTCCTGTTCAATGGATTATCCAAAAAAGACTATATCTGCAAATTATCTCAGACACGTAACGTATTACAGATTTGAAAAGTGGTATTTGGAATTTCTGGTAAAAGTAAGGAAACAAATATTTTTTTGGAAAATCCACATAAGGGGAACTGAAAAAGGGGGTGAAATTTTAAAATTAGCATATCTACAAGTATACCTCAAAAACTTAACATGTTTCAGACGTGAAAATTAGTATTTGGAATCTCCTTCAAAAATAAGGAAACACATATTCTTTTGTTTTCAGAGAAAACCCTTAACCGGGGTGGGAGGGTGAAAGAATTGAAAAATTAGTTGAATTATTTGTATGAGAATATATACATACATACCAAAAAATCTAAATATGTTACAAACTTGAAAACTGGTATAGGGAATCTCCTTTAAAAATAAAGAAACACGCATTTTTTTCGGTGAGGGAAACCAACGTAACAGGCAGGTGTGGAGTGAAAAAGGAGTTGAATTCTTTTCATGATGATACTTATATCTCAAAAAGTGAAGATGTTACAGACATGAAAATTTGTAATTGGAATTTTCTTTCAATGAAAGAAACATGTAATCTTTTGTCTTTGAAAAATCTACTTAAGGAGGGTGAATTAATTGAAAAATTAGTTGAATTTTTTGTATGAGGATACTTATATCTCAAAAACTAAACATGTTACAGACCTGAAAATTATTTTGCATTCTCCTTTAAAAATAAGGAAACACGCATATTTTGAGGGAATGGGGGTGGAGAATCAACTTAACGGGCTGGGGTGAAAGGGGAGTTGAATTCTTTTTTTGAGGATACTTATATCTCAAAAACTGAGATGTTGGAGGCTTGAACATTTGTATTTGGAATCTTCTTTCAAAGTAAAGAAACACTTGTTCTTTTGTCTTCGGAAAATCCACTTAAGGGGGGATGAATGAATTGAAAATTTTTATCTCAACTTATATCTCAAAAACTAAAGATGTTAAAGACATGAAAATTGGTATTTGGAATCTTCTTTAAAACTAAAGAAACAGGCTTTTTTTTTTTTGGAAAATCTTTTAAGGGGGTAGGGTTGAAAGTAAGTACACTGAAGAAAATGGAAATTGCAACATCCAGAAGGAGTGGTGCTACACTGCTGTAATTGAACATGCAGGACGAGTGTTCAGTTGTGATTCAATGATTACACTTTCAGGTCCCTCTGACCGCAAGTTTGGACAAAAATCAATGCAAGATGTGCCCACCACGAGCTGCAATACATTGATGAATTCGTCGAGGCATGGAGTCAATAAGGCCCTGGATCGCTTCCTGAGGAATTGTGGCCCATGCTTGCTGCACTGCATTGGTCAGTTGTTCCAGAGTTGTGGGGGGCTGAGGACGGTTGGCCAGTTGTCGACCCACATGCTCAATAGGACAGAGGTCCAGGGATCTGGCGGGCCATTCTAAGGTTGTGATGTCGTGGAGAGCTTCTCTGGAGATGCGTGCAGTGTGAACGCGGGCATTGTCCTGCTGAAACATCCCATTAGCAATGTTTGCCATCATAGGGACAACCATTGGATTGAGTACCCAATCAACGTACTGTCGAGCAGTCATAGTGCCCTCAACAAGCATTAATTGTGATTTCACATTAAAGCCAATAGCTCCCCAGACCATAATGCTTGGTGTTGGCCCTGTGTGCCTCTCGACAATAAGATCTGGGCGTCCCCTCGCCCCGGTACGTCGGCGCACATGATTCCGGCGATCACTGCGGGCAAGACAGAAGCATGATTCATCACTAAAGACAACCCTATGCCATTTGTCGACCCACGTTGATCTTTCTCGACACCAGGCCAGCCTTACACGTCGCTGTTGTGGGGTCAATGGAACACCTTCTGCAGGGACACGGGCTTGTAAGCCAGCTGCACACAGGCGATTACCAACTGTTTGTTGTATAATCTGGGGTGCCACAGCTGCTCGAATTTGCGCTGCTGTTGTATGGGGTTCCATCCGGGCCATCCGAATGATGCGGCGAACCTCTCTCACAGTTATCTGTTGCGCTGGGCCTGTGCCAGGTCTGCGAGTGTGGGTACCTTCATTTGACCACTGCTGCCATACACGTTGTACTGTAGATGCTTGTCGGCCAACACGTGCAGCGACAGTCCTTAGCGATAATCCAGTCTCACACAGCCCAATTATCCGAGCCCTCTCAAATGGCGACAGTTGTTGATAGCGTGCTCTTCTCTGTCGATATAGATGTTGATTCCCATAGGGAATCAGAAATATTTGTCTGAATGAGTAAATTTATAATACCAATATAACATCTATATCATCTGATGGCCAAGCAGGCATCAATTTTTGGTAGTGGGACAAAGTCTCTCATAGTGCATTGGCACTGCCGGTGGCTACAATTAGCCTATGCAGTGGCCTTCACGGTATGCACTAGCCAGCGTCTTGGTAGGTGTGCTAGGTACCAACTGATGAGCCCAGCCTAGCACACGGGGGCGAAACGCTGGCAACCAGGAATGAGTTAGCTGGAAAATTTATAATGTCCAATAACAGACCATTTATATTGGTATTATAAATTTACTCATTCGGAACAAATATTTCTGATTCCCTATGGGAATCAACATCTATATCATCTGATGGCCAAGCAGGCATCAATTTTTGGTAGTGGAACAAAGTCTCTCATAGTGCATTGGCACTGCCGGTGGCTACAATTAGCCTATGCAGTGGCCTCCACGGTATGCACTAGCCAGCGTCTTGGTAGGTGTGCTAGGTACCAACTGATGAGCCCAGCCTAGCACACGGGGGCGAAATGCTGGCAACCAGGAATGAGTTAGCTAGAAAATATAATGTCCAATAACGGACCATTTATATTGGTACTCTTCTCTGTCGTCGAGGCATGTTTGACAGGGAACACTTCACTGCACAGACTGCAAGTCAACTATGCTACACCAATGTCCATATACTGGAGTTGATTCCTCCGCGACCAATCATGTGGGTAGACCTGTAGCAACAATCCAATGGGTCTGAAACTTTGATTGTTCACAGACCTACATGGCATCGTTCCATATTTTGAAAATCGACACAAACAACGAATGCCTTCATGGTGTTGCAATTTCAATTTTCTTAAGTGTGTATAAGGAGTTGAAATGTCATATGGCTTTTAGTGCCGGGATATCCCAGAACGGGTTCGGCTCGCCAGGTGCAGGTCTTTCTAGTTGACGCCCGTAGGCGACCTGCGCTTCATGATGAGGATGAAATGATGATGATGAAGACAACACATACACCCAGCCCCCGTGCCATTGGAATTAACCAATTAAGGTTAAAATCCCTGACCCGGCCGGGAATCGAACCCGGGACCCTCTGAACTGAAGGCCAATACGCTGACCGTTCAGCCAAAGACTCGGACTATAAGGAGTTGAAATATGTTGATCTTAATAACTGAAGCTCTTACAGACGTGAAAGTTGGTATTTTGAATTTCCTTTCAAAATAAAGAAACACATATTTTTTTTGTTTTCGTAAAGTGCACTGGGATAGGGTTGGAAAGAAGTGAAGAAGAAGAAGTTGAATTATTTTTATGAGTACACATTTATCTCAAAAACTGTAGGGATTACAGACATTAAGATTGGTATTTGGAATTTCCTCCAAAAATAATGATTTTTTTTTTTTTTTTTTTGAAAATCCATTTATGGGGCTGAAAAGAATTGGAAAAAGGGGTGAATTTTTAAAATGGGTACCGGTATATCTACATTATATGTCAAAAACTTAACATGTTAGAGACCAGAAACTTGGTATTTGGGAAGTCCTTTAAAATTACAGTAACATGAACCATTTTGTTTTCGGAGAAGGCACTTAACGGGGGGTTAAGAGAAGTGAAAAATTTTTGAATAATTTTTAAGAGGATACTTATATCTTAAAAACTGAAGATGTTACAGACGTGAAAATTAGTATTTGGATCTCCTGTAAAAGTAAAGGAACACACATAATTTGTTTTCTGAAAATCCACTTAAGGGGAGGTGTTAAAGGGGGTGAAATTTTAAAATGACCATATCTACAGTAAATTAATTAGTGAATATTCAAGATAAACTTAAATATTATAACCAAGTGGTCCGCCTATTCAATACAATATATAATGTATTATATTTAGTACAGGTTTCGTCCCCTAAGGGACATCATCAGCTAATAATAAATTAACATTAAAATATCAGAAATACAAAATAGATGTTATTAAAGTTGGAAAGACACATTAAAATATTGATATATGGTTACGACATTTAAAATAAGATCTTCGGAATTTTGTTAAAATTGTAAGTGATATAATAGATAAAACAGTTAAATTGACCATTTTACTCTTGTTGATATTCTTGGAAAATACCAGTTTTGCTTTATAAAATCCTAAATGATCAATTGTTGTAAATAGCACACTTGGTTTGTATCTCTTGATGAAAGAATTGTTAAAACTTTAATATGCATTCCTTAGATATTATAATATATTGAATGCTTCAGAATTTAAAGTCAGTTCGGGGCCGTAGTGGTAAAGTTCTTTGTGGTTAAGGATATAATTTTATATGAAATGAAATGAAAAAATAAGTGTAAGTAACGTGAAATGGAAGATGAAATGAATATAATGCAATGAAATCGTATTACTTACTCCTTATTATTGGCCCCGATGTGCGGAGAAGGACTCACTTCTACCGAGGTAAGTGTGCATCTACTTCAAAACAAGTACTGGTAGTTACTACGGTGAGCGTGGAGTGTGTTCCAAGGTGAACGACCTGAGTGTCACCGAGCGTGTGACGTGTTAGAGTCTGGCGTTTCTTCCTAACTCTCGCTTTTATTAGTTCCTCATATAAAATGTTATACTTCTCAGAAAGCTCATTGATATTATTAGTTGGATTGTTCCACTGGTCCAGATAAATGTAAATTTCCTCGTATATGTTTAATAAATAGCTTTTATGTACGGTTTTCAGTATTTTAAGGTCATTATCTATGTTTGTAAATGTGTGATTGGAGTCGGTCATGTGTTCACTCATAGCCAAGTATCTGTTATATTTTTTGGCTCTGGTGTGTTCCTGATATCTTATAATGAAGTTCCTACTGGTTTGTCCAATATAACTTTTTAAACAACTAGCACATTTCAGTTTGTAAACACCCGAGTTTTGGAATTTATTATTATTATTATTATTATTATTGACGATATGAGTGTTATAAAATAATTTCAAGTTTGTGTTGTTAGTCCTAAAAGCGATTCTTAAATTATGTCTTTTGAATATATTTGTAATACTATACAGGGTGAAGCGAAATTCGCGCACCCGGGCGTCGCAGCGCGACTCCTCACATGCCAGCAATAAAACAATGCCTCTCACAAAAGTTCGTCCTCCGAGTATATCCGGGAGAAAAAGGACGTTGAAGAGTGGCAATCTGGCAACGCTGTAACCACATGTAGGGTAACTACCTCTGTCAGCACGCATTAGTTGTGCTGTGCAGTTGGTGCAGTGGATAGAGTTTTGGGTTAGCATGCAGGAGGTCGAGGGGTCGATCCTGGGTTGAGGCGTATGTTTTTTATTTCGTAAATGTAGTCCAGGTGTTATGGTATCTGGCATCTTAATCGTCAACAGCGATTGCAGCGGGTCCTCTAGAAACCATTTGCACTTACATACCATGATCCTAGAAATGCACAAACATTCGTTTTCATTGGTGAGCTTTCGTCACCGTAAGACCTAGCTGTGTCGGTGCGACGTAAAGCAAAATAACAAAAAAATAAATAAAATTGGTGAGCTTTGAAAGACACCCTTTTCACGTCGTCGGCGTGAAATTATTCGCACCACTTCATCTACTAGATGCTTTACAACGTGTTCAGCGTTACTAAATTTTGTAAATGTAGGATAAATGTGACCTAAGAAACGGTGTCTTACTGTATTATAGTATGTAATGTCCGATGGAAATTAACAAATAAAAAATGCGCCTCCACCCAGGATCGAACCCTCCGAGCTCCTGCATGCTAACCCAAAACTCTATCCACTGCACCAACTGTACAGCAGGACTAACATATGACGACGGAGGTAGTTACTCTACATGTGGTTACAGTGTTGCCAGATTGCCACTCTTCAACGTTCTTTTTCTGCCGGATATACTCTCAGAACGAACTTTTGTGAGAGACATTTTTTTATTGCTGACATGTGAGGAGTCGCTGTGCGACGCCTGAGTACGCGAATTTCGCTTCACCCTGTATATTTTACTGCTATGATATGTAAATACAGCAAATTTCTTATTCTCTTTTTCTTTTCGTTCTTGTATTAACGTAGTAATAGGCTTATTTTTTACTTTATTTATAATCCTATTTACAAATTCTTTATTATAGCCATTCTTATATGCTAAATGGTATATAGTATTAATTTATTTTTCTAAATCCTGGGTTGAAAGCGGAATATTAAAAGCTCTGTAAATCATACTAAAGAAGCCGGCTCTTTTATGAGCTCCCGGGTGTAAAGAATCATTTTTGATCACATTGACACTCTGTGTTGGTTTTCTAAAAATATTAAAGGAAAGGTATTATTTCTAGTAATTTTCAAGTCTATATAATTTAAAGTGTTATTTACTTCAGAGTCAAGCGTGAATTTGTTATATGGATCAAGAGAGTTAAGTAGGTTCAAAACGGTCTGGCCATTAGTAATTCTTTCATCTAGTATTACACAGGCGTCATCTACAAATCTAGACCAATGGTACAAACCATCAAGTTTATCGATAATTTTAGTTTTTTCCATGTGATAAATACACTGACCGACAGAGCAGATGCAACACCAAGAAGGAGTGGTCAGAACTTTATGCCAATTGCAGGGTAGGCTGACGTCACTGAGGTATGCTCATGATGTGAAATGCGCCGCTGTGCTGCGCACGTAGCGAACGATAAATGGGATACGGCGTTGGCGAATGGCCCACTTCGTACCGTGATTTCTCAGCCGACAGTCATTGTAGAACGTGTTGTCGTGTGCCACAGGACACGTGTATAGCTAAGAATGCCAGGCCACCGTCAACGGAGGCATTTCCAGCAGACAGACGACTTTACGAGGGGTATGGTGATCGGGCTGAGAAGGGCAGGTTGGTCGCTTCGTCAAATCGCAGCCGATACCCATAGGGATGTGTCCACGGTGCAGCGCCTGTGGCGAAGATGGTTGGCGCAGTGACATGTGGCACGTGTGAGAGGTCCAGGCGCAGCCCGAGTGACGTCAGCACGCGAGGATCGGCGTATCCGCCACCAAGCGGTGGCAGCCCCGCACGCCACATCAACCGCCATTCTTCAGCATGTGCAAGACACCCTGGCTGTTCCAATGTCGACCAGAACAATTTCCCGTCGATTGGTTGAAGGAGGCCTGCACTCCCGGCGTCCGCTCAGAAGACTACCATTGACTCCACAGCATAGACGTGCACGCCTGGCATGGTGCCGGGCTAGAGCGACTTGGATGAGGGAATGGCGGAACGTCGTGTTCTCCGATGAGTCACGCTTCTGTTCTGTCAGTAATAGTCACCGCAGACGAGTGTGGCGTCGGCGTGGAGAAAGGTCAAATCCGGCAGTAACTGTGGAGCGCCCTACCGCTAGACAACGCGGCGTCATGGTTTGGGGCGCTATTGCGTATGATTCCACGTCACCTCTAGTGCGTATTCAAGGCACGTTAAATGCCCACCGCTACGTGCAGCATGTGCTGCGGCCGGTGGCACTCCTGTACCTTCAGGGGCTGCCCAATGCTCTGTTTCAGCAGGATAATGCCTGCCCACACACTGCTCGCATCTCCCAACAGGCTCTACGAGGTGTAGAGATGCTTCCGTGGCCAGCGTACTCTCCGGATCTCTCACCAATCGAACACGTGTGGGATCTCATTGGACGCCGTTTGCAAACTCTGCCCAGCCTCGTACGGACGACCAACTGTGACAAATGGTTGACAGAGAATGGAGAACCATCCCTCAGGACACCATCCGCACTCTTATTGACTCTGTACCTCGACGTGTTTCTGCGTGCATCGCCGCTCGCGGTGGTCCTACATCCTACTGAGTCGATGCCGTGCGCATTGTGTAACCTGCATATCGGTTTGAAATAAACATCAATTATTCGTCCGTGCCGTCTCTGTTTTTTCCCCAACCTTCATCCCTTTCGAACCACTCCTTCTTGGTGTTGCATTTGCTCTGTCAGTCAGTGTATAAATCTCGGCTAGGATGCCTGATGCTGGGGTGCCCATCGGAAGGCCTTTTTGTTGGTAGATTTTGTTGTTAAACATAAAATAGTTACTGTTTAAGACAAAGTCTATGACAATTAAAAATTCATTTATTTCTTGTTGGCTCAAGTGGCTAAATTGGATCAAATTCTGTTTAATAATGTTGATGGTTTCTTTTATTGGAATACTAGGATACATATTTTTAATATCATACGAGTGTATAGTGTGATTGGAATTTAATTCTAAATTTTTGGTAGCTTGACAGAATTCGACAGAGTTCTTTATAGATTTATTGTTGTGAAATTTGAAATGTGTTTGAAGAAATTTATGTACATATTGTGAAATTTTATATGTTGGACTAGTCCTGTAATTAATAATAGGTCTGATGTGTACCCAAGGTTATGTATTTTTGGCATCGCTCTAGCAGTAGGAAGTCTCGGATTCATATTAAGTAGCTTTTTAGTTTCCTGTTCATTCATCAGAAATATGTTGTTTTTCAAAATTTGTTTTAACTTTTTTTTTGGAGTCCATTAGTAGGATCTTTTTTAACTATTGCAATATTGCTTTCTGTGAAGAATAGTTCAGTTTTTTCAACATATTGGGTTTTGTCCATAATGACTGTAACATTACCTTTATCGGCTTTTGTAATTATAAGATTATTATCTTGAATCTTTCGTTTAAGTTCTTTAATTGGCCCCGAACTGACTTTAAATTCTGAAGCATTTAATATATTATAATATCTAAGGAATGCATATTAAAGTTTTAACAATTCTTTCATCAAGAGATACAAACCAAGTGTGCTATTTACAACAATTGATCATTTAGGATTTTATAAAGCAAAACTGGTATTTTCCAAGAATATCAACAAGAGTAAAATGGACAATTTAACTGTTATATCTATTATATGACTTACAATTTTAAAAAAATTCCGAAGATCTTATTTTAAATGTCATAACCATATATCAATATTTTAATGTGTTTTTCCAATTTTAATAACATCTATTTTGTATTTCTAATATTTTAATGTTAATTTATTATTAGCTGATGATGTCCCTTAGGGGACGAAACATGTACTAAATATAATAAATTAGATATTGTATTGAATAGGTGGACCACTTGGTTATAATATTTAAGTTTATCTTGAATATTCACTAATTGATTATAGTCAATACGGGATTAGTATTACTTGAAATGAAGCTGTTAAAGCTTATCACTTGTAATATCTACAGTATATTATAAAAACTTACCACATATTACAGACATGAAAATTGATATTTTTAATCTTTTAAACATATAGTAACACATATTTTTGTTTTGGAATAAAACTCAAGGGGTGGGGGTTGTAAAACGGACTGTAAAAGGGGGTGAATTCTTTTTATGAGGATACTTATATCTCAATTACTGAAGATGACACAGACATGAAAATTTGTATTTGGAATCTCCTCTTAAAAATAGAAGCACGTATTCTTAAAGGGGAGGGGGAGATAAATGAATTGAAAAATTAGTAGAATTCTGTGTTTGAGGATACTTATATCTCGAAAACGAAGGATGTTATGGACGAGAAAATTAGTACTTGGAATCTGCTTTAAAAATAAAGACACGTACTTTATGGTGGGCGAGGGGGTGTTGAATCAACTTAAGGGGGTTTAAAAGTAGTTGAATTATTTTTATGAGGATATAAAGAAGAAGTAGACTTAAAACAATACACCCCTAGTGGGGTTTTGTCTTGGTGGGGGGGGGGGGTGAGGAATGATAACAAAAATATGCATTTATATAAAACTGTTTGAATTATCAGATTAAAATTTCAAATGATATCCTAGGTGTTAAATAACGGAAGGTTTGAAACAAATTTAACTGCTCAGAGAGTTAAATGAGGGTTAAGATCCGAAAAGAAATATATTCATTCCTTCCTCCGAAATGGTTTTACATACAAAGACAAAATTCCAATTCCAAATCTTAGGTATGAAATAAGAAATAATTTTTAACGTTCCATCCCTCAAGTGTTTTATGAGGTTAGCTCCATAAACAAAATTATTCATCCCTCCAAAACTGTTTGACGTACAAAGTTGTAATTTTATGAGAAGTGTGTTCTTTTATGTCCTAGGTGTAAAATATCGTATACTTCAAAATATTTCTCCCCTAAGGGGTTTAGATGATGGTTGACACTCAAAAGCACAATATCCATTCCTCTGAAATCCTTTCAGGCACTAACTTATTTTTTTTCATGAAGGTTGGTCTTCTGTACTCTAATTGTTCATAAATATTCACCCCTTGAAAAGTATTCATTACTGCATTACTGTTGGACGTACAAAATCAAAATTTCACAGGTTGGCATCTTTTTCATCCCAGATTTTAAATAAGATAGGGTTTTGAATAATAATTTTCAGTTTAAAGCCATAGTGAAGCACAGGTATCTTACTAGTAGTAGTAATAATAATAATAATAATAATAATAATAATAATAATAATAATAATAATAACAATAACAATAACAATAATAATAATAATAATAATAATAATAATAATAATAATAATGAGAGCAAGAAACCCACCTAAAGTTAAAATACAGCATGTCATTGACCTAGCCAGTGTGGGATGCATGGCATGGCAGAAAGTCAATGGACTGACTAGCCAGCTGGACTCGTGCCAATGATGGAGCAATGGTTTTGGAACAACTCGCATTCTGTGCTAGAGTAGAGAGAAGAGAGTACTTCATTAAGATAAGTTCCAAATTTCAATTTTTTTTTTTTAGGGCTTAAACAGGAATAAATGTGTACATTTATAAATATTTTATGAAGCTAGAAAAGCAGTTGGGGTTGATAAGGTTTCTGGGGTTAGGATATAGTGCCCTATCCAAAATGTTTATATGATTACTGTTAGCATGAAGGAGCTGTACCAAATGAATGCAGAGTTGCTATAATAGCACCAGTGTACAAAGGATAGGGTGATAAAACAAGAAGTGGATAATTAAAGGCCATTCAGATTGACCCAGTAAATGCTCCCCATTCTTATTAGCTTTCATATCATCCCCATATTTACTCATCTCCTTTACATACCTTCAGTTCTATTTCCAGCTCTTACTTTGAAATTACCTATTAGCATTATCCTATCCTTGCTGTTGTCCTTGACTGTGACATCACTCAGTGATTCATAAAACTTGTCAACTTCATCCCCTCACATCGTAATTACACTGAGACAATTCTTGTTGTATCTCCTCCAACAGCTAAATCTACCTATATCATTCACTCATTTACGTGCCTAACAAAAATCTATTGCATGCAGTAGTATTCCTGATGAACAGTCCTTCTGCAATTCCCTTTTTATAACACCTCTTAGGACTGCATTATCATCTCCTATATCTTCCTCATTATCTCCCTTTACCCAAATATGATTAATTCCTAACACATCCAGATGCATCCTTTTTGCTGACTCAGCCACTTCTACTTTCCTTCTTCCATAATCCCATTAATATTGAGAGCTCCCCATCAAAATCCATTTTGTTCGCCATCTGTGCCCAAGTAGTCCCTCACCTGTGAAAGGGAAGTGGGACTCTTTTACTTCCATAGGTCCAAGGCTTGCTTAAAATGTTCTGAGCTCATTTGTATGATCGTACCCTACTTACACATAGTCCCAGTGAAGATCTCTCCCCTAGCAGATAAGAGACCACAGTGGATTGTATAATCCTAGCTGCCAGACTACAAGGAGGGCCAGGTCCCAGAGTATGTCCGAGATGCCCATTCCTGTGCCGTGGCATCTGGTATCCTGACTCTCAGGACCACATATTAGGCCACTCAACTGTTGCCCATCGCTCACAAACTAGGATTTGACTACAGTAACCAACATCACAAACCATTTAATTTGCACATTTGCAAGAAATATATTTTGTATACTAACTTCTTTGATTGTAACATAGTCAAGTCTACGGAAGTTAAGAATGGCAATTTTCTTTTTCTGTTAGTGATCACCAAAACATATCATTTTTGTCCTCCTCTGTCAGTGTGTAGTTGTGACATTCAGTGGTTTTTTCATCTTCTTTGTTGGTATATATATATTTCATTTCAGAATTCTGTATTTTATATACTAGCTTCTTTGATTGTAACATAGTCAACATTACAGTAGTTAGGAATGACAATTTTCTTTTCCGTTTAGTCAGGAAAGATAGGGGAGACCAGGAGGGGATCAGATGAGGTCGGTAGGGTTTGAGGCTCTGGTCATGGGGGATTCCATTGTTAGACATGTGAGGAAAGTGTGTGGAGGAAAGGGAAACGGGGTAGTGTTATCCAGGAATTAGGTTAAGGCAGATGTTGAGGAAAGTAGAAAAGAGAGAGGATGGAAAGATGAAGGTGGTAGTGTTTCATGTTGGTATGACAACATAAGACAAGCAGGCATAAATACAAACATAGTTGGGGATGTGTGGGATCTGTTAAATGCAACACGGGTGAAGTTAAAGGAAATGGAGATTGTTATCAGTGGAATACTGTGTAGGACGGATACTGACTGGAAGGGAATTGGGGATTTAAATGAGACTATGAAGTGGGTATGTGGGAAACTAGGAGTGAGGTTCCTAGATCCTAATGGGTGGGTAGGAGATAGGGATCTGCACTCAGATTATCTCCACTAGAACTGCAATGGTACATATAAGTTAGGAAGTTTGTTTAGAAGGGTTATATGGAGGTACGTTCAGGGAAACGGGGTGGACTAGAGAGCAATGATAAGGGTACAGGACCGGGCAAGTTGGCTGTGTGGTTAAGGGTGCACGGCTGTGAGCTCGCGTCCGGGAGATAGTGGGTTCGAACCATAGTGTCGGCAGCCCCGAAGATGGTTTTCCATGGTTTCCCATTTTCACACCACGTAAATACTGGGGCTGTACCTAAATTAAGGCCACGGCTGCTTCTTTCCCACTCCTAGCCCTCTCCTATCCCATCGTCGCCATACGACCTATCTGTGTCGGTGTTGGTGTGACGTAAAGCAAATTGTAGGGGATTAAAAAAAGTGACAGGGATCTTGAAGTCAAGTAGGGATGACATAAGAAGTTAGTTACAAGTAACAAGTTTTAACAGCTTCATTTTTGTTCATTCTTAAATAATTCACTACTTGATTAAAAATGTTTGGGTTGAACTGTAGTAGTGTTGTAAAGAAAAGAATAGAATTAAGTAATTTAGTAGATATACACGTACCAGATATCGTAATACGAGTTGAATCATGGCTGACATAAGAGAAGTTAGACAACAGTTGAATAAAAGGAAAAGGTCAGCTCCACAATCGTCTGAATTCTCTGCCCCATTTCAACTAGAAGAGACTATAGAAGCTATGAAGTGCATGAAACCTGGAGAGGTAGTAGGTGTTGATGGAATTTACCCCAAATTTCTCTTACACTGTGGTCCAGCTACTGTCAGATGGTTGAACGCCACCTTTTCCAACATTGTAGGAACAGGTTATCTGCCTCCTCTATTCAAGAAAGCCAAGATCATTGCTATACTAAAGCCAAACGAAGACCCTTCAAAAGTTGAAAACTACCTCCCCATTGCACTTCTTAGTGTCACATTCAAGCTGCTAGAGGGACTGATTAACAATAGAATCTCGTGAGCCATCAACAAGGTTGTCCCTATAGAGTAAGCTTGATGAAGCCCAGGAAGAGGATGTGAGGAACAGGTGCTAGCAGTAGCAACTCATATTGAAAATGACTTTGAGAAGAAGTTGATAAGCATGGGTGTCTTCTTAGATCTAACTGCTGCTTATGATACAGTTTGGCATGACAAACTGCTGCTCAAATTCATTAGTGTCATCATCCCTTGTCGGAAACTAACCACTCTAATAGGCAATATGCTGAGCAATAGGTATTTCCAAGTGTTTTCAGAAAACTCTACAAGTAGGGTGCACAAAATAAATGACAGGCCTCCACAGGGATCTGTGCTGGCTCCACTCCTTTTTAATTTGTACACATACAATCTTCCAAATACCAAGTCCAAGAAATGTATTTACGCTGATGATATTGCTTTGATAGCCCAGGATCAAAGCTTCCCTGAAGCTGAAGCAACATTAACATCAGATCTGAAGATAATGGATTAATACTTCAAACATAATTCTCTCTGACCAAATCCTCACAAGACTGTTGTGTCAACTTTTCACCTGCGGAACAAACATGCAAATTACAATCCTCCAATCAGTTTCAGAGATGATATTCTCCAATACTGTGATAACACTCAATACTTAGGGGTGACCCTGGACAGATCACTGACGTACAAAATGCATCTCAAGAACGTAGCAGCTAAAATTAAAACCCAGAACAACATATTACATGATTTAACAGGGACCAGCTGGGGTGCCAATGCAACAGTCTTTAGATCCACAGCTCTTTTGTACTCAGTTGCAGAATAATGCTGTTCTACATGGTTAAACAGTGCTCACACTGACACGCAGCTCAATCAAGTAATGCACCTCATCACAGGATATATTTGATCTACTAACATGCTCTGGCTATCGGTTCTAAGTAACATTCCACCACCACCCCTAAGAAGATCTCGGTCATTGCTGAACACATGGAAGAAAATTGAAAACTATCCACTGTTGCCAACACATTCAGATTGTCCAGTGTTATTACCGCAGCAATTAAAGTCCAGACAACCATTGTGGCGAACAGCAATCAATGTGCATGACAATCACTTCAAAATACTAGATGCCTGGAACAATCAATGGCAGAACCAAAACTCCCTGACACATCATTACTTAATTAAAACTCCTTGGGAGCAGCCCGCAGGCTTTCATTCACCTCGATGACAGTGGTGTGTACTGAATAGGATAAGGACTGGCCAGGGAAGATGCAGAGCAATACTGAACAAGTGGGGATGGAAGTCCTCTCCTCATTGTGACTGCGGTAAAGAGCAGCAAACCATGGATCATATAGTGCTCGAATTTCCCTCAGAGCATTTAGAGGCTCAATGAAAGATCTCCACACCCTAACACAAGAAGCCGTTGAGTGGATAAACCATCTGGACATAGTATTGTGAATATTTTATATGAACTTGAGAGTGTGTGTGTGTATACATATGTGTATTTTTGTATATATTTTGTAAATAGCTGATATTCCTCCTTTCATCATATGATAAATAAAAATAAATAACCATGGCTGAGAAATGATATAATGGATACCGACATTTTTTCATGGAACTGTAGTGTTTATCATAGAGATAGGTATAGTCTACCCCACCTGCATCCAAATTGGAGTGAAGATAATCCCGGTAGCATCTCAAGAAGAAATTTATTTCAGCAATAATCCATTTATTTATCGTAGGTTCCGAGAAAGATCGACTTCCAGTCCTCTAGGTATCGTTCAATAAATCATATTCCTGTCGCTGGATGTCTCCGACATTCATTTGTAATAAACCTCAACACAAATGAATATGTGACCCAACTTATCATTTATACTAATTTATTAGCATGCTAATCTGAAGAAAAGTTAAATAACTACTGATAAATACGAGAAAAGAACAATATGCTTTTATACAAAGTCAAAAAACAATTTTAGTAATTATTTGTGATATCATCTTTCTTATTTACACTATTTCTCTCTGGCAGTGACTCATAATTGAAATGGGATTTTCTTAAAGATATTAACTTATCTGTCCAATACTGAACTTCATGACATTCAATTATATAATATCAACTTGTAATAGCTAAATCACAATTTGACTCCTCCGGCAGGAAAAATTAAGTTTATCGATATATATAAGATTCCCTACTAAAAATATAATTCATGTGGTTTGGTTAGTTTTCATCTAACTTCATTCATATTTGATCATCCTGACAGCCCTATACAAAACCGGAACTTTCATCTTTATTATCTTTATTATATGGGAATTTTCATAATTGGAGCCCTATCATGTCCAATTTTATCTTATGGACCTTTATTATTTCACACAGTATCTGGGTTTCTTCTTATGACTTTGTTTTACTTGTGAGATTCAAGATATTTGATAAGTTTATTTAAACATGGCCCAAAATTGTTGCCATACCTTCAAAATGTTGTTAGAAATGAAATATTCATTTATTTCTCCTATATATTAAAATTCACCAGTGATATTAGCAAATATAATAAAAGCTAAATCTACCTTTCATTAATCATCAACTAGCATAGTAAACAAATGTATGTGCCAAACAGTCATATATTATTCCACAATCAATCATAGTCTAACCTAATTACATATTCCACCATGCCATTCATTTGAGTTAGCTCAATATTTCAATGTACAGATCGTTTGGGGAAGAAATATCCTAAATACGTTGATTATTCTTATTACGTATCCTTACATCTTCGCCATTATGGATATGGAGGCTAACAACTACTCATAATATGTCACTATGTGTTTCAAATTGACATAAAATCAGCTGGTCTCTTACTAATAGACTCTTCTCAACATGAGCCTAATCCTATAATAGTTACTTAATATGATCCTCTATCGATATATATGATACAACTTCGTAATATCTTCTTCTTATATACAACCTCTCAAAATGTGAACTAATGCACAATTCAAATCTATCTCTTCTTAGTCATCATTCTTCTCATTTCATTATTCTTCCTTATAACCTCTGTTTTTTTTTACGATAATTCCTTCGATGATATTACTTCTGCAATACTTATATAATTCAGGTAGGATCCATCTCTTCCTTTAATTCTTATAGACGTGGTCACGTTTGTCAATATAATTGCTTCCAAGAGATCATCTGCATCTCATATAACATGCATTCTCCCCAATCCTTTCTGAATCATAACTGAATAGCCTTTCCAAGTAGATTAGTGCCATATATCGATATGTAATACACTCACTAAAAGCATCAACATAACCATATCACTTTCCATGTCAGTATACATATCAGTTAAAATAAATAATATTCGTGGTTTTTATGACCAAGATCTGCTGTTGATGGTTAGAATTTGGCACATAGAATAAATCTGAGTGAGAATTTTGTTGAAAGAAAATGTTTCTACCTAACAATATAAATATCTTTGAACAAGAAACTTATTTCATATCTCGTCACTCCTCTGGAACTGCCTCCTTCTCAAATGTTGTATGTGCTCCATGTGGCCGGTTACTGCCCCTGTGGACGTCATCTCTGGTCCCAATGCATTGATGCTGCTATGCTTCGTTATGGCATCCGAGGCAATCTTCTCCCTCAGCTTAAGCGGACTCCATGGTATTACAGTTGTTCATGAAAGTAGAAATCAACATTGGATTGGCAGAATACATATTTGAATTGCTCATTTAGCCTCTTAATATTATTATTGATGCTACTTGAAATTGCTTATTTATAAATATCTGCGTACAGCTTCTTGTTAGTAAATATATTTTTCCAGGCTAATATGGATTTAAATTGCTAATCCAATTTCTCCTTTATGTACTATATTGCCTGAAGTACAGAATTTTGCCCTCTCGCTTCTTCTCTGCAGCGGTCTCAATATCTCCTCCAACTGGTATTTTAACTTGAAAATATTGGATCTTTTTCGTATTTTGATTTCTGTTCCTATGCTATATAGCACGCAATTCTTCTTCAATCTTATGTTTGAAATGTTCTTTCGATGCACAGTAACAACAGATTCAGCCTTCCTTCTTCTCCAATGTTTTAATGTAATGTAATCTTTTTTCTTCCAGTAAGAATGAATTAGGTTTCAATTACTTTTTTAGAGCAATATCTGTTCCATCTCAACATTCTTATACATGGCCCTTGCAATTCCATGCCTTCTAAATTTAAGTTGATCTGAGTTTCGGTGACATTTTTCGTATATTTATTCTGCCTGAAGTTGCCGTGCGCCATTTTGTCTGTCCCTTTCTCCTTCGTATTTGCATTTGGACTGTAAAATAATGGTACAATGGGAATGGTAGGAAGGGGAGTATTCATTCTGGTGAAAGAAAAATTTGTAAGCTACAAAATAGTTAAAGATGACAAACATGAAATTCTAGGTATAAGGGTAATCTCTAAAGATACTAGACAACTTGATGTTTTTGGACTGTACAGACCTGGAAATGGTGGCGCAGATGCTGATTCAGAATTATTTGATAAGTTATTTGGGAAACGATATGGAAAGGACTGTGATTGTAGCGGGTGATCTCAATTTACCAAAGTTAATGTGAACGACACAAAGTATGACCAAAAAATTGCAAAGGAGTTAATCTGGGAAGGACAGCTGAATCAGAAAGTGATGGAACCAACTTCCTTACCTTACCTTAATATCTGTTGTTCCTCATGGAATATAGGACATCAACAAAGTATCTCCATCTGGTCCTGTTGACAGTCAGCCTCTTTACCTCACTCCAGGTCTTGCCTTCTTCCATCACTTCCACATGAACAGATCTTCACCATATTTGCTTTGGTCTCCCTCTCTTCCTTTTACCCTCGGAGTTCCAGTCCAGTGCCTCTCTTTCAATTGCTTCTTTCCCCTTCCTCAGTGTAGGCCCAATCCATTTCCGCTGTTTTATCTGCATGGCCATCTCATTCTCGCCCATCCTACTCCAGAGTTTGTGGTTGGAGATTACTTCCGACCGGTAGATTTTAAGAAACATTCGCAAACGGTGGTTAACAAAGGTCTGCAACTTGCATGTAATTACTCCAGTCACTTAACTAGTCTAGGACCCATATAATAGAACAGACTTGACATGAACTTGACATGACTTTGGAGGATTGACTATTTTCAACATTTTGGTTCGTATTGACTTATATACAAATTTCTATAAAATAATTTTCCGCCTTGTCAATACTTTATACACTTTATTCTATTTAATTACCGTACATGTACATGTTTCGAGAGCCTCTGCTCTCTTCTTCAGTGGTGCCAAATACTAATTATCTTAGGACTATAGTTCATTGGTATCATATTTCAATTATATATTAAAATATATGAATTTTTAAATTAGTTACAATATTACTCTAAGTTTATCTTTTGCCCATTTATATTGTCATTTGTCACATATTTTACCAGAATTTTACCAATCATAAATGATAAAATCTAATTAAATTAATCTCTCTATGTTAATTTATGTCCTTATTAATATCTGAAAATAGTAACTCTTTCTTCATCTTCTATAAAATCTATAAAATTAGTCTCTATCCTGAATTATGAAATAACAAATAATAAATAGCCACTTTGTAAATTAAATTAATAAACTACACAACAACACAGCACAACACAACACAGCACAACAAGGTCATTGACAGCAGAGAGTAGAACACGTTTGTTTTCAAACTAGCACAAGTATATATTGAGAGCAATGTTAAAATTTGACAACAAGACGAACTGAATTTGTTTATTTAAGGAATTTGACGGTTAGAAACAATGAGCAGATCATCGCGCAACCAATAGCAAAGTAGCAACAAGGAGGGAAGGGGGACATATTGTTTGGGTTCAGACAAATATCACATCATTTCAATTTGCAGATAAATTAAAGGAATGAAGAATTGGAAGAGAGTAAGAGGAGAAAATTCTGATTCGTAAGAAGTCTAGAAAATTAAAGCAGATGTTAAGAAAGAAGAGAGAAGAAATATTTTTTAAAAAAATGACTTAACTTCATAAATGTAGTTTATTAATTTAATTTACAAAATGGCTATTTATTATTTGTTATTTTATAATTCGGGATAGAGACTAATTTTATAGATTTTATAGAAGATGAAGAAAGAGTTACTATTTTCAGATATTAATAAGGACATAAATTAACATAGAGAGATTAATTTAATTAGATATCATTTATGACTGGTAAAATTCTGGTAAAATGTGTGACAAATGACGATATAAATGGGCAAAAGATAAACTTAGAGTACTATTGTAACTAATTTAAAATTCATATATTTTAATATATAATTGAAATATGATACCAATGAACCATAGTCCTCAGATAATTAGTATTTGGCACCACTGAAGAAGAGAGCAGAGGCTCTCGAAACATGTAAATGTACTGTAATTAAATAGAATAAAGTGTATAAAGTATTGACAAGGTGGAAAATTATTTTATAGAAATTTTATTTTGGAGGATGCGGAGTTTGGACCTGTGGTTCTTCCATACTGAATAGAGCCCAACAAAGGCACCATTTGCTTTTTGAATGTGCTGCGATACATCTTGTGCAGCTCCCCTATCTTTGGCAATTTCACTGCCCGAGTAAGTGAAGCTATCCACATCCTCCATAGATTCACCATTGAAGACAAATTGGTCTAATTTGTTGGTGTTAATCCTTAGGGCTTTGGTTTTCTTTGAGTTGATCATTAATCCCACATTTTTCTCTTCCTCTACCAAATCTTCGAGCTTTGCTTGCATTTCCCCATGTGCCTCAGATAGGAGACACAAATCATCAGCAATTTCCAGATCTTCAAGCCTGTTGATCATTAATCCCACATTTTTCTCTTCCTCTACCAAATCTTTGAGCTTTGCTTGCATTTTCCCATGTGCCTCAGATAGGAGACACAAATCATCAGCAATTTCCAGATCTTCAAGCCTGTTGACTAATTCCCAGTGGATACCACATTTCACATTTCAAGTCACGTTCCACATTACTGCGTCAGTCATAACCAAGAACATTGTTGGCAACAGGATACACCCTTAATGAACTCCTGAATGTACAAATATAGGCTGAGATATATGGCCCACATGAATGACGGTAGGTTTTTTGAATGAGATCAACAATTTGTGCTGGCATTCCATAACGCTTCACTTCCATCCACATGGCTTCTCTGTTGATCGAGTCAAAAGCTTCTTTAAACTCAACGAACACTGCATAGAAGCGAGATGACCATTCAGAACACTTCCCCAGAATTATCATCAAGGGATTTATTTGACCAATGCACGAGCGATTCAGATGAAAGCCTGCCTGTTCTCATCAGAGCCTCTTTAATTCTATTCAACAGAATCCTGGTAAAGACTTTGCTAGGGATTGAGAGAAGCGTAACACCCCTCCAGTTCTTACAATTTCATATATCCGCCTTTGTTGACAACTTCACCAAAAACCACATCTCCAGTCTGTTGACATTTCTCCAGTAATTCATACCTTCTCAAATAGAGTCTGCAATATATTGGCAGTGGTGTCCATATCAGTCTTCATGACTTCTGATGGAATGTTGTCAACTCCTGCTGCCATACCGATATGCAACTCTCTCAGTGACTTCTTCATTTCCTCTACTGTCTAAATGCAGATTTTAACCCTTTATAGGGCAGTACTCTGGGGAACAAAACTAAAATTTGAAAAATGGAAAAATCATCTCTTAAGGGAAGTAAAATAATGATTTTAAAGATATTTTGCCTAATTTTGTTATTACGTGACTGATAAGGCATGGTAAGTATACTTACCAGAGACCGCTTATAGTACTGCATTACAGCCAGTGGTCTCTGGTAAGAATACTTACCACTTCTTCGATACAATGAAATGGTAAGAAATCTAGTGTTCTAAATATGTATTTTACTATCATAACTGAAAATTAACGTAAGTGGGGATATCTGAACAATTCGTGAGTAGAATATAAATTACAAAAGCACAAAAAACAAAAAAAATGGATAAGATGACACAGTGGATAGCAAACATTTGCCTTACAAAGTATCGGACACTGAACACAGAATGAACTTCACACTTTATATGCTAGGTTTGTGGAATGGCATAAAACATTCCAAACAAAGAGCTACATCACACTGAACACACACTGTTGTCGAACGTTTTTGTTTCTTTGAAGTGCTACAGTGAGCACATCTTCGAAAAGTGGGACCCTTTCTTGGAAGATGATTTCCTACATTTGTAAGTCTTGTAGCATTTGGGATTGTTTGTCGCCCGTCTGGATGGTTTCTTTTCTTCCCTCTGCCGACCGTTGCCACTGGACCTTTCTTCACACGTCCGCAGTATGACCCAATGAGTTCCGTTGCCAGCAATGATCTGTATTTTAGGTGTGTGAGTGGTTTTGTGTTCGGACTGCATTCCTTCAAGGTGATTTTATACAATATAAAACTGTTGACAATGCACGCTTCAATGCAATAATAGAAGATTTTCATCCACCATCTGCGAGATTTCCAGGATATGTTGTAAGTGGAATGTAGTTGATCAAAATGATCAACTCCACCCATGTAAGCATTATAATCCTTCACAGATTCCGGACAAGAAACAAGATCTCTTTTTCCTTCTTTGTTAGTCCTCAGTACCTGTCCTTTGGATTGAGCATTATGCATTGTACTGATAACAGTTACACACTTCTTACCTCTGTCCTTCCATTTCGAAATACCAACATCACCAGCCATAACTGCATCACTTTCGCCCATTTTCAACATTCTGTCAGGAAGAAGGTTGTCTTTGGGGAAAAATTTCCTTGTTTGTCTGATTGTCGCACAAGCGAAGAAACTTTTGGTTAGGAGTCTCTTCATCATAACGATGTTGGAAAAGAAATTATCAAAGAACAAGCAGTACCCTAATCCCTCAAATGCATGGCAAAGTTTGCTTATTACACGTTCACCTAATGACAATTCAGTGCTTTCCCCTTCATGCTTGCCTTCGTATACTGATATACCTAAACAATAGCCTGTCACTGCACAAGCTATTACCCATATCTTGAATCCCCTCTTTATAGGTTTCATTGGCATAAACTGCTTGAGAGAACTTCTCCCTTTGAAGCCAACCATAGATTCGTCTATCGAAAGGAAACGTGAGGGATGGAATACGTCCTTGAAAACAACATTCAAATGGTTCAACAATGGTCGCAGTTTGTACATTCTGTCATAATTTTGTTCTCCTTTCTTTGGCATTTTTGAGTTATCATTCAGGTGCAGGAATCTCAAAATCTTGAGGAACCGCTTCACTGACATTACTGCTGAAATTCGATTATTGTGGAAGTTGCTGTCATTGCTCCAGTAAAGTCTGAAACTAGGTAAGGTATTGAACCCCATTATAATTAGTAGCCCAAGAAAAGCCTTTAGTTCATCAACCGATAAGCCTAGCTCATAATGATGTTGTGAAGCATACAAGTTAGATTGAAGAACAATGAGCTGCAGGAATGTTGTAGGTAGGAGCAACATGAAAATTTTCAACGGACTGTTTATATCTACTTGAGCTTTATGCGATAAACCAAATGGCTGAGAAAAGGCTGTAGAAGAAAATTGCTGCGGTACTTTACAATGCTTTGACCACGGTAATTCATCAGGCCTATCACCTGAAGGATCACTTTCACCCCCCTTATCTTCTGCTTCTTCTTGAACTTCCTCATCTTCTGCATCAACAGTTGGCACGTTATTAGTATCAAATGGGACTGCCTCTGCACTCTGGGAACCGAAGGAATTGCTCAAATTTACAGGTAGACAGTCTTCTGCATCTTCATCGCCGCCTACATCTGAATCTACAGCCATTTCATCCGTAACCCTGTTGAGTTCCGCCTCTAACTCATCTTCTGCCAACCATCTTCTAGAGTGTGCCATGCCTGTAAAAAAGACAAGAAGGGATAAAATCATACTAAGAACTATCAAATTAAGTTATAAATACACACTGGAATGCTTTCCGAGTGTTTTTGAAGTTATACGCGAAACATTACTAGGGTTCATTTCAGAAGTTATCGTACATAACCTCAGTTTTCCGGAACACCTTATTCATTACATCAATATAACATCTTAGCGGGACTGTTGTGAATAAATTCGCAATGCTAACAAGGAACTAGAACCTTCATAAAATACAAATCAGAGCATGCATTACCAAAAATACACTGGTAGGAAATATAAATAAAGTAAGAAAAACGGCAGAAAACTTCATGATTTTTTCGATATCCATGGATACTGCGCTTTTTTCAAATATATTGTTGTCTGTATGTTCAATAATGTGTACATTACTTCACTAAATATGCTACAATATATATTGAATGATATTCTTACCTTTATAAGAAAAAGTTGTCGCAGATATCTTCATACAAGCACGTTTTTACACAACATGCGCCAATACACAGCCGGTAGAGCACGCTGGTATACATACTTACCACTTTTAGTTATTGTGTGATCAATGTGGCAGTGGAGCGCGAATTTCAAAATATGGTGCGTATTTATATCAGAGACCGTTTGGAGCTGTAGTGATCAGCTACAATGTTTAATGCACGTAGGTTCTTGTGTATAATATTTACGTAGAGAGCAAGTGGTAAGTATACTTACCAGTAACCTATAAAGGGTTAATCCTTGGGCCAGGCTGAACTTCTTCTTCTTCTTCTTCTTCTTCTTCCTCTTCTTCTTCTTCTTCTTCTTCTTCTTCTTCTTCTTCTTCTTCTTCTTCTTCTTCTTCTTCTTCTTCTTCTTCTTCTTATTCTTATTCTTATTCTTCTTCTTCTTCTTCTTACTGATCTTCCATGGAACAGTTTAGAACTGCAGAAAAATGTTCCTGCCATTGCTTCAGTTAATCCTCATTGTTAGGTAAGAGGGTTCCATCTTTGTTCCTGACTGAACGTTTTTTCTGCATCTCTTTGCCAGAATTCTGGTGATGGTATAGAGCTCTTTGAGATTTACCATGTTGGCTCCCTTTCCTGCCTGTTGAGACAGGTCATCTGTCCAGTTCCTTTGATCCCTCCTCACATTTCTCTTTACTTCCCTATCGTTTGCAGAATATTTTGATTGCAGTTCTGCCTTTCTTGCTCGTGCCTTACATTTGTTCATTGCCTCCTTTATCTCTCTCCTCTCTCTGATTATTTCCCATGTCTGTTTGGTCATCCAGTCTTTTTTTCCTCCTATCCATAAAACCCAGGAAATTCCCACTTACTTCTGTAAAGACAGATTTAATCTGACGTTCAACAGATTCATCTTCCACCTCACTGTGCGTTTGAAATAGATTTTATTAGTTCTAACCTGAAGACTTCCTTCACCTTTCTGTCATCCTTTAGCTTCCCAACATCATACTGCTCCCTTGTCTGCACTGTCCTCCTTTTCTGTGCATGGATCTTCATTCTAAAGGTAGCCACAACAAGATGATGATCACTACCGATGTCTGTACCTCTCTTATTCCTCACATCCAACAGTGAACACTTCCACTTTTGTCGAATTGCCACATGATCTATCTGATTCTCCCTCCTATGATTCAGTGATACCCAAGTCACTTTATGGCAGTCTTTATGTGGAAATACCGTACCACGAATAACCAGATCATGGCTGGTACACAAGTCCACAAAGAGCTGTCCATTCTCATTTCATTCTCCTAGGCCATGCTTTCCCATGATGTGCTCAAGCCCTTCATTATTCTGGCCCACTTTTGGATTCAAATCTCTTCTAACTAAAATTATATCCTTCATCTTCTATTTCTTAATCATGCTATTTAGATGCATATAAAATGCCTGTTTGTCTTCTTCCTTCGCTGTCTCAGTGAGTGCATAGCACACTATCATCACATTTGTGATAATGGTCTTGAAACATGCCACAATTACCCTTGCCGACACTTGATACCACTCCATGAGGCTCTTCTTAGCCTCCTTGTCCATCAATATACCCACACCTTCACAACTCACTCCATCGCCCTCAGCTCTTCTAGAATATATAAAAGTAGCTCCATCATGGGTGGTCAATTCCACAAACTCGCTCCATTTCACCTCACTTAATCCTAAGATGTTCAGGCCATAACTCTTCATACATGCCACTGCCTGTCATAGTCTTCCACTTTCCCACCGAGTCCTCTTTTTGTTGCCTTTTTCAAGCCAAAATTCACCATCCTTGGATCAGTCAAGTTTTTCTTTGTTGATGTTTCTATAATGGCTTAATTTAAGGTTGTGCAAGTTATTAGCCCGCAGCACCCCAGCCTGATGGTGGGGCTGCCACCTGAAACCTCCAGGCATGCTGTTTTCTGTTGGGATTGTCTCTCTTAGCCTTTGAGGATCCTTTTTCACCACAAGGCAGTAGTTTCCCTCTTCATTTAACCCCAAGAGAGAGGGTTGCCTCCTCCGCCAACTTTGCCGTACCAAAGGTCTCCTTCTCCGCCTCAGTTGCCGTTAAGGACTTCACCAGAGCCGCATTAGCCGTTACTTTTCAGAGTTCCTGTGTGGACTTCACAGCTACCATAGCAGTCCTGGGGCACACAAGTTCCCCACTGTACTTCACCCTTACCAGCTATCCTGTTGCCAATCCCCCATGACGTGGATGAGTTGTTGGACTTATGAGGGACAATGGAACTAACTACAAGGGAAGAATATTCTGGATGTGGTGCTGGTAAAACCAGATGAGCTCTATAGAGAAAGCAAAGTACTTGATGGTATTTGGGATCACCAAGCTGTTTTTGTCATAGCTTAAAATATAAAATAATAAAAATGTTCTTGGTTGTATATCCCATTAACTACTTCAGTTCTTAAAGGCGCCGATGTGCCAAAATTTTGTCCTGCAAAGGTCTGTTTATGCGCCAGTAAATTTACCAATATGAGGCTGGTGTATTTGAGCACCTTCAAATACCACCAGACTGAGCTAGGATCGAACCTGACAAGTTGGAGTCAGAAGGCAAGCACCTCAGCCGTCTGAACCATTCAGCCCGGCTAGTTAAAAATAAATGTGATGGAAAGGAAGGTCATAAAAGTAGGATTATTAGGCAGTACCATGTGGCTGATAAGACAGGCATGAAGGAGTTTATAAAAAGTAATTATGGTTGGGGGAAAACGGTAAGTAAAAATATAAATATACTGTGGGATTTGTTTAAAGTAATTGTTAAGGAATGTGAAAACAGGTATGTACCTTTAAAGGTGGTAAGGAATGATAAAGCTATGCTTTATTATAACAGAGAAGTAAAGAGACTGAGGAGAAGGCACAGGCTGGACGGAAATAGATTTATAAGTGGTTGTGGAAATAAGGTGAAATTCAAGGAACTTAACTAGGAAATTGAATCTAGCAAATAAGTTAGCTAAGGATAACATAATAGCAAGATTCATGGGCAGTCATAAAAATTTTAGTGAAAAATGGAAGGTTATGTATAGATACTTTAAGACAGAAACAGGTTCCAAGGAGTACATTCCAGGAATCATTAATGTGTGCATGCATTGATCTTATGAAGGCAGAAGAATTCAGTCAGCAGTGTGTAAAGATTGCTGGATATGGGGAAAATATCCAGATAGAGGAGGTGCCTAACACTAATGAAGTATTGAAATTTACAATTTACAATAGGATACAACAGTTAAAAACTAGAAAAGCAACTGGAATTGATAAGATTTCTGGAGAAATACTAAAGACAATGGCTTGGGATATAGTACCATATGTGAAGTACTTATTTGATTGCTGTTTACATGAAGGAGCTGTACCAAATGAATGGAGAGTTGCTCTAGTAGCCCCTGTGTATAAAGGAAAGGGTGATAGACATAAAGCTGAAAGTTACAGGCCAGTCAGTTTGATATGTGTTGCATGTAAGCTTTGAGAAAGCATTCTTTCTGATTATATGAGACATGTTTGCAAAATTACTAACTGGTTCGATAGAAGACAGTTTGGGTTTAGGAAAGGTTATTCCACTCAAGCTCAACTTGTAGGACTCCAGCAAAATATAGCAATTATCTTAGATTCAGAAGGTCAGATGTACTGTATCACGATTGACCTATCTAAGGCAATTCGTAGGGCAGATCATGGGAGATTGCTGGTACATGTGAGTGCAATTGGACTAGATAAAAGTGACTGAATGGGTGGCTATATTTCTAGAATATAGAACCCAGAGAATTAAAGTAGGTGAAGCTTTATCTGACCCTGTAATCATTAAGAGGGGAATTCCTAACGGCAGTATTATTGGACCTTTATGGACCTTTATGAGTAAAGAACTGGAGTCAGAGATAAGGCTTTTTGCATATGATGTTATGCTGTGTAGAGTAATAAGTTACAAGATTGTGAGCAACTGAAAAAAAACTTCGACAATATTGTGAGATGGACAGCAGGCAATGGTATGATGATAAACGGGGTTAAAAGTCAGGTTGTGAGTTTCACCAATAGGAAAAGTGCTGTCAGTTTTAATACCTGTGTTGATAGGGTGATAGTTCCTTATGGCTGTCACTGTAAGTATCTAGGTGTTAATATTTGGAAAGATTTTAATTTGGGTAATCACATAAATGGGATTTAAATAAAGAGTACAGATCTCTGCACATGATTATGAGGGTATTTAGGGGTTGTAGTATGCATGTAAAGGAGAGGGTATATTAGTCTCTGGTAAGACCCCAACTAGAGTATAGTTCTGGTGCATGGGACCCTCACCAGTATTACATGATTCAAGAAATGGAAACAATCCAAAGAAAAGCAGCTCAATTTGTTCTGGGTGATTTTTGACAAAATAATAGCGTTATCAAAATGTTGCAAAGTTTAGGCTGGGAAGACTTGGAGGAAAGGAGACGAGCTGCTCGACTAAGTGGTAATTAAGAATTAGGTATTTGCTTTAATGATCCACCCAATCAATACACTTCACTTTAATTAAGCTGCATCAATACGGACCTACAGTATATAATGAAATTTGTAAATTACAATAAGTGGTAATTTCTGAGCTGTCATTGGAGGTATGGAGTGGAATGACTTCAGTAGACGAATAAGTTTGAGTGGTGTTTTTAAAAGTAGGAAAGATCACAATATGAAGTTAAAGTTGGAATTCAAGAGAACAAATTGTGGCAAATTTTGTTTATAGGAATGGGAGGTAGGGATTGGAATAATTTACCAAGGGAGATGTTCAATAAATTTCCAAATTCTTTGCAGTGATTTTAGAAAAGGCTGTGAAAACAACAGATTGGGAATCTGCCACTTGGGTGATTGCCCTAAATGCAGATCACTGGTGATTGATGATAGTCCTCCTCTTTCATTGTGTACTTTTGACATTCAGTAGCTTTTCATCTCTTTTATTTCAGAATTCTGGCTTTGTGCAAGGAAAGTTGATCAGAAGAAGCAAAGTTCCTAAGAATGCAGATGGAGAATTTTGGCACTGGAAGGACTTCAATATTGGCATGGATATAGAATTTTTTGGCAGAGTTTTCCATATAGTAGATTGTGATAAGTTCACTGAGGTGAGTTCTATACATCTATGTAAATGACATTTATTTCTGAATTATCCATTATATACTACACTATCTGCCTCTGTGGATCAGTGGTAGAGTGTCGGCCTCTGGATCCCAAGATAGCAGGTTCAAACCCAGCAGAGATAGTCGGATTTTTGAAGGGCAGAAAAACATCCATTTAATACTCCATGTCATACAATGTCGGCATGTAAAAGATCTCTGGTGACACATTTGGTGTTCGCCCGACAAAATTAATATCTCAGCCATAGACGCCCAAGAGAGATCCGGTTTACTTGGTCTGCCATCTAGTAGACCTAGAGTAAAATGGAACATCAAAATTGATGAGCAGACAGCCAGATGGCATCAAATTGAAATGTCTGCACACGGTAGCTGAGGCCATATGATTATTATTATTATTACTACACTAAAATTAGTGTTGTTGTAAAATTATACGAAAATTACAACTTTACTATGTTTGAGCACTAGGTAATCGGCTCCATAAAGGGAAATTTCAATGGCCACTGAGCAAGATTGTTTTTACCATAAAAAAAGACTCACTCTTTTCTTATCTGCTTGCGTTTTCATGCTTGGATCACTCAACACAGACAGACCTTCACCCTTACCTTCAATTGTTATTCGGAAGATCTCACTTCTACTGAGTAAGAAAGACAACAGACTAGCGTTATCCGCCAAGTGATTCTTCAAGCCAAGGAAAAAAACATGACAATGCCTTAATTGCATGCAAGAATTATGATTTATGGTAGCTTATTGTTATTATGGCCAGGAAGTTTGGTACCATACCCTACTGTTGCCTGACGGTTCAAGGAAACTATAACCTGTGGTAATGTAGTACCAAAAACATTGTTGTTATTGTTGTTTGAGTCATCAGTCCATAGACTGGTTCGATGCAGCCCTCCATGCCACCCTATCCGGTGCTAACCTTTTCATTTCTACATAATTATTACATCCTACATCTGCTCTAATCTGCTTGTCATATTCATACCTTGGTTAACCCCTACCGTTCTTACCACCTACACTTCCTTCAAAAACCAACTGAACAAGTCCTGTGTGTCTTAAGATGTGTCCTATCATTCTATTTCTTCTTCTCGTCGAATTTAGCCAAATCGATCTCCTCTCACAAATTTGATTCAGTATCTCTTAATTTTTGATTCAATGTATCCATCTAACCTTCAGCATTCTTCTGTAAGACCACATTTCAAAAGCTTCTATTCTCTTTCTTTCTGAGCTAGTTATCATCCATGTTTCACTTCCATACAATGCCATGCTCCAGACGGAAGTCTTCAAAAACAGCTTTCTAATTCCTATATCAATGTTTGAAGTGAGCAAATCTCTTTTCTTAAGATAGCTCTTCCTTGCTTGTGCTAGTCTGCATTTTATGTCCTCCTTACTTCTGCCATCAATAGTTATTTTACTACCCAAATAACAATATTCATCTACTTCCTTTAAGACTTAATTTCCTAATCCAATATTACATGCATCACCTGCCTTCGTTTGACTGCATTCCATAATTTTGTTTTGATCTTACTTATTTTCATCGTGTACTCCTTACCCAAGACTTTGTCCATACTATTCAGCAACTTCTCAAGATCTTCTGCAGGCTCAAATAAAATAACAATATCATGGGCATATCTCAAGGTTTTGATTTCCTCTTCTTGGATTGTGTTTCCCTTTCCATATTCCTCTTTGATTTCCTTTACTGCCTGTTCTGTGTAAACATTGAAAAGGAGGGGGGACAAACTGCAGCCTTGCCTCACTTCTTTCTGGATTGCTGCTTCTTTCTCCAGGTCCTCAATTCTTATCACTGCAGACTGATTTTTATACACATTGTAGATAATTCTTTGTTTTCAGAATCTGATCCCAATCACTAGCAGCATCGCAAATAGCTTGGTCCAATTAGCGTTATCGAATGCCTTTTCTAGATTTACGAATACCATGTACGTGGGCTGGTCCTTCTTACTTCAGTCTTCTAAGACCAGACGTAAAGTCAGGATTGCTCCTCATGTTCCTACATTTCTTCTGAAGCCAACTTGATTTTCTCCCAACTCAGCTTCAACTTGTCTTTCCATTCTTCTATAAATAATATGTGTTAAAATTTTGCAGGTGTGAGATACTAAATGGTGCGGTAGTTATCACACTTGTCAGTACCGGCTTTCTTTGGAATAGGTATAACAACATTCTGTCAAAATTCGAATGGCACTTCTCCGGTCTCATATATCTTACACACTAGGTGGAATAACCTTGCCATACTGATTTTTCCTAAGGCAGTCAGTAATTCAGAGTGAACGTCATCAATTCCAGGTGCCTTGTTCCTATTTAGCTCTCTCACAGCTCTGTCAAACTCTGACCTCAAAATAGAGTCTCCAATTTCATCAGTATCAACAGTCTCTTTTTGTTCCACAACCAAATCATCTACGTCTTTTCCTTTATACAACTGTTGGATCTGTTCCTGCCAATTTTCAGCTTTATCTTCTTTCCTTAGAAGTGGCTTTCCATCTAAGTTCTTAATATTCATACACCTCGATTTCCTTTCTCTAAAGATTTCGTTGATTTTCCTGTATGCAGCATTCACCTTTCCTAGGACCATACAACCTTCAACATCCTTGCACTTTTCCTTCAGCCATTCTTCCTTAGCTATCTTGCACTTTCTATCCACTTGATTCTTTAATCGCCTGTATTTTTTTCTGCCCTCTTTATTTCTTGCATTCTTGTATTTTCATCATTCATCGTTCAGGTCTAGTATCTCCTGAGTTATCCACTGATTCTTAGTTGATCTTTCCTCCCTCCCTAACATTTCTTCAGCAGCCCTACTGACCTCACTTTATATGACTTTTCATTCTTCCTCTATTGTGTTTCCTTCAGCATTTTCATTTAGTCCGTATGCAACATGTTTCTTGAAACAATTCATCATGCTCATTTCTTTCAACTTGTCTAGATCCTTGCATTCCTTCCTTTCTTCAATTTCTTTAACTTCAGATGCCATTTCAAGACCAACAAGTTGTGGTCAGAGTCCACGTCTGCTCCTGGGTAAGTTTTGCAATCCAACACCTGGTTTCTGAATCTCTGCCTAATCATGATGAAGTCTATTTGATACTTTCCAGTGTCTCCAGGTCTCATCCACTATACAGCCATCGTTTGTGGTGTTTGAACCAAGTATTAGCAAGGACTAAATTATGATCAGTGCAGAATTCAACCTGCCGACTTCCTCTTTCATTCTTTTGTCCCAGAACGAATTCTCTTACTGTATTAACTTCTCTTCCTCGGCCTACCACTGCATTCAAGTCTCCTATCACAATTAGATTCGCATCACCTTTTACGTATTGTATTAAATCTTCTACCTCTTCATGTATTCTTTCGATTTCCTCATCATCTGCTGAACTAGTAGGCATATAGACTTGCACTATTGTGGTGGGCATTGGTTTGGTGTCTATCTTGACAAGAATAATTCTTTCGCTATGCTGTTCATAGTAACTTAATCGCTGCCCTATTTTCTTAATCATTTCTTAATCATTATCAAACCAACTCCTGCATTTCTCCTGTTTGGTTTTGGGTTGATAATTCTGTAGTCACCTGACCAAAAATCCTGTTCTTCCTGCCAACGTACTTCACATGTACCAACTACATCTAACTTCAGTCTATCCATCTCCCTTTTCAGATTCTCTAACCTACCACAATGATTCAAACTTCTAACATTCCATGCTCTGACTCGCAGAATGTCAGTATCCATCTTCCTGATGATCGGCCCCCTCTCGTGTTGCCCCTACCCGGAAATCCGAATGGGGGACTTTTTTACCTCCGGAATATTTTTGCCGGCAGGAAGCCATCATCAGTACATCATTCATACAGAGAGTGCTGCATGTCCTCAGGAGTTAGGTACAGCTGTAGTTTCCTGTTGCTTTCAGTCGTGTAGCAGTATCAACACAGCTAAGCCATATTGAGTATTATTACAAGGCCATATCAGTCAATCATCTAGACTGCTGCCCTTGTAACTTCCAAAAGGCTGCTACCCCCCTATCGATGAAGCATTCATTAGTCTGGTCCCTCGACAGTTACCCATCCGATATGTTTGCACCTGAGGCTCGACTGTCTGCTTCATTGGGACACGCAAGTCTCCCCACCACGGCAAGGTCACATGGTTATACAAAAATAATATGCCTGCACTACCCTTCCACAATTCAGAATAACAATTGAAGGTAAGGGTGAAAGTATGTCTGCATTGAGTAATCCAAGCATGAAAACACATGTAGATAAGAACAGAGAGAGTCTTGTTTTTATGGTAAAAACAATCTTGCTTTTTGGGCATCAAAATTTCCCTCTCTGGAGCTGATGACCTAGATGTTAGGCACCTTTAAACACCATTCAACTGGCTGAGTAGCTTAGACAGTAGAGTGTTGGGCGTCTGAGCTCAAATTGGTGGGTTCAATCCTGTCTCAGTCCATTGGTATTTGATGATGCTGAAATATGTTAGATTTGTGACGGTAGATTTACCGGCAAATTAAAGAACTCCTGTGGGACAATCTTCTGGCACCTTGCCATTTCTAAGAACTGTAAAAGTAGTTAGTGGGATATAAAACCAATAACATTTAAAAAATTAAACAATAATCACATCATCATCATTTTGGTTAGTTCAAGTGCCGAAGACCATAGAGACCAAAATGTTTTGATTTGATGCAGGCAAAAAATCCTAAAACAGCATCCTATAGATGCAGCAAAAACTGCCACCAATCACTGCCAAAATACGCGCAGAATGATATACACTGGCGGAAAAAATATCCAAACACCATGAAATAAGGAATGTAGAATATGGAAATTTTGGCATTATATTTGTCAAGGTAGCATATTTAATTTATTAAAGGTACTAGACTACAGGTTAATATCTGCACGGGAAAAGCAGTTGCAAATGTGACATACTGGTCCATTAATAACCGGTGTAATCGCCTGACTGTTGAATGCAGGCATGCAAACTTGCATACATTGTGTCATACAGGGGCCAAATAGCTTGTGGGATGGAGTTCCATGCCTGTTGCACTTGGTCAGTCAATACAGGGACAATAATGCCAGTTGTGGATGACACTGGAGTTGTTGTCTATTGATGTCCCATATGTGCTCGATTGGGGCCAGATTGGGGTATCGAGCAGGCCAAGGCAACATGTCAACACTCTGTAGAGCACATTGGGTTACAAGAGCGGCATGGGGGCGTGCATTATCCTGTTGGAAAAAACCCCTGGGAAATTCTGTTCATGAATGGCAGCACAACACTTTAGAATCACCAGACGGATGTACATATCTGCAGTCAGGGTGCATGGGATAACCATGAAAGTGCTCCTGCTGTCATAGGAAATTGCTCCCCAGACCAGAACTGCTCACCTGGCCTCCTTCTAACCAACACACAGCCATCACTGGCACTAAGGCAGAATCGGCTTTCATCAGAAAAAACAATGGACCTCCAATCCATCCTCCAATGAGCTCTCGTTTGATAGCACTGAAGTTGCAGACGGCGGTGGTTTGGGGTTAGTGGAATGCACACCACAGGGCATATGGGTCAGAGCTGTCCTGCAAGTAACCGATTTCGAACAGTTCGTTGCGTCACTGTCATGACAACTGCCGCTTGAATTGCTGCTGCAGACACAGTCCACTGCACCACAGCCATACGTCGAATACAGCGGTCCTCCCTCTCGATGGTGCAACGGGGACGTCCGGAGCCCGGTCTTCTTGGGAGCGTACATTCTCGTGATCACTGCTGCCAGCACATATGCACAGTGGAGACATTCCTGCCAAGTCATTCTGCAATAGCGCAGAAGGAAAATCCACCTTCATGTAGCGCTATTATACAGCCTCGTTGAACCACAGTGAGCTGTTGATACTGGCCTCTTTGCCTTCGTAAAGACATTCTTGACCCACTCACAGTCACTCCGTGCAATCTCACGGGTAAATAATGCTCTCGCACAGTACAGCCTGTTTAAAGCAAACCTGATGGGCAATCATGGCGCTGCTACTAGCCCCACGCTAATGCGATTTGTGGGAAATTTGAATCAACGTCATCTTTCGGGTGTATAAACATGCCTACAAACATTTGTTAATCTAGCACAACCCCTTCTTGGTGTCTGGATATTATTTTCCACCAGTGTAATTGACTTCTGTGGTTCACTAATTACGAAGAGAATTATTGAAAAAGTGAAAGGAGGTAATGCTTTAGCATTTTGATAAACGAATCCATAGATATTAGTACACAGGAACAACTCACTTCATGTAATCTATCTATATATATAAAATAACTTGTCCTGACTGACTGACTGACTGATTCATCATCGCCGACCCAAAACTACTGAACATAAAGAAATGAAATTTTGGGGATACATTCATATTAAGATGTAGGTGCTCGCTAAGAGAGGATTTTTGGATATTCCGTCGTTAAGGGGGTGAAAAGGGGGTTGAAATTTTAAATTGAGTGTATCTATATCTCAGATGTAAAAATTGGTATTTAGAATCTTCTTTAAAAATAAGGAAATACGAATTTTTTTGTTTTCAGAAAATCCCAATAGGAGGGGAGAAAAGGGGTGAAAAAGGGGTTGAATGCCTTTAATCAGGACACCGGTACTTATATCTCAGAAACTGAAGATATTACAGACCTGAAATTTGGTACTTTTGATCCCTTTTTAAAATTAAGAAACATGTATTTTTTGTTTTTGGAAAATCCAATTATTTGGAGAGTGAAAAGGGGGGTGAATTTTTAAAATGAGCATATCCATATCTCAAAACTTTGAAAGTTTACAGATGTAAAAATTGGTATTTATAATCTTCATTAAAAATAAAGAAACTCATATTTTTTTGTTTTCGGAAAATACGAATAGGAGGTGTGAAAAGGGGTGAAAAAGGGTTTGAATGTCTTTAATGAGGATACTTATATCTCAGAAACTGAAGATATTACAGACTTGAAAATTGGTGTTTGGGTTCTCCTTTAAAAATAATGAAACAGGTATTTTTCTCTTTTTGGAAAATCCAATTAATGGGGGGTGGAAAGGGGGGGAATTTTTAAAATGAGTGTATCTATATCTCAAAACTTTTAAAGTTTATAGATATAAAAATTGGTGTTTAGAATTTCCTTTAAGAATAAAGGAACGCGTATTTTTTGTTTTCGGAAAATCCCAGTAGGAAGGGTGGAAAGGGGTGAATAAAGGGTTGAATGCCTTTAATGAGGCTACTTATATTTCAGAACCTGAAGATATTACAGACCTGAAAATTGGTACTTGGGATCTACTTAAAATAAACAGGTATTTCTTCGTTTTTGGAAAATCCGAATAATGGGGGGTGGGGGTTGAAAAGGGAGGTGAATTTTTAAAATGAGTGTATCTATATTTTAAAAATTTACAAATGTAAAAATTGGTATTTAGAATCACCTTTTAAATAAAGAAATATGTATTTTTTGTTTTCGGAAAATCCCAATAGGAGGGGTGAAAGAGAGGTTGATTTCCTTTACTGAGGATACTTCAGTCTCAGAACTTGAAGATATTACATACCTGAAAATTGGTATTTGGGATCTCCTTTAGAAATAAAGAAACAATTTTTTTGCTTTTGGAAAATCCATATAGTGGGGGGGGGGGGGGGCTGAAAATGGGTTGGATTTTTAAAATGAGTGTATATACATCTCAAAACTTTAAAAGTTTGCACACGTAATAATTGATATTTAGAATCTGCTTTAAAAATAACGGAAAATTTTTTTTCTGTAAATCCGAATAGGTGGGGTTAAAAGGATGAATAATGGGTTGAATGCCTTTAATGAGGATACATATATCTCAGAAACTGAAGGTATTACAGAATTGAAAATTCGCATATGCGATCTCCTTTAAAAATAAAAACACGTATTTTTTTAAATTTTTTTTTTGAAAATAAAATTAATGGCGGTTAAACAGGAGTGACAAATTGGGTGAATTTTTTGAAAGACGGCATCTACAGAATATCTGAGAAACGTAGAATGTTACAGACGTAAAAAGTGGCATTTGTAATCTCCTGTAAATGTAAACAAACATAGGTGATTTGTTTTTGGAAACTCCTCTTAAGGGGAACTAAAAAGGGGGTGAATTTTTTAAATGAGAATTTATACAGTATATCTCAAAAAACTTAACATGTTATAGAAGTGAAAAATGGTATTTTTATCTGTATTAAAAATAGAGAAACGTGTATTTTTAGTTTTCGGAAATATCACTTGGGTGGACGGGGGGGGGGGGTAAAAGTGCCTGAAAATGGTGTTGAATTCTTTTAATTAGGCTACTGTTGTCTCAAAAATGAAGATGTTACAGACGTGAAATTTGATATTTGGAATCTGCTTTAAAAGTAATGAAACACCTATTCTCGGAAAATCCAATGAATTGGGGGGGGGGGGGAGGTGAAAGAATTTAAAATTAATTGACTTAATTGTATGAGAATACTTACATCTAATAAAAACTAAAGTTGTTAGGTCGTACAGACGTGAATATTGGTATTTGGTTCTCCTTTAAAAACAAAGAAAAACCCGTTTTTGTGGGGGAATCATCTTGGGGGGCCGGAGTGAAAAGGAATTGAATTTCTTTTCATGAGGACACAAAAATCAAAAACTGAAGAAGATCCTTTACTATTAAAGAAACAAGTATTTTTGCCGGAAAATTCACTTAGGGTGGGGGGGGGAAGGAAGTGAAAACTACGTGTATTATTTTTATGTGGATACTTATATCTCAAAACTGGAGGTAATAGACGTGAACATTGGTGTTTGGAATCTCCTTTAAACATAAAGGAACACGCCTTTTTTTTGGGGGGGGGGTAAATAATTTTTAACGGCGGTGGGGTGTAAAAAGGAGGTGAGACCAATTGATTTTACTGTTCATAATGTATTTATAAGGAGCCTCCGTTTCTCAGGCGGCAGTGCCCCGGCCTCTCACAGCTGGGTTCCGTGGTTCAAATCCCGGTCTCTCCATGTGACATTCGTGCTGGACAAAACGGAGGCGGGACAGGTTTTTCTCCGGTTACTCCGGTTTTCCCTCTCATCATTCATTCCAGCAACACTGTCCAATATAATTTCATTTCATTTTTCATTCATTAATCACTGCCCCAGAGGAGTGCGACAGGTTTCGGCAACCGGCACAATTCCTATTGTTGCCGCAGGATGGGGGCTTTATTCATTATGTTCCTGACCCTGTCGAATGACTGAGAACAGGATGTAGATTTTCGATGTACTTATTCTGATCATAAACCGATCATTTTTAATCTTTCCTGGGTTCGTTTCCAAGAGCCATCTTTTCCTTTGGAGAACGTTCTTAGATCACAGTAGATTCTCCTGGTATATAAATAAAAATTTGAACACATTTGAAATAAACAATAGGAATGAGATTGGCCGTCCAATTGTTCACCTCTATAATAAGGTCAATAATGCATTGAAGTATGTCATTCGTATCGCCAGAAATCCCGCACACTTGCCTACGCGCGACAATGGTGCTGGTCACTTTCTCAACAATGACAATGGCAGCACATGCAATTTACCGCCAAGTAGCGGTCTTGCATCTTGCTGTGGGGTCTAGAACATATAATAATAATAATAATAATAATAATAATAATAATAATAATAATAATGTTCTGGACCGTCGTCAAATGTGCGGACCGCGCTGGAAACAGGTCATGGACGGGTAATGACTAAGAATGCAGTCCGGCCGCGGGTTCAGTATCGCCAAAGCACCCAAGACGACACCACGCTGGATCTCCTGAAGGATTTGATCCATATTAAAAATGCTTATAGGAAAAGATGGCAGAGATTTAGGGACGCAACTGACCGGGTGGAATACCTGGACCTAGCCCGGGAAGTACGAAATCGATTGCTGGAAAAAAAGATTGAAAAATGGGAGGAAACTTGCCGTAATCTATTAGAAAACAAATCATATCGCAAATTTTGGCGGATTCTCTCAGAAAACGAGTCAGATCGCGAATTTCGGTGGATTATATATTAAAAAATAAGCATTCAATTCTAAATTTCAGTATACTACCGTAGCGAAGCACGGGTATCTTGCTAGTCTATATCATCATCATCATCATCATCATTTCCCTTTATCCAGCTGTAGCTGGGTAGGGGCAAATATGGTTCCTCTCCACTTTCTTCGGTCTTTCCACCACTCCTCCTCCAACACTGTGTCCCAGTCCAGGTTTCTTTCTATAATGCTGCGTTGGATGGTATCCTTCCATCTCCATCGTGGTCGTCCACGGCCTCTCCTTCCTTGGATTTGCATTTCCATCACCTTTTTTGGCATTCTTTCGTCGCTCATTCGCTTTATGTGCCCAAACCATCTTAGTCGGCTCTTCTCTATTCTATCATTCAATTTTTCCACTCCAATTTCTTCCCGGATTTTCTCGTTCCTTATTTTGTCTCGTCTACTCTTCTGTATCATACTCCTCAAGAATTTCATTTCGGCTGCCTGTATTCGACTCTCATCCTTCTTTGTCATTGTCCAAGTTTCTGCTCCGTAAGTTGTTATGGGTACGTAATACATCTTGTACATAGTATCCTTTGCTTCCATTGGCACATCTTTGTCCCATAACATATTTCTTACACTATGATAGAAACAACTTCCAGCTTGAATCCTTTTACTAATCTCAGCATCCAGTCGAGCATTCTCCATTAATTCACTCCCCAGGTATTTAAACGTTTCCACTACTTCCAGGGGCTTGTCTGCAAGTCTAATCTGACCTTTCCCTTCTTTCTCCCCTCTCGTCATAACAAGAGTTTTACTCTTTTCTACACTTATTTTCAATCCACATTCTTCAATCTTCCCATTCACCACATTCAACTGTTCTTGAACCTTCCTGTCGTCTTCTCCCCAAATCACAATATCATCTGCAAATAACATCATGTTCATTTCTCTTCCTCTATATGCTGCTTTTGCTGTTCTCATGATGTCATCCATTACTATTGTAAACAGGATTGGTGATAGAACACTTCCCTGTCTCAGCCCACTAGTTATTTTGAACCAACTTGTCCTGCCAACTTGTGTTTGCACGCAACTACAACATTCCTTATACAATGCCATGATCATTTTTATTAATCCCTGTCCAATTCCTTTTTGCACCAGACTGTCCCAAACTTTCGTCCTAGGGACACTGTCATATGCCTTTTCAATATCAATGAATGTCATCACCATATCATTCCCGTACTCCCAATGCTTTTCCATTAGTTGTCTCATAATGAAAATGGGCTCTATTGTTGATCTTCCACTTCTGAAACCAAACTGATTTTCCTGTATCTGCTTCTCAACCCTCAACCTTATTCTACTTTCCAGTATTCTTTCCATTATCTTAGCAACATGGGATATTAGAGTAATTCCCCTGTAGTTCTTCAAAACTTTCTTATCACCTTTCTTGAAAATTGGGATGATTATTCCTTTTTGCCAATTGTCAGGGACCTCCTTATTCTCCCAGACATTCCTGAGAACCCGATATGTCCACTGCAGGCCTACAGCTCCAGCTGCCTTTATCATCTCCACTGAAATTTCATCTATTCCAGCAGCTTTTCCATTCTTCATCTTTCTTACTGCCATTTCAATTTCATTCATTGTAATTTCTTTATCCATTTCTTCGTCAACTAATTGTCTTTCCTGGTCGTCCATTGAATGACTGTCATCCGTTCTTATGTTCAGCAGCTTCTGAAAATACTCTCTCCATCTATTTCTTATTTCTTCCGGCTTTGTTAAAATTATGCCACCTTCATCCTTCACAAATCTGGTGTTTACTTGATCTCTCTTTTTGTTTCTTAAGATACCATACAGTAATTTCTTGCTGCCCTGCGTATCATCTCTCAATTTCTGTGTGAATAAGGCCCAGCTTTTCCTCTTTTCTTCCTCCACTACTTTCTTGGCCAAATTCTTTGCCTCCACATATTTTCTTCTACTTTCTTCAGTCTTAGATGTTTTCCATGCCTTCCATGCCATTTTCTTTTCCTTCACTTTAATCTTTACCCTATCATTCCACCAGTGTGTTTCTTTGTCTTTCACATTTCCTGATGTTCTACCACACACCTTTTCTGCACATCCAACTAGTGCTTCCTTAAATCTTTTCCATTCCTCTTCAACATTCCCCACCTCTGTCCTGGGTACCAAGGATATTATTTCTCTTTGAAATTCTTCTTGTACGCTTTTCTCCTTCAACTTCCATACTTTAATTCTTTTCTCTCTTCTTAATTGGGGTTTTTCAATCTTTCCAACTTTCAATTTTCCTATCACAACTCTATGATCTCCACCAAAGGCTTCTTCAGGCATGGCTGTTACATCTACAAGGTTCTTCCAGTGTTCTTTCTCTACGATTATATAATCAATCATGGTCTTTGTTCGTCTGTCTCCCCAGCCATACCTTGTAATCTTCTGACTGTTCTATATATATATATATATATATATATATAAAAAATAACTTGTCCTGACTGACTGACTGACTGATTCATCATCGCCGAGCCAAAACTACTGGACATAATGAAATTAAATTTTGGGGATATATTCATACTAAGATGTAGGTGCTCGCTAAGAGAGGATTTTTGGATATTCTGTCGCTAAGGGGGTGAAAAGGAGGGTGAAATTTTATAATGAGTGTATCTATATCTCAAAACTTTAAAAGTTTACAGATGTGAAAATTGGTATTTAGAATCTTCTTTAAAAATAAGGAAATACGTATTATTTTGTTTTCAGAAAATCCCAATAGGAGGGGTGTAAAAGGGGTTGAATGCCTTTAATCTGGATACCGGTACTTATATCACAGAAACTGAAGATATTACAGACTTGAAAATTGGTACTTTTGATTGCTTTTAAAAATAAAGAAACACGTACTTTTTTGTTTTCAGAAAATCCCAATAGGAGGGGTGAAAAAGGGTGAAAAAATGGTTGAATGCCTTTAATCAGGATACCGGTACTTATATCTCAGAAACTGAATATATTACAGACCTGAGAACTGGTGTTTGGGATCTCCTTTAAAAATAAAGAAACACGTATTCTTTTGTTCTTGGAAAATTAAAAAAATGGGTGGGATGAAAAGGGTGCGAGTTTTTAAAATGAGTGTATCTATATCTCAAAACTTTCAAAGTTTATAGATGTAAAAATTGTTATTTAGAATCTCCTTTAAAAATAAAGAAACACGTATCTTTTTTGTTTTCAGAAAATCCCAATAGGAAGGGTGTAAAACGGTAAAAAAGAGGTCGAATGCCTTTAATGAGGCTACTTATATTTCAGAACCTGAAGATATTACAGACCTGAAAGTTGGTATTTGGGATCTACTTTAAAAATAAAGAAACAGGTGTTTTTTCGTTTTTGGAAAATTCAAATAATGGGGGGGGGGGGGGGTGGAAAGAGGGTGAATTTTTAAAATGTGCGTGTCTACATCTTAAAATTTTAGAAGTTTACAGATGTATAAACTGGTATTTAGAATCTCCTTTAAAAATAAATGAACACGTATTTTTTGTTTTCTGTAAATCCCAATAGGAGGGGTATAAAAGGGTGAAGAATGGGTTGATGGCTTTAATGAGGATACATATATCTCAGAAACTGAAGATATTACAGAACTGAAAATTTGTGTATGGGATCTCCTTTAAAAATAAAGAAACACGTATTTTTTTGGTTTTGGAAAATCCAAACAATGGCGGTTAAACAGGAGTGACAATTTGGGGTGAATTTTTTGCAAGACTATATCTACAGAATATCTTGGAAACGTAAAATGTTACAGACGTAAAAAGTGGGTATTTGGAATCTCCTGTAAATGTAAAGGTGGTTTGTTTTTGGAAACTCAACTTAAGGGGAACTAAAAAGGGGTGAAATTTTAAAATGAGAATTTCAACAGTATATCTCAAAAAACTTAACATGTTACAGAAGAAAGAAACGTGTATTTTTAGTTTTCGGAAATACCGCTTGGGCGGAAGGGAGGGGGGGGGTAAAATTGACTGAAAATTGTGTTGAAATATTTTAATTAGGCTACTGATATCTCAAAAATGAAGATGTTACAGACGTGAAATTGGATATTTGGAATCTGCTTTAAAAGTAAAGAAACATGTATTCTCGGAAAATCCAATGAAGGGGGGGGGGGGGATGGAAAAATTGAAAAATTAATAGAGTTAATTGTATCTAATAAAAACTAAAGTTGTTACAGACGTGAAAATTGGTATTTGGATCTCCTTTAAAAACAAAGAAAAACGCGTTTTGGGGGGGAAACCATCTTGGGAGCGGGAGTGAAAATGAGTTGAATTCCTTTCATGAGGAGACACGAATAAAAAACTGAAGAAGTTAGATTCATGATATTTGGTATTTGGAAGATCCTTTACTATTAAAGACACAAGTATTTTTTGCCGGAAAATTCGCTTGGGGGGGGGGGGGGGGAGGAGTGTGAAAGGAAGTGAAAAAAGTGAATTATTGTTATAGGGATACTTATATCTCAAAAGTGAAGGTAATAGACGTGAATATTGGTGTTTGGAATCTCCTTTAAACATAAAGAAACATGCCTTCTTTTAATTTTTTGGGGGAGGATGGGTAAATAAAATTAACGCGGTGGGGTGTAAAAGGATGTGAGGCCAATTGATTTTACTGTTCATAATGTACTTATAAGGAGCGTCCGTTGCTTAGGTGGCAGCGCGTCGGCCTCTCACAGCTGGGTTCCGTGGTTCAAATCCTGGTCATTCTATGTGAAATTCGTGCTGGACAAAACGGAGGCGAGACAGGTTTTTGTCATTAATCGATCATTGCCCCAGAGGAGTGCTTCGGCAGCCGGCACAGTTCCTATTGTCGCCACTAGATGGGGCTTTATTCATTCCACTCCTGATCCGGTCGAATGACTGGAAACAGGCTGCAGATTTTCGATGTACTTATTCTGATCATAAACCGATCATTTTTAATCTTTCCTGAATAATGGGTTGAATGCCTTTAGTGAGGATACATATATCTCAGAAATTGAAGATATTACAGACCTGAAAATTGGTGTTTGGGATCTCCTTTAAAAATAAATAAACATGTATTTTTTGTTTTTGGAAATTCCAGTTAGTGGTAGTGAAGAGGTGGTGAATATTTAAAATGAGTGTATCTATATCTCAAAACTTTTAAAGTTTATAGATGTAAAAATTGGTATTTAGAATCTCCTTTAAAAATGAAGAAACATGTACTTTTGTGTTTTCGGAAAATCCCGATAGAAAAGTTGGAAAAGGGTGAAAAACGGGTTGAATGCCTTTAATGAGGATACTTATATCTCAGAAACTGAAGATATTACGGACCTGAAAATTGGTACTTGGCATCTCCGTTAAAAATAAAGAAACATAAATATTTTGTTTTTGAAAAATCAAAGTAAAGGGGGTGTTGAAGAGGGGGGTGAATTTTTAAAATGAGTGTGTATATACCTCAAAACTTTCATAGTGTACAGATGTAAAAATCGGTATTTAGAATCCCCCTAAAAAATAAAGGAACAGATATTTTTTGTTATCGAAAAATCCCAATAAGAGGGGTGAAAAAGGGTGAAAAATGGGTTGAATGCCTTAAATGAGGATACCTATATCTCAGGGACAGAAGATATTACAGACCGGAAAATTGGTATTTGGGATCACCTTTGAAAGTAGAGAAACATTTCTTCTTTTGGAAAATCTAATTAATGGGGGTTAAACGGGAGTGGCAAATTGGGGTGACTTTTTAGAAAGACTATATCTACAATATATCTCAGAAACGTAAAATGTTACAGACGGAAAAACTGGTATTTTGAATCTCTGTAAAAGTAAAGAAACACAGGTGATTTTTTTTGAAACTCCACTCAAGGGGAACTAAAAAGGGGGTGAAATTTTAAAATGAGCATTTGTACAGTACTGTATATCTCAAAACCTTAACATGTTACTGAAGTGAAAAATAGCATTTTTTTCTCTATTGAAAATAAAGAAACATGTATATTTTGTTTTCTGAAAAACCACTTGGGTGGAGGGATAAAAGTGACTAAAAATGGGGTTGAATTATTTTAATTAGAATACTAAAATCTCAAAAGCTGAAGATGTTACAGACGTGGAATTTGGTATTTGGAATTTCCTTTAGAAATAAAGGCATATGTATTTTTTGTTTTCGGAAATCCACCTAAAGGGAGGGGAGAAATTGAAAATTTAGTTGAATTATTTGTATGAGGATACTATTATCTCAAAAACGAAAGATTTTGCAGAATCTGATTTAAAATTAAACAAACGTGTATTCTCGGAAAATCCAATGAAAGGGGGGGGGGGGGGGGAAGTTGAAAAATTGAGTTAATTGTATGAGGATATTTACATATAATAAAAACTAAAGTTGTTACAGACGTAAAAATTGATATTTGGACCTCCTTCAAAAACAAAAAACAAAAATCGTTTTGGGGCGAAATAATTTTGGGGGCAGGAGTGAAAAGGAGTTGAATTCCTTTTATGTGGAAACATATCTCAAAAACTGAAGATGTTAGAGGCGTGATAATTGGTATTTAGAAGATCCTTTACCATTAAAGAGACAAGTATTTTTAACGGGAAATTCACTTAGGGGGGGGGGGGGGCGAGTGTGAAAGGAATTGAAAAAGGTGAATTCTTTTTATAGGGATACTTATATTTCAGAACTGAAGGTAACAGACATGAACATTGGTATTTGGAATCTCCTTTAAACATAAGGAAACTTATCTTCTTTTTTCGGGGAGGGGGGGGGGTAAATGAACTTAACGACAGTGGGGTGAAAAAGGAGTTGAGACCAATTGATTTTACTGTTCATAATGTACTTATTCTGATCATAAACTGATCATTTTTAATCTTTCCTGGGTTCGTTTTCAAGAACCATCCTTTCCTTTGGAGTACATAAAGTTAGATTACAGTAGATTCTCCCGGCATATAAATAAAAATTTAAACACATTTGAAATAAACGATATGAATGATATTGACCGCGCAATTGTTTACCTCTATAATAAGTTCAATAATTCACTGAAGTATATCATTCGTATAGCCAGAAATCTCGTGCTACGCGCCTACGCGCGACGATGGTGTTGGTGACATTGTCAGCAATGACAATGGCAGAGTATATAATTTACCACCAAGTAGCGGTCTTACATCTTGCTAAGGGTTCCAGACCAATAATAATAATAATAATAATAATAATAATAATAATAATAATAATGTTCTGGACTGTCGTCAAAATGTGCAGATCGTGCTGCAAACGCGTCCTGGCCGGGTAATGACTATGATTGCAGTCCGGCCGCGGGTTCAGTACCGCCAAGGCACCCAAGACGACACCACGCCGGGTCTCCTCAAGGATTTGATCCATATTAAAATGCTTATAGGAAAAGATGGCAAAGATTTACGGACCCAACTGGCCGGGTGGAATACCTGGACCTAGCCCGGGAAGTACGAAATCGATTGCTGGAAAGAAAAATTGAAAAATGGGAGGAACTTTGCCATAATCTCTCAGAAAAGGAGTCAGATCATGAATTTTGGCAGATTCTTTCAGAAAATGAGTTAGATCGCGAATTTTGGCGGATTATGTATAATAAAGTATTCAATTATAAATTTCATTATAATACCGTACTGAAGCACGGTATCTTGCTAGTCATTTATACAGAGAGGACGTTTCCTACTCGCGAATCCCACAACCTGACCCTTAACCCCGTTTATAATCATACTATTGTCTGCTGTCCATCTCACAACATTGTCTATATCTTTTTGCAGTCTCTCGCAGTCTTGTAACACTTTTCTCTTGACATATTCTTTTCAATGCAACATATTTAAACAATTCTTATTAGTGTAACTTACTTCCCATATTATGTGTAGAATGTAATGTTTTTGAACATATTTAGTCAATCATTCGATTAATTTCAGTTCATTTTTTAGAGAATAGTATAATAATTGAAGAATTTCCTTTTATACAGAACATATTGACGTTGCCGGGACAAAACCTCCTATGTGATAATATCTTTGGAGATATACTGACCCACAGCACATACATTATGAAGAGCGAGAATGCCTTGACAGTATTCACACAGTATTGCACCTTAGATGACAGAACCTTACCGGCTGAAGTTCTAAGCTAAAATATTTCACATAGGAGGTTTTGTCCCGGCAGCGACGATATTTCAATTGCTAACTTTGACATAAGGGAGTCTTCTTTTTCCCGGCCTTTCTCCCAGGTTATTGGGGCCGGCATGTTTTATGCATCTGGTCCAGATTCACGGTCAGATGCCCTTCCTTGCACAAACACTACGTGCAAGAATGTATTCAATATTAGGTGTTAATGTGGTGGATAATAGTATAGTGTGTTACGTGTGTATGGAGATATGTGTACTCAAACGGCCACGAACACCCAGTCCCTGAACCAGAGGAAGTATCCACATACAGTTGAAATCCTCGGACTGGCCGGGAATAGAACCTGGTGGCTCCTGAATTGAAAACCAGTACGCTGACAATTCATTCTCGGAGCCCGACTCTTACGAGAGTAGTTATTCTAAAACTGGAAATTATAATCCTTTGTAACATGCGAGAGTTTCGGTCAATTAAGTGTACACATTGTCAATAGTAATCCTTTATACACGACCCAATCTACAGGGCCTGATCTGCAGCATTCCTGCTGTCGGGTGGTGTGTAGGCTTGTCAGTATATATAGACATGGAAAGTACAACATTATATGAAGACTTTCTTGGCTTTGTCAGAGTGAATGATTTGACTTGTGAAGGGCTTACACAAACTGTACTGAAGTTGATTAATGAATTTGGACTAAATTATCTCTGCAGACAGGGTTATGACAGTGGGGCTAACATGGTTGCGAAATTTCAAGGAGCACAGTCACGCTTCAGTCATAAGCTTTGTCATAATTATGCAGCCTGCAACCTGTTCAAAATACTTTAGGAGCTATTGGTAATGTTTGCAACTTTCTTTGTTCTACAGCAAAACAAAGAATGGCCTTAGAGTAAAAGGTAGGAGAAAAATTCCCTGGAATGAATATGGAATGGTTGAAGTCTTTTTGTGAAATACAGTGGATTTAGCAACATGATGTTAACATGATAGCGCTACAGTGGCTCTATAGATTATTTAGAATAATCTGGAAGAAGAAAGAGATCCCAGAAGAGTGGGGAAAGGGTTTAATTATCCTGATATTTAAAAAGGGTGATAAAAAGAAATGTAATAACTACAGAGTGATTAACCTTTTTGCCCATGTAGCTAATATCTTTGAGAGAGTATTGGAAGGAAGACTGAGGAGGAGGCTAGAAGGAGAAATGGAAGAAGTACAGTATGGTTTTAGGAAAGACAGATCAACGTTTGACCTGTTCTTTACATTAAGACATATGATTGAGAAAAGATGGGAGTTTGGAAAAGACATACAGTAGTGATGACATTTATTGATATTGAGAAAGCTTATGACAGGGTGCCCAGACAGTTGGTATGGGACACATTAAGGAAAAAATAAGTTAATAGAGTGGAAGTGCAAATGATAAAAGCTATGTGCAAAAATTGTGTTAGTAGCGTGAAGACTAGTATAGAAAAAACAAAATGGTTTTAGTTGAAACAGGTCTCCAACAGGGAAGTGTACTATCCCCCATACTATTCATCATAGTCATGGATGAAATTCATAAGAATATTAAACAAAGATTGGGAAGACAAGCAACAAAAGCCATGTTGTTTGCAGATGATACAGTGATATGGGGTGCGGATGAAATGGAAGTGCAAAATCAAGTAGATGTATGGAATCAAGAGATAGAACAATTTGGGATGAAAGTAAGCACAGAGAAAAGTAAAACAGTAGTGATGACAAGGGGAAAGAAGGAAGGAAGGAAGGAAGGAAGGAAGGAAGGAAGGAAGGAAGGAAGAGGAAAGATAAAACTGAATGGTAAAATTCTGGAAGTGGTTAAAAGTTTCAAGTACATGGGAAGTGTGATCACAGAAGATGGAAAGATAACCAAGGAAAGTGGGAAAAGAATACAACAAGCAAACAGCTTTTACCAGAGTGTAAGGGGTATTTTGTGGAACCGAGATGTCCAGAAGAAATGTAAGAAAGTATTATATTCAACCTATTATGAACCGATGCTAACTTATGCAGCTGGATCGTGGGCTACAACAAAACGAGAGGAGAGTAGAATACAGACAGCAGAGATGGAATTCTTAAGAGGAATCGAGGGCAAGACCAGAAAGGATAGAATTAGAAATGAAGAGATAAGGAAAAGGAGAGGAATCTTGAAACTTCAAGACAGGATACAAACAACAAAGCTAAAGTGGTATGGGGACATGATGAGAATGGGAGAAGAGAGAGCACCAAAAAATAGTTTCTTCAGAGAAGTTAACAGGAAAGAGACCACGAGGAAGACCCTGAAAGAGATGGACAGATTCAGTATGGGAGTGCATAGAGAAGAGGGGAGGAAAACCAGAAGATGTACTTAAAAAAGGAGAAGAGTGGTGGAGAGACAGGCAGCGATGGAAGTCCTTGATTCAACCCCTGACCTGGGAAGCTGGAAACAGGAAATGAAGATGATTGATTTTGTTTTTTTTTGGCATGTGGCCTCTGGAGAAGCCTGGTGCATGTCTTTTCGAGTTGATGCCGTATAGATAACCTACGCATCTGTGAGGATGGGGCCCTTCCTATGATGAATTCTAATGCTGAAGATGGCACACACATCCAGCCCCCAAGCCATTGGAATTAACCAATGACGGTTAAAATCCCCGACCCGGCTGGGAATCAAACCCGGAACCCTGTGGACCGAAGGCCAGCATGCTAACCATTTATCCATAGAGCTGGACATGAAGAAGATGATGATGATGATGATGATGATGATGCTGTTTTCCTGTTTCAAGAAATGCTTCCAGCAGTTACTGAATTTCTTGGAGTTTATTAACTTAACCATTGTGGTTTGATTTTATAATGGTCCGTATTGACTACAATCTCTACTGCAATAAATACATGTTTGATATTTAAAATCAGTCTTGTCAATACTTACAATATTTCTTGGAGGCGTGATTTCTAATGGAAAAGGAAAGGCGCTAGCTTTAGCAAATGGCACAGAAAAGGCAATCAGTCGCTTCCAATTCCTTGTGAATCTGAAGGTGATTGTTGAATAATTATATGTAACTTTGCCACTGTTTTGCCAGATTCAAAATACTAGTATCATTGTGTCTCAAGCATACCTAGTGGCTTGTAACACCATCTAAATTTTTCAGAAAAAAGAGAAAAGATGAACATTTTGCAAACAGTTTTCAGCTTGCAGTATCACTCGCAGATGATTTAAATGTAGATGTTACCGAGCTCGATAGCTGCAGTTGCTTAAGTGTGGCCAGCATCCAGTATTCGGGAGATAGTAGGTTCGAACTCCACTGTCGGCAGTCCTGAAGATGGTTTTCCGTGGTTTCACATTTTCACACCAGGCAAATGCTGGGGCTGTACCTTAATTAAGGCCACGGCCGCTTCCTTCCACTTCCTAGCCCTTCCCTGTCCCATCGTCGCCATAAGACCTATCTGAGTCGGTGCGACGTAAAACAACTAGCAAAAAAAACAAAAAAAAAACAACAAGTAGATGTTTCAATTCCCTGACTAAGTAAACATCATACTTACTGAGCTGACATTCTGACCACTGATCCATGTATGTACTATCACACAACAGAGTGCATACCAATGTTAGATTTCCTTATATTTCAGTTATATGGAAGTTTCTGCAAGGAAAGGCACCAAACAATTCTAGTATACAAGGACCTATACCAAGCATTCTTACTAAAACCATTGAGTGAGTTGGCCATGCGGTTAGGATCGTGCAGCTGTGAGCTTGCATTCAGGAGATAGTGGGTTTGAATCCCATCATTGGAAGCCCTGAAGAGGGTTTTCCATGGTTTTCCCATTTTCACACCAGGCATCTTAATTAAGACCACAGCTGCTACCTTCTGATTCCTAGCCCTTTTCCATCCTTCTATCACCAAAAACCTTTGATGTGTTGGTGCAAGATTAAACAAGTAGCACAAAAAAAAGGTACTTAAACCAAATACTGACTTGGAACTTGTTCTGGAAGTTGTGTCCATGTACAAAAATAATTTTCCACGCTCCATTCATGAAGTCAAAGTAGAATTGCTACTGCCTTATTCTTATTGGAAAAGGAATACCAATCACAGGTAGACCAACTACGTTTGTAGATGTTATTCTGGCTGCTAAGAGCGGGTATTATACTTATCCAAACATTCAATGCCTGCTTCATCTTTGTGCTCTTCTGCTGATGATTACGTGGACAGGAGAAAGTTCTGTTTCTACTTTGAGGAGAGTGAAGACATACCCTCTGTCAACTATGAGCCAAGATCAGTTTAGTACTTCTCCATCATCATCATCATGATCATCATCATCATCATCATCATCATGCAAAACCAACATATTGTTATGTGTTGGAGGGGTAAATAACTGAGTACAGAACCTGGTAGCATCCTATTTCTAAGATTTATTAGCTAAGCACTAAACTACCCAGGACTATACATAACTTTCGCTCATAATGCACAGTTACACAGTTCGTGCGCACGCTCTCCTTCTGCCTTAGTTTCACACTTGTTCTCACAATACACAGTTTTACATTCACACACAAGGTCCCACGTCACACAGCTACACGTTCTCTCCTTTGCCGTCAGTCCGCACTGAAGCACGCTAGTCCGACCATCACAGGAATTCATACACTTCACAGCACTGGCAGTCGCTCACAACTGAACCACAATAACTGCAACCCAGGCAAGTCACTCCTCCCTTATATATCTGCACCAGTCCTTCCAGAACAGTCCGGATGCTGGATGTGTCCAGGAACCTCGCGAGATGGAAGACTCCAGATTAATCGTCTGGTAATTTTCCATAGTCCCATGCCACGCTACGACAGACGGAAGCGAGAGAGGGCCAGTCTTGCACTTAAGTCTTGCTCATGATTGGTGCGGTCGAAGCATAAGCAGGTGGGCCGATACGGTGATACCCCACCCATAACAAGTTGGCATGGCGGACACTATAACCATTACATTGCTTCCTCCATAAGGCTGCTCGTCCTGAGCTGCTCCACGATATGGTGCCAGGCGGTTTGTTCGGTTGGCCACCACCTTCCCATGGGGGATCCGCTGGGACCGGTCGACGGTGTCCCCGTTCCTGGTGATAACAATCCGCAAGTCTTCGCGTGGCAGCCGGAACTTCAGTAGTTTTCCTTTTGTCCACACCCGCATCTACTTTCAGGGCTTGAGCGCCTTTGTAGTCCTCCGGTGTGATGCACGGGACTGGTTTACTCATCCGAGATTCAGCCCTGCTGAATTTTCTCTTCTTCAGGGGTGCAGAATTCGTGCCGGAACGAGTGTCCTCGTCAGGTGGCATCCTCGTTCGTTGTTCATTGGTTCTTCTTCCATTCGTGCTCCGTCTCTGAGCAGGGGTCCCTCCAGCCATGTCGTTGCCATTGCTGCCTCCACCTCCTGGGACATCATCAGAGCCTCCTCGTAGTCCTGCTTCCCGTCGATCATCCTCCCTGGATGGATCTCAGCGCTACGCATCTTATCACAGGTTTCGGCCGCCTCGAGCTTGGTGCCACCTCGCGGTAACTCGCCCACCAGCACGTCTCCTGTTTGCTCGATCTTGGCGTCGAATACCCGCGCCGTTCTGTCGGCGCGCTTAGTCCTCTCCTGCCGCTGGACTGGATAGGCGGCTCTCCATTGGTGGACACCACAGCACCCATCGAACACCCCCACAACCTCCTCGTAGGTCGAACATGGCTGGGGGCTGCGTCGTAATGTCATCTTCTATACACGTAGTCCGTCGATCGAATATTCAGCTCTCATCTTCGACGTCGATCCGGTCTCGAACTGGGTCCAGCATATTCTCTTGGAAGTAATCCCGTCATCCCGTGGGGTTTCCACCTTCATGATGGTGGAGCCACCATTTCTGCTGGCAGGATTCATTCATGTCTCCACAGCCATCGTGTTCACACGCAGGGCACTCACTTCCACCGCTGGGCCTCGAACTCCGGACTCCACAACTGCGAGCATCTCTTTGGACCGCTTCTCGTCCAGTTTGTTGTCGTCCTGTACATCGTCATTGTCTATCTCGGTTTTGAGAGAGTGCAGTTCGTCTTCATCCTTTAACTGCTCGCACTTTCATTCACTTAAGTCTGTTTTCAGTTGGTCCATGTTAGATCTCTGTTCAGATCTCAGTTCACTAATCAGTTCGTCATAGCCAGATAAGATTTTATTTTCAAGTTCACTAAACTTACTTAGAAAAATCTGGAGCTGTTCGGAATTCATTTCACTCTAAGAAATTTCTGCCAACTATGAAATATGGTACCAGGTACTCGATTCTGATACCATTTTTAACATAATAGGTTATCCACTAGTTTATCACACATATCCATACCACTTCTGACACCAGTTGTTACGTGTCGACGGGGTAAATAAATGAGTACAGAACCTGGCAGCATCCTATTTCTAAGATTTATTAGCTAAGCACTAAACTACACAGTACTACACATAACATTCGCTCATAACACACACTTACACAGTTCGCACGCTCTCTCTCGCTCTCTCTCTCTCTCCATTAGTGTCTCACTTTTTCTCACACTACACAGTTTTACATTCACACACAAGGTCCCACATCGCACGGCTACACGTTCTCTCCTTCGCCGTCCGTCCGTACTGTAGCACTCTAATCCAATAATCATGGCGGTTCACACACTTCACACAGCACTGGCAGTTGCTCACGACTAAATCACACCAACTGCAACCCAGGCAAGTCACTCCTCCCTTATATATCTGCGCGCCGGTCTTTCCAGAACAGTCCGGATGCTGGATGTGTCCAGGAACCTCGCGAGATGGAAGACTCCAGATAAATCGTCTGGTAATTTCCATAGTACCATGCTGCCCTACCATGGACGGAAACGAGAGGGGCCGGTCTAGCACTTAAGTCTTGCTTGTAACTGGCGCGGTCAAAGCATAAGCGGGTGGGCCGATACGGTGACGTCCCCACCCGTAGTAAGTTGGCATGGCAGGTGCTATAACCATTGCAGTATCGACTGGCCAACAATGCTCAATCTTTAAGTCCTGCAACCTCACACCTCAGAGTGCTCTTAAATGCAGTGCTATACAGGAGTTTGTTTCAAATCATGAGCAGTGCATTGCCCAGGTTTCACCATGATCCATTTTTCCCTTGGAAGACGATTTCCTTGATAGCTGCAGGTCTGGCCCTTTTGCCGGCACAATTATAAAGCACTGTTAACAGTACTGATAACAGTGATTGCATTCATTCTTGGTATAAACCGGATCAAGTTAGGTAAGACTCCCTGTAAATGCTCTGGATTCTTGTTTTTAAGGCCATTAAATGGTATAAACATTGAAGACTGTGTAATATTTCACTGTGTTTGCAGTTGTATTTATGTTCTAGATAGATAGATGTCTTTATTGGCATAGTTAAGGCCATTGGGCCTTCTCTTACACTAAACCAATTAGTATACATTAAAGTCATAAGTAATACTACAGTAATTAATACTAGAAGACACAATTAAAACACAATCAAAATACATCTGAAATAAAATTCCACCACAGTGAGGCATACATACAACAGCAATGATGATGATGATAATAATAATAATAATAATAATAATAATAATAATAATAATAATAATAATAATAATAATAATAATAATAATAATAATAATAATAATAGTAGCAGTAGTAGTAGTAGTAGTAGTAGTAGTAGTAGTAGTAGTAGTAGCTAGTAATGTTATTGTAGTAGCACGATCACTGAAAGGCCAGAAATTCACAGGTCACTCGCATCTTGTTATACCTCTTAACGCTCTTTTAAATGACACTGTAGTTGGTATTCCTCTGACGTCGCCCGGTGAACGATTCCATTCTCGTACGGCAGACACCGAGAAGGAGCTGTTATATACAGCAGTTTGATGGTGAAGGATGATGAGCAGGTTGGATGTTTGAGCCCTTGTATGTCTGTCATGAACACTTGAGAAGTATTGGAAACGTCAAGAAAGGTAAGATGGGGAAGATGTAGTAAGAACTTGATGGAGGAGAGACGAAGTATGATGGTTACGACGAACATGGAGTCGCGACCACTCTAATTTTAGGAAAGATGGTGACACGTGGTCAAATTTTCTTAAATTGCATATATATCTCACACATGCATTTTGAGCGCGCTGTAGCCTTAGGGAAAATTGCAGCCTGATGTCGTTGGAAACAACATCACAATAGTCAAAATGTGGCATTACAAGGGCTTCAATTAATTTCTTTTTAAGCTTTATTGGAAATATATGCTTATATTTATATAAAGAATGTAAAGCCGAGTAATCTTTTTGACAGATATGTAAGACATGTGCAGACCAAGTCATGCGTTCGTCCATGATAACACTGAGATTCTTCACTTGTGATACAAAAGGAATTGGAACATCCTGCAGAATTACTTTTGGCAACAGACGTTTAGTTATACTTGTTATTTGACTTTGATGGCCAAGAAGGATTACTTGCGACTTTGTAGGGTTCAATTTTAGGCCGTGCGCAGCAGACCAATCACTAACAGACTGTAAGTCAATATTTAGTAAGTCGATATTTTCCTGGAGGTCTCGTGCTGTAGAGTCGGTGTAGAGTTGAAGATCGTCAGCGTACATATGGTATTTGCAGTGTCTTAAATTGGATGATATGTCATTCACAAAGAGTGCGAAAAGAAGAGGACCAAGTACAGAGCCTTGAGGGACTCCTCTCTTCATGTGGCGCCACGAGGAAACAATTCCATTATTACCTTTCACACATTGTTGACATCCGTGAAGATAAGAATGCATCCAAGTAATCGTACTCTGAGAAAAATGTAGAGCCCTCAGCTTTACAAGTAAAATGTCAATGTCTACGCTGTCAAAAGCTTTACTGTAATCTAGTAGTACCAGAACTGTGAATCGTCCTCTGTCTATTGCTTGTCTAACATCCTGAGTCACTTTAAGTAAGGCTGTAGTTGTACTATGTTCTTGTCGGAAACCAGACTGGAGAGGATTAAGGAGATTGTGCGTTCGAAGGTACTCAGACATTTGTGTATGGACTACATATTCTAAGATTTTTGATAAAGCTGATAAAATACATATTGGATGATAGTCTCCCTCGTTCGAAGGCGTTTGACTTTTCGGAAGAGGTAGCACAATAGCCTTCTTCCAGAGAGTTGGATATGTGGTGTATAAAAGAGAGAAATTGATTATATGAGTTAAGGTTGGTAATATGCAATCAAGAATTAGTTTGACGATGTCAGTCCCAATGTCATCAATTCCTTTTGCTTTCGTGCTTATTCTGAGGACTGCTTTTCTGACTTGGAGGGGCGTCACATGACTGAAATAGAATTTCTCTCTGTCAGGAGTAGGGTGTGTACCATAATAATTCATAAGTGTCTGTTTGTCGTCATGTCGTACTGCGGAGCAGTTAGCAGTAAAGTACTCGTTAAGAGTCTCGAGAGGTACTATAATTTCTTCTCTGGTCTTGTTCTTCGTAAGTCCAAGCTTATTAATAGATTTCCAAAATGTCGTCGCTGTTCTACCGTCAGGTGTAATTAAACTGTAAGCGTGTCGCAGTTTAGCATTTCGTATTTCTTGTGTTGTCGTATTTCGTAACTTCCTATATTCGTCAAAGTTTTGTACGGTAGGGTCATTTTTCTACTGTCTGTGAGCGCAGTCTCTTTGTTTCATAAGTTGTCTAATTTCGTCATTTAACCATGGGGCGGGTCCTTCCGATATTCTCGCTCGCCGCTTTGGGGCATGCTTGTCAAATAGTTCCGTTACTTTGCTATTAAAGAAGTCAACTTTGTCATCTAGATTGTTATAGTTCGTTATGTCATGCCAGGGTATTTTGCCTGCGTCCTCTAAGAGTCTATCTTTATTTATATTTTTCAATGGTCGATAGGTGATAAATTTCTGGGAGGGTTTCAGCGACCGGCGTTATACGAGATGTATATTGCGTCATGTGCAGATATACCAGGTACGGAGGTTTGACCAACATTGAGAACTCTGTCCGAGTTGCTGGTAACTATAAGATCTAATAGTGTGTGCGAATGAGATGAGCATTACAGCAGCAAATACAGGGAGTGCTGTGATTTTCTTTTGTATTTTCTGTTTTATTTGGTATCATAATGAGATGATGATATTTCTTTTGTGATGAGGTCCATTTCTCCAGAAAATAATGTATGATTAGTGGAAATTGATTGTAACTTTTTAATTTAATAAGTATATTCCCTTTTATTTATTATTTTTCTGGAATCTGAGTTCTCACAGTGCATTTATTTTAATGGCAGGAATATCTCAAGAGTCAGGGTGTGGAAGTCAACAGTCCTGAACAAATGCCTTTGGATCCCTATTTGCGTGATCGGCAAATCAGCGATAGGCCACCATCAACAAAAACTCCTAGATCAAAACCTAGGCACTTTTTGGAAAATGATGGTGGAGTTCTAAGGTATTTTTAATGCCTTTGTCTCTGGTTAGAATATGTTATCATTTCAGTATTAGCTTGCATGTTATTGCTGTCTCTGTAGATTTCCAACTTTCTCTTAACACTATTTCTTTAGATAGTAGCTCAGTAGCTCAGAACAGACCTGGAACATTAATGAGATAATGTGCTTGGCCAACTTTCTTTATGACTGATCTTTAAACTGATTAGTACCTAACTTGTTCAACAAATATAATTATGACAATCTGGTAATGTAAATTGCAGTTGTAACACTCTTTCTGATACTATCTGTGGAAACTTGGGTTTTGATAGTACACACATCACACACCTGCATTTTATTCTGTGTTAATCATTCAGTTCATATGTTAAATCTGGAAGTTGAGAAATTGTCCATATTCAGAAATCATGTCTAACCATCACCCAGAAAATTACATGAGTCATCAGAGAGAACACAATGCTATCCGAGTCTTGGGCATAGCAACTCTGTGAATGTGAACCATGGAGTGAGCCATTCATAAGTGCGGGATATATCTTCGCTCTCCGTAATGGACAGCACTTACCCACGCTGTGTATGTGAGAATTTGGAGGTATATATTGTTCCTGTCCTTGTTTTGTGAAGGGATGAGCAATCACACATGTTTCTTCCCATTCTCTTATTGGCGTGTGTGTTTGAAGTAACCTAACTGGAAACACATAGTCCTTGGAGAGGAAACTGTTTCTCTATTTTTTAAGATCTACCGGATTTATCATCAAAGCAATTATGTACTTTCTAGATTGTTCTGTATTCTCCTGTTTGAAGTCCTTACTCTCCCTAAAGGCTCTCTTATTCAAATGTATGATTTTGATGAACTGAAAACCACAGTCAATAATTATATTGATTAATCTATTTCTTGTTGGGTCCGACTCATTGGCTGAATGGTCAGCGTTGAGGCCTTTGGTTCTGAGGGTCCCGGGTTCGATTCCCGGCCAGGTCGAAGATTTTAATCACCTCTGATTAATTCTTCTGGCCCGGGGACTGGGTGTTTGTGTTTGTCCCAACACTTTCTTCTTCATATTCAGACAACATTCTACACTACCAACCACCACAGAAACACGCAGTAGTGATTACATCCTTCCATATAGGGTTGGCTTTAGAAAGGGTATATAGGGTTGGTGTCAGAAAGGGTATCTGGCCATCAAACAGGGCCAAATCCACATGTGCAACACATTTCACACCTGCAACTCCACAGGTGTGGGAAAAACAGTAGGAAAAGAAGAAGAATCTATTTCGTTTAGGATCAGAACAACACTTCTTTCTCTGCTGTAATCCCTAGAACTCATTACAGTAACACATTTTTCTTGTTCATGTATGGTGCTTATACTAGGTTGGATGAAACATTTACTGGACTAGTTCTGTAGTGCACCAACAGATGGCAGTACAGGGTTTCATTGGCAGTTATAGTGACCTTCAACCTTGATTAGGTAGTGTGTCAGGAGACATCGCTGTGTTTAACATTGGGAGTTGTTACAGTGGTGTTTCTGTGAACACGTGTGTATATGGTAGTCTGCGATTACAGCATGGACAGAAAAGTGGAATAATGAGCCTATGTGAAAATTTGCATTAAACTGGGCAAATTGACCACAAGATAATGAAAATGCTTTTTTGAGCTTTGTTTCAGTTTCGTACCCATAGCCCCAAGACTCTTCACCGGTGATGTTCCTGGAAGTAAAGGGAGATCTTGGTGCACCGTGATGTGATGTTTCTTTTGGTCAGGGGTAAAATATAGGGAAATCTAGGAAACAAACCGCTGCATGTTTAATTCTGACATTAGGATTGTCTGTACTGACCTGTATAACACACCAACAATGTTTGTAATGTTATTGATCTTTCTCCAACAATCCCTGCACACAAGTTCCCAATTTTGCTCCATACTTTCAGGGATGATGCTTGTAAAAGTTCTTCCAAATCTCTCCTCATCTTCAAGGGATGTTCTTCCACATGTGAAGTGCCTGTGCCACTTGAAACATTGCATACGGCTCATTGCTGTATGCTTGCTGAGGCATGTTCAGTGTCTCTGTGGCCAATTGGCCCAGTTTAATACAAAGTTTCATGCTGGGTCATAGTTCCACCTTCCTGTCCATGATGTAATCACAGACTACTACACACGTGCTCACAAATGTACCACTATTACAAAAAATTAAATTCTTATTTCAAGGTCCATATTGACTGTAATATCTAATTTAATATATATAAAATTTCAACTTATTCAATACTGTATAATGTAATCTTATAGATTACATATCTAACATACTAATTTTTAAAAAATGTGCATGTTTCGGCTCTTTGAGCTATCGTCAGCTTTGGAAAAGATGTAAAATTGAGTGTACATTATTAATCTATAAGGTTTGTTTGAGAAAATTTAACACCAAAATATGTATTAAAAGCTCGCAGATCAGTTTGTGCTGGGTAACGGCACATGCACATTGGCCCATGTGGCTCATTTGTACAAAAATCACGTGGACCTCTGCTACATCTGCCACAGTTATGAAATATTTTCTAGTCTGCATTTCAGTTCCGTAGTGACTATATGCGAGACAATGGCATTATTATACCAGGTTTATTTATGAAAGGCCGGCCCCGTGGTGTAGGGGTAGTGTGCCTGCCTCTCACCCGGAGGCCCTGGGTTCGATTCCCGGCCAGGTCAGGGATTTTTACCTGGACCTGAGGGCTGGTTCGAGGTCCACTCAGCCTATGTGATTAGAATTGAGGAGCTATCTGACGGTGAGATAGCGGCCCCGGTCTAGAAAGCCAAGAATAACGGCCGAGGGGATTCGTCGTGCTGACCACACGACACCTCGTAATCTGCAGGCATTCAGGCTGAGCAGCGGTCGCTTGGTAGGCCAAGGTCCTTCAAGGGCTGTAGTGCCATGGGGTTTGGGGTTTGGTTTTTTTATTTATGAAAGAAAGACTTCAGTAGGAGGAGCTAATAATTTTTATTCACAAGATTTTACTGTCATCATCATGTTTTACTACATTAACACATAATATGTATTTTATGTTAAATTACCTCAAACATACTTTATAGATTAATAATATACACTCATTTGTATGTCTTTTCCAATGCTGATGATGGCTCAAAGAGCCTAAATATGTACATTTTAAAAATTAATATGTTAATTAAGTAATCTATAAGATTACATTATATAGTACTAGCTGATGTACCCGTGCTTCGCTACGGGATTCTCAGAAAGACTGACTTGGTGGTTTTCCTAACTGAATTCAACATAGGTCATTACAAAAATGTCAGTAGGAATGTAGCGATTGAAAGCAATGTTGTATGTATGTTGGGTATTCAGCCCGAAGGCTGGTCTAATCCCCTACAGTTCCACCAAAGGCTATCACAGACAGCCTAGGCGTCACTGAAGAGACATACTAGGGAAATGAGGAGTGAGGTAGTTTCCCGTTGCTTTCCTCACCGAGCCAGAAGTTGCTATTGCATATCATTCTGCCAAGCCCACTGAAATGCATGCACCAACCGACCCTATGGGCGATATTTTCACACCAATCATATCATATAAAATACTTGATCAAATGAAAAACCGCACACTTTCTCACTTTCAACGAACAGTACTACGGTGCTGATCTAAGAGTCCAAAGTTCCACAGATGGAATAACCAGGGCGCAGACTGCCGTGAACACTCCTGTGTCATTGTTCCATTAAATATGCACACTACTCATTCCAATCGGTGCCTCAGAGTAGGGATTGAATAGCTCGAATACTATGATGAACCAGTGTGTTACCTACCAGATATATCAGAAAATGTATGAACCAGAGGAATGGCATGCTAAAGAAGAAAGTTATCTTACTCCCCAGCTACTTCCCGCCAATATACAGGCAGGCTTTTACAGTCGGTACGACCAGGCGAGTTGCCCGTGTGGTTGGCGGCGCGCAGCTGTGATCTTGCATCCGGGAGATAGTGGATTCGAACCCCACTGCCGGCAACCCTCCCATTTTCACACCAGTCACACCAGGCTGTACCTTAAAGCCAAAGCCGCTTCCTTCACACCACTCTTCGTTTCCTATCCCATCGTCGCCATAAGACCTACCTGTGTCGGCGCGACGTCAACCAAATTAAGAAAACCTCGGTACGCTGCAGTAATCCTGTCTATCGGGGATGAGAGAAAACAGAAGACAAAAAGCACATCACAACAAACAATGGTCAATGTAATGTTATTGTTGATAAAGTTTATGAGCTTTCTATATTGCAGGCCTTCACATTAGTTTTCTTTCGACTCTGTGATATTAGGGTGTCCTACAAAATTATTTATATCGTAGATTGTAGTTCCTTATTCTCAGACTTTACATACCGATTTTCACTAAATTCTGTGTACCCATTTTCTCGTGACTCGGCGCTGATATGGACTACTACTAACTTACGACATAACTAAAGTTACGTTATTTATGTAGTATTTATCGATACGACCACTAATAACATAAATAACTTATTTGAGAATTACATTTCAGGCCTTCCCCTAAATTACCATTTCACTCAACGTGAAGAAAATAATTTGTAGCCTAGATTGCAGTGGATCACCACCCGACATCACATACCGATTTTCATTAAATTCTCTTCAGACGTTTTCTATTGATGCGAGTACAGACAGACAGACAGACAGACAGACAGACAGACAGACAGACAGACAGACAGACAGACAGAAATTACGGAAAAGTAAAAAATGCATTTCCTTGTTACTGTCGACATGACAGATACAGAAATATCATTCATTTCAAATCCTGAGCAATGCACAGGCAAAACACTTATTTTATATATAGACTAGCAAGATACCCGTGCTTCGCTACGGTATTAAACTGAAATTTATAATTGAATGCTTATTGTTTTAGATATATAATCCGCCGAAATTCGCAATCTGAGTCGTTTTCTGTGAGAATCCACGAAATTTGTTTTCTATTAGATTACGGCAAATTTCCTCCCATTTTTCAATCTTCCTTTCCAGCAATCGATTTCGTACTTCCTGGGCTAGGCTGAGGTATTCCTCCCGGTCGGTTGGGTCCGTAAATCTTTGCCATCTTTTCCTATAATCATTTTTAATATGGATAAAATCCTTCAGGAGATCCGGCGTGGTGTCATATTGGGTGCCTTGGCGGCACTGAACCCGCGTCTGGACTGCATTCTTAGTCATTATCCGTCCAGGAGCCGTTTTCAGCGCGGTCCGCACATTTGACGACGGTCCGGAACATTATTATTATTATTATTATTATTATTATTATTATTATTATTATTATTATTATTATTATTATTATTATGTGTTGCTGGAATGGCTGATGACAGGGAAGACCGGAGTATCCGGAGAAAAACCTGTCCCGCCTCCGTTTTGTCCGGCACGAATGTCACATGGAGTGACCGGGATTTGAACCACGGAACCCAGCAGTGAGAGGCCGGCGTGCTGCCGCCTGAGCAACGGAGGATCCTTATAAGTACATTAAGAACAGTAAAATCAATTGGTCTCACCTCCTTCTACACCCCACCGCCGTTAAGTTTATATACCGCCACCCCCGCCCCCCCCAAAAAATTAAAAGAAGGCTTGTTTCTTTATGTTTAAGGGAGATTCCAAACACCAATGCTCACGTCTATTACCTTCAGTTCTGAGATATAAGTATCCCCATAAAAATAATTTACTTTTTTCACTTCATGTCACACTACTCCCCACCCCTTAAGTGAATTTTCCCGCAAAAAATACTTGTTTCTTTAATAGTAAAGGATCTTCTAAATACCAATTATCACGACTCTAATTTCTTCAGTTTTGATTTATGTGTCCTCATGAAAAGAATTCAACTCCTTTATACTCCTGCCCTCCAAGATGGTTTCCCCCCCAAAACGCGTTTTTCTTTGTTTTTAAAGGAGATCCAAATACGAATTTTCACGTCTGTAACAACTTAAGTTTTTATCAGATGTATGTATTCTCATACAATTAAGTCAATTAATTTTTCAATTCTTTCACCCCCCCCCCCCCTTCATTGGATTTTCCGAGAATACGTGTTTCTTTACTTTTAAAGCAGATTGCAAATATCAAATTTCACGTCTGTGACATCTTCATTTTTGAGATATCAGTAGCCTAATTAAAAGAATTCAACACCATTTTCAGACACTTTTACCCCCCCCTCCTCCACCAAGTGGTATTTCCGAAAACTAAAAATACACGCTTCTTTATGTTTAATAGAGATTAAAAAAAAACATTTTTCACTTCTGTAACATGTTAAGTTTTTTTAGATATACTGTAAAAATTCTCATTTTAAAATTTCGCCTCGTTTGAGTTCCCCTTAAGTGGAGTTTCCAAAAACAAATCACCTATGTTTCTTTACATTTACAGGATATTCCAAACACCCACTTTTTACATCTGTAACATTTTACGTTTCCAAGATATTCTGTAGATATAGTCTTTCAAAAAATTCACCCCAATTTGTCACTCCTGTTTAACCGCCATTAATTGGATTCTCCAAAGGTAAAAAATACGTCTTTCTTTATTTTTAAAGGAGGTCCCATATACACATTTTCAGTTCTGTAATATCTTTCGTTTCTGAGATATATGTATCCTCATTAAAGGCATTCAACCCATTTTTCACCCTTTTACACCCCTCTTATTGGGATTTACAGGAAACAAAAAAATACGTGTCTCTATTTTTAGAGGAGATTATAACTACCAATTTTTACATCTGTAAATTTTAAAGTTTTAAGATGTAGACACACTCATTTTAAAAATTTCACCCCCCCCCCCCTTTTCACCTCCCAATATTTGGATTTTCCAAAAACGAAAAAATACATGTTTCTTTACTTTTAAAGTAGATCCCAAATACCAATTTTCAGGTGTGTAATATCTTCAGGTTCTGAAATATAAGTAGCCTCATTAAAGGCATTCATCCCATTATTCACCCTTTTAAACCCTTCCTATTGGGATTTTCCGAAAACAAAAGAATACGTGTTTCTTTATTTTTAAAGGAGATTCTAAATACCAATTTTTACATCTATACACTTTAAAAGTTTCGAGATATAGATACACTCATTTTAAAATATTACCCCCTTTTCAACCCCCCTTAATTGGATTTTCTAGAACCAAAAAAATACGTGTTTCTTTATTTTTAAAGGAGGTCCCAAACACCAATTTTCAGGTCTGTAGTAGTATTCAGTTTCTGAGATATAAGTACTGGTATCCTGATTAAAGGCATTCAACCCATTTTCCCCCATTTTCACCCTTTTCACCCCTCCTATTGGGATTTTCTGGAAACAAAAAAATACGTGTTTCCTTAATTTTAAAGAAGATTCTAAATGCCAATTTTTACATCTGTAAACTTTTAAAGTTTTGAGATATAGATACACTCATTTTAAAATTTCACCCCCCTTTTCACCCCCTTAGCGAAGGAATATCCAAAAGTCCTTCTTAGCGAGCACATACATCTTAATATGAATATATCCCCAAAATTTCATTTCTCTATGTCCAATAGTTTTGGCTCGGCGATGATGAATCAGTCAGTCAGTCAGTCAGTCAGGACAAGTTATTTTATATATATAGATTACATTTCACGCCTTCCCCTAAACTACCATTTCACTCAGTGCGAATAACATTATAGACAGTCTAGATTATAGCGACCTATTCCTCGACTTTGCATACCAATTTTCATGAAGATACGACCACTAATAAAATAAATATTTGACAATTAAATTTAAGGCCTTCCCCTAAACTACCATTTTTCTCAGCATGTATAGCCTATATTGTAGCGACTTATTTCCTATCTTTGTCTAGTGATTTTAATTAAGACACGACCACTGATAACATAAATATTTGAGAATTAAATTTCAGGCCTTCCCCTAAACTACCATTTCACTCAGCGTGATTAAAATAATTTATAGCCTAGATTGTAGCGGTTCATCACCCGACTTTACATTCCGATTTTCATTAAATTCTCTTCAGCCGTTTTCTCGTGATGCATGTACAGACAGACAGACAGACAGACAGACAGACAGACAGACAGACAGACAGACAGACAGACAGACAGACAGACAGACAGACAGACAGACAGACAGACAGACAGACAGACAGACAGACAGACAGACAGACAGACAGACAGACATTACAGAAAAGTAAAAAATGCATTTTCTTGTTACTGTGGTCATGACCGATACAGAAATACCATTCTTTTCAAATTCTGTGCAATGTACAGACAAAACTCTTATTTTATATATATAGATTACATTTCACGCCTTCCCCTAAGCTACCATTTCACTCAGTGCGAATAACATTATTGATAGTCTAGATTATAGCAACCTATTCCCCGACTTTGCATACCAATTTTCATGAAGATACGACCACTAATAAAATTAATATTTGACAATTAAATTTTAGGCCTTCCCCTAAACTACCATTTTTCTCAGCGTGTATAGCATATATTGTAGCGACTTATTTCCCATCTTTGTCTAGTTATTTTCATTAAGACATGACCACTAATAACATAAGTATTTGAGAATTAAATTTCAGGCCTTCCCCTAAATTACCATTTCACTCAGCGTGATTAAAATAATTTATAGCCTAGATTGTAGCGGTTCATCACCCGACTTTACATTCCGATTTTCATTAAATTCTCTTCAGCTGTTTTCTCGTGATTCGTGTACATACATACGACAGACAGTCGGACAGACAGAAATTACGGAAAAGTAAAAAAATGCATTTTCTTGTTACTGTGGTCATGACCGATACAAAAATACCATTCTTTTCAAATTCTGAGCAATGTACAGACAAAACTCTTATTTTATATATATAGATTACATTGCACGCCTTCCCCTAAACTACCATTTCACTCAGTGCGAATAACATTATTGATAGTCTAGATTATAGCATCCTATTGTCTGACTTTGCATACCAATTTTCATGAAGATACGACCATTAATAAAATTAATATTTGACAATTAAATTTTAGGCCTTCCCCTAAACTACCATTTTTCTCAGCGTGTATAGCCTATATTGTAGCGACTTATTTCCCATCTTTGTCTAGGGATTTTCATTAAGACACGACCACTAATAACATAAGTATTTGAGAATTAAATTTCAGGCCTTCCCCTAAACTACCATTTCACTCAGCATGATTAAAATAATTTATAGCGTAGATTGTAGCGGTTCATCACCCGACTTTACATTCTGATTTTCATTAAATTCTCTTCGGCCGTTTTCTCGTGATGCGTGTACAGACAGACAGACAGACAGACAGACAGACAGACGGAAATTACGGAAAAGTAAAAGATGCATTTTCTTGTTACTGTGGTCATGACCGATACAGAAATACCATTCTTTTCAAATTCTGAGCAATGTACAGACAAAACTCTTATTTTATATATGTAGACTAGCTGATGTACCCGTGCTTAGCTATGGAATTCTACATTGTATACAAAATTCTAGGTTAGGTAGTGTACACGTTGTGAGTAAGATTGTATTAAATTGCATAGCCCTTAACGTTACCCTAGAAACAGGATGGGGAAGTCACCAAACATCTTTTTTTATGTGAAGACTGGGTTAGGGGATATTCATTGTAATGGTAGGCCCTCTTGCCTACCATCAGTCACAATCAAGTTGGGGAATTTTCATTATAATGGCACTCTCACTTTTCACCTGCCTTTTTACATCCTCAGAAAGACTGCCTTAGTGGTTTTCCCATCTGAAATGAACATAGGTCATTACATTGATGCCAATAGGAATGTTGTGATTAAAAGTAGTGCTATCATATGAAACACTCGATCAAATGAAAAACAACACATCTTCTCCCTTTTAACGAACAATAGTATGCTGTTGATCTATCAGTCCAAAATTCCAGAGCTGGAATGACCAGGTCGCAGACAGCCACTCTCTGCCATTATTCCGTTAAATATACACACTGCTCACTCCGATCAGTGCATCAGAGTAGGGATTGAATAGCTGGAATGCCATGACGAACCAGTGTGTTACGTGCCAGTAGTATCAGAAAATGTATGAATCAGAGGAATCGTATGCTAGAGAAGAAAGTTATCTAACTCCCCTGCTATTTCCTGCCAATATTCAGGCAGGCTATTATACTTGGTATGCAGCAGTAATCCCATCTATCGGAGATGAGTGGCAGCATAAGTGACAAACAACATCACAACAAACAGTGGTCAACGTAATGTTATTGTGATCATTTTTATGAGCTTTCGATATTGTAGGTCTTCACATTTAGTTTTCTTCCGACTCTGAAGTACCACTCTTATCATAGTCGGTAAAACTGAATAAAACATAAAAGATTGGAAATTTTATTCTCTATAATTTCTGTTATGTAGTACTTTTCAATAGGACCAATAACATAAGTTAGGTACTGTATTTAAAAATTAAATTTTATGTGCCTTTCCCTAAACTACCATTTCATCCAGGGTGAATAGAATTGTTTACAGCTTAGACTGTAGTTTCTTATTCCGTGACCCTATATACCGATTTTCATTAAATTCCGTTTACCCATTTTCTCGTGGCTCGGCGTTGATATGGACTCGGCAACAAAAATACAAATGCATGAATATCTCTGTTATCATATCTGATACGGTAAAAATGTATGACATAAATGATCAGAAATTTAATTCTATATGACTTTAGTTATGCAGTGTTTATCGATAGGACCACTAATAACATAAATATTTGAGAATTAAATTTTAGGCCTTCCCCTAAACTACAGTACCATTTTGCGCAGTGTGAATAAAATGATTTATAGCCTAAATTGTAGTGGCTCATCCCCCAACTTTTTTACCGATTTTCATTAAATTCTCTTCAGCCACTTTCTCGTGATGCGTGTACATACAGACAGACAGACAGACAGACAGACAGACAGACAGACAGACAGACAGACAGACAGACAGACAGACAGACAGACAGACAGACGGAAATCACGGAAAAGTAAAAAGTGCATTTCCTTGTTGCTGTAGACACTACCGATACAGAAATACCATTCTTTTTTAAATTCTGAGCAATGTACAGACAAAACTCTTATTTTATATAAAGATTAAGTTCGTTGAAATATATTTTAATTTAGTTAAAATACCACTATGACAAATTCCTATGTTAATACAGTGATGCCACATAGCACTCTGCCTAATCAGGGTTGAAGGTCACTATAACTGCTAGTGCAATGCTATGTTATCATCTGCTGGTGTACCACAGACAGTGGTATATACTAAGGGCTACCAAGGCTATCAGTGAAGCCCAAACTTCAAATGAGAACGATCAAAATCTAAAGCACATTATAATGTAAGCATCTGACACATTGTTCCATTTACGCAACTTGAAAGCAGTGAAGAAAAACGTTGCTCATATTTCTGAGTGCTAGGCATAGAAGACCAACATTGCAGGCCAGGCGCTGCGTCCCTTTCCCTTCGATTCACCTTGCACAACTTGCTGCTGAATGTCAGATAGGTACGGGGACCAAGGGGATAGGTGTGGAAAGCTTTACTCTGTCAGTTCACAACTGTTAATGAGGGAGAGAGCTCAAAGACTCAAAGTTCTCCAGAAGACTCCGAACTGACACGATTTACCCATGTATTACAAAGTCACATGTTTTTTGTTGCATGTGCAAGACATCTTACTGTTTGTTTATAGTAGAGAAAATTATGTGTATACTTCAGTAGTATTATTGTTCTTGGAACAATTTTAATTTATTTGAAGATAGAGTGTATAACATGTCTGGCCTTGTGGGGTTACTTCTGTAAAATGGCTGAAATGTGTGTGTAATAAAACAGGATAAACCATTCCTGCAAAATTAAGTTTGCAGATAAATTGATGATAGATTAAAATGGTAAGCCTACCCCACATCTTCCTCAGAATCAACCTTCTCGTACTCATAATTCACCTTGTTTGGGAACTGTGTGTTTATAACGTCTTTGCAATTCATTTCATCCTCATTAGCTCACCCCAAGCCTCTCCAGAGATGGCACCACCACCACCACCACCACCACCACCACCACCACCACCACCACTACCACCTTAAAATGTAGAACTTTTACAGCATTACCAACAGTCGTACTCATCATTCACTGGTTTATCAGCTTCCTCGGTAAATCAGTGGTGGTGTCCGACACATGATCACGGGTTCGATTACAAACAACCATGCGTTCCTCATCGTATATTCTTCCTAACCCATACCACTGACTTAATTATATAGATAACAGAGTGCTGGTTTTTCACACCCATCTACTTCTACATCTTGGTGGGAAGACACTGCACCTCTGGTGTTATATGAGTAATATAATTTTCTTTTCATAGTAGGTAGATATGCTAAAATGAAATGCAGTCTTTCAGTTTTAATGTTCTCTTTTGTTGTTTGGAATCAAACCCGTGACCAAGGGTCGGACACCACCACCGATCTACCGAGGAAGTTAATAAATCAGTGAACGATGGGTACGACTGCTGGTAATGCTGTAAAATTGTACATTTTAATTTAATAATAATAATAATAATAATAATAATAATAATAATAGTGCATAGCCTCTGGAAAGGCTTGGTGGCGAACTAACGAGGATGACATGAATGGCAACGACGTCATAAATACCTAGTCTCCAAGCCAGGGGAATTAAAGAGTATGATGAGGTTGATTCCAAGTATTGAACCGGGACCATTGGACCAAAGGCAAGCGTTCAATCCATTTAGCCACAAAGCTGGTCTTTAATTTGCTGCTGGGGCTGTACCTTAATTAAGGCCACGGCCGATTCCTTCCCACTCCTAGCCCTATCCTCTTCCATCGTCGCCATAAGACCTATCTGAGTCAGTGCGACGTAAAGCAAAAAAAATTAATTTGCTAAACCCTAGGCTACCATTTCCACTGATTAGGTGTTAGAGACCAGGGCAGTAGCTTGTGAATCAGCCTTGAGAACACAGCAGGCTGCTCCAGTTGCTGAAAATGCTTAAGGCTTGACGTTCGCTAAACCAACTCTAGAAAAGGGGTAACCTAAGAGGTGGTGGTGATTATTGTTTTAAGTGGGAGTACAACTAATCAACCATCCTCTATATAACACTACTCAAAGAGAGAAAATGGAAGGGATCTGACGCTTTGTAAAATGAAGGTAACGGCCAAAGAAAGACAAGGGCGACGAAGGGAGTGGAAATGAAACTCCCTTGGCCTGGAATGCTCTAATACCATCGAGGTCAGAAAAGAACGAGAGTTGACCAAGGGAGGTCGGATAGGATAGATGAAAGTGAGGAGCCTGGCAGAAGTATTTGGAAGCAATGCTAGAACTCAGTTGAGGGCCCCGTGGTTGCCAACTCACGCTCCCAAGTAAATAGCCCCTGCCGGCCATTTTAGTCACCTCTTACGACAGGCAGGGGACAGCGTGGGTGTTATTCTATCGTCCCCACCCACACGGGGCCGGGAAACCTATGTCTAGTGATAGCCCGTGTCTTGATCCCAGCATACGCCACTGACTGCAGAGCTGCTCCAGGAATATTTGGTCTGACCTTGTACACTATATTTATTATCAACTCCAAGAAATTTTTCCCTCTTTATGTTCCATCATTCATGTTTAATTTAATTATTGGGTAAAAAGAAAAAAGCACTGTGGAATGAAATGTATTTATTATGATTGTGACTAGTACAAATTTTTAATTTGTAGTACAATATTTCATTATCTTCCAAACCATGCACATTCTTCTTTACGGAACATGCAAGGCCATAGGTATTTTCTGTAAAGCACATGCAGACTGTGAAATTCAGTATTAATAAATTAATATTAACTAATTTATCTTACATAGAATCATTTTGTTATTGTATGTGCAGGTTTTATGCTGCATGGGACAATCGTGATTCAGAGTTTGGTGATCTGAGGCCTTTTGTCATCTGTTACTATATCGCGGATAAAACTATTGAGATTCTGGAAGTACATAAGAAGAACGATGGATATTTTCCATTTCCATTATTGCTGAAGAAAACAAAGCTGCCTAAGGAATTGAAAAACTTCCCAGGTTTGTTGAGCACTTGTTGTTCTTTCATAAATTGTTGGATGACTTTATGTAGTAAATGAACTGATGTATTTCTAATCATGTCTGGCTCTTGGCTGAATGGTCAGTGTTGAGTGTCGAGTCTTGGTCTTGGTTGGGTCAGGAAATTTAATTGTGTCTGGTTAATTCCTTTGAATCGGGGTCTGGGTGTTTGTGTTCGTCCCAATACTCTCCTCAATACTATTCAGATGCTGTAGAAACAGCTGTAGTTGTTCCTGTCCATGGCTCCAGATCACAAAGGTGTCACCTACGAAACAAAGCCACACTTCAGTTTTCAGTGGTGCAGTCTCGAGTGTTGTTTGTTTGATCATTTCCAAAAAGAAATTTGCAATCACCAGACTCAGAGGACTGCCCATATTGACACCATCGGTTTATACATAGAAATTGTCATTCCACAGGAAATAGCTTGTGGTGAGGCAATGGTTGAACAAGTTGCTAATATCCTCAGGAAAAATCTGAGCGATGTGGTGCAGGGTCTCGTTTACAGGTATTTTAGTGAAGAGTAAGACCACGTCAAAACTGACAAGCAGGTCGTCGGCTTCTAACTGGATGTTCTTCAGCTTTTCTATGAAGTGGCCTGAATCTCTGACGTATAACTGTGTGCCACCAATGTGAAGTTGTAGTAAGGTGGCCGGGTGTTTAGCAGTATTGTAGGTCGGTGATGCAGTAGCACTCAAGATGGGCCATAGAGGTAAGTTGTCCTTGTGAATCTTGGGTAAGCCATATAGTCTCAGAGGTAGAGCTTCACTTTTGGAGGTTTCCCTCTTCACACTGTCAGGCAAGGCCTCATCTACAAAGGGAAGCCATTGAAATCCTGAAGCATACCAACAGCATCAACCATAAGGAGGAATGTGAATGGGTAAACAAAGCCTCGTTTCCAGTCCTGAAAACCTTCGATCCTGAAGGACACGATGGCAGACCAGAAAAAGAAACAGGTAATCAGTTGCCAGTCTCCGCAAAGTCAGGTTGACGTACATTGGGCTCCTTAATGCTTCAAACATTGGCCGAAGAAAAGCCAATCAGGGACCGCTTCTCCAGCATGACGGACCAGTAGGCAAGCAGTGTGCCATAGCCTGCACTGTATAATGAGGTGGAAATGCAACACCACTCCATTCCACTCTGAGTTTCGCTGCTATCGAAGTCTGTCGAAACCCTTGATAATGCCGAACGCAGTCTTCGGTGAAACGTCAGGAATTGCTATGATGAATGTTTTATGTTCGCCTTCACATGTATACCTCGTTATTTTATAGCTCTCCCCTCTTTTGAAGGTTAGTTTGATGAGCAGACCATTTCTTCTACATAGATTAATCAGTTATTCACCTTCTGTATTTCTATTCCCAAGTCTTTGTGGCCTTTTTTTTTTTCTTTTCAATTTTTGTATGTTGCACCAACACAGATAGTTTGTATGGTGATGATGGGATAGGAAAGACCTAGGACTGGAAGGGAAGCAACCGTGGCCTTAATTAAGGCACAACCCCAACATTTGCCTGGTGTGAAACCACGGAAAACCATTTTGAGGACTGCTGGCAGTGGGATTCAAACCTACTATCTCCCAAATGCAAGCTCACAGGTGCATGACCCAAGCCGTCCGGCCACTTGCTCTGTCTCTTTGTGGCCCAATGATGTCCTCGCAGCCATGCCTGTCTCCTCCAACTTATGCATTTAGGTCTCCAATAATGATAATATTTTAATTATTGGCTACATCACCTAAGCCATGAGTTTCTTTTTTTCATCAACACTGCATCCCCTTTGTGGGCATACATCTGTACTACAATGTAATTTGTTGACTCTAATTTTACAGATAATTTTATAATCGTGTTGTTTTTGTAGGAAACTTCTGTCGTGGCATCCATATCTTTTGTCAAGAGAAATCCCACACCGAAATTGGCCCCCTTTTCCAGTCCACACTAATATAATTTGTAGCCTTCTCTAAGAGCCTTGCTACCTGTCTTTCTAAATTTTGTTTTGCTCAGACCCAGTTTATATCATAAACATAATGCGGATAATTTCAGGCCAGTAAGTTTGACATGTGTTGCTTGTAAGCTCTGGGAAAGAATTCTTTCTGATTATATTAGACACGGTTGTGAAATTCCTAATTGGTTTGGTAGAAGGCAGTTCAGGGTTAGCAAAAGTTATTCCAGTGAGTCTCACCTTACAGGATTCCAGCAAGATACAGCAAATATTTCAGATTCAGGAGATCAAATAGACTGTATTGTTATTGACCTATCCAAGGCTCTTGGTAGGGTAGATCACGGGAGACTACTGATGAAAATGAGGGCTATTGGACTAGACAAAAGAGTGGTTGAATGGATGGCTATATTTCTGGAAAAAGAACTCAGAAAATTAGAGTAGGTGAAGCATTATCCAATCCTGTAATGATAAAGAGGGGGTTCTGCAGGGCATAATTATTGGACCTTTATGTCGTGTTTTTTGTTTTATCGCTAGTGGTTGAACACCTCACCAGCACAAAGGTTTTTGATGATGATGATGATGATGATGCTTGTTGTTTTAAGGGGCCTAACATCGAAGGTCATCGGCCCCAAAGGTTTTTGGCAATGCCCTTTATGTTTCCTTATTTATATTGTGACATAAATTTATAGAGGTATAAACTCTGCTAGCAATATACCAGTGGCTATATCAGGTTAAATAATAATAATAATTAAGTAGATACTGGTAAGCTTTATTTATGATAATCACACCAGGTAACTCGACTATCATGCCACTATTGAATTTCGATTGGAAGCTCCTGGGCAATTGGAGGTTGTCTGTGATAAGTACAAATGAAGAAAAGGGGCAGGATAAAACATAGGGAAAGACAAGTTCAAAATTCAGATTCCAATATATATTTTAAATAATAAAAATAACAACACAACCTAAGAACAACAGAGGACATGACTTCAGAGGATAAATTATAAACAAACAATTGTGTATTAAGAAATCGTTAACACCATTTGATATTTAAAGATATAGCGTGATGCTGCCACAGTACAAATATATAATTTATACTGTTTTTGAAGGACAGTCCATAGAGTACTTTGCCTAAATGTTAATTGAATAAGTGAGAATTATTAACAAGCACCACCTTGCATCCAATTCCTTGTTACATTTCAAGCCTCAGCAGGAAAATGAAGAATGAGAGTGTCCAGCACTCATAAATAGTTCATAGCTTCTAGTGCACATAAACACAGCCAGAGAATCACTGAACGTTGGTAGATGCAGAGTGGGTCTCGGCCCACGAGTGGCTACAGCTGGTCCGTGGTCCAACATCTCTGCACTCGGTCTGGCCAACCAGGCAGAGGAGGGGTGGCCACGGCTCTACCGTGGCTCTACACCTCTGCATTCAGGAGATGGGACAGGGCTGGACCTCACGGCTGGCCCCAACCGTCGGCTGTCCTGAGAATGGTTTTCCGTGGTTTTTCATTCTCCTGCATTAAGGCGAATGCCGGGACAGTTCCTAGTATAGGCCACGGCCGCTAACCCCCCTCAACTTCTCCGAGCATCTCCTTCACCGTAACAAATCTCCTGAGAGACGGCGTCACCGTCTAAGAGGCCCGCCTCCGTTTTCATGGGAGGAATGAAAACATTTTGTAGTAGTAGTATCTCTGAAGTTTGGAGCCTGAAGGGCTCTGGACACAAGTTCCACAATAAAGCAAGTATATATCTCTTTGTTCACCCAATATCACATAGAATCCCTGATGGCCGAGAATAAAGTCAGGTGTGTAACACACGGCGCAGCCCTCCAAATCACACCAAAGTAGTAAATGGACTCACTGATGGGTGGATTTGGTGGGTCTTATAAAGTAGATAGTTCAGAAAGCACTAGAAGAAGATGCTGTCTTGAATTGCTTTTAGAATAGTGATGTCAGGGTGACGTAGAGACAGGTTGAGTGAACAGGCTGGCCATCAGTCATATGGAGGCGGCAGAAAACAGCTGACAGAGGAGTAGCGTGATAGGAGCTGAGACAGCTTAAATGTTGGCAAGGTAGAGTTTTTCTTGAGCATTGTAGGTGAATGTTACAATATATACACTGCTGACAAAAACAATGAAGCACCCACAAGGGGAGGAGGAAACAAAATGAAACCTCACATTTTGAGTGGGTATGTGATGTTATTTCATTGATTGCAAAATCGAGGTAAATTTACAAACAAGCTTGGCAGTGTGAGCCCACTTTTCAGTATGACGTTACACCCCCTCTGTCCTGGATGCGTGCCCTGATTCAGTTGGGAAGGGTGTCATAAAGCCGTTGTATCCTCTCCTGAGGCAAGCTGGCCCACAACTGTTGTAACTGGTCCTTGATATCCTGGATACTGGCACTAAGATGGAGTTGACATCCGAGCAGGTCCCACACATGTTCTATCAGGAACAGATCTGGGGATCTTGCTGGCCATGGGGGTAACTCAACATCACACAGACAGTTCATAGAGACATGTGTCGTGTGTAAACGAGCATTGTCCTGTTGAAAAATAACATCACGAAAAACTGTCATATGAGAGGTAAATCATGAGGGCACAGGATGTCCGTGTCATACCATTGTGCAGTCAGTTCCTTCAGTCACTACCAGCTGTGACACAAAGTCATACCTGATGGCTCCCCACACCATGATGCCAGGAGTAACACCACTGTGTCTTTCCAAAACATTGGAAGAATGGGACTTGTCCTCATATTCCTCATACCACCATACTCGCAGTGTCAACAAATTTAACCATATTGGTTCACAAATTGGTCCATATTGACAATCTCATAGAATAAAACAAGGGGTTGTTGTTAGGTCTGCCCTGTCAATATTTAATATCCTTCAGTAATTTAATATGCGATTTTCATACAGTACACGTTTTGAGAACTACCATTCTCTTCTTCAGCGAATAAACATCACAAGTAAATTTTCTCATATTCTTGGAAACACTTAAACTTAATTACATGAATATTGATATTAGAACATGAATCTTTACACATACAACATTAAAAAGTTCTCTTGTAGAGTAAAGGTTTGCACTTAAATTGATGCATCATTTTATATAGCTATACACTGAAAGTTCATATTAAACCATGTTCACCGAGCTCAATACCTGCAGTCGCTTAAGTGCGGCCAGTATCCAGTATTCGGGAGATAGTAGGTTCGAACCCCACTGTCGGCAGCCCTGAAAATGGTTTTCCGTGATTTCCCGTTTTCACACCAGGCAAATGCTGGGGCTGTACCTTAATTAAGGCCACGGCCGCTTCCTTCCCACTCCTAGCCCTTCCCTGTCCCATAGTCGCCATAAGACCTATCTGTGTCGATGCGGCGTGAAGCAACTAGCAAAAAAAAAGACATGTTCATTATCATAGAACAAAAAAAAAAGTGTACCGGGTGAGTTGGCCGTGCGCGTAGAGGCGCGCAGCTGTGAGCTTGCATCCGGGAGATAGTAGGTTCGAATCCCACTATCGGCAGCCCTGATGATGGTTTTCCGTGGTTTCCCATTTTCACACCAGGCAAATGCTGGGGCTGTACCTTAATTAAGGCCACGGCCACTTCCTTCCAACTCCTAGGCCTTTCCTCTCCCATCGTCGCCATAAGACCTATCTGTGTCGGTGCGACGTAAAGGCCCTAGCAAAAAAAAAAAAAAAGAACAAAATGTCAACAGATGAAATCTCCAAAATCTTGTCAGTTATTCAAAATTAAAATGTAGCCCTGGTACAGTTATCTTTTTCCTTCGTCGTTTACAATTAACTGAGTCTCATGACCCATTGGATTATGCAGCTCCTTATACCATACCAAGTAGGCACAGTGGGAGTTGTTAATCCATGCCTATTTTTATTGGACTTCCACCAATGTTGATCGATTGTTTAAATAAGTCATTTCTTTTCCAAGTATAATTCTTTTACCGTATGTTTTCTTGTTCAAATAATATATAAATGTATTTATTCAAAATTAGTTTTGGCAGACTGAAGAACCTAACACAAACAGTTATAACTTAACTGAGTCAAAACTGAAGAGAGATAGGTTGAGGTATTAAAAACAAAACAAAAAATATGTTTTAGAGAACCCACACACTATAAATATCAATGTGATTAAAGGAAGTAAGAAAATAAAATTAGCTTTAATTGGCAAGTATGATACAATTAGATATATTGTGAATTGGTATAGTGATGCCTGGTGAAAGAAAGAAACGAAACAATAGATATTTTATAAGGTACTCTTAATAGGTGTAAAAAGGTGGAGGGCAGGACATGGAGTAGGATGTCTATAGGCCTGTTAGTGTGGAATTAGTAAATTATTTTCTATCCCTGCTCCCACCCTGATGAAACTGAGAAACAGACATAAGCTCAGTGGGGCAGGAAAAAATAGATCTGGAAAAAGCTGGGATTGATGAGGAAAGAACATGTGTGTAAAGATTGCAGTGTGTAAAGTTGTAGAGTCTGTCTTTATCCTTTCATGTTAATATTTGTCTTGGTACCTTGTTACTGTTGCTAGCTTGTCCAAGTATTTATCATTATGTGTCTTCCTATCCTCTTTGCTAGCTCCTTTTGTTTGATGATTAACAAGAGGTATTATATACAAATTTTAATGACTTTTTGAAAACATACCAAACTATAGTAAAAACCAGAAATCATATATCACTTTCAGCTGAATTTCCTGCCCAGCCTTCAGAAGAAGTTGAAGATGATGATTTGAAATATTACTCTCCCGAGGATTTAATTGTAGGAAACACCATATGTATATTGGGAAGAAGGTAAGTAATATATCTCTTGGTATAAATGAACATCTGAATTAATTGCAAGCTTCTTTCCAATAAGGAACCAATATTTTATTCTTTGCAGGGAACACATATTATACTAGACAACAATAAAGTCATTTCTGACTTGAAAGTTCTTATTTATTACTGATTTTTGTGTGTTAGAATCAAATATGACATTTGAAATGCTTAGATAGTTCTCATTTTCCAGATATAGCCCGTTTTTGATGCTTTGGGATATGTGCATGTAATAAAGTATGTGCCGCTCTGAGTGGCTAAGTAAGGCAGCTTGAAAGCAAATATAGGGGTTGGAAAACTTAGAAGCGGTTGTGAGGAGTCACTGTATACCTTCTTTTGTTCATTGTCTGTTTGCAGTTTGAGTGAAGTTCAGAGTGTTTTGACTTTCATTGTGTGCAGGTTTGTTTTGTGGTCGTACTGAACTTGAAAAGCAAGGATGGCACGTAAGTGTATTAACAAAGCGGACTATTTTTGTTACATGTGTGGTGATGTGATATTTGCCACTCAGAAATGCCCAGTTACTGCACTCATGAAGACAGCCTACCACCATTATTTTGGCATGAAATTAGGGGATCAAGACAAAATGTGGGCACCTCTTCTTTGCTGCAGTTCTTGCTCTCTGAATCTACATGGATGGATTAAGAAAAAGGGATGTTACTAAGCAAGTGGCTAAGCAGTTTGGGTCATGTAACTATTAGCTTGCATTCAGTAGATAGTGGGTTTGAACCCCCACTGTTGGCAGCCCTGAAGATGATTTTCTGTTGTTTCCCATTTTCACACCAGGTAAATGCTGGGGCAGTACCTTAATGAAGGCCATGATCACTTCCTTCCCACTCCTATACCTTTCTTATCATCATCATAAGAGGCCTATTTGTGTCGGTGTGACGTGAAGCAAATTGTTAAAAAGAATGGACATTCAGTGCCCTTTGGCATCCTTATGATTTAGAGAGACAGCAATTCACATAGATAACTGCTATTTCTGCATGGTACCTCCTATTAAAAATGGTATTTCAAGGAAGAAGTTGTCCATCAAATACCCCAAAATCACGTCAGCTATCTGACCAATGCCGCATGGGGACGATCTCCATGTACCTTACCCTCCAGTGGAGTACAGTTTGTACTTAGAGATGGAGCTGAAGACAGTACAGAGGAGACATCATACCAATACCCTAAGACTTGGTCATCACAGGATCCTGATTTTGCACCTGAATCACTGGATAAACAACACAGACTTACCCAGGGTGAACTAAGTGATCTAATTCGAGACCTGAATCTACCAAAAAACAAAGCTGGGCTTCTAGGCTCAAAAGTGGAATTTTCTAGAATGTAATGTTAAAGTTTTAATGTACAGGAGTCAGTAAAAAGATTTGGTTTCATATTTTTAAATTGAAAATCATAACCTAGTTGCCTGCTGTGCTGTAAATGTTTTGATGACAGCTTTGAATTTGGAGCACAAGCCACAGGATTGGAGGCTATTCATAGACTCATCAAAGCTTACTTAAAAAATGTTTTTCTGCACAGTAGTGATTCACTTCCTTCAGTTCAATTAGGTCATGCTGCCCATAAGAAGGAAATATATGACAACATGAGACCGCTTCTGGAAGCAATTCTTCTTGCTAGGGGCTTTACGTCGCGCCGACACAGGTAGGTCTTATGGCGACGATGGGATAGGAAAGGCCTAGGAGTTGGAAGGAAGCGGCCGTGGCCTTAATTAAGGTACAGCCCCAGCATTTGCCTGGTGTGAAAATGGGAAACCACGGAAAACCATTTTCAGGGCTGCCGATAGTGGGATTCGAACCTACTATCTCCCGGATGCAAGCTCACAGCCGTCTGGAAGCAATTAAATACAAGGAACACCAATGGCAGATCTCTGGTGACCTGAAAGTAATTGCATCATTGTTGATCATAGTGTTAGGGTACACCAAGTACAGCTGTTTCCTGTGTGAGTAGGACAGTCGGCTCGATCCTCACATTACAACAGAAAAGACTTGTCTCCAAGGAAAACTCTGAAACTGTAAAAAAAAAGAATGTCCAGCACAGTCCACTGGGTGATTCAGTTTTTCTGCCCCTTTTACACATGAAACTCGGCCTTATGAAGAACTTTGTAAAGGGGATGAGCAAGGCTGGAGAAGTTTTTAAGTATCTCAGAGACAAATTTCCGTGGCTAAGTGAGGCTAAACTTCTTGTGGATGAAAACTAGGGGTGAGTCCTTCAGTGTGCTGAGCAACCAGCTTGGGAAGGCTTTCGAAGTGTTGTGCATGGATTATTGGGTAACAGAAGAGCTGGAAATTATGTTGAGCTTGTATACAAACTTGTAGACAAGTATCATCGATTAGTAACATGTCCCTTAAGCAGGGGCAGTTTTTGGGGAGAGGCATGGAAGGCCTCAATCAATCAATCAATCAATCAATCAATCAATCAATCAATCAATCAATCAATCAATCAATCAATCAATCAATCAATCAACCAATCAATCAATCAATCAATCAATCAATCAATCTTGATCTGCATTTAGGGCAGTCGCCCAGGTGGCAGATATCGTATCGCTTGTTTTCTTAGCCCTTTCTTAAATGATTGCAAAGAATATGGAAATTTATTGAATATCTCCATTGGTAAATTATTCCAATCGTTAACTCCCCTACCTATAAACGAATATGTGGCCCAATTTGTTGTCTTGAATTCCAACTTTATCTTCATATTGTGATATTTCATACTTTTAAAAATACCACTCACACTTATTTGTCTACTAATGTCATTCCACATCATCTCTCCACTGACAGCTCGGAACATACCACTTATGATAAAGATGTTGATTCCCATAGGGAACCTGAAATATTTGTTCAGAATGAGTAAATTTATAATACCAATATAGTTGATCCATTATTCGACTTTAGAAATTTTCCAGCTAACTCATTCCTGGTTGCCAGCGTTTCGCCCCAGTGTGCCAAGTTGGGTTCATCAGTAAAATGAGACAAGGTCTCTCATAGTGCATTCGCACTGCCGGTGGCTCCAAGCAGCCTACGCAGTGGCCTCCACGGTATGCACTAGCCATGTGTCTTGGTAGGTATGCTATTTACCAACTGATGATACCACTTAGTCAAGCAGCTCATCTCCTTTCTCCTAAGTCTTCCCAGCCCAAACTTTGCAACATTTTTATAACGCTACTCTTTTGTCGGAAATCTCCCAGAACAAATCGAGTTGCTTTCCTTTGGATTTTTTCCAGTTTTCAAATCAAGTAGTCTGGTGAGGGTCCCATACACTGGAACTGTACTCTAGTTGGGGTCTTACCAGATACTTATATGCCCTCTCCTTTACATCTTTACTACAACCCCTAAATACCTTGGGCCGATGACCTTAGATGTTAGGCCCCTGTAAACAACAAGCATCATCATCAACCTAAACACTTTCATAATCATATGCAGAGATCTGTACCTTTCATTTACAATCCCATTTATGTGATCACCCTAGTGAAGATCTTTCCTTCTATTAACACCTAGCTACTTACAGTGATCCCCATAAGGAACTTTCAACCCAGCAATGCAGTCATTAAAACTGAGAGGACTTTTCTTATTAGTGAAACTCACAACCTGACTTTTAACCCCATTTGCTCACAATCTTGTAACTTATTCCCTTTACTTGTATTTCAGAAGCAGTCAGATTTTCCTGTGAACCAGTTGAGGACTTAATTTATATCCTATCAGAAGTTCATGGCCAGATTTCATACCCTTTTGTTTGTATTCCTCCCGCATAGCTAACAATAAAGTAGGTGGCCTGGCCACTCGAAGCATCGCACATGACATCATCATTGCCATGGTGACCAGTAAACCTCTCTTGCTAGCAGTGACGTCCGAGCAATCTGTTGGAGACTTTACTTGATCCTGGGGGACACCTGTTTCAGATTTTACTACAAGAGCTTCATCTAACTCAACCATGAACTGTGATAGGTGGCAAATTTTTTCTGATACCCACATCCCGTGTCTCCCATTACAACACAAATAAATTTGTGATTGCCTTAACAAACATATGGGAGAACCATTTCTTCCACCATTTCAGTTGTTTTCATCCAGAGTGATAATATGCTCTCATGTGATCATTCCTGTCAACCCCTGTTATTCACATTATAATCAAGAATAGCATCTGGTTTAGATTTGATTTGTGGCCTTCTCTGGTACGAACAACAACATGAGATGAGATTGCGTTGTGACAAATCTAAGACGTTCTTTGTGTGCTTCCACTTCAAACAAAGATGTTCATTTCTGCTCATAAACACTATGTCACCTCTCTGTATCATCTTCTGAACAATGCAATTCTGAGGCAACTCTTTCCTGTTGGTCATACAAGTTCATACAGCATTTGTCCTCCTTTCCCATAAAAAGTCAAAAACTGCAAGGGAGCTGTAATATCTGTCCATGTAAACAGTATGACCTTTGTCCAAGTAGTATGCTAGCAGTCTAGTAAGAAGTGGAATTGATACCAGTGTAAGCATCACCTTTCTCATAACAGATTTCCATCTTCAAAATATACCTTGAAAAAACCTCACAAACAACAAATAACTTTATATCACTTTTCTTGCTTGTTTTTAATGTATACTTTGAATTGAATTTGACCACAAGAATCACACATTCCTTCACCAACTGTCAGTTTAGAGTATGGAACATAAGAAGAGCAAAATGTCTGCATAAGATTCTTAAGAAAAAGAAAAGGGCAGATTTTATGTAATAGATCATAGTTTGGCTGCCCACAAGGAATATATGTTCTGGTACCATTCAAATTAAGGTTTGAAAGAATTGCCTTAAAATTGTTTCTGCTTATAACAGATGATGGAAATGGAGTCCAAGGAATTGCACTTTTTGACCAGTGAATGATAACTGGGAGAAATGCATAAATCTCAAATAACTTCACTGAACATCTTTGAAGTGGAAGCACACAAAGGATGTCTTAGATTTGTCACAAGGCAACCTCGTCTCATGTTGTTGTTCGTACCAGAGAAGGCCACAAAATCAAATCTAAACCAGATGCTATTCTTGATTATAATGTTGTTTCAATTTCATTGCTTGTCTTAGATTTTTGCTGATAGAGGCAACATACCTGTTAGTCTCAGACTTAAAGAGTTACACTATTTTTTCAGGAACAAAAATTGTAACACAATCTAGCTCATTCTATGTTGCATCTAGTGGAGCAGACACACAGGATTGTTCTTGAAAAAAAGACTCTTGTGTCAGAGAATCAGTGAAAGTCCAACCTAATTCAGTATCTGCAGGCTTCCTACAAGTTTTAGTACCATGTTTATGCCTTTTTGGAGCTGGTTTGATGTCAGAACCCGCATCCAAAACACCAGAAGTACCCGGCAAATGTGAATCATTTCCTGCCTTCAAATTATCATTGCTTGCATCTCTTTGTTCTAAAATAAAGAAAACTAATTCCTAATTTATTTCTGAATGTATCTTCAGTCATATGAAGATCATGAACATTACTGCTAAATAAACTACAAAGTAGAACATCAAACCTGGGTAGCATGTGATAGAATAATTTATAAATACCTTCATCACTAATATGAAGGCTGAAATCTGGGTCTGGATCTGAATTCTGGATATAGTCCAGGTTTATGGCAAGAGTGTCTTGTTTCCTGTCCTAGATTAAACCAAGTACATTTGTGAGACAAGCTTCTGCAACTGTGTCTGGATCTGTGAACTCCCATTCACATATCTCAAGCTTGCCATTAGCCATGATAGAAGTGGCTTCTTAATTGAATGTTCTAAGCTGATCCTCATAATTTAGGCTAGTGACTACATTATCAACATAAAAGCAAACCAAAAGACCTTTAAATGTTGTCTTGGAATATACAGGAACTCCCTGATGACATTCATTTAGAACAATTGTGAGATGAAGTCTGATGACTGCGTTTAATAGATAAGGGCTACAAACAACACCAAACATGACTCACCTGTGCTGATTAAGAATTACGTTTCCCAATACGTCCTTCCATAAAAATCATAGGAAGTTTCTATAATTGACATGTACACTAATCTACAAGAAAGCTCGCATGATGTCAGCTACAGCTCCTACTTGCATCAGACGGAATCTCCATAGAAGTGGTGCTATCCATTCTATCAATGGTCTCTCCTTCTCCAGGCACAAATTCAGTGATGTACTGTTCTTCTCATGAGCTGATGCATTGATCACAGGTCTGGATCTGAATCTCTTTTCTGAACCACAGTCATCAAGAATCTGTGGTATAGATAGTTTCTGCCCAATTCCAAGTTAGGCTGTGTTGACAAAGTAATAAATACACAGTTTCCAACAGATTGCTAGGACAGCATTTTGTTGAGAGGATTCCTCCACCAGAAATGAAAGCACAACCAATGTGCACTTGCAAAGTCTATGCAGATAAAGGAAAAGTAGGAAATGGGAAAGTAATAAGAAAAGGGACATGCTGATTGTGTCAAAATCATTAGTCCAGCCCAGAGGGGCCACCCACGTGTAGCAACTGTTGTTTGTTTCCTCGCTCACGGCCTACTCGGAAAGGATGTTCTCTAGTTGATGATATAAATGTGTTACAATTGTAACCTACCTACAATTTCTTTCTTTCTTTTTTTTTTTTTTTTTTTAAACCTTCAAAATATGCCAGTCTGCCTGCCCAAATACCATCTTTAAGTCATGGTCTTCAGTGTGTTATCTCATACTGGAATGAGTCACATGAAGGATGCCATAGTATTCCTAATCTCCTAATGCCATCATAATTCTCAGTCTTGCAGGGATGCTGAGATTTTTGTTTGTGTTCAGGAATGTTGGGGAATAACACCTTGTCATTAGCACACATGTGCAGTGGGAATCCTCTGGTTTCAAGAATGTCAGTAATGGCAGTCAGTAATTCTTCAACTCCTTGAAGGCTGTCTGTACCAGTGAAAAGGTCATCAATATATATGTCATGCAGCTTAGATGCTAGAGGGTGAGTGGATTCTGCATCACTGGCTAGTTAGGCAAGGAATCTGGTGGCCAGAAAAAATGTTGGGGTCAGTACAATATGTAAATGTGGTTAACTGGTAGTGATGTATGGGCTCATAGGTTGAGACACGCAAAAGAATATGTTGTAAATCATCATCTTGGGAGTTGACATGAACTAGTCTATACATTTTTGAGATGTCAGAAGTTATGGCATAAGCATGTGTTCTGAATCTGAGGACTATTGAGAAAAGATCGTCTTGAATGTTGGGTCCAACCGTATGTCACTCTATGAAATACCGGTGGTGGCTTTGGCTGATGCATCAAATGCTACCCTGGATTTTGTAGTTGTGTTATTTTCTTTAAATATTGCATGGTGAGGAAAGTAGAAAGCTGGGTTTGTAGAAAGGTTATTGTAAGAGGTGTCATCTTGACCAACTGAAGGTACTATTTGCATGTAGCTGAATGCTTCATATTCCTTCATGAAGTAAGAGTAGTTAAGGTTCCATAGTAGTCTTCGCTCAAGTTGTAAAAACCTACATTCAACATTTGAGAGCGAGTCTCCAAGTGGAGAATGATCTCTGCCTCTTGGTAGTTTTACGAAAAAGCATCCAGTGATGTTCCTGATGGTAGTTTTGATAAAATGTCGTTCACAGAATTCTTCCTCCTTAGTGTAAGGATTAAGTGCTACTTTTTCGTGTTCCGAAAACCTTTCTAGTCTTGTCATGTGTGATTAGTTTCATTTTTCCGTATTGATGGTTTTCGACTCCCAATTACAGAGTTACAGAGAAAAACTGTAATTAGGATCCTTTCTACTTGTGAATCCAGAGACATCCACACATTTACCTGACAATGATGCAGTATTGTTACTTCCAGAAATGTGCAACTCGCTATGCAGGGGTTTGTGTTTCATATACTGAGCTAACGTTTCCTTAATGCAAATGGCCTGTGAGCATCCATCCAGAAGTGCTGTGTATGGCAGTTCACAACCTTGAACATCCCTCACCTTGACTATGGCAATAGCTAAGAACACTTGTGAAGTAAGACTGCACTTTATGCTACAGTAGATACCTTGGTTGGAAGAGCTATGGGGGAGCGAGGTCTTTGTATTATTCTTGTGTGAGATTGATTATTGAACTTCACAGAGTTCGAATAGTTGCTCATGCTGGTCTGTAGTCAGTAATATGTGATGAACAGGGTTAGGATTTTTAGGTGCAAATTTCAGATGAAAAAAGGTAAAGAGATGAAAAAGGTAAGAAGAGGGACAAAAAGGTGTTGGGTTATTCAACTAATTAAACGATTTCTCTATCCTCTATTCCAGTTTATTGAATTACAAACAAGTACATCAAATTATCACTCATCAAAAGAAGGAAAAAACATGAAGCCATTGTACTTCAAGACATTAAGCATCTCTACATTTTTAAAAGTAAGTCTGTTTCTATTAGGAGATGAAATGTCTTTGTAGATGCTAAAGCTTCTTTTGACATCCACAGAAACCAGTGGGGCAAACCTTGTATTCACATGGAATGGCAACTCTACAGATGTGGCAAATTCCTCAATGTCTGGATTCTTCTGAAGACTAGATTCAAGTTTGTCTTTGGCAAACCATCTAACTGCTCCCTCACAGATGTAAAAATATCCCATTGTTTTTCCTTTTTCCAGACCTTGTTCTTCTAATTGTTTAATAACTGCAGTCAGGTACTTGTAACCATGGGCACAATATAGTTCTGCCTACAAATTATGTATTTTCTCTGGTAACAGAAGTTGCTGTGCCTTGGAAATTGCACCTGCATCGGCTGGATCCAAGGAAAGCACACTCTAATTTTGTCAAAACTCTCACACAACGTAGCAGCACACTCAAACCACGACCCCCAACGAGTAATGACCGGGAAATTTGGAAGGGGCAGACCAGTGGTTTCCCTGTAGGCAACAACATGACTCAGAGCTTTCAGTAGAATCTACTTCAGAGCAGAGATGAATTGATCTGCGATGTTGTATTCGTTCCTTATGGATTCACAAACCCTGTGAAGGGCATGAACCAAGCATGTCACATGCTTCAACTAAGGAAATAAAGGTTTCAATTGGTAACAGCTGAAACCATGTACGGAGCTTGGTCCGTAACCACAAGGAGAATTTTTCAAACTCGATATCAGTAGGCCAGAGTTTTTGGCAGAAGACCATAATTGATTGCATTACTGTACTGGCATTGGCTTTCTGCAGCTCCTGCATTTTTAACAACATGGGCTTAACGTTCTCCCCTGCTAAGAGAAAAACTAAAATGTTCAAAACATATTATTCCATTGAGTCTATAGTTTCATCCACAATGATTCCCACATCACAATCAGACACTTTCCCCTTGATTCTTTGTATGGTTTCTTGGTAAACAGGCTCCATGTAGTTTTTTCTTAAAGTACTCTCATCGGGCATTGACATCTTTGTGTAACTTGCTAACTCAATGCGACTATCACACAACTCACTCTTGCGCTCACTCGATCACTTGCTGTCCCCACTCTCTTAGAACACCTCGACAGTTACCAGAATGTTCTCATTCATGCTGGAACTGCAGTCTTAGCAATTTTTAGTAAGTTCAAGCAGAACCCATCCTCAATTCTCGGAACTACACTGGTGCGGTTGCTGACATATATACATCACCAGCCTCTGCCTCCATGCGAACAGATGACGTCTCTCACAGTAACAAACTCACATTCACGAACAGCAGGCTACTGATTCTGGTGGGATAGAATCACTCATTGTCAATTGCATTATTGCAGGCTACATTATAGCGGTAATTAAACGTAAGGAACTTCATCTTATTTGTCCTTATTGAACTGAGATCACAATTAATTAAAGTCTATCAGGTTCCACCTTTTCAATACTAATACAATGTTGTTGGATGATATTTACAACATTTTTTTTCTTTTTTTTTTTTTTTACATGTTTCGGTGCTCTATTATGTCACCATCATCAGCTGATTTAGAAATTGTGAAAAAAACTTGGCGATCTAAATATTAAACAAAATATTGTCACACTTAACTCATACATATACATATTTACAACAGAATATTTATTGGTTAAATCCTAAACATCTATTATGCTATATTAAATATCCTTAATATGTAACAAGAGAATTCTTGTAAGTCATGAATATAAAAAAAATTTTCTCATCTGGTTGACGAGTTGTCTTCACATTCCTTAATGTCTGTAATTCGATGCTCTCGTACTGTCTAATTAGAATGCGCAGTTAAAATTGAGGAATTAAAATTGCATGCAGTCTATTTGATGTTAAAATGTTCATTTCATTTGTATCTTAGCTGCTTTTGTTGGATAAAATTCATTATATATAATATAATTGTTGAAAATTGAGCCGTCTTCTTATATTTATTAAGTAATAAAAACTTCGTATTTTTAGTGCTTTATGTGTGGTTGGAACTGTAATTAATTTGTCCTACAGTTGTTAGTCGGACTTATCTTCTCAGTTCAATGTGAACCCTGCAATGATGAAACCCAATATTAAAAGAAAAGCGAGAAAAATTGATAAAGAAGCTGATTGAATCTAACTGTTGATACGGCTGACTCACCTCTACAGCTGTGTACTTCGCGTGACGGCTACCGCGCGATGAGTGTGTGCGCTAGTATCTTGTGCTGTGTGACGAAGCGCTAGTGAAGGAGAAGTAGGGGCGGCAAAGGGGATGTTTCTAGAAACATGAACTTTTAGGAGAGGGTCCGGAGGGCGTTGTGGACGAAGACAATAGTACGCAAAGTTGTTACGTAGCATTCGGAACGCATTCGAATTTTCTGGAATTTTTAGCTTGTTAAGTAATAGAATCAAAACGTCAAACAGTACCTTGGGTTTTTCCGAAATTTCATTCAGATTAAGGTTAGCGTTATAGTATTGGTCTATATGTATTAGACATGCTTCAGTAATGTCAAGCTTCTGTCCCTTAGAAAGTATTTCCATGATCTCGAGGTCTTTATCTATGTCTGTGAACTTATGTTTGTACTCATGGATATGTTGACCTACCGCTGAGAATCTGTGATATTTTACAGCGTTAAGGTGTTCCTGATATCTGACGTTGAAGCTACGCCCAGTTTGCCCTATGTATCCGCTTGAACAGTCTTTACACTCGAATCTATATACCCCTGATTTAGAATATGGGTTGACTTTGTTGACAACAGAAGCATTATGTAAAACTGTTGTACTTCTATTATCTGTCTTGAATGCGATCCTGATGTTACGCTTCTTGAAAATATTTGTAATTCTGTGTACATCTTTATTAAATGTGAAGGTTGCGATTTCCTTAGCTTCTGGTTTATTTTTCATCAGACTCGTTTGAGGGCGATTTTTGAATTTGTTTATTATTCGTTCTATGAAATTCTCTTTAAAACCGTTGGCTTTAGCCATAGCTCGAATGATGTTCAGTTCCTTGTCCAAGTTTTGTTTGGACATTGGTATGCTTAAAGCGCAATTCACCAAGCTGTTATAGGTCGCGCATTTGTGAGCTGAGGGGTGTATCGAATCATTTCGTATTGTGGCTACAGTTTGTGTGGGTTTTCTGTAAATACTAAAAGAAAATGAAGAGGCATGCCTATTGATCTTTAGGTCCAGATAATTAATGGATTTATCTATTTCGGATTCTAAAGTAAATTTTATATCCGTATCTATTGTGTTGAGATTACTAAGAGTCGTAGATGCGTTGGTTATGCTTTCATCCAGGATAACAAACGCATCATCTACATACCTAGACCAATATAGAACATTTTTGAATTTTTCATTATTAATTATTTGTGTGTCCTCCAAGAAATCCAAATAAATCTTCGCCAAAATTCCTGAGGCCGGAGACCCCATTGCAAGGCCATTCTGTTTATACATGATCTGGTCGAAAGTGAAATAGTTGTTATTGATCAGTAATTTTAAAATCGCCATGAATTCATCAATTTCAAGTTTGCTTAAGCGACTGTATTTTTTTACATTCTTAGCTACAATGGGAAGCAATTTATTAGTTTTGATATTAGGGAACATATTTACTATATCAAAAGAATGTATTGTGTGGTGATCCTGTAATAAAATAATGTTGTAAATATCATCCAACAACATTGTATTAGTATTGGAAAGGTGGAACCTGATAGACTTTAATTAATTGTGTTATAGCGGTAAAGCGAGTGAAAGAGGTTTTGTCGAACACACAATTATTTTCCATTATTGCAGGTGTGCTTTCAAATCCCGTGCGGTGTTTACTGAAAGAGGTAGGCTTACTATTCGCATGTACACAGCAAGCTGAGAAGACGTTAATGGAAAGTTAAATATTTTATATTGATTATTGATCTTATAGAATAAATTGGAATTTAAAAAAAAAGGGGGAAGAAGGGGATTATGAGCATGATATAAAGGTCCCAAAAAGGGGGAAAAGGTGCATGAAAAACGCCTCTTTTAGCAACTAGAAACAAAATTTCACATTGTGGTATCTTTCCGAACAGCTTTAATTTACCCTAGCAAAAAAGGTGCGCACCTAAAAATCCTAACCCTGGTGATGAGGTTTCTGACACATTTTACACCTCCCAGGATTGACATAATGAGCCTGTAAACAATTCATGCACAGAGAATGCTCGACTACAAGTGACATTAAAGTGACATTAAAGATAGCATAATGAAAATCACTGCACTTGTAGAGGGGATGAACACCATGACAGTACAAATAATGACTACTTTTATGAGTGGCAACAATGCATACATGCATGCATGAATGCTCCTGTCATATGTACCTTTACTATATTTGGACTCACGTTGAACATTAGTAGGAGAATTATTAGGCTCTCTAAACAATCTGGCACATGTGTTCTCTTTTTGAAGAAATGAGTTAAATCCTTGGGAGATGGAAAGGGAATGTCACTTAGCTTGAGTTTCCAGGATATGCAAGTAGTTGAATCTCGTCTTTCCATAACGATTTGAGACATTATAACATCACCCAGGGGTGTTTCATTGTTGACTGCTTCTATAGTGTTCACATTATTTGACACCCTGTTAATGAGTTCTGTTAGATTGATGTATTCGCAAAGACACACACAAAATACTATCACTTGTGTACACTGATTTATTTACAAGTTATCTTCACAAATTCTGTACACACAAACTAATAAACGGCCATTATAAACAAAACACTACGATGAAAAAAATCAGAAGACTAAGACAGCCATCTTGAAACAGCTGACTGCTACTGTAGCATGTCGGCATAAGCACAACACGAGTTCACAAAAACAACTCAACTCTTACTCACAGGCCAGGCTTCTAAAAAAATATTACACAGCATATTTTCTCGTACATTCTAGAGTGCCCAATAGCCTAGTTATAATGTAAAGAACTTTCTAAAACTATCTAGTGCCAAAGATATGTTATTCTGGATATTACAGTATGTTGCACAATATTCTAGTGGATTATACATCATATATACAGGTAATAATAAATTATATACTATTAATTACATTTTCTTTCATTAAATAAACTCATATTAATATATATATATATACAGCACATGTTTCATGACATAACCTCACAAATAATATGATCATCCATAAATAATAATAATAATAATAATAATAATAATAATAATAATAATAATAATAATAATAATAATAATAGTAGTAATGATTTAAACTCGATACTTGCATTATTTACCCATGGGTTAAAGAATATTGTTTTCAAGTTACCTTGGTCTATTACATTTGTGTCAAGTTCACGTGAAGACTCCTTATTCATGGGCTTCAACCCTAACAGCTGATGAATGCAATTAATGGTCATTAACCTTTTGTTATCATACATATTACGGAGCAGGTTCTAAGCATGTCATAATTCATTGGAAATAAGGTGTTCGGCTTTACCTGACTGTTGATTTCAAATCATGACATTTTTGAATGTCAGGTAGTGAGTCATTCTGATGAACCATAGAGCTGAACATATCACAAAATCCTGTGTAGAAAATGGAATCCAGAGAATTAGAGTAGGTGAAGCATTATATGATCCTGTAATGATTTAAAAGGGGGCCCCTGCAAGGCAGTATTATTGGACCTTTATGATTTCCTATGTATATAAATGATATCATTAAAAAACTGGAATCACAGATGAGGCTTTTGACAGAAGATGTGATACTCTATAAAGTACCATAGTAACTAAGTTACAGGATTTTGAGTGACTACAAAAAGTTCATGACAATGTTGCGATATGGACAGCAGACAATGATAATCATGGTAAACAGTATGAAAAATCAAGTTGAAAGTTTCTCAGTTTTAATCACTGGGTTGATAGGGAGATAGCACCGCATTGCAATCGCTGTAAGAACCTAGCTCTTAATACAAGGAAAGATCTTCATTGGCAATCAACCATGAGTTAAGCCCCCACATCTGTTTAAAACTGCCGCCAATCTCATACTGTGAAGATATCAATGTTCAACTGACTGAACTATTTTATTGCAGAAATTTAATCTTTTGGGACTAGATGTCCCTAGTATAAATTTTCTAGCACTACCTAGTGTTCTGAAACTCATAACTACCATCGAGAATGTTTGTGTTTTGATGTTGGATACTTAATATGCCTTCAACTATTTATTAATCATTTTGCAGTTATCATCACTGTGATTAAATTGGTCTGCCAGTGATAGGGCTTGATATCAAATGTATATCAGCCTATCAGAATTATGTTTACTAATTCCTTCTGGAAATCTCTGCCAGTCCCCTAAAAAGGGAGTGAGTTTCTTGAGACAAAAGTCTTGCGGCAGTGGATTATTGAGTGTGCTGCCTGAAAGAGGGATCTCTTTGGAGGAGATTCTGGGGGTGTGGGACTGGCGGACTGGCATGGGAAGCCAATTTTAACAAAGTATGGCAGAATTTTATACATGTGAACTCTCTGCATGTAAAGATAGGGAAGATTCCAGCATACCCCTTTAGTATGTAATTGCTCGGTCGTCTGCCTTTCTTAAATTTTAATGCAGGATTTTCTCTTTCCAGTCTTAAATTAAATAAATGTAGGTTTGTATTGCCAGTCTTTGGACTTTAACATTTCACCCCCTGGTGGGGACTTCCTAAATGTAAGGATGCACGAGTGTTTACCCTTGTTGTCCTTCTTCCTATTTCTTTTTTGGAGACTACGATTTTTATTTTTTTTCTAAATTTACCATAATCTTTTCGGCCATTAAATTTTCTGTGCTTAGTTTCTTTGTAGCATGGCTTTGCCTCTGTGTCATCAAGCCTTATGCACAGTTGGTGTTTACGATTGAACTTTAACTTTGAAGTGCTTGGTGTTTCACCCTCCAGTCTCTGTTTTATTCTCGGCCTTTCAAGTGTAACTTTTCTTTTGTTCTTCTCTCTTTCCTGGGCCATGTAGTATGGACCTTCTGCCCCTGTTAACTCATGGATCTTGCTATCCTTTTTCAAGTTTGCCTCCCCATATGATTAGGGTAATGGAGGTATTTATTAATTAAACCAAAGTGTACTTGCTGCTTCAAGTGTTAATCATTTAACGTTAGCGTAATCCCCTGGCCCTAAAGGGGCGTATGTAAAGTAATGTAAACTGAACTCCAGGATTCGAGACTCGTCCGATGTAAAGTGTTCTAGAAGCTACGACTTATTTTTCAGTTTTGTATTGATAATTTTTTTTCCAATCAAGTACAGGCTAGTCTTACTTTCAAAGTGTAAAAATGTAGGAGACCTGCAGGTCAGAAATCTTCAACTGTCTCATTTGAAATGGGAGTTCTTCTGCCTAATATTTGGTAAAGTTTCTGAGCTTTCAGGCTCCCCTATTTTAAAGCTTTCTGAGCTCACGAGCTCCTCTACTGTAAGGTTTTCTGAGCTTACGAGCTCCCTAATTGTGACTTTTCAAGCTTCTTACTTCTTTTGGTAAAGTGTTCCTTATTATTCTATTATGGTTCATGTTTAAAAGATTCTAAAACAGGAAAAGATATAAAATAACCTTTTTCCCAGATTTTGTTAGCAATACCTAAACTCTGATTTATGATTTGTCCAGCCATTCACCCCACATGCTTTTTTCCCTCTGTGGTTCACTAAGAAAATGGTAAGAAATGGTAGCAGAGTATGGTTGATTGGGCCTGGACGAAGACCTTTGACTGTTTTAGACAACATTTTTGATCTGAACTCTAAAAATTTCAATTTTTCAAAATTTGTTAAGTTTGTGTACTTTTTCTTCACTTCATCATGTCTAAACTGAGGGACACTGTAGCTCCTTGGTATCTCCATAATGAGGAGCTCATTAATGAGTTATTAATTAGGAAAGCTCAGTCTGGTGGTATGGTTTCTATAAATGTGTTACGTCTTAAGGAGTCTTTAGAAAAACCTATTTCAGTCCCTGTTTTTGGGGAGAATGAAGTTGGAGAGTCCTTATCCACTCATGCCAACAATGTACCTGACCTTGCTTCTGTAATTAAATTTTTTGAAGGTGATGAGCCATCCGTCAACCAGCTTAAACATGTTCAAGCTAGTCTATTTCATTTCTAGAATAGAGTTGAGGATCTGTTGTCTCTAAAGCTTAGCAATGATCACTCTACAGCTGCTGAGGACTTGTGCCAAAAAGAATCTTGTTTTTGTCCAGCAATATCAATAAATGGTTAACTGGTAGGAGTAAATAATGTAGCCCCACTTATGCCTAGTGTGGAAGAGGATCTCAACATGTCCTCTGAAAGTGTTCTATCTGCCAAACAATATTTTTCTTCCCCATCAGAACAGCAAGTCTGTACACCAATGACATACCCCATTTTTTGTCATTAATGTGTGTGCTGAACCTCCTAATCATCCTCCTGTTGCACAGTATATTCTTCCTGTTTCAGTAATCCACCACATCTGCTTGCTATTCTTTGGAAAGGTATTTCTAGGTTTTTGGTTAACTCTACCAGTGATGTTATTTCCTTCTTATGATTTTTAGTAGAATTTCAAGATCATTCCCTTGTTTTTGCATTATCTCACTCTCAAATTTTTCAGATAATTTATCCATATACTATTGGTGTTCTGTCTGACAAGATTGTAAAGGCCATCTTCGACAGGAGCTCTATTGAAACATTTCACGCCCACCTCATGGCACATTTTATTCCTTTAAGGGCTCTTTCTTCCCTAGTCCAGAAACATTATTTTAGGGTCCAATGGTTAGATGAGAACTTGGCTGATTTCATTCAGGATATAAGGTTCTATGCTCGTGTTTTTGCACTTCACTATTCTGGAGGACAGATGTTTCAGAACATTATAGAAGGGATTTCACCTCCCTACTGCTCGTATCTTTGTTTTACTTCCCAGGCAGAAACATTTAGTGAACATGAGGCGTGTCTCTTTCTACGGAGGGGGTAAAATATGCAAATACCCTCCGAATTGTGCATGACCCCCACCTTCTTCTAGTATTTCTCAGCCACCCCTGCACAGAATGTCTGGGTCTGCAGACCATTTGAGGAATAAGTGTCCCTCTCTTCTCTCTAAGCCCAGAACTTCTGTCTCTTCAGGCTGTTTTAAATGTGGTTCATTTCAGCATTTAGCTAAGAATTGTAACTCATTTAAATCTACGTCTTCTTGTAATTCTGGTTCAAATTCTAATAGTAACAGCATATGAATCGATCACCAGGCTGAGTCTTCTCCTTCTTCCAATCCAGCCAAGTATAATTTAAATGATTTGGTTTCATGTGTTGATGAAGATACGTCTCCTTATATTGAAACAAAATGCCCCAGTGAATGCTTGAAAATATATTCTGATACTCCTCAGTTTGTGTCTTTTCTGAAAATTGAAATCAATTATGAACCCATAACTGCCTTATTAGATTCTGGAAGTGTGGTATTGTACATTAATGTCCACTTGTAAATTTTTTAAATATGTCCCTTCCTCTTAAAATTGTGTTTTGGCTAACTCATCCTCTTTGGAAATTTTGGGTTTCATACATACATACATACATACATACATACATACATACATACATACATACATACATACATACATACATACATACATACATACATACATACATACATACATACATACGTACATACATACATTATCATTATAGACTGTTATGCCTTTCAGTGTTCAGTCTGCAAGCCTCTGTGAATTTACTAAATGTTGCCACAATCCTCGATTTTCAACTAGTGTTGTGGCCTCATTTAGTTCTATACCTCTTATCCTTAAATTGTTAGAAACCGAGTCTAACCACCGTCGTCTTGATCTACCTCTACTTCTCTTACCCTCCATAGCAGAGTCCATTATTCTCCTAGATAACCTATCCTCCTCCATTCGCCTCACATGACCCCACCACCGAAGCCGGTTTATGCGTACAGCTTCATCCATCGAGTTCATTCCTAAATTAGCCTTTATCTCCTCATTCCGAGTACCATCCTGCCATTGTTCCCACCTGTTTGTACCAGCAATCATTCTTGCTACTTTCATGTCTGTTAATTCTAACTTATGAATAAGATACCCTGAGTCCACCCAGCTTTCGCTCCCGTAAAGCAAAGTTGGTCTGAAAACAGACCGATGTAAAGATAGTTTCGTCTGGGAGCTGACTTCCTTCTTACAGAATACTGTTGATTGCAACTGTGAGCTCACTGCATTAGCTTTACGACACCTTGATTCAATCTCCCTTACTATATTACCATCCTGGGAGAATACACAACCTAAATACTTGAAATTATCGACCTGTTCTAGCTTTGTATCACCAATCTGACATTCAATTCTGTTGAATTTCTTACCTACTGACATCACTTTAGTCTTCGAGAGGCTAATTTTCATACCATGCTCATTGCACCTATTTTCAAGTTCCAAGATATTAGACTGCAGGCTTTCGGCACAATCTGCCATTAAGACCAAGTCGTCAGCATAGGCCAGACTGCTTATTATATTTCCACCTAACTGAATCCCTCCCTGCCATTTTATACCTTTCAGCATATGATCCATGTAAACTACGAACAGCAAAGGTGAAAGATTACAGCCTTGTCTAACCCCTGTAAGTACCTTGAACCAAGAACTCATTCTACCATCAATCCTCACTGAAGCCCAATTGTCAACATAAATACCTTTGATTGATTTTAATAATCTACCTTTAATTCCATAGTCCCCCAGTATAGCGAACATCTTCTCCCTCGGTACCCTGTCGTATGCTTTCTCTAGATCTACGAAACATAAACACAACTGCCTATTCCTCTCGTAGCATTTTTCAGTTACCTGGCGCATACTGAAAATCTGATCCTGACAGCCTCTCTGTGGTCTGAAACCACACTGAGTTTCATCCAACTTCCTCTCAACGACTGATCGCACCCTCCCTTCCAAGATGCCAGTGAATACTTTGGCTGGTATACTAATCAGTGACATACCTCGATAGTTGTTGTAATCCTTCCTGTTCCCTTGCTTATAGATAGGTGCAATTACTGCTTTTGTCCAATCTGAAGGTACCTTACCAACAATCCATGCTAATTTTACTACTCTATGAAGCCATTTCATCCCTGCCTTCCCACTATACTTCACCATTTCAGGTCTAATTTCATCTATTCCTGCTGCTTTATGGTAAACCTCGCCATTCTGGACAGCTTGCTCGTTGGGCTGTCTCTATTTCAGCATTTCAGTTCAAAGTACGACACATTTCTGGTTCATTTCGGGTTTCATTTTTGAAAAAATTTGAATTGCTAAAATTACATGGAAATTCAAATTGTATGTAGCTCAAAATCTTTCATGCCCCATTATTCTGGGCACATATTTTATGTCTCATTCTGGTCATGTGTTGGATCTTCAAAGACGATCCTGTGCATTCAAATGTGCAAGTAATATGTTACTTCAACTTTAACCATGTAATTCTGGATCATGTTCTGTTGTTTCACTCCCTGAGTGTGATATGATGTTAGACCTGAGTTGTTTACCTGAGGACCAGGCTAAAAGTATTTGTGAATTATGTCAGTCATTGTCTGATGTTTTCTCAGAAAAGCTAGGTGTTACTGATGTCATCAAATATAAGATTGAGGTTACAGATTTGGTATCTGTAAGATTTCCTCCTTATCAGTTGTCTCCTCCCAAAATGAAAGCTCTCGGGGAGATCATTAATAAATCTTGGTATCATCTGTCCATCTACCTTGTCTATTGTTCCCCTATTTTCTTAGTGCTTAAACCACAGGGTTTTTTTGCCCAGTCCTGGATTATAAGGCATTGAACAAAAAGGTTTTACTACAGTCATTTCCTCTCCCTGGCTTGCATTCTTGCTCTTATTGGTTCTTTAAGGCTGCATTGTTCAACATTCTGAATCTCAACCAAGCTTATAATCAGATACCTCTTGCTGAAGAATCTAAGCACCTCACACCCTTTGCATCCTTTAAAACAGACTGAAGTCTGTATGAATACAACTGCATGCTTTTTGGACTCTCGACTGAAGCGGCTATCTTCACTAGACTCCTAGATAGAGTCCTCTCTGACGTCAAATTCGACTACGTCTGTCATTATTTGGACGTCATCGTCGTCGTGTACACAGAAATGTTTGAAGAACACCTTGTTCATCTGGAGGAAGTCCTTAAGCGTCTTAGGAAGTCAGGTCTGATTGTAAGCTATCTAAAGTCTCTTTTGCCAAGTGCTCTTTGTCTTTCTTAGGGCATATTGTTTCTCGTAATGGAGTTTCTTTTGACAGTTGTAGAACTCAGGCAATTCGTGACTTCAAGCTGCCTAAGGATGTCAAGGTGTAGCTAGTTTCATTGGAATGATTTCTTTAGGAAATTTGCTGTTGAACCTACTCCATAGGAAAGCTGTCGAGCCTTGCATCCTTCCCAACAGTCTACTTTTGAAGACCTTAAGTTAGCTCCCTGTAAAGTGCCAGTCTTGGCAATGCCAGATTTTTGTAGGAAATTTATTGTCCAGACAGACGCCTCTTCATCTGCTATCACTGCTGTTTTTCAAGAAACTGAATTCAGTAGGCGACGTATTGCCTATGTGTCTTGGAAGGTGTTGCCTGAAGAGGCGAAATATTCTGTGTACGAGTTAGAGGATCCTGCAGTACAGTACGTTTTGCCCTAGAAAGATTCCAAATGTCAAGTTTGAGTTAGAAGCTGGCAATCAGGCTTTGAGTTGAGTTCTTGGTAAACCTCGCCATTCTGGACAGCTTGCTCATTGGGCTATCTCTATTTCAGCATTTCAGTTCAAAGTACGACACATTTCTGGTTCCAAGAATGTTGTTGTTGACAGTTTAAGTAGAATGTTTTCTGGAGATTCCTCAACCTTCTTTCACTGTAAATTCTGTTGATAATGCTGTTCTTGCTGATACTCCACTTTTATATCAAGATATTGTTAAGTATCAATATGAAGATCCTGTGCTTGGGCTTATTATCAAAACTCTTTCTTCTGGGGAATGTTTTATCCCTTATTTTATGAGGAACAGTTCTTGTGTTGTCCTTGCCATGACCAGAGAATGAAAATTGCCATCCCCTCTGTATTAGTACCCATTATCTTTAAGAACTACCATGAAACACCTATTGGCAGGGATCTCAGTGTCTTCAAGACCAGTATAGTGAGATGACTGGGATTCTTTTTTGTACCTCATGTAGTTATAATACATGGTAACTTTATTCCATGGTGATGGTGTTATTTTGTTCATGCAAAGGAGGTTAAGAAAGGGACAGCAATCTCATCCATACAAAATCATCACCATGAAGCTTGGCCTTCAAAACTATATATATACATCTATGAACCAAGGAGGCATTCCATGTATATTGATATCTGGGAGCAAAGTGAGGGGCTGGACCAGCCTTCGGAAATAACTGTTGGAAACTGGGAGGATTCAGGGCGTCAGTGAAGAGGAAGTGTGTAATTAAGGTTAGGGATGACCTTCACAACTGAAGGGGCATCCAAGTGTAAGAAAGGTCATTGCACCAATCCTTACTAGATAAAGTGGAATTCTAGTAGCATCAGGCAGTGTCTGTTGGACTACTACATTGAGGTGTTAAATAAATGTAAATAATATGTACGGTAAATGAAGACTGAGTGTAGCTAAATTGTGCATAGGGTATTGCACATCTGTGGTTTGTCAAGTTTGGTCATTTATGAGTTTATTTAAGCAGGAAAACAAATTGGTCTCATCATATGGTGATTGTTGTTTTGTTTGTTTCCAAAGTAAATTCACATTGTGCAAGCTGTGGTAAATCTTGTTATTGGTGGAGTAAGAAAAAAAAAAAAAAACCTGACATGGTACCCATATTCATTTTCAGAGTAAATAGTAGCAGATAAGGTAATGAAGCAAGTTTGGAGCCTCATCAGCCTTATGACCGTCATCTTGGGAGAAGGGGGTCCTTCGTGCTCAACCGAGTTATTTATTTCTGCAAATATTTTGCAGATGGTGCCCGTTTTTGTTATTCATTTTGTTATTTATATTTTGTTTAAGTTACAATAGGAAGAGGAGTTAGGGACTGGAATAATTTACTAAGGGAGATGTTCAATAAATTTCCAAATTCATTGCAGTTATTTAAGAAAAGATTATGTAAACAACAGATAGGGAACCTGCCACCTGGACAACTGCCCTAAATGCAGACCACTGGCGATTGATTGATGACTGATACCCTAACCATAATATCATAGTGTCTAGTCATTGCACCCGATGCATTTTAACTGAACCAAAATGAATGGCTCATATTGTTTTAATCATATTAATTTGAAGACAATTTTACTCATTAAGTATTCACTACCAGGTGAGGCATTTGATGGGGACTATGGAGTACTGGTAGCAAAATAGAAAATAGAATTGAGATAGTAAAAGAAATAAGATGGAAAAAAAATAAAAGTATGGATATTAAATGATAAAAGAACTTAGGAAAAATTTCAGGAGGAATTAAAACAGCACATCCCTATGTCAAAAATAGAAAGTGTAGAAAAAGAATGGACCAAATTTAATAGCCCATTTGTAAGCTGTGCAGAGAAGATTTGTGGCAGAACTTCAGTGAGAGTGAAGGAAAAGGAGATATCATGGTGGAATGGAAAGGTGAAGGAGGTTGTTAAACAAAAGAAAAAAAGCATGGAAAAATTGGAATAGAGATAGGAAAGAAGGAAGTAAGATTAAGTATCAGGAAATTAAAAGTAAGTGTAAAAAAGTAGTATCAGTAAATGAGGAATTGAAAAAATGTTCAGAGCAATTCACACAAGACTTGGAAAATGATGTAAATGGTAGAAAAAGGATATTGTATGGATTGATAAAAAAAATAAGGAAAAAAAAAATCTGGAGATAAAGAATAGATGGAAAGACTATTTTGATAAACTCCTGAATGTGAGAAATGATGCAGAATAGAGTGTAGTGGTAAATGAGGATGATCCAGAAATGGAGAATGATATTGCAATGACAGAGGTGGAAATAGCTGTCAAATAAATAAAAATAAAAAAAAAAACCAGGAAAATCAGCGGGGATGGTTGAAATATGTGTGGAAATGATAAAGGCAGCAAGACCTATTGGTCTACATTGGTTATATAGAGTACTAAGGTGTAGGCTATATGGAGGTAAAAGCAAGTACCTGATGATTTGTGTAATGGTGTAAGAATACCAGCATTTAAGAAAGGTGACAGGAAGGTACTGCATGTGACAATTATCGAGGAATTACACTGTTGTAACAAGTAGCCAAAATATTGGAGAGAATAATAGAAAGGAGGATGAGAGGAAGGGTGGAAAGAAATTTAGAAGCAGTGCAGAATGGATTACGACAGGGTAAGTCAACGATAGACCCTATATTTACCATGAGATTACTGATGGAAAAACAGTGGGAATATGGAAAATATCTGGTGATGGTATTCATTGATCTAAAGAAAGCATATGATAGTGTTAATAGAGAAAAGGTGTGAGAAATGTTGGAAAGAAAAGGATGTGAAAGGCAATCAAGGGAAGAAGTGAAAGCAGTGTATAAGAATTGTTTCTGTTGTGTCCATACTCCAGTGGGGAGAACAGATTGGTTTAGAAACCAAACTGAACTAAGATAGGGAAGTGTATTGTCTCCTCTTATGTTTATAATAGTTATGGATGAAATTCTAAAGGAACAAAGGTAAGATATGGAGGAAATATGAAATTATTGTTGTTTTGTAGATGACATAGTGATCTGGGGAGTCAACAGTACAGAAGTGCAAATCCCACTAGGAGCTTTAAATGACAATATTGAGAAATATGGTATGAAAATCAGTGTGGAGATGAGCAAAACAGTGGTGATGACAAGAGGAGAAAGACAAGAAAAGGAATCTTTAGTATACGGATACGGAGATCAGCAGAAGGGTGCAAGCAGGAAATGCGTTCTACCACAATGTAAGGAACCTGGTGTGGAACAGAGAAGTTCGTATGAAATATAAAGAGATAATGTACAAGATGTACTATACCCCTATATTAAGAAATTGCTCAGAGACTTGGACTTTGACAGCAAGAAATGAGAGTAAAATTCAGGCCAGTGAGATGAAGTTCCTGAGAATTAGGAAAAGTTGAAGTCAGAAAAGAGATAGGGGTAGAAAAACTGAGTGATATACATGGAGAAGAATAAATTGAGGTGGTTTGAACATGTTATGAGGATGGAGGAGAGAAGGATACCAAAATAAGTGTTGGAGGCTAAGATAGAAGGAAAGATGGCAAGTGAGAGGCCCAGAGCAAGATGGATGGGCTCTGTCGAAAGCAGCATAAGAAAAAGTAGACTGGACTGGAATACAATTACTAAAGAGGAGTGGTGGAAGGAAAGGCGATGGTGGAGAAGTGCCATCGACACACTGAACCGGCAGGAGCTGGACAAGGGGAAATGAAAATGATAATGATAATATTTTTATTCATTGCTTTGTTATCATTGAACTATTATGATGTTTATACAATACACTCAAACCCCTATTAGGCCTATACTCATCAAAAAAGTTAAGTTTATACCAGGTTCCGTTGTATTGAGTTGGAACCGATATCATATTATTTAGAAAGTCAGAATAGTAAATATAACATAAATGTATACTTCTCGGTCAATTTAGACCTAGTATGAAAAGAAAAACACTCAATATGTGACTAATCCAAACAAATTAAGGAACCTCCTCAGTTAGAACATCACAAATTAAAGACAGTTATAAGTGCATTCACATAAGTCAGTAACAAGTTGGTCCTCTATGACCCCTGGCGCACTCTTGAATGTGACGGGGTATGCTCAGTACCAAATCATTGACCATTTCTTAAGGCAAATGTTCCACTCCTTGATTGCAGCATCTTTTAAGACCTGAACCATTTGTGGTGGTTGTTGACGGTTGGAAACTGCTCTTATAAGAAAGGTACATGCATGCTTTATGGAGTTCATGTTCAGAGAGGATCCTGGCCAGTTGCAGATCCCACGTGCCTCCGGATATCCATTTACAGCTGCTGCATGATGTAGACTAGTGCTGTCATCCTGTAGAGTGAACCCATTACCTATGGTCTCTGCAAAACCACTTACATTGGGACGGAGAATGTTGTGTTAATACACTGTCACCATCATGTTTCATTGAATGTGAACCAGTTGTGTATGGTGGCCTATCACGTTACATGCCGAGAATAGTTCTGAACCTCCAAGCTGTTGGTGATGTTCTAGTGAGAATGATTCATTGTAATGTTTCCCTCTTGCCCTTCATATATGCAAAAAGTTGTCATGAGTGTGTAAACCAATTTGCACTTCAACAGGGAATGACTCTCTAGACCATTGATCTCATGTCCAAGTCTGATGTGCTCTAACCCGTCGAATGCCAGCCACCTTGTGATGTCTTTGAAGTAGAGGAGTCTTGAGGGGTCTTCTTAAAGTAGTCCAGTCCCTCATCATGGAGTCTATTGTACACAGTTTGAGTACTTAAAGCAACTACTGTGGCATCTTGAAGCTCGTTGCACAGAGTAGTACGTGTTCATGTAGTATGTCTACGTGCAGATATGCGTATATATTGGTTTTCAGCTACTGTTTTTCTTTTTTTTGCATGGGTGGCCTGAGTGATGTTGATATGCTACTCAATGGATGTCTTGGTACTTTTTTCTTAACCTGGAGAAAACACTTTGTTTCACGTGAATATGTTGGCAATGTCAACTTTTCTCCTCTTCTGTTGCATCGAAATGATGATTTTTGATGTGATGTATTGGCAGCATATGATGGGGTAATTCAGTGCACGGTGCATAGAATCGTGGCACATTGACAAGCTTGCTTGGACGTCACCTCAGCTCCACTGTACTCTAACCAAGCAAGCAGCCGCGCATCGTGGGCCACGTAGCTATCAGCTTGCATTCGGGAGATAGTGGGTTCAAAACCCACTGTTGGCAACGCTGAAGATTGCTTTTTGTGGTTTCCCATTTTCACACTGGCCTTAATGAAGGCCATGGTTACTTCCTTCCCACTCCTAGCACTTTCCTATCCTAATGTCGCCATAAGACCTGTGTGTGTCAAAGCAACATAAACAAATTGTAAAAAAAAAAAAATAGTGTACTGGATTTGTTTTCCAGTCATGAGGCTAGCTGTGAAGAAGGCAGGGTGGTCACGATTTAAACAATGTACTTATCCTAATATTCAACAGTTAATGAAACATAAATACAAGATATTGGTGGGAAATCAGCAAATATGCTTAACTGGTTTTGGTGATTGTATTTATTGGAAAATGCTTTCTGTTCTGAACACATGATATGTAATGGAAGTGAGCTTTTAATTGGAAAAATGTAAGTTTCCAAACACCAGGACAATAATAGTGCAAAAATACAAACATGATATATCACCAAAACAAATTCCACATATCTTTTGCCATTAAGGTAGAAAAGGACAAGTTGTAAAACTCATAAGAGCTGTAAGTGTTAGGCAGTATCATCAAGCCAAATCATTTAAGGAAACTCCTCAAGGAACTTCATTTTTTGTCTTAATTGTATACCTTTCCTTAGGTTCTGTTATCACCTCATTCCTATTTATCATCAGTAATCATTCTTGTCACATTTAAATCTGAAACTACCGGGCGAGTTGGCCGTGCGCGTAGAGGCGCGCGGCTGTGAGCTTGCATCTGGGAGATAGTAGGTTCGAATCCCACTATCGGCAGCCCTGAAGATGGTTTTCCGTGGTTTCCCATTTTCACACCAGGCAAATGCTGGGGCTGTACCTTAATTAAGGCCACGGCTGCTTCCTTCCAACTCCTAGGCCTTTCCTATCCCATCGTCGCCATAAGACCTATCTGTGTCGGTGCGACGTAAAGCCCCTAGCAAAAAAAAATAAAAAATCTGAAACTTACCAAGCTTGATAGCTGCAGTCACTTAAGTGCGGCCAGTATTCAGTACTAAATTTTACACTATTGAGAATCTTCCACAGTTTTGATACTTTATTTTGCCTTTTGGCAAATTTTTTATTTATATGTTAACAGTACATGTTTCGTTCCTTGTTTAGGAACATCCTCAGCTGTTATAGTGGCTTAGGTGAATGGTTAAGATTCAGAAATTTGAAACGAGGCTCCCTTCACATTAATAGATCAGCAATCAGCTCCAAAAGTTTCCACATTAGACTCAGTCAAAAGCACTATAAGCAAGCACACAACATACAACAACTTACCTGGAAGGAAAGGAAGAAAAACTTTCAACAATTCGAACAATATTATGAAGTCAAACATTTTTTAAAGAATTTTAATTGCATACAGACTTGTTATGTAACAAAGTGAAAAAATTTTTGAACAACTATTCTAATGAATAGACATAGTTTTAAGTCAATCAACCATGTAATCATCTGCTCTCATACCAGTAACACACTAACCCCACACTGTTTTTAATATCATCTATCTTAATTCGTATTTAGTTTTTAAGTGAATCAATCTATTTGTAAATCTATGTATTTTAAAATCTTAACCATTCACCTAAGCCACTATAACAGCTGAGGATGTTCCTAAACAAGGAACGAAACATGTACTGTTAACATATAAATAAAAAATTTGCCAAAAGGCAAAATAAAGTATCAAAACGGTGGAAGATTCTCAATAGTGTAAAATTTAGTGATTAAATTTTGATATGGAAAATGAAGCTGATTACTTGCAGTATTCAGTATTTGGGAGATAGTGGGTTCAAACCCCACTGTCGGCAGCCCTGAAGACGGTTTTCCATGGTTTCCCATTTTCACACCAGGCAAATGCTGGGGCTGTACCTTAATTAAGGCCATGGCCACCTCCTTCTCAGTCTTAGCCCTTTCCCATCCCATTGTCGCCGTAAGACCTATCTGTATCAGTGCGACGTAAAGCCAAGAGCAATACTAAATCTGACACTTTATGTTTGCTATTAAGATGGCCTGAAAATATCAGGTTTTTTTCTAATACCAAAAGAAAAAAAAATTGGTTTGAATTTTGAGCAAGATGGGAACAACCACCTGAAGGAACAAAATTGCTTATTTTTTTTGGAGAGTGACATGAATTTGACCACTGTAATTTACCGGTGTTATTTTTGCTGCATATAGATGTTATTTTTGTTCCCAAAGTGCGTATATATCCTTCCTAGGTAACATTGTTGGAAAGAAAATCTCATGTAGTAGAGGATATCAGTAAAGTGTTCCTGTAAATCTTCCTGTTATAATATTTTCTTTCCTGTAACAGACAGTATTTCTACTAAGTGTATCCTTGTATGCTGATTGCAGTAGCCACTTTGTTGATGAAATGCCTGCTTTTAGGTTCATAATTTATGATGCAGATAATTTCACTCGGCAGTACTATGAGAAAGTTCTCAACATAACCCAGCCTGAGCGTATGGAAGTATTTGAGAAGCCTGCAGAGATGCCACAGAGGGTATGTCTGTTGAGTTTTGTTAGTAATTCATATAAGTTGTTCTTGTGCATAATCTAGAGCAGCATGGAATTCATGTTCTGTATCACAGTATTAATAAGTTAACTAAAGCTTAAATATAAAAAACTGTCAGTATCTCTGTATCTCTGATTCTTAGTTTATTTAGTTATTTATTCATGTTCATTTATACATGCTTTTCCTCATTTTGAGACTTGGTGAATGAAGATATTTGTTTGATTTGTTAGGCCTAGGACTAGAAGCAAATGATCAGTTAAAAGTTGACTCATGAAAATGTTTTTTTTTTTTTTTTTTTTTTTAATTTTTAATACTCAGGACTGAAAGAAACTTAAATTTACTGTATATTATATAGAGTGTCATTAGCCAGTGACAGAGCAACGGTTATCCAAACACCTCATAGTTAATGCTGGAGTGGAGACAAAGCAGGACAGTATTAAGATAAGTTCTAGAATTTAAGTTCCTAAATATTAAACAGAGATAAACATAAATATTATCTCAAAATATTTGAGTGTGGCTTGATAGAATCTGATGATGTTAAGAACGAAACATGTCGTTCTTTGTTTAATAGTGGGTATTTTTATCCCTTGTTTAACAATGTTTTTTTACAGGTATGTTGTAGTATAATATTATACACTGCTGTTTGTTGAAAGTGAAACACCAAGACTGAGAGCTGTGATCACAATGCAATTTATTCCACATATTAGAGACATGACAAGACACAAATGATTACAATTACAGAACTGTACATGCACGATGACCCTGGAAATTCAGTACGGCGTAGCGCCACAACGCGCTGCAATCAGAGCCGCTAGACGTCGTGGCAGGGAATCAAATAGCGCCTGAATATGCTGCTGGGGAATACTCTGCCACGCGGTTTGTAGGCGTGTCCATAAATCATCAACAGTGGCTGCAGGAGGACCTGAACGAACAAGGTGCCGACCGACCATATCCCAGACATGTTCAATGGGTGACATATCCGGCGAACGGGCAGGCCAGGGAAGCAGTGGTATCCGTTGTTCTTCGAAGATGGCTTGCACATTGCACGCCACATGTGGCCGGGCATTGCCCTGATGGAATATGGTGTCTGGAACGGCCTGCGGGAGAGGCAGTGCCTCGGGATGTAGAACCTCCCTGATGTAGCGGTAGCTGTTCAGATTGCCCTCAAGATGTAGGAGGCGAGATCATATGTTATAGGCAGTTGCGCCCCAAACCATCACACTTGGCGTTTGTCCGCTATGCCGCTCAATCATACAGTCTGCCCGAGGGGGTTCACCACGGCGGCGTCTAACGAGTATGTGGCCATCACTGTAGGATAAGTTGAAGCGGGACTCATCCGAAAACACTACATTTTGCCACTCAGCACGCCAGTGTCAGTGTTCACGTGTCCATTGCAATCTACGTTGTTGGTGGTTGCTGGTCAATGGAAGCCGGCGCACCAGTGCCACCAGTCCGGCCCTCAGAAGACGGCGTCGAACCGTCGATGCAGACATGCTCTCACCGGCTGCGGTGCTCCAACTTCGAACCAACACCGTGGACGAAGCCGTTCTGTCTGTTACGGCCAAGCGGACAAGATGGTGGTTATCTCGCGCTGTGGTCACATTGTGTCATCTAGTACGCTGTCGGCATTGTGTACGGCCCTCTTCTCTCCACTGGTTCCACATACGCTTCACTGTAGAAGCAGCGTACCCTGTTCGAGCCGCAATGTCACGGAGCGACAGACCCATCTCCCGGAACGCTATCATTCTGCCCCGTTCGAATGCACTCACATGCTGATATTCCCTCCTGTGATGTCGGCGAGGCATAGTGGCACTGAGGTACACGTTTCCACTTCGTATGACGGCTCCGCACTGACTGAGCGTTGCGTACCACTGCCCTGGCCGGTCACACACAGAAGGGCACTGCTGGGCCTACGTGCACACCATCTCTCTACAATTTAAATCACTTATTACGGTTCCACTGTTCTACACATCCTCTGATTTTGGCGTGTTTCAGACTATTGCCTCTGAGTGTTTCACTTTCTACAAACAGCAGTGTATTTGACCTGTGTTTTCAACAGACTGAAGAGCTTTTAAGTTACATGTGACTGAGTCAACTCTGGAAAGTATGGCTTCGTACTTAACAAATCAAGGGGGCAATGTGGCAGGTTTGACAATCTCTTATAAGTCCTGGTGAGGGGCAACTTGGCCTGGACCCTCCACATGTGACATCACTGCATTGGGGCCTCGCTACTCGCAACATAGCAAACAAATTGAGAGAGAGCCTGGCGTGCATTGGCTAGCGTTTCCTCATCGCTATTTCCATTACCCTTCTACCTCATTGGAGGCCTCCAGCATTGCTAGAAGGTTCTGGATAGTGCACCCACAGTATTCATTTTTGAGAGGACTCTGGAGGCATCTCCTGCCTTGCAGCATTAAGATGGGGCCAGTCCAGCTACAAAATACAGGTTGTACAAGATTGGATGGTTCATTTGACCTCAGTTGGTGAGTGTGTTCAGTTGGAGCTGTGAGTCCACTGTGAGTGCAGTCTGTTTGAGAGTCAGTGCTGCTGTGGACAGTGACAGTTCGAGTTGAGATTCAGCCTCAGTTGAGGAGGAGGCAGTCTATGTGTCAGCTACCGTGAGTGCTCAGTCCGTGGTATGGAGTGATTGTTCTGTCTGTGTGTCTTCGAGGAGTGAGTCTCTCGGTCCAAGTTCCAAGAGGAAACGTTGTGTCTGGAGCAGCATGGGAGAGATCACCTGGGTAATGACATGGGACAGTGAATGAGGTCAACTGTAAGGAGTGAACGGACAGCATATGTCATACTGGACTGTGAGACTGTTGTGCGCGGGTTGTGAACTGAGGAATGTAATAGCAGCAGTGAGAATAAATGTGGAACTGATGGAGACTATGAGTGATAATTGCAGAAGTGTGTATAGTGTAGTTGTTTAGCCTGTAAGTGTCAGTATGAACAATTAGTCTGACTGAACAGCAAGAGTATAGAGAGTCGAACTGTGTTACTTTTAAACAAACCTCTTATCACAATATTCTCCTCCATAATGTCAGGATTTTAATTTCTAATGTTTATTTGATTTCTATTTTGTATTCAGTAATGTATCTGGAATCACTGAGCAATTAATAGAGTTATAAGAGAAGATATTTTTGTTTCAGAAAATCCCTCCATACACAGGATTTGGGACAGTTGAAGATTCCTATCAGTCATGCTTGTCACTGAGGCCACGATCTCCGAAGAAGGATGTTGTGAGATATATACTAAATGCTAAGAAGGTAAGGCAATTTATTCTGTTAATGAAGTTTAGAATATCAGTTACCTGACAACCACTCCAACCTCCGAATCCTTCAGAATTCCCATGCTAAATCATGTTTTTCTGTTAATACAACTTCTTTAAAATGAAGACTGCCATAAGGACACAGTTCATCAATTACAAAGAATCGTAAGTCTTTTGTAAAAATCAATAACATATCTCAGGTAGAAATATTCAAAAGATTCTGAAATATATAAGGAAACACAGTTTGACATAAAGATACGTGTGTCTAATGCTATACAAATAATTTCGAATTATCATTAGTAGATCTCATATTGCAGCGATGGCGATGTCATGAATTCATGTCTGGTTGAGTCCTAGAGTATACCATAGGTACACAAGAAATGTAGGGTTGTACTCCAGGCATCGATCATGAATCCTTGGTCGGAGATATTGTCTAGGTGATATTTGCACTTGCACAAGGATTGGTACATAAGTCATGGCGACAATTTTTTTCTGCACGAATGTGGGATCAACCAGATAACTGGAAATATACTGATGGGAGAAGGGAGTGTGAGGTGCTGTGGAAGGTATGAATAATGCTGAGATGATTTACCAGGTGTAGAATCAAAGTAGTCCCCTTGATTGTCCACAACATGTTTCCACTGATGCAGCAGACTTTGGAAACCAGTCGCTTCACAATGTGTGAATTTTGCCATCTCTTGTTTCACAGCACTGGCATTGTCCTATCAGTCTCAAACTGTCTCCCATGTAATGGTTCTTTTACTTTGGGGATGAGACAGGTTCAGTGAGTGTGGTGAGTGTTCCAGTACTTCCACCCCCAGCGCTTGAAGTTGCTTCTGTACAGCCTTTCCTGCATGCGGTCTGGCATTACCCCATGTGGGTGGGAGACGCAGACAAAGAATACACCCATGGTATCCCCTACTTGTTGTAAGAGGTGACTTAAAGGGTAACACCCCCTGTGGTTGGGGGACGCAGATGTAGAATACACCCCCGGTATCCCCAGCCTATCGTAAGGGGCGACATAGGTGCGGACTTGGATTGTGGTTAGGTATCATGTGTTGGACCCCTGTGGATGGGAGGGGCTGAATACATTCACAGGTAATCCCTGCCTGTTGTAGAAGGTGACGAAAAGGGTCATGTGGTCATTGGTCCCGTATTTTTTGAGGGTTGGTGTAGACCGATTAAAAATTCTTGATGTGCGTGCTGCTCGGAGATGGGCCACTTACCTGTGCGATTACGCTCAAAAGCCCGCTGGTGACCCCGGGAAGCCTTCGAGTGGGAGCGCCATGTACCTGTGCAGTAGTATCCGCCTGACAACACAGGTCCCCGCACAGCCGAATGCCGGAAGGACATATTATTAATTGTTAGGGACCTGAAAAAATCGCATTTGCGATAAATGTGAATTTTTGAATCTTGTACTGAATACAAGCCTACGGTAATTCTAATGTAAAATAAAATCATTTTTATGCATAAATAGAAGTGCAACAAAATGCAAATTGTGATACAAAATGCGAAATTAGTTTGAATATGCGATTTTGGTGCAAATTCTGCAAAAATATGCTATTTTACTGGCGAAAACAACATATTTAGGCAAAATCGTCAGAAATACTCAAAATATGATGCATAAATCTTTCGACCATTCCGATCAATGAAGAAAAGTAGTTGATCAATTGCTGCTTGCTGACTTTAATCGATATTTACAATGGGAATAGCAAGGGGAATAAGATCTGTATCGATTATTATCAAAGTGTCACGGAAATAACGAGATAGGCGCAGTGTTGTTTTCCTGTTGTTCAAAACTGAAACTAGTAAATATTTAATTTCATGTGGCTATTACTAGCTGAGTGCAGTCCTTGTAAGGCAGACCCTCTGATGAGGGTGGGCGGCATCTGCCATGTGTAGGAAACTGCGTGTTATTGTGGTGGAGGATAGTGTTGTGTGTGGTGTGATCATTGCAGGGATGTTGGGGACAGCACAAACACCCAGCCCCCGGGCCATTGGAATTAACCAATGAAGGTTAAAATCCCCGACCCGGCCGGGAATCGAACCCGGGACTCTCTGAACCGAAGGCCAGGACGCTGACCATTCAGCCAACGAGTCGGACACTGAAACTAGTGAAGAGTAGAAAGTCGAGCGATTGTTTAGATTATGGGGTGCCCGACAAAAACTGCGCACGAAAGGGCTCAGCAATATGAAAAGGATGGTTTATATGCCACAGATTCAGCAACAGTGTTTTGCAAGTATTGTAATTGCAGAGTTGGGTGGGAAAAAAAGGATAGCATTGTGAAACATGTTAAATCTGAAAAACGGATGGGTAAGCGACGCGATAACGAAAGTTCAATCCCTGCTGATAGTATGTCTAAAAGAAAGCAATCTTCTGTGCTTACACAGTTAGATAGTTGTAAAAGACGAAAAATTTCCAGAGATAACTTCTCAAAATGCACAGTTGAAGTATTTGCCAAAGCAAATATACCTCTAGAAAAGCTGGAAAGCAAAGAGCTAAGAGCCTGGATTACTGAGTTTTCAAATGAAGAGCTGCCATGTGTGAGAACTCTACATGACATATATTTACCGGTTAAGTCTCGACTTCATTGATTGGGTACGGTTTAGGTATTACGACATCGAAACCACACGCAAAATGGAAGAATACCGAATTTGAGTGCGATTTACATATCAAACTATCTTACCCGTACCCAATTGATCCAGTAATTTGAAATTATTTTATTATAATTTGAGGTCTTTCTTCCTTTCTGGAAGTTGCATCTGACCATCAGAAAAGAACAGCAGAGGCTCTAGTGGGGAAGAACATCAACATACGCTGTGATGAAACTACAGATAGAATGGGCCGTTGTGTTTTTATCATCATATTCCAAGTCCCAGCCGGATCAAAAAGAGAGCTGCACGTTGTTTCTGTGAACTATATTGATGCAGGAAATGCTACAAACTGCTCTTGTGCTGTTTTAGAAGCTCTGCACAGTTATAGTGTACCATATGATGCAGTTAAAATGTTTGTTAGTGACAGTGCCCCGTACATGACCTGGTGTTATGAAACATTAAGTGTGGTCATAGGGGATCATTTAATGCATGTACAGTGCTGGGCACATAAGATCAGCTTGGTTGGCAATAGTTGGGTCGCGGTGATGGCAGATTTAAATCATGTGGTTGCGATGGTAAAGTCTGCATTTTTGAACATAAGAAAGCGAAAATATAATTATTTACAATTCTTAACATTGAAGTATGGTGCTTCAAAGGAAGCAAAGTTTTTTCCTGCACCTGTCATAACCCAATGGAATAGCTGGTTTCAGGCTGTCTTCTATCTGAGTGCTTACTTTACTGATATTGTTACATTTTTCAAGATGTCTGACATGAAAGACATCAACAACTGTGGTACTAAGTACATGACTGATCTGAGTGACCGAGAAGTGAATAGGCTTCACTCTCACATGGTTTTTGTGACAGATCATGCAGCTGGATTGGTTGACCTCCTTACTGAATATGAAGGGTCTCTGTATCCTACCTCTCATCTCCTTAACACCAAACTGCATAACCTTGACGCCAGTTTTACCTTCATTTGTGAGAGGAATTTTGCTGCGGCAACTAATGATGCTTTGATTAAGCTCACTCCTCTGCAGCAGGCTGCATGTAGAGACACATTTTTCAAAGCTGCTAATTCTTCACAGTGCAAGCTAGCCACATTGAAAGCTAAAGACCCCAACTATAAGCATTTTTTGTCAATTTCTCAAGCTTTGTATCCAAAAAAGTATAACTTTGAATAACACTGATAAATTAGATGAGCTTGAGAAATTGTTTGGAGTAACAGATCTCTCATGAAATGATATCTGGTCTGGTTACTGTTCTCTGAAACATGCAATTCAAACCCAGATGAAAGAAAGTGAAAAATGTGATGTCATGCTTGCATTAACTGCATTTCAGACAGAGTTCAGCATATTTGCTAAATACTGACTTGAGCTGTTGTGGATCCCAACGAACAATGTAGATAGTGAGCGCATGTTGTCTCATTACAACACAGTGGTTACAGACAGACAATGCAATTTGGAAAAAAAGCAATGCCAAAGTACTGACAATGCTTTCGTTTGAACACTGAAGTTGTTTTGTGTGTGAACCAAGGACAATAATTGCACTTCATAAACTTGGAATCATTAAAATAAATATTACCATATGATTATTTTAACTTTGTAAATAGATGCTAATTTTGGAAAAAATAGATGCTAATTTTGAAACCCTCCTCTGCGAACCATGTGACCTTGCCGCGGTGGGGAGGCTTGCGTGTCCCAATGAAGCAGATAGCCGAGCCGCAGGTGCAACCATATCGGATGGGTATCTGTTGAGAGACCAGACTAACGAATGGTTCTTCGAAAGGGGGTAGCAGCCTTTCGGTAGTTGCAAGGGCGGCAGTCTAAATGATTGACTGATACGGCCTTGTAATAATACTCAACATGTCTTAGCTGTGTTGATACTGCTACACGGCTGAAAGCAACGGGAAACTACAGCCGTAACTACCTCCCGAGGACATGCAGCTCTCTCTGTATGAATGATGTACTGATGATGACTTCCTCCCGGGTAAAATATTCCGGAGGTAAACTAGTCCCCCATTCGGATCTCTGGGTGGGGACTACATGAGAGGAGGCGATCATCAGAAAGATGGATACGGACATTCTGCGAGTCGGAGCGTGGAATGTTAGAAGTTTGAATCGTTGTGGTAGGTTAGAGAATCTGAAAAGGGAGATGGATAGGATAATGTTAGATGTAGTTGTATAAGTGAAGTACGTTGGCAGGAAGAACATGATTTTTGGTCAGGTGACTACCGAATCATCAACACAAAATCAAACAGGGGAAATGCAGGAGTTGGTTTAATAATGAATAAGAAAATAGGGCAGCGGGTAAGCTACTACAACCAGCATAGTGAAAGAATTATTGTCGTCAAGATAGACACCAAACCAATGCCCACCACAATAGTGCAGGTCTATATGCCTACTAGTTCAGCGGATGATGAGGAAATCGAAAGAATATATGAGGAGATAGAAGATTTAATGCAATAAGTCAATCTAATTGTGATGGGAGACTGGAATGCAGTGGTAGACCAAGGAAGAGAAGGTAATACAGTAGGAGAATTTGGATTGGGACAAAGGAACGAAAGAGGAAGTCACCTGGTTGAATTCTGCACTGATCATAATTTAGTCCTTGCCAATACTTGGTTCGAACACCACAAACGACGGCTGTATACATGGACGAGACCTGGAGACACTGGAAGGTATCAAATAGACTTCATTATGATTGGGCAGAGATTCAGAAACCAGGTGTTGGATTGCAAAACTTTCCCAGGAGCAGACGTCGACTCTGACCACAACTTGTTGGTCATGAAATGCCATCCGAAGTTGAAAAAAGTGAAGAAAGGAAAGAATGCAAAAAGATGGGATCTAGACAAGTTGAAAGAAAAGGGTGTGAGGGATTGTTTCAAGGAACATGTTGCACAAGGGCTAAATGAAAAGGCTGAAGGAAACACTATAGAGGAAGAGTGGAGAGTCATGAAAAATGAAGTCAGTAGGGCTGCTGAAGAGATGTTAGGAAGGAAGAAAAGATCAACTAAGAATCAGTGGATAACTCAGGAGATACTAGACCTGATTGATAAATGACGAAAATATAAGAATGCTAGCAATGAAGAGGGCAGAAAAGAATACAGGCGATTAAAGAATCAAGTTGATAGAAAGTGCAAAGTAGCTAAGGAAGAATGGCTGAAGGAGAAATGCAAGGATGTCGAAGGCTGTAGGGCCCTGGGAAAGGTAGATGCTGCATACAGGAAAATCAAGGAAACCTTTGGAGAAAGGAAATCTAGGTGTATGAATATTAAGAGCTCAGATGGCAAGCCACTTCTAAGGAAAGAAGACAAAGCAGAAAGATGGCAGAAGCATATCCAACAGTTGTATCAATGTAAAGATGTAGATAATTTGGTTCTGGAACATGAAGAGGCTGTTGATGCTGATGAAATGGGAGACCCAATTTTGAGGTCAGAGTTTGATAGAGCTGTGAGTGACCTAAATAGGAACAAGGCACCTGGAATTGATGACATTCCCTCTGAATTACTGACTGCCTTAGGAGAAACCATCATGGCAAGGTTATTCCATTTAGTGTGCAAGATGTACGAGACAGGAGAAGTCCCATCCGATTTTTGGCAGAATGTTGTTATACCTATTCCCAAGAAAGCCGGTGCTGACAGATGTGAAAACTACTGCACCATTAGTTTAGTATCTCATGCCTGCAAAATTTTAACACGTATTATTTACAGAAGAATGGAAAAACAAGTTGAAGCTGAGTTGGGAGAAGATCAATTTGGCTTCAGAAGAAATGTAGGAACACTTGAAGCAATCCTGACTTTACATCTGATCTTAGAAGATCGAATCAAGAAGGACAAGCCCACGTACATTGCATTTGTAGATCTAGAAAAGGCATTGGATAATGTTGATTGGACCAAGCTATTAATGATTCTGAAGATGATAGGGATCAGATACCAAGTACGATGAATTATCTACAATCTGTATAAAAATCAGTTTGCAGTGATAAGAATCGAGAGCTTTGAAAGAGAAGCAGCAATCCAGAAAGGAGTGAGGCAAGGCTGCAGTTTGTCCCCTCTCCTTTTCAATGTTTACATAGAACAGGCAGTAAAGGAAATCAAAGAGAAATTTGGAAAGGGAATCACAGTCCAAGGAGAGGAAATCAAAACCTCGAGATTTGCCGATGATATTGTTATTTTATCTGAGACTGCAGAAGATCTCGAGAAGTTGCTGAATGGTATGGACGAAGTCTTGGGTAAGGAGTACAAGATGAAAATAAATAAGTCCAAAACAAAAGTAATGGAGTGCAGTCGAACGAAGGCAGGTGATGTAGGAAATATTAGATTAGGAAATGAAGTCTTAAAGGAAGTAGATGAATATTGTTACTTGGGTAGTAAAATAACTAACGATGGCAGAAGTAAGGAGGACATAAAATGCAGACTAGCACAAGCAAGGAAGAGCTTTCTTAAGAAAATAAATTTGCTCACTTCAAACATTAATATAGGAATTAGAAAAATGTTTTTGAAGACTTTCGTGTGACAGGAGGAAAAAATAGTATCCAAGGGCTGGCAAAGGGAAAAGAAAGGCACAGCCTGCGAATAAATTTTTTAAGTAGTGAGCTCACACCGAAACTAGGCATAAATGAGAGTTTTGAAAAAGTTACCAATAGAACAGTCAGTTCTTGCGTCTGTTCACAAAAATTTTTATCCTTTCTCATTCACTTTTCTTTCTTTCACTTCAAAATTGGGGAATGAAATTTTAAAAAAATCCAAGTATGATCTTGAAATAGAACACCCTGATCTTGAAATAGAACACCAAAGTCTACAGCTTTGTCTTGCAGCCACAGCAAGTATAAAGTTGCATTTCCAGCCGGAAGGGCATATTGGAAAAGAAAAATAGTTTCATGTGAAAATATGAAGTAGAAAGCAGAAAGAGATTAATACTTGCTCACACAGCCAGCGGTCTTAACTTCGGATCTTGAGCAGCAGACGAAGTAAAACATTGCATACGGGCCAGCCGCAAATGCGAATAAAAGGATTCCTTCCTCCACAAAGTTTGTTGTACAAAGTCGGACTCCTCGATCGAGGCCAGAGCGGGCCTATTTTTATCATAAAAGAAGAGTGAAGAAGGAGCCAGAGCGCATGGTGACGACACAAGCAGGATGCAGAGGGGAGGGGACGGAGGGAGAGCAGTAGTGAAGGACACAGCCGGCTGAGCGAGCGGACGGAACACACGCAGAGGTTTGAGCAGCAGTAGACCAGTAGAAAAGATAGAATTTTAGAAGTAGGGGAGCACGTTACAGTCCGAATCTCTGGCATTGATAGAACCACATAGTAGGTGGGATATACGGCCTCACATCACAACGATAGGATTTTACCTTGACTTTCTCTGGCAACACTGACAATTTGAAGGAGACTATGAACGCAACCGTAGCAATGTCTTCACCGCTGACTTTGCGCGTGATGTGCCGGACGTCATGCTACGGTGCTTCATGTCTGCTATCAATTCATTGTCAGTGTTCAGAACGAGATCATGGTGGAAGATAACTCTATGAACCAGATTCAAGGTTTTGTGCTCTTCCACTTTGACAGGAATTTTGCCAAAGTGGTCGCACTTAAGCAGCCAATCTGCTTGGAGCGCAGTGCTCGTCTTAAGAAGCAAATCACCATTGTTTTTTTTCTTAAGATCCTAAAGTTGGCCGTATACACTTCCGATGTGTCGACTGAAAAGGATAGATTTGACCAGCTTGAAATCTTGCCCAATGGTTCTGATAGCAACCAGGAACCTAGGGAAGCTGGAACCCAAACTAATGCGCTGAACTTGTTCACAGGGCGTTGCCCCCTTAGGGAATCAAATGTTAAAGTCTTGGGTAGTGAACTACCCGTGGCAGGCAGAAGTTGTTTCTACGCTATGCCCGAAATCATCCTCCATGAATGCCACCCACTCCAATCAAGGGGCATCTGTAGCTGAACCAAGGGGCCAAGGCAATACCCACCTGGTCGTAGCAGGCATTGCCTGGGTTCCGATGTTAGATAACGCTAATACGGAATGACTGACGCAATGAGCACTAGGACTCCCTTCCTTCAATCACCTGCAATAGCATGTAAAGAGAAATAAATATAGAGAAAAAAAAAATAAACAATTAATAGGGACCTGAAAAATTAGCGTCTATTTGTTTCAAAATTGTTGTTGTTGTTTGAGTCATCAGTCCATAGACTGGTTTGATGCAGCTCTCCATGCCACCCTATCCTGTGCTAACCTTTTCATTTCTACGTAACTATTGCATCCTACATCTGCTCTAATCTGCTTGTCATATTCATACCTTGGTCTACCCCTACCATTCTTACCACCTACACTTCCTTCAAAAACCAACTGAACAAGTCCTGAGTGTCTTAAGATGTGTCCTATCATTCTATCTCTTCTTCTCGTCAAATTTAGCCAAATCGATCTCCTCTCACCAATTTGATTCAGTATCTCTTCATTCGTGATTCGATCTATCCATCTAACCTTCAGCATTCTTCTGTAACACCACATTTCAAAAGCTTCTATTCTCTTTCTTTCTGAGCTAGTTATCGTCCATGTTTCACTTCCATACAATGCCACGCTCCACACGAAAGTCTTCAAAAACATTTTTCTAATTCCTATATTAATGTTTGAAGTGAGCAAATTTATTTTCTTAAGAAAGCTCTTCCTTGCTTGTGCTAGTCTGCATTTTATGTCCTCCTTACTTCTGCCATCGTTAGTTATTTTACAAGTGTGTGCTGTGTGTGCAGCGACCGAACATTTTGTGCGACAGCAGACATGAAGCACCGTAGCATGACGTCCGGCACATCACGCGCAAAGTCAGCGGTGAAGACATTGCTACGGTTGCGTTCATAGTCTCCTTCAAATTGTCAGTGTTGCCAGAGAAAGTCAAGGTAAAATCCTATCGTTGTGATGTGAGACCGTATATCCCACCTACTATGTGGTTCTATCAATGCCAGAGATTCGGACTGTAACGTGCTCCCCTACTTCTAAAATTCTATCTTTTCTACTGGTCTACTGCTGCTCAAACCTCTGCGTGTGTTCCGTCCGCTCGCTCAGCCGGCTGTGTCCTTCACTACTGCTCTCCCTCCGTCCCCTCCCCTCTGCATCCTGCTTGTGTCGTCACCATGCGCTCTGGCTCCTTCTTCACTCTTCTTTTATGATAAAAATAGGCCCGCTCTGGCCTCGATCGAGGAGTCCGACTTTGTACAACAAACTTTGTGGAGGAAGGAATCCTTTTATTCGCATTTGCGGCTGGCCCGTATGCAATGTTTTACTTCGTCTGCTGCTCAAGATCCGAAGTTAAGACCGCTGGCTGTGTGAGCAAGTATTAATTTCTTTCTGCTTCCTACTTCATATTTTCACATGAAACTATTTTTCTTTTCCAATATGCCCTTCCGGCTGGAAATGCAACTTTATACTTGCTGTGGCTGCAAGACAAAGCTGTAGACTTTGGTGTTCTATTTCAAGATCAGGGTGTTCTATTTCAAGATCATACTTGGATTTTTTTAAAATTTCATTCCCCAATTTTGAAGTGAAAGAAAGAAAAGTGAATGAGAAAGGATAAAAATTTTTGTGAACAGATGCAAGAACTGACTGTTCTATCGGTAACTTTTTCGAAACTCTCATTTATGCCTAGTTTCGGTGTGAGCTCACTACTTAAAAAATTTATTCGCAGGCTGTGCCTTTCTTTTCCCTTTGCCAGCCCTTGGATACTATTTTTTCCTCCTGTCATCCCTTGTTTTTCCTTTCATCCTATCCTGAGGGAGTCCAAATTCCTACAATGGTGGGAGAAGGGGGTGAACACTATTTAACAGATACTGAGAAAGCAAACCTATTTAGTAGGGAATTTAGAGATTCAGTAGATGATTGTCAAGAGTTGGAAACCGAAACAGAAGATAGAGAGGGAGAGAGACAGAGGGAAACAAGAAGCTTCTCATTCACAAACGAAGATATTTTCAGAGAAATCCAACTGCTTCAGCAAGGAAAAGCTGCAGGAAGTGATCAAATTACTGGGGAGGTATTAAAGACAATGGGGTGGTACATAGTGCCTTATTTCAAATTTCTCTTTGACTATGTCATAAATAATAGTGTAATACCAAAGGAATGGAAGGAAACTATAATAATACCAATTTATAAAGGAAAGGGTGATAAAAGGAAACCAGAGAACTACAGACCAATCAGCCTGACCAGTATAGTTTGTAAAATTCTGGAGAGTTTAATATCGAAGTACATCAGAGGGATATGTGATGATAAAAATTGGTTCATGAGGAGCCAGTATGGATTTAGAAAGAAATTTTCTTGTGAGGCACAACTGGTGGGATTTCAGCAGGACATATCAGATCAGTTGGATTCAGGAGGTCAGTTAGATTGCATAGCCATAGATCTTTCCAAAGCCTTTGATAGAGTGGAACATGGAATATTATTAAAGAAATTGGAGGGAATAGGATTGGACGTAAGGGTTACACGTTGGATAAAAGCATTTCTAAATTCAAGGGTTCAGAAAGTCAAAGTAGGAAATAATGTATCGCAGGAAGAGAAAGTTTGGAAGGGAATTGCACAGGGTAGTATAATCGGTCCGTTACTTTTCTTAATATACGCAAATGATTTAGGGAACAATATAACATCAAAAATAAGATTGTATGCAGATGACATAATTGTTTATAGAGAAATAAACAACATTGAGGATTGTTCAGAATTACAAAGGGACCTTGAAAGTATCCAACAATGGGTTGAAGAAAATAATATGAAGGTTAATGGAGGCAAATCAACTGTTACAACTTTTACAAACAGGAGCTTTAAAACTGAATTTGAATATACTTTGGATGAGGTAGTTATCCCAAAAGATGGCAAGTGCAAATACTTAGGTGTGAGATTTGAAAGTAATTTGCACTGGAAGGGTCATATTGATGACATTGTTGGGAAAGCATACAGATGATTACATGTCATAATGAGGCTACTTAAAGGATGCAACAAAGAATTAAAAGAAAAAAGTTACTTGAGTATGGTTCGTCCATTATTGGAATATGCAAACAGTGTTTGGGATCCTCACCAAGAATACCTAATAAAAGAAATAGATAGTGTGCAGAGGAAAGCAGCAAGATTTGTAACAGGGGATTTCAGGAGAAAGAGTAGTGTATCAGAAATGTTAAAGGAACTTGTGTGGGAAACTTTAAGTAAGAGAAGGGAGAAAACTAGACTTACAGGATTATATAGAGCCTATACAGGAGAAGAAGCATGGGGAGATATCCGTGAGAGGCTTCAGTTGGAAAATAATTATATCGGCAGGACTGACCACAAATATAAAATTAGAAGGAATTTTAGCAGAAGCGATTGGGGTAAATTTTCATTCATTGGGAAGGGTGTGAAGGAGTGGAACAGTTTACCAGGGGTAGTGTTTGATCCTTTTCCAAAATCTGTACAGATATTCAAGAAGAGAATAAACAGCAACAGAGAAAATAAATGAAGTGTTAGAGGGCATTCGACCAGTGCAGGTTATTGTAAATAAAAAAAAAAATGTGTGTGAATAAATTAATTCCATCCCCTGGTCTAAGGAGTTTGGACAGCCAAAGTAGGGGACTGCCTGTAGGGGTGAAGTACAGTGGGGACTTCGAGGGCCCTGGGACCGCTACGGTAGCTGTGAAGGCCCTTCAGGAACTCTGAAAAGTGGTGGCAAAAGGGGCTCTGGTTAATACGCAGCAGGTCGTTATGCTACTTAGGATCCAGAACGGGTAAAAAAAAAAAAATAGTAAATAAATAAATGCAATGTAAATATTAATGTTATACCAGTTTTATAGTATCATTTGAAGCAATTCCACATACTGTATATCAGTTGACTATATTTGTAAGTAGTACAGGAGATATTATAATTAGAATTTTGTAAACAATATAAATTTATTAAGGATGAGCTGTGTGTTTAATAGAAAACATTGTTAGCATAAATTGTATAATATTGTATTATAGGAAAAATTTTCTTCTCTTGTTAATTTAATATTTAGTGCTTGACAATAATGTATTTTAGTGTACCATTTGCCACCGAGGTAGACACCTCATTTGCAAATAAAGAGATTTTGATTTTTGATTTGATTTTGATTTTGGATATTGTACAGTGGCCTTGGTATCTTTTAAAATTCCTTTTAAAATATGTGTGGTAATATATCGGTAGGATACTTGTCGATAAATTCTAGTCAATCCTTTGGTGTCTAATCCCTTGTGTATATCGTGTCAAACAACTCAATATTGATAATCCATTTTGTTTTCCGCATCAATTTATTGCCCTATTTTATGGTGATACTGCTGAATATAGTCATTCATTTCAATTGATTATCCTACTTTGTTTCGTGTGACCACTTTTGTTGTTATTACAATATATGTCTATTATGAAAATACGGCTGGTTCTATTTCCCTGATTACTGTTTTGCCTATTCCTATACTCCTTCCCAATTTGTACTTACCGCGCACACTTCTGGAATGGTCTCAGCGTAAAGCTTCTTCGCACACTCTGCTTACTTGTTTCCACTTCGTATTTGAAAAGTGAACTTTGTTTAAAACCTGGGCGCGCCTATTTTGGTGAAGGTCAGTAATCCTTTTCACTGTGTGCCGTACCTTGCTTAGCTCGAGTTTGTTTATGCTACCACACTGGTCAGACCAGTGTCAAACTATACTACTTACCTTTCTATACTACGTACTGTATTGCTGCTTGGTTACAATGAATGTTCTACAATCTTAGTTTTATTTTCACCCGTCCATCATCAATCTGTTTATCTACCATCACCGTCCCACACAAGATTATTCAATGTACCACTTACGTAACAGGACACATTGTATCTCGTTGTTCGAATCCATCTATGTGTGGTACATGTGGAAGAGAAGCTCATGGCGCAGAAGAGTGCACAACTGCATGTAGGTGCGCTAACTGCCCTGGTCTTCATTCTCCTCGAGATCAGAACTGTCCAGTATACCTGAGTGAGAAGATCCGGAAGATCAAGACCCTGGAAGGTCTTTCCTACCAGGAAGCGCGCCGTATGTTTAATTCTCTGAATGCCCCGGCCAAGACACTAGATTTGAGCATGATAGCACAGTCTCTCCCAGGTTCGTCATTTACATCGTTTGTTGCGTGCTGTGTCCTCTGTAAATATTGGAACGTTTTTCAAGGACACCTGTATACAGTATATCAAGGCTCACAACTCCTGTGTTTACTGACCATAGCAGCTATAATTTCTGTCATATATATTTTGACATAGACTATCCAATACACTACATAAAAATCGGAATTGTGCGACGACACGTGGGTCCCTTTTCTAGTGAGGCAGTTCTTCCTCCTAGATTTTTTTATGTTAGAAGGAAGTGTGGTAATTTAGACCGCCATATCTTGTTAATCTTTTGTTCATTTCAGAGCTTCTGATTTAATTTTTTTTTCCTGGAAACATTAATATGAATATCATGAAATCAGCCTTATGTGCATCTGAGATAATTCTTCCTCTTAGATTTTTATGTTAGAACTAGCAAACGTACCCGTGCTTCGGTACGGTATTCTGCATTGTATACGGATATCGAAGTAAATTACAGTACATGCAGTGAATAAGATTTTTTAAAATTGCATGTCTCTTAGCGTTATCCAAAAATAGCAGGGGGAGGTTCTCTTATGTTGTTTCCAGTGTAAAATGCGAGTTTCGGAATTGTGATGATAACGGCAGGCTCACTTACCTACTACCATTCGCAATCGATTGGGTAAGTTTTCATTATAATGAGAGGCCCCATTACTTACTGCGCTGTCACAATCGATTTGGAGAGTTTTCGTTACAGTGGCAGGCGCCCTTTCCTACTTCCAGACAGATTACAGTTGAGGAGTTTTTATTATAATAGCAGGCACCTTCCCTACTGCCAGTCAAAATTGAGTTGTGCCGTTATCATTATAATGAGTGACCCCTTTTCTTAATGACAGTCGCACCGAGTTGGTGAGTTTCCATTATAATAGCAAGGCCACTATGCCTAATGCCAGTCACATTTTAGATGGGTAAATTTGTTTACAATGGTGGGCACACTTGCCTACTCCCAAACACAATCGATTAGGGGAATTTTGAACAAAATTGCATGCTCCCTTGACTTCTGCTGGTCAAATCGAGAAGGGAATTATCAATTACAATGGTAGTCCCTCCTTACTAATGCTAATTGCAAAGGAGAAGGAGAAGGATCCCATTCCTACTGCCAGTCAAAGTCTATGTGGAGAGTAATGATACAATAGCTGAGAGTCACTATTGATGTAAAATATGAATTGAATTGATCTGCATTAATTATCTGCTCTGGAGTAAAATTGCAAAGGAATGAATAATGAGACTTCGATACCATTCTCTCTGACTTGGAACATAGGATTGTTCAAGCCAAGAAAAGATGAATGTGACCTGTGTGTTGGGTACAGAGCTGGCAGTATAAATTAGTACAATTATTTAAAATATATCACTATGAAGGACAAAGCTAGAAATGAAAAAATAAAAGACAAAAAGGATGCAGAAGCCGGAGCATGTGCAGTATTCACCATGGACCTTCAGGCGGTAAAAGCAGCTCCGTTTCTGAGGGCTAGTGCATTATATTACAAAACAAAGCATGCAGTACATAACTTTGCTGCATATAATTTAGGAACCCATGATGTAACATGCTATTGATTCGATGAAAGGCAAGCTGAGCTTGTGGCTTCAGTCTTTGCCTCTTAGGCATAATTGATACAATAAGCAAGCAGCTGGAAAAGTCATGAGTTCCTATCATCTTGTATTCCGACAGATGCACCTACCAAAATCAAAACGTAGTGATGTCTAACACTTTGTTAAAGCTAGCCAAGAAAACTGGGGTTGCGATTTTCCCAAAATTCTTGGAAAAGGATCACACCCAAATGGAATGTGACTCAGTCCATAGTGCAATTCAATATAAGTTAAAGATTTAGCATATAATATAAGGTCTATAGGAGTTAGTTGTACAAAAATGTTGATGTATATTTTATGTTAATTGCGAGTTTTTCATGACTTTCTTGCTGAAGATGGCACTAAAGAAACGCCAGAACTAGTAGTGCTAAATAAAGTTAATAATTATGTTGTAATACATTCAGGTAACATTGTTTTCTATTGAATAGGTGGAACCTCTAAAAACTTTATAAGTATTTGTGGTATAAGTTAATGATCCGTGAAATCACACTTCCCAGCCAATATGCATCAGTGTCGAAAGAAGCACGAGGAAAACTGCAACCATACAATGCAGTTTATCTCGACTACTCATTCTTTACCATTTATGCTGTAAAAGATTAATGGATTTACGACTCCATTCGTCCCAGACGAAAACCTTATGACCCTACTCTTACGGATCTTAGAGTTGTTAAATACGATCCGACGGGAGTTATTTTCTACAAATTGGATTTTGAGGATGACTTTGTGCAAATGCTCAGGAGACCTAGATCAGTAAGTGAACAAGAGCTTCCAAAACTTTACCAAGAGTGCTTAAAGATCAAGAATACAAAATGGGATCATCTTCAGCAACTCAAAAGTGTAATTCCTAAAGACTGCCAATCCTATTACAAGCACATTCCACACTCATAAGAATGAAGACAAGGTATTAATTGTGGTCCATGATCATAGTTGATGACTCATTTCATGTGGCCCAATTTGGGTACTATAAAAATCAAGGATGTTGGACTTTTGTATTCTAAGGTTATATTTTAAATTTAATGGTAAAAATTGGAATAAAAATCATTTAAACAATTAGGTTTTATCATGGAATCCAATACCGCGTAACTCACTGTTGTCAAAAAATTTAACTGATCCAATACCGCGTAACTGATGCTATGGATTAAAAATATAAAAAAATAATTTAATAGCACTAACTGAGTATCCAGTGATGTGTTTACATCACAATATCAAAAATTAACTCTATCATATCCTATTATTTTGAAAATAAACAGTTTTTGTCTCCCCTGTAAACTTTGAGTTTTGTCAGTTACTCTGTATTAATTCTTAAGGGACGATATGCATGTTTACAATATTGCAAACCTTCATTTACAGATTAACTGCTGTTAAACGATACATCATATCGACAAACAGATTAGCAGTCTAAATAGCTGGTCTTAAGATATTTTCTCCTGTCTCATCTATTTATGAGTAAAATTGAGTTAGATATGTTGAATAGGGTGAAATTTGTTTAAGGTTTTCTCCCAGTGCATTACTTTTCGGTACTAATGTGATTGCTACTGACAGAATTTGGCTCACGTATGGATACTGGGTGGGTGAATGTTCATATAGAATTAGATGATTCTATCTTTCGTATAAGTGATTCGAACTACAAATTATATGTGTACAGAGAGCAAAATGTAGGTATGATGGAGAAATAGAGACAAATCTAACATATAAGGAATAGAGATACAACAAAATGTCATAGGACCAAAGTTGTAGATCACTTCAAATTGAACTGAGATTGTGTCATCCGTTTTGTGATAGGACTTACCGTTTAGCTGCAAAATACCTCAAAATGAAGGTCTGCACCGTCATTAAAATTGACTCCATATTTTTATATTCTTCGGGGATAAAAAGTGAAAAATTTAAAGATCTTGGAAGTTTTCCTTCGGTTACAGGCTAAAACGTATAATTTTGCCCAATTTCTATTTTCTAGCTCATCTGGCAGATTGTGCCGCAAACTTGATTTTGGGTGAGGGGGTAAAATTTAGGACTTTCAGAAAACTACAGCTAAAAAAATGCAGATGGTCATTATTACCCCTTAAAGTGATAGCTGTACGAAAATTTTGCCGAAATAGTCAATGCACAGACACACGGTCATTACGATTTTATTTATATAGATACATAAGGAATCTGCTCCACGTACAGCACTTTTTGGGCTATGTCTGCTGAACTTAGCCTGCAAAACTGACCATTCATAATATCTCCCTTATTAATCCTCCTGTCGAAAAAATGCACATGAGAAAAAAATATTTCAGAAATGGATTTCCATCAAGGTTGGTCGATTTCCATTCAGGTTGGTCTGTATATGTTGTGGGAGAGTAAAATCACTTTTTCGGTTCCCTATGAACCCCCAGTCCATTCCGGGAATTTGAAATGGTATGGACCTTAAAACCTACTTTTGGACAGGTGGATGCTGAATATAAAGTTTGGTTGAAATATCTTCAGTAATTTTCAAGTTATAAGAAATGAGCTTTACATGCACCTGCTCTTGAGTTAAGTCCAGTGGGACTTGTATGAAAAAACGATCCATTTAAGATATCTCCCTTATTAATCCTCATATCAAAATGATGCACATGAGAAAAAAAGGTTTAGAAATTGATTTCCATTAAGGCAGGTAGATTTCCATTAAGCTTGGTTGTGTATATTTTGTGGGTGTGCAAAATCACGGTTTCGGTTTCGTATAAACCCCTAGTGAGTTCAGGGATTTAGAAACAATATTGGCCCTAAAACCTACCCAAGGACAGGTGGATTCTAAATATGAAGTTTGGTAGAAATATATCCAGTTGTTTTCAAGTTATAGACAAACAGGCAAACCAACAGACAGACACCAAAACTAAAAAATATGCAGATGGTCATTATTACACCTGAAACAGATAACTGTATGGAAATTTTGCCAAAGTAGTCAATGTGCAGACACATGGTTGTTAGGATTTTATTTATATAGAAGTGTGATAATTTAGACAGCTATATCTTGTTAATGTTTTGCTCTTCATTTCAGGGTTTCTGATTCAAATTTCCTTTTATTTCTAGTTCTTGCGATACACGGCTAAGCTTGATTGGGTGCATCCAGAAGATGAAATTCGTCAGTTTATATTTTCATATTCTCTTTTTGATGGTACTGTGGGCATCCATGAACGAGCTTTATGCAATTCTGGTATAGTTGGTGGGTCATTCCTGAAGCCAATGCGAATCCCTAAGCCTGGTACTGATCCAAATAATCCAGAATATTATTCACCTTCAGATTTCTACATAGGTAGGTCTACATGATCAATTATACATACACATGCAGTCATAATACTTGGAGATGTTCATGTTTTATTGGACTTGTTGCTTTCTTGTTGGCATCTCCTACTACTATTGCACATATAATATTGATCTTATGTTAGTAACCTTGTTCACTGCACTTGTCAGAAGCAGATATGAGAGAAGTATCCATTGTTTTATGTCCAATTTATGTAGTCATTTTTAATTTTTGTACTTAACAACTGCATGATCCTAACACGTTCTTTGTAAGAGCACAGTTTTATATTCTTATGGCTGTGCAGAGAATGTGCCATTTATGCGTAAACATTATTTAAAACAATACCATATTTCAAAGTTTCCTTTCCTGGAAAAGTCAAAACATTCCCCTCTTGATTGAGAGTTACTGATAAGGGTAGCTCATTACACTGACCATATTTGATATGGGGCTGCAGGTGGATTTGTGTCTCACTGTCACTTCTCTTTAAAATGTGGTATTCACGTTTCAACTCCAGACAGATGTTGAGAGGGTGCCAGTCTTCCACTTCTTTCCAAGACAGTCTCTGTTAAGTACAGATCATGCTGAAGAAGCACCTTAGAACTGAATATCGAAAAGTAGCACGAAGTTTAGTATATATACTGTGTATATATATAAGCCGCTGTGATCCAAAGTAAGAACCGGGAAATGTTAGTGTGTATTTTATACCACTCAATGCACTCAAAATGCATGGAGATTTGTTGTTGAGTAGTGGAATAATGGTAACTTACACAAGATCCACTAGAGAGCACTAAATGTGTTCTTTCATGCCAGAGTAAAGTGCATTAGCGGGAGTAGTGATATAAGTCAAGCGGCAAGGCCAGCCATGTAGTCGTGTTGTTCTGTGTGTATATTTGTGCTTTAAAATGAAAGAAAAATATTCATGCAATTGTGCTGATAAGTGTTAGAAGAGTTTCCGTTCTTTAGAGTTGTACTATCTGGATGATATTAAGCGAGAAATTGTCTTTATAAAGGAAGTTTGTACTCTGAGTTTAAATCTAGATTTTAGCCTACAAGTATAGTATCATGCAGTAATGTCTCTCATTAATTATATGAAAATACCTTGTACTTTGTTACATGTACAGGAGTGTAGCCAGGGGAGAGGGGTGGGGACTGGGGATTAGAAACACCCCCCCGCCCCCATGGAATTTTTACAAAAAGAAAATAGACAAAAACTGACAAACAATAAACTAAATAAACATCCATAGACATAATTTTAGAACCAACAGATCTGTTGAATATATTTTCCAAGAAGCCATGAATGTTGGATTTTAGATTGTAAACTGAACATACCATTCACTGTAAAACTGCTGATGTTGATCGTTTTTTTTTTTTTTTTTTTAAACTGTATATTAATGTAAGATTTTGTGTGTACTACAGTCTGAATATCAACATAATTCACTTGTATCAGTGTCCTAATAATGACAAGTCATACATGTGCGCACCACATATGCACAAGCACCTTCACTGTGTTCTATCGTAATTTTGTAACTATACCCCGCCCCAGCCCCAGCCCCAATTGGGCACCGCAGTGAATTGCAAATTTTACACCAGACACAATGTATCTGTTTTAACCACATCTTCATGTGCCATCCTGACAATGTCCAACAACATTTCAGCATGATTTAACAAGCACCACGAGAGCATCTCATTTTATTACTTTGATTGATGATGAAACAACATCTAACAGTTCATCGTCAGCTAGTGGTTATTTACAGCGGTGTCCAATGTCTTGCACATGGCTAACACCTCTCAAATAGATTTGGTGATGAACTACAGGATCAACATTTACCAGTTCCCATTTACATCTAAATTATTAATGATTAGCAGTATTAGAACTAACAGTTCTGTGTATATTAATACATGAAAGTGTCTCGATGATGAGCATACTCAAGATGTTAAAACCTAGTTATTTTCAGAGAGACAGATTTATTAAAAAAGTAAATCATCCGTCCTCCAATGAGGGTGACCATTTGGATCCGGAATACAGTTTCAATTTCAATTTCATAATTTCATCCCAGTTTTTAATGTCAATTTGTATATATTTGTTTCATTTGTTTTATGTCAATTGTGTACATGTACATTTGTTTAGTTATTAGATGTTTTACATTAAGGCTGAAGATGGCCAGCCCCTGCTGAAACTAGTCCTTAATTAATGTAATTTAGAATATTGCAATTATAGTATTGAAAGGTGGACCATTACTACATTAATTTAATAATTATATTGTACATCTTTGTAGACTGGTACCAAACCTGAACATCCTCCATTTCTGAAGTCAGTATCAGCACTGATCACTAAGACCAATCACTGAACTAGAAAATCAATGTGACGTTCCTGAAAACACAATATTCTGCAGTGCCTAGAAACAAAATTTAGAAAATGTTAGTATCAGAAGAAAAAGAACAATGTAAATGTAAGGGTCATTTTGCAAATGTTAAAGGGTTGTTTTCTCCTTGCCTTTCAGATTGTATTACACCAATCATCCACAGCAAAAATTTGAGCAGTTCTTGATTTTGTCTCAATAACTCTGGAATTCCAATCCTGGAAACATATGGCAATGAAAACAAAAAGCGTAGAAGAATCTTATGTATCAAACAAAGGAAAACATATCGAAGAGAAAACAAATCAGTGGGAAAGATTGTGGTTTTTGTAAGGAATTTGTGACTCTGTTAAGTAGAGATGAGAGGTTTCATTTAAAGCATTTTAGGGTTTGGGAATTTCAGCAAACAGAATGATTATCTCTGAGGACTGGCAAAACATGTTCAGGTTCAACAGTGGCGACCAACTAATGATGAAGGAAAGTGCAAGCAACCAAAATCAGGTACATACAAGTACAGTACAAACTGTAAGCATTCTTGTTATAAAACAGTATTGCTTGGTACTTTCCATTTCCAATGGCAGGTTAAGGCATGCACTGAAGAAAGAAAAACTGCTGTGAACACCTGGAGAGGATTTCAGATGGAAGAACATTGTAAAAATACAAAATTCGTGATGATTTTGTCAGCATGGTAGTAGACCACATTAAAAGGTCCCATCTTACAATAGGCACTACACTAGTGCATACAACCATCCTAGGAAATATCTCGGCCCTGATCTCATGTTAAGATTATGTACGATCTTTACAAAGAAGACTGCATTGAGAAACAGGTTCCAGACAGAAGTGTAGCGGGGGTGAGTTTTTATAAACGTTTCTTCAATGGGAAATTCACCTCGTCATTCCACGTTCCATTGAAAGATTTATGTGCTACATATGACTCCTTAAAGCTGAGAATTTTGTTTGCAGAATCACTTAAATTGGCATTAGTACAAAACAAACATTGGAGACAATCAGAAATGACATGGTACTGTTTGGCTGAGATCACAAAACTCAGTAAAAGAAATGAAAACATCGTAGCCTTAACTTCCAATCCTCATAAAACATTGGCTTCCGAAAAGGTTTCAACATCAAATCATTTGAAGAACTTGTATGCATATAACTGCAGCATTCATGGCTCAAAATTGACAATGGATTTATGTACATATGAGATGAGACTTTGGCTTCTTAAGGCCCCCAAGAAGTAGGTTTCCTCCTTCTAAAGCATGCAGAAATCCATGCCCATGATGCTCATCATGTGATAATATATAGTGACTTCGTAGCCAGTCAAAATCAAAATTCAAAACTTGCGCTAATTTGGAGAGAGTTTGTAAAGGACTGAAGAAATTAGATCCCAGTGGTTGACTGTAAGTTCATGCTATCAGGACCGCCTTTCTGCCGAACCGTTGGTATTCCAGAGTTATTAAGGCAAAATCAAGAATTGCTCAAATTTTCACTGTGGATGATTGGTGTAATATAATTTGAAAAGGAAGGAGAATAAAACATTTACCATTTATAGAATGGCCAATGGCCATTGAAGACTGTCTCAACAAAGGACTTAAAGAAAAGTGTAACATTTTGAAAGAAGTACATGCTTAATGAAAAGTTCAATTGGTTTCATATTTGAAGGTTTCATTTCCAGAAAAACAGTCAACATCTCATTTTATACAAAATACCTCTTTTAGCAGGAACCCCTCCAAAACTTTGAACATTACAACTTCACATCATGCTCATGGCCATCCTCGCTGGTCTGATGTCCAACTTATCCCTCTCAACAATGTTGTATAGTCTGTCACCGAGGCAAGAAAGAGAGACATGATGACCCTTCTCCCATACATCCCTCCGGTCCACCACACTATCTTCAACCAGCTGGCAGCTGCAAGTTCGGCTGTGCAGTCCGGACCTGGATCTGTTGACTCTTCAGTAGAGGAAGATGATGTTGGTAGTGAAGATAAGTTAACTGACATGGTCCTTTATAAGGGCAGTTGAAATTTCAAAATGACAAGAATTTGTTTTTAAGAAAATGTGACTTTTAGAAAAACAATTTATTTATAACCCATAGGTGGAATTACTGCTCTATTAGACCAAACTACTGTACATAGATAGCATTCTCACATTTAGCAACAACAGCAACAACAACACAATTATTATAACACAATCTGAGAGATGAAAATGCATAACAAGAGCTGTAAGTGCAATTTCATGTTCACTGTAACACAGTATGTTTTATTAAGAACTGTCTTACAAAAAAAAAAAATTGCAATATTGGAAATTATATCACAGTTTATTCCTTCCCAAGTATTGAACTTCATCAAAATATATATAAGAAGAGTGGTGCAACTCTTCATTTATACCACTTTACTCTTCACTATGAGTAAATTACTGAGAAGAAAAATGGTACCCCAAATTTCGCCAATGGTGCTGGTCACATTGTCAGGAATGACAATGGCAGCAGATGTAATTTACCACCAAGGCAAGTGCGCAGGATTTCTGGTGATACAAATGATATACTTCCGTGCATTATTGACCTTATTATAAAGGTGAACAATTGCACAGTCAATTAATTCCTATTGTTTATATCAAATGTGTTTAAATTTTTATTTATATGCCAGGAGAATCTACTGTAATCTAACTTTAAGTTCTCCAAAGGAAAAGATGGCTCTTGAAAACAAACCCAGGAAAGATTTAAAATGATTGGTTTATGATCAGAATCAAGTACATTATGAACTGTAAAATAAGTTGGTCTCAACTTCTTTTTCACCCCACCGCCATTAAATTGATTCCCCCCCCCCCCAAAAGAAGAAGGCATGTTTCTTCTTGTTTAAAGGAGATTCCAAATACCAATGTTCACGTCTGTTACCCTCAGCTGAGATATAAGTATCCTCATAAAAATAATTTACTTTTCTCATTTCCTTTCACACTCCCCCTCCCCCACACGTTAAGTGAATTTTCCAGAAAAAAAATACTTGTTTCTTTATTAGTAAAGGATCTTCTAAATACCAATTATCACGACTGTAACATCTTCAATTTTTGAGATATGTGTCCTCATAAAAAGAATTCAACTCCTTTTCAGCCCTCCCCCCAAATGATTTTACCCCAAAAATGCTTTTTTCTTTGTTTTTAAAGGTGATCCAAATACCAATTTTCACGTCTGTAACAGCTTTAGTTTTTATTAGATGTAAGTATCCTCGTACAATTGATTCAATTAATTTTTCAATTCTTTTCCCCCTCCCTCCCCATTCATTGGATTTTCCGAAATCAAAGGAATGCGTGTTTCTTTACTTTTAAAGCAGATTCCAAATACCAATTTTCACGCCTGCAACATCTTTCGTTTCTGAGATAATAGTATCTTCATACAAATAACTCAACTAATTTTGCAATTCTCCCCCTCCCCCTTAAGTGGATTTCCGTAAACAAAAATACATATTTCTTTATTTTTAAAGGAGATTCCAAATACCAATTTTTACATCTGTAACATCTTCAGTTTTTGAGATATCAGTATCCTAATAAAAAGAATTCAACCCCATTTTGTCATTTTTTACCCCCCAAATGTGTTTTTTCTGAAAACAAAAAATACATATTTCTTTATTTTAGTAGAGATTAAAAATACCATTTTTCACTTCTGTAACATGTTAAGTTTTTTAGATATATTGTAGACATGCTCACTTTAAAATGTCACCCCCTTTTTAGTTCTCCTTAAGTGGAGTTTCCGAAAACAAATCACGAATGTTTCTTAACTTTTACAGGAGATTCTAAATCTACATGTTTTAAGAGGAAACCTCAAAAACTCAAAACATGGAAACACCCTGACTACACTAAAGGAGAATGGCAACTGGATCACATCTGCATGGACAAATACCACCACAAAGAGATTTATAACGTCAAAGTCCTCCGAGGAATAGACACAAGTTCAGATCACAACGTAGTTAAAATTAAAATTAAACTCACTCCCCAGAGGAAACAAAAAAAGCAAGCCCTTAAAACTAAAGGAAAATAGATCCTACCCAGCTAATCAACAACAAAAATGACCAGAGAGCAACTGAAAAAATAAAAATCACAGATAAACTTAAAGACTTAGTACACAACCTTAAACAAATTGCAGAAGACCTGGCTTCCTATTAAACCACGTAAAAAACACCAATCGTGGAACAGTGAATGTGATGAAACAGTGGAGAAAAGACATCAGGCATGGCTATTACATCAGTCCCAAAAAACAGAAATATCCTATCAAAATTTAGTACAACAGAGAAAAAAAACTACCCAAGTCTTAATAAAAATAAAAAGACAACATCATAAGGACACACTGCAGTTAATTCAAGAAGAATTCAATAAAACTCAATCAAGGGACTACTACAAAACCTTCAGAAAACAGCTCCAAAAATATGAACCCCTGACCCTACTGATGAAGGATAAAAATGGTAAGCTGGCTCATAACAATGAAGACAATGCAGAAATTCTGGCTAAATATTTCAACAAGCTTTTAAATTGTGAGGAACCTACAGAACTCCTTCATGTGGACACCAACACCCCGATAAAAACACCACCAGAGAACATCAAACCCCCCCCCCCACAATAAAGGAAGTCCACCAAGCTCTGAATAAATTTTAAAAACTACAAAGCGCCAGGAGAAGATCAGACCTTTGCGGAAATCTGGAAATATGCAGGAACATCAGCAAAAGTTGCCCTCCATCAACAACTTGTCTTAATCTGGATTAAAGAAAAACTACCAGAACACTGGACAACAGCCTTCATTCACCCACTTCACAAAAAAGGAGACAAAACCGACCCTAATAACTACAGGGGAATCTCGCTCCTAGACATAACATACAAAATATTTTCATTAATCGTCCTTAATTGGATAAGTTTACAACTTGAGAAAGAACTAGGAGAATATCAAGGAGGTTTCAGACCATGGAGGAGCTGTCCTGATCAGATCATGAGTCTTAAGTTGATAATGGACTATAACAGGAGAAGAAACAGAGATATGTTGATAATATTTGTAGATTTCAAGAGAGCTTATGATTGCATCCATAGAGAATCTCTGTTTAAAATTTTAAGGCACCTTGGACTACACCCCAAATTAATAAACATGATAAAATTGACTCTCACCAACACCAAATCAAAAGTGAAGTTTAGGGGGTGAAACATCAGAGACATTTGAAATTAAAACTGGACTACGGCAGGGAGATGGGCTCTCACCACTATTATTTAATTGGTAATGAAATGGTAATGAGGGAATGGTTTAGGAATGTCCCCCCAAAATAAAGATTGGGCAAAAAATCAAAGAAAAATTGCCTGGGTTTTGCTGACGATTTAGCATTACTAGCAGTGGACATAAAAGAAGCAAAAACTCAGATATCAGAACTTCAAAACATTGCAAATAAAATTGGCCTCAAAATATCATTTGAAAAAACAGAAATTATGCCCCAAAAACCAACACAACTAAAAGAAGTTACCATAAATGGTAGTAAAATCAAAATAGTAACTCAATTTAAATATCTTGGAGAAATAATAACACATAACCTAAATGAAAAAATCTCAATCCAAACAAGAACAAATAGATTAGCTAAAGCACAAAAATTAACATGGGATATCTACAAAAATAAATGTCTATCAATAAATACAAAAATAAAACACTACAACACAGTTATAAAACTGGAAGCCACATATGCAGCAGAAACACTTTTTTACCTGAATAAACAATCAAAGACTGACAGACTTCAGAAAATTGAAAGGAGGATGGGAAGAACCTGCATCAACAAAAAATACCAGAAGATGGACACTGGCGGTTAATACCTAACAAAGTCATGTACAGAGAGCTAGAACCCATTACAGATGCTATGCGTAAGAGGAGACTGGGATTCTTTGGACATATCATGAGGATGCAGGATTCGAGACTTCTGAAACAACTAGTACAACACAATCTAGTCTCAAAAAATACCACAACAGGATGTAAATGGATCAGAGAATTAAGAGAGGATCTGAAGGAAATAGGCCTTAAAACAGAAGACACCACAAATAAGATAAAATTGAATACAAAGCTCAAGAATACAAACCTCCACTTTACACTTACGCAAAACAAACCGACAACATGCATATTTTCAATTGAGGAAAGGGCACAAAGATCGGAGCGTCTGAAGAAGTACTGGGAGAACCGCAAAGCCCAAACAATCCCTTCAAAGAGACCTAAACGATGGACTGAGTAAAGTGATCCTATGTGGTCATAACAGAAGAAGAAGAAGAAAGATCATCCTCTTTGTTTGATGCCCAGGAATCAAACAACAGAAGAATGCATTCCTTACCTTGCAAATCTGGCAACAATACCTCCTCCAGGAATACTTTCAAATCCTGTTTGGTCATGTTCGCTGATTTCATTACATTGGCTTTCACACTGGGTAAATCAACTGTCATGCTAGCTGGAACTTATCCACTTGGCTCTGAGACACGAACATAGATATGTGGAAATAGTGTGCCCTCCATTCCTATAACTGGCATTATCATGTATGAATATGGAGTTGCTACAGTGGAACCCACAGCACCACAGACCATCTTACTTCCTTTAACAGGAAGAGTTCTTTGAGAATGTAGCTCTTTATCAAATCAGGATTGATATGCATTAGTTATTTGCTCTGGAGTATAGTTGTGCTGTACAATAAAATGCTGTATTTCATTTATAATTCTTTGGATTTTTTATGTATGACAGAACCTTCAACAGAAAATCCTTTGCTGACTTTATGTGTAATTTTACAAGAAACTTTTTTTTTTTCTCTTGAATTTTTGGACCTATAATTTGGATGCGTTGAATAATGGAGTGTTGTTTGTGTCAACATGTTTCTTAATATTCATTGCACAGATACATAACATTCACTAATGGATATTTGAGTGTTCTTTTCTTTTTGCTCTGAAAAGACAATGTACCTTTTTGTTGATTCCTGTCTTGTATTAGGACTGTGCTGTGTCTGCAAGGTGATTGGAGCATCTTCTAAAATTTCTGCAAGACCATCTTATTTTTTATCCTCCTTTTCTGTGCCATCACACATGTAAATTCCGCACGAGGCGACAAGTCAGTTACCAACCCAGCATGACATGACCAGGGTGGATCATTTCTTGGCTGTTTGTTCAAATTTTGTATGCTTCAGCCTGGTAATTTTCAGGGAATTTTGTTCTCTCTTTAATGAAGGGCCACTGCTTTCTTGATAATCACTAGACGATAGATTTCAGCCTGGAAACTGATCTTTTCCAACTTGTAATGGTGCATTATTGTCGGAATCACTACCACTTTGATCATAATCAGTGCCTCCTTCGTCTATTGTAAGTGTATTAAACTAATCAACAATAATGTCATTCTCATACAGTTGCTGTTTAATCTGTTCAAAATGTATAAATTCTTCCTTCGTTGGAATTTCCTCTGAAATACCAAAGAAATTGGCCGACAACTGGACAACCACAGCTTGTTTCATTCCATACAGTGCATATCACAGACCATGGTCGCATCTACTGCTTACAAGACCCTGTTCTGGACAGGAGGAAGCCTTCTCTTTGCCCATATGCCTGCGCTCTGTACATAAACACATAAACCTCCCTTCCCTCTCTTTCCCCCACTAACTGTCCATAGCACGTACAATTGGGCTAAATATCTATTCGTACATTACGTAACATTATGAGATAGGTCTTACTCAAATATCAGTGACAACCAAAGGTATCCTCTTTGGAAGCATATGGGCTGATAACTGATATTTATGGTCTGATTAGGGCTTTTAGTGGAGGCATCTGTTCGCATGGATTGCTTCTTCACGGGAGAGTTATGTTTCTTAACTGTTGTAGAGATATATTTGGGCAGATTAGGAAATATACCTGCAGACAGGAAATTAAGTCAATGTTAATTTAATTTTAAACATGAAAGGAGACTAATTTTAACAGTGTAAATAAAGTCAATCTACTAACATTCCTTCCTGATCACTTTACACGGACCTATTTGGCAACAAGACCAGTTAGTTTACTATGGCTGTAATGTAGAACAAAGTAGTTCCTTCAATACAATCCTTATTTTTTTAAATATCTTTCCTGCCATTGTGCTATGCAATCATGTGTTCCAGGCATTCTGGGCAGCTTTCTTGCAGGGATGGTTTGGAACTGTTTTTCAATCAAACATTGCTGGGCAGTAGCGTAGCCAGGATTTCAGTTTGGGGGGGGGGGGGGGGGCCATTCATCCAGAATTTTATTTTGATAGGTGTCCAAACTTCCATAGTTTAGGTGGTGTAGAATACCGAAAAAGGAAATGGGTGTCCTTGGATCCAAGTAAGAGTGGTGGATTCGTGCGGATTCCGGAAGCAAATAGTAATTTTCTTCTTCTTTTTCTTCTTCTTCTTCCTCCTCTTCTTATTTTCCCACATCTGTGGGGTCGCGGGTGCGAACTGTGTCGCACATGTGGATTTGGCCCTGTTTTACGGCCGTATGTCTTTCCCGACGCCAACCCTATATAGAGGGATGTAATCAGTGTTGTGTGTTTCTTTGGTGGTTGGTAGTGTAGTATGTTGTCTGAATATGAATATGTTGGGACAAACGCCTAGTCCCCAGCCAGAAGAATTAATCAGACGCGATTAAAATCCCCGACCCAGCCGGGAATCGAACCCGGAACCGTCTTAACCGAAGGCCTCAACACTGATCATTCAGCCAATGAGTCAGACTCCGTAAGCTAATATTAATGCACATTATATATAAAATGCTCAATAAAAGTACATTCGTTAAAACTCCTGGGGTGTCTGGACTTGCTTGTACGACACCCCCCCCCCCCCCGGCCCCCGGCTACATCTGTTACTCCCATCCCAACATAACTGCAGCATTTCATATATTCCGAGTACAAGTGAAATGAATGCAAGAATAAACAGTTTGAGTAAGGATGCAATATTCTGGTTTAGAATAAATACGGTAATGTTATTATAATAATGGTCATGTAATAAGCAATAAAGAAGTGACATTTTGTACAAATAATGCGACAAGGATATACACACACACGCGTCGAATACAGGTTTCTCGCCCTTCTTGTCCATGGCTAGATGATGAAGGCAAGAGAATGATGGCCCACCGTAACTCGTTATTTCGACATTATAAACAAATAATGAAAATCATTTTATTTTCCGTATTGAAAGAATCTCAATAATAATATAAGAGAATTTATTGGACTCCAACCTATTCAATACATTACAGGATGTTGTTTTAACTCTGTCTTAGCACAGCCTCAGTTTATAATCAACAAAAGCTGTTCACTTGCACCGTGCACTCCATTCAAATAGAGAGTGACCAACGGAGTTGACTACCTCATGAATCCTAGGGCGAATTATTTTGGTTGGAGCCAAATTACAAATAAACAAATTGGGATGTTTTACCTCATCAATTTTAATAATTATAAATAAGTGTACAGTAATTATAAATTGTGTTTGATTTTGCCAACATTTGTATATACTACGTAGAACTACCATCGAACTCAATATCATATGGACTTTGATTACTTCCATTTTTATACTGTGCATATGATGGCCTCATTTTAACATTAAGAAACCACTAACGTATTTTACTATGTGTAACTAGTCTATTGTTATTTCGTTTAGGATAGGACTTTGTACGTGTTTTTAATGTATTCTTTCTTACATATTAGTTTCATAATTTCCAACCAGACGTCTGGTTTAATTTTGAGGTGCTTTGATATGACTGATGATGCCCCACATGGAGGGCGAAACATGTCTCCATTTTAACGATGTTTAACTAAAAATGTTAACATCCTGTAATGTATTGAATAGGTTGGAGTCCAATAAATTCTCTTATATTATTATTATAAACAAACCCTAGATGACACAGACTTCGAATCTAACCGCATCTTAAGTATTCTACGGCCCCTAATTTTCTGTATTTTTATCAATGACATACCATCTGTGACAGGAAATAACACGCATGACCTCTGTGCTGACGATCTTCAAATATATCGACACTGCAAGACAAGAAGATATTAACAGGGACCTCGGACGACTCAGTGTACTGTATATGCACAACGAAGCTCTCTTATACTAAACTGCAAAAAAACTCAGACAATTATAATTGGATCACGAAAATTACTGAGCTGCTCAAACAATGTCGCAATCCCGCCTATCCTACTGAATTATTTCCTACAGTAAAACGGTTTAAAATCCCGGCGTAATGATGAATGAAGCAGTTGATTGGTGTGATCACACGAAACAAATACGTAAAAAGATTTTTGGAGTTCTTCACCCTCTTAAACGGCAGAGGGATGTATTTCCATTTGAGATACAGGCCAAACGAATACAGACATTCATTCTCCCTATTCTTGATTATTGTAACGTTGTTTTAGTTGACATGACGAGAGAAGAAACACTTAAACTTCAACGAGCACTGAATTTCTGCCTGCGATTTATTTACAATATCGGGTACGATGTTCATATCACCCCATACTAACAGGCTGTCTCATGGCTAAGGTAAGGTAAGGGTTATTCTGCCCGAAGGCTGGCTGATGTCTGATAAACCTCGGCAGCTACACACTTTAACGATGGTGATCAGAGTGGTAGCTGAAAGTCAGCCAATGTATATTTCTTCTAAATTCATCTTTTTATCATCATTTCACAACTTATATACACGTTCTAGATTCATTCTTTCTATTTCACTGCACTGCACAAATAAAATTAATAGATAATTTGTGGTGACTGTCGCCAGATTATGTAATTCCCTGCCAGTTCAGGTCAGAGAAACTAGCTTTTTAAAATCACGATTTAAGGTCACCTGCCGAGACTACCTGCTGAGGACAGCTGACTGAATGGTTGAAGTGTGAATGTGTGCATTCCTGAGGATTAGCCATTTTTAAGAGTTTTTAATATTAATTTAGTAAGTAATGTATTTAAATTTATTTTCAATTCTATTAATTTCTGTAGTTTTAACTATTTTAAGTATCTCAGTATTTTATTTAAGATTCTGATTAGTATGTGGTTAAGTGTACGAGAGGGCCTGGAGCCCTAACTTCGCCACTGTACTGAAGGCACTAATAACTAAATAAACAAATAAACAAACAAATAAATAAATAAATATATAATGTAAAGCGTATGGGTATAGTTCTTTTGTTAGTTGGTAAAGAAAAATACGTGTTACAACACATGCTATGTAGGGTTTACCTTGTCCTATTAGTTTCCAACGCGGTTAGGGCCACGCAGCTGTGAGCTTGCATCCGGGAGGTGGATTCGAACCCCACTGTCGGCAGCCCTGAAAATGTTTTCCCGTGGTTTCCAATTTTCACACCAAGCAAATGCTGGAGCTGTACCTTAATTAAGGCCACGGCTGCTTCCTTCCCACTTCTAAGCCTTTCCTATCCCACCGTCACCATAAGACCTATCTGTGTCGGTGCGACGTAAAGTAAATTGTTAATTACTTTCCTCACAAGCCTGGGATACAGAATATAGTAGTATAAAGTTAGAGTTTTGTGACGCTAATATTCGTATGTATAGTTTTTATTAACGTGCCAGAAACCAACGACACTGAGCTGTTGCCATTTCAACACCGTTTTAAGGGTTACCGATCCAAGCCGGGATTTGAACCTGCGAACTCGGACTCAGAAGGACAGAGACACAACCTACTGAGCCACATGAAAAGAAGACGTTTGTGATTATTGTTATGAATAGATGCAGTTAGTATTTTTACAAAGGTTGTATGAGGAGCATTTATTAAGGCGTACGTTTTCTTACTGTCCTAAATGCACGAGGCCGGACAGAAGAACTAGCTGGAAGCTAAGGAGCCATGCAGGGGTGTCGCTTCCTTCTCTGTTCACTTTTCTAAACCAAACTCCATGCCGTAACAGCCCCGAAGCGCCATCGCCTACCAAGCGACGACTGTTCAGCCTCAAGGCCTGCAGATTACGAGGTGTCTTGTGGTCAGCTCGACGAATCCTCTCCACCGTTATTCTTGGCTTTCTAGACCTGGGCCGCCATCTCACCGTCAGATAGCTCCTCAATTCTAAACACATGGGCTGAGTGTACCTCGTACCAGCCCTCAGATCCAGGTAAAAGTCCTTGATCTGGCCGGGAATCGAACCCAGGGCCTCCGGTAAGAGGCAGGCATGCTACCCCTACACTGTGGGTCTGGCTGATTATTTTTAGGTCTCCTTATATTCGAATTTGACTTAAGGCATCCTGCATTCGATTCCCGACACTGACAGAGTTAAGAAAGGCATGGGATGGGAAGAATACAACCTTGTTTTTGGGTGCAGTAGAGTTTTCCTTGAGTCTCCTGTAATCGAAATATCTACGGCCTGGAAGGTAGTCACCTTCATGGAGTGTAGTACCAAAGTGGTTCCTTTTTTAAGAAGACAAATTAAATAAAGATTCTACTTCCTCACAAACGAAGAACGATATTATCAATTTTACGAACAGTTTCAATAATGCAGCCGGTGTATGTTAAGAGTACAGAAGCTATAATTGTACATGGTAACAATCAAAACCAACAATATCTACTGAAGATCCGTCATCGCACTCGGTAGGACCGGCTTTCTTTTTATATCCACCGGGCGAGTTGGCCGTACGATTAGGGGCGCACAGTTGTGTGCTTGCATCTGGGAGATAGTGGGTTCAAACACCACTATCGGCAGCCCTAAAGGTGGTTTTCTGTGGTTTCCCATTTTCACACCAGGCAAATGCTGGGATGTACCTTAATTAAGGCCACGGCCGCTTCTTCCCACTCTCAGCCCTTTCCTTTCCCATCGTCGCCATAAGACCTACGGTGCGACGTAAAGCAAATTCTAAATAAAAAATAAATCTTTCCACAACCCCTTCCAAGGAAAAGTTGTATCCACACTACTGGCCTGAAATTATTTTGAGGGTATGCCACTGCATCCACTCACCATTTAAGGTACAAGGTAAGTCCGAAGAATGGTTGGATAATATAGATGTTGATTCCCATAGGGAATCTGAAATATTTGTCCTGAATGAGCAAATTTATAATACCAATATAAATGGTCCGTTATTGGACATTATAAATTTTCCAGCTAGCTCATTCTTTGTTGCCAGCGTTTCGCCCTCGTGTGCTAGGGTGGGCCGTAAATTTATAATACCAATATAACATCTATATCATCTGATGGCCAAGCAGGCATCAATTTTTAGTGATGAGACAAAGTCTCTTAGTGCATTGGCACTGCCGGTGGCTCCAGTTAGCCTACGCAGTGGCCTCCACAGTATGCACTAGCCAGCGTATTGGTAGGTGTGCTAGGTACCAACTGATGAGCCCACCCTAGCACACGAGGGCGAAACGCTGGCAACCAAGAATGAGCTAGCTGGAAAATTTATAATGTCCAATAACGGACCATTTATATTGGTATTATAAATTTGCTCATTCAGGACAAATATTTCAGATTCCCTATGGGAATCAACATCTATATCATCTGATGGCCAAGCAGGCATCAATTTTTAGTGATGAGACAAAGTCTCTTAGTGCATTGGCACTGCCGGTGGCTCCAGTTAGCCTACGCAGTGGCCTCCACGGTATGCACTAGCCAGCGTATTGGTAGGTGTGCTAGGTACCAACTGATGAGCCCACCCTAGCACACGAGGGCGAAACGTTGGCAACCAAGAATGAGCTAGCTGGAAAATTTATAATGTCCAATAACGGACCATTTATATTGGTATTAGCAATGGTTGGATTCTCAAAATATGCCATCATAAATGATGCGGTTCTGGCTCAAAAGTGTAAGGAAAGGTAAGGGATGGGATCTAGTGTTTTAAATAGAATCCGTATCAATAGAACGTGACTTCCCATTTTAAAAATGTTTCATGTATTGACTGCGATTCAAGCCTGGGCCATCCTGATGAGAAGGTAGAACCATTGGGACTGAGTTATCACGCCCGCCAATTACAAAATAGTTACCCGCACTTTTGATGGTGCCATTTGAGGTTCCAATCAGCCCCCGGGCATTTGACAAGATATATAGGTCTACCTATCGAACTTAGGCTCGACTCCGCGATTGTCTGGCTACTGTAAAAATAAATAAAAACTCTTTCATAACTTACCGAGGATGCACATAGTGTTGGCTTGTCAGTGACAAAATGGTCCCTCTTCAAAAAAAGTTACTTATATGGCACAAAATGAGGAACTAACATGCAGCTCACAATCCTGTCACAGTCTGCCCAACGCTGCAACTTAAACACAGCACATCTCTCAACCACGGTACAACTCGAGGATCCCTAGGACATTGTTGTTTCCTGGAACCGATATGCAAAAGCTGACACGATGTTGTATGTAAGCTTGCAACTGTTTATGGACGTGCCCCCCCGTTATTCGGTGGTCACGTTTCTGCCCCCTACTGAGTAATCCCTTGCTAATTGCCCCTTTCTTCATGTCTTGACATTTGTCAACACACGGTTACATTCTCAATACTGAGGCCTCTACAGGGAAATATCCCCGCGCATCACAATCCTAAGTGTCTTCCTTTCATTCAAGCAGTACAAATATGGAGATTTATGTATGGCCCTATTGAGCCCTGCTAGTAGATTCTTGTCGCTCCGTTAACTTAACATTTCGGCGTACGTTTTTAAGTTGTTCGTACCGTACGTAAAACAACGGCTGATCCTCGCTCTAGTTTCAGGAAATATTTTGGGGGGGGGCCCGGCCCCACTGCCCCCCCCCCCATCCCTTGGCTACGCCAGTGTTGCTGGGCATGCTCAGTAATTGTTGTTGGCAACAGTTTTGAAACGATCACAAATCCACTACAAGAACATCTTTTTGATATCTTGTTCTGAAGTTCATTCTTAACATGCATTGCATCCATATAAACCACTGTGCAAATCATAGTCATATTTCCAAGTGGAAACATTGTATTTGGGTTAGATATTTGTAATAAAGGCATTGGATAGCTATCCATATAACATATCTGATACTGCAGTGTATTGTCTACTGCCAGTGCTGATGTTCTTGATGTTAGTTTCCCCTAAAGTAGACTGTCAGTAAATCCATTTATTCTGTGCTGTTTATGCACTAAGGCATAGTTTAACATATTGTTGCAGCCTTCTGCACTGTACTCCTTGGAGAATCAATGTATTCACAGCAGTCACAGTTATATCTGTGGGTATTTCCAGCTTTGAAAAGTAATCACAGTTAATTCAGAGTTTTTTCCTTCTGTTACAGGTGCTAAGATTGAGGTGTTTTCCCACAAGTTTATCATCACAGGTGCTGACCTTTTTGTCTACAATTATATGCAAGACCACCAAGATAAATTTCCTCCAACAGCTATTGATAATATACGCAACTGGTTAGCTAGTCAAGGACTCTTAAATGAAAATAGTCAAAAAAATTATGCAGGAAGGCTGCCTGGAGAGAGCATACAGAAACAAACAGGACAGGATGATATGTAATAATGATGTTACTTATGTGTCTGGACTTTTATGGTATTTGTATTATTTCATATGGAGCTTACTTAAGGATTTTGTCTTCATAATGAAGAATCTTGTGCTGAATAATCAGTATTGTTTCTGCCCTTGTTTTATTCTCTAGAAGATTAATACACTGACATAAGATATGACTTCTTTCTACTTATGAAATGTGCAGGAAGAATTAAAAATATACTTCTACAGAAAGTGGGATACAAAAGTTCACGTATGTGCATCCTACCATCCCTTCCCTCCATAATCAGAAACTGTGGTGTGTGAAGATCCATTCTTCATGGTCATCATATGAAGTAGGATTTTGAAGTGAGGCATGTGAACATTAAGTTTTGTCAATGTTTGGAAAAATCGTCTATGGAGACTTTTACAGTGCTAACAGTAGTGTACATAGAATCTACGGCAGCAAGGTGTAAAGAGTGGAAGTCCTGCTGATAAATTTTATTTTTTATTTTTCATTTTAATTTCTTTTGCAGGAACTGCCGATTTGGAATTCAGTCCCAGTGTGGTTTCTACAGGTTAGAATGAAAAACATACCAATAATTGGATATGGGCAATTTGATTACCATTATATTGATAAGAACATCTGTGTATTTCTGTCATATTCTGTTCAAGTTTCCTCCTCTCCATCGTGATCTCAGTTTCTGAAATATTAGTCAAACCATAATCTCGGAAAGAGTGCACTCTCGTCTATATTTTGTCATGGTTACAATGGCTACAATATATATCCTATAGATTTCTCCCATTAAAAGAAACTTGTAGGAGAGTCAAATGGTACATATAATTTGTATACAAAGTGTTCCCAAGTCACCATCCACTTTGTTTGAATAGGCAACCCAAATGACAGCATAAAGACGTGGGCAAAGCTGGTGGTATAAGAACTCCACTGTATTACCATTACCCTAAATAGGACTGCTTGCTTCCATCAGTTCTTTTATTTAAAACTGGCTTTCTGGTATTGCTAAGATTGTCATTGTGTACAAGGCAAGTGTATTTGTTGTATTAACATTTAGCAAATACAGGACATGTCTTGCTTTAACCTGGTTAAAATGGAAGTCAATTTACAAGTGGCGCTCATAGAGGTGAGACTTGCAAGTAATCAGCTTCATTTTCCATATCAAAATCTCAGTGAGGTGAGACTTGCCAAGTTGTCACTAATTTCAAATATCATTGGAAGTTTGTATGTGGTATAACACTGGCTTAGAGTAATATATGTGTAGTCCTCCTAAACATAGTTCGAAATTCATATCATTCATGATTTTTATAACTAACTTAATTTGCCTTGTGGTTTTCCATGTGATTGCTCGCAGTTTATTGTATTCAAACTTTCAGTTTGTTTAACTGCAAATGCCATTTGCCCTACTGTTTAATTTGAACTCTACTGTTTTAGTTCCTGTACTTGCCACTCTGTTTTGTTCTGATCTGTACGTAGGCGCTTTCTTGCGCCGGTCTTAGGTACTACCAAGAATTACATGTGTCACCTGTCCCAGTTGTTTTCTTCAAGTCTACTACAATTGAGGGGACTTCACGTTTCTGTAGGCTCCTGAAGCAACAGGATGCTTTTACTGTTAGCTCCCGGAACTATCCCTTCTAAGGGAATGTTTGCAGCCTCGTTGGCTCCATTTGAATCAGGATGATAATGAGAGGGTCATCCCCTTCACCCCTTCATCCTAACAATTTTTTTCCTTACCACGATATGTACGTGGATTAATTATGCCTTTTAATTAACTTGCATTCAACTAATGTGGTGATCTATAATGCTTACGATTGTATGTATCTGTTGTCAGATTACCATAATACAAGTAAGTGGCAACTTTTCCTTCGTCTTCGGACTACTACTACTTGAAATTACCACGCATTTGTGGAACTTAGACTCAGTGACATGATTAAGTTGCTTAATGTTTAAAACAGAGGTCAAAATGGTGATCTCCCAAGATTCCATGCTCCGGCTTAATTTATCGATTTCTCATGTGCTTACTACAAATTTAATTTACCTCTTACTACTTAAAATTCTGGGCTTCACTTTATTTACTCTGTTTCTTGTCAGAATCAGTCAGTCAGTCAGTCAGTCAGTCAGTCAGTCAGTCAGTCAGTCAGTCAGTCAGTCAGTCAGTCAGTCAGTCAGTCAGTCAGTCAGTCAGTCAGTCAGTCAGTCAGTCAGTCAGTCAGTCAGTCAGTCAGTCAGTCAGTCACAGTCAGTCAGTCAGTCAGTCAGTCAGTCAGTCAGTCAGTCAGTCAGTCCAGGTGGCGGATTCCCTATCTGGAAATTTATTGAACATCTCCCTTGGTAAGTTATTCCAATCCCCAACTTCCCTTCCGATAGTCAGTTGACTGTCTTGGTGCGAGGCGGTAGTGAGAGCACCCACCCTTTAAATTGCCAAAGCCGATCTAGTCGGCCTTTAAGAATCCACTCGGGAGTTGCCAGAGCCGATTACATCGGCCGGCTTAAAATTCTGTGATGTACATAATTCTGAGCCAACCTATAGTGACGTGTATACTTTTGTTACAACCTGTAGTAAAGGGGCTACACGTTATTAGTGTGTGCCTGACCTTGTTTTGGAAGTTCTAAAAGGGTGTTATAGCTTTCACAAGAGTTGTTTCCTGTGTTTCAAAATACCGCTGACCGGTCAGTAAGAGATTGCTCCTTGCAGTGAGTGGATTAGTGACAGCAAAATGACAAGTTGTTCACGTGATAATTTTTCAGCACGTATTGTTGACGATAAATTAATGTAGTATTTGGAACAATGCGAAGTTAACGCGGATGATTTGTTGGATAGCGATAGTGAATTTAGTTCAGAGAGTAGCAACGAAATTATACCGGACACGCCCGCGGAATCACCGCAGCTAAAGAAGAGACGTTTAATTTTTTCTAACGGCACTAAAGCTACTCTGAATATGGTGGTAGACAAAACTAATTATAACGAAGATGATGATGATGTCTCTGGAGTACATTTTGTGGAAATTTGTCCCAATGAACGCAACAACATTCCTCAACCTCCTTTCTCCTTCAAAGAAACTTCTTGGACCTAAACATGCCCATATCATACTTCAATTTACTTTTCACTTTCTGTCTGCTAAACCTTATAGTCGCATATAGTCCTCTATCACTGCGTAAATGCCGGTCCCTGCGGGCCAAGTGTAGTGTGTCTGCTTCTCACCCGGAGGTCATAGGTTCGATTCCCGCCAAGGTCAAGAATTTTTGCCTGGTCCTGAGGGGTGGTACGAGGTTCACTCAATCTAAGTGACCCTAAGTGATTGCAATTGATGAGATATCTGAGGGTGAGAGGGCAACCCCGGTCTAGAGAACCAAGAATAATGACCGAGAGGATTTGTGTCACTGACCATGCCTCACCTCGTAAACTGCAGTCTCCGAACTGAGCAGCGGTTGCTTGGTAGGCCAAAGCAAATCAGGGCTTTAGCGCCATAGATTTCTTAATTACGTATATTCTGTTGTATTGTAAATTTCTTTTTCAAATAGATACTAGAACCGAAAACGAGAAAATGATTTTGCTGAAAACAAAAATTATAATATCAACTATTAATTTTTATTTTTTTAATAATTCAGAATTATTTTAATACTATGTTGTCCACACGTAGAAAATTTCTTGTCAGTATTTGCCATACATCGATACTTTGCAAGCGAATTTTATCTGTGAGAAATATTGTCATGTTTTTCCTAGTGACATTTGATTGAATTTTTATATTTTATGTTTTTATTTTTCTTGTTCATATTAGTTATTCTATAGAATTGTATTTAGAAGTATATTATACATAATAACATACATTCTTTTGTATCATAAATGATTTTCTCAAAGTAGATATTGAGAGAGAAAGTGAGAGAATGTTTTTCTCTTCCTAAAAATAAACGTTATCGACAACTATAAATCAACAATGAAACGTTTTCGACTCTTTATATCACTCTAAATCAGTTGCTTATTCTGTGTAGTCAATACGTAGAAAATTTCATGCCGGTATTTGCTATACACCGGTAGATATACGCAAATTTTAAATTACATGTATATCTACTGAAAACGACCTGGCACTTTACAGTAGTAGAGTAGAGGCAGAGCGCTGGCCTCTTCCAGCTGATGGTGAGCGGCCGACCAGATCGGCTCCTGGCTCCAAGAGGGTTAATTCAATAATGATACATATTACTAATGTGGCTATGTAGCTCCCTATTGCTAAACTTAATTATGTCTACCTTGCCCTTTCGAGTTGTACATACCTGTTTGATACATTATTATTACCTCTTACCTTTGATTTTCTGCATATCTTATTATAAACTGAAAATATCCTTCTTAGAGATTTTGCTTATTCATATCATCTATTTTAAAATTATTTCTTGATCAACTTAATACCTTTTGGGACTACTACCCGGTTTTATCTTTTCTTGTTTTATTACATTTTAATTCATTTATCTGAGAAATAACTTACTTCAGAAAATGATTTTGTATGGGTTTTCGAACCTAAAGAATTGAAAATTAACTTCATTAAGTCTGTTATTCTTTTCTTTCGGTTGTGTTTTGTTTAACATTTCTGGATGCCAGATCTTACCTTTCCTCCCATGTTTGTTGACTTGGCCCTCAGCGTTTCATTCTAAAAGGGAACATGGCCCCATATGTCTCAACGTGTTGATTATTACAGATTTTTGTTTTTGGAAATTTGATGATTGTGAATGATGATGATGATGATGATGATCGTGATTGACTTTGATTGTGCATATTGTAGTTTGACTGGTGATTTATACCTCTTCTAATTGCTTTAATGTTTCTATTTAATTGAGTTTCCTTCACTATTTGTTAATTACCTGAAATTTGGAATCTTTCATCCAATTCTGTTACCTGATGTCTACTGGGTCTGGTTTTTATTTTTAGTTTCTTGGGGTTTGGGACTAGAGAATATTTTGATTTCATATTAATGTTTATTTTATTCCAGGTTTATTTTAACCTAAAGAGAACATTTTTTCTTCAAGATTTGATTTCAATTTTACCTTAATGTATTTATATTCCCTCAGATTGTATTCTACTTATAATTAATTAATCTAATTAAAACTGATCTCCTTAACCTTTAATTAGTCGCTCACGGAGATTTCCTCCGGGCCGATTACATTTTGCACGGTATTGAACTTCCCAGTTGAACTGTGGGTCTCCCCATCACTATATCTTTCTCCTTGTTCATCTGGACTCGTCCTGTCAGCATTTCAGCGTGATCCTGCATCCTGTGTGCGAGTGTGGGATCATTGTTGTGACAAGTGAAATCGCCTGGACGTTTCCTACGTGTGCGATTAAGAAAATGACCTTATATTTTAGTGAATAATTTTTTATTGTGGAGGAGATGACCTTGTTGTTTTGTTCTTCTAAACTTATTTTAGAAAAATATTATTTCATATTTCATATGATGTGATCGTTGTAGGTAATTGTGAGTCTCACAAATTGAATATCATAAGATCATTCGACATAGTTAAGGTCTAGAGTATTCTGCTTTCAGATGAAACAAACTGTAAAAATAACCTACAAGGACTTAAAAGTGTTTCTTTAAATTATACCGAAGAATACTGCAAACAAACATGCCAAAACAACATCTCAAAGGACAATTAAATTAACATATAGCTGGTTCCACCTTTTCAATACATATGCAGTGTTGGTATATGATCTTTACAACATTATTTATTACAGATTACAGAACATGTTTCGGTGTACAATTTTTAACACCATCATCAGCTGCATGGAAAGTGTGTAGAAACTTGGCGATCAAAACAATGAACAGCATTTTGTCATACTTAACTCCATATATACAGACAATAGAATGTTGTTATAATTAAATATTAACATCTTATTATGCTAGATTAAAACTATAATGTGTGACAAGGAAACTCTTGCAAGTCAAAATATAAAATTCCTCATTTGGTATATGAGTGGTCTTCAATTCCTTAATGTCTATGATTTTATACACTCGTAATATTGGCTTCACATGCGATCCTAAAATTAAAGGATTGAAGTTGAATGCAGTCCATTTGATATTAAGATATTAATTTTTTGTATATGTTACTTTGTTAGATTAAAAGTTTATTATATACAATAGGATTATTAAAACTGAGCCGTCTTCTTATTTTTGTTGAGTAAAAATGTAGTATTTTTAATGCTGTATGTGTAGTGGTTGAACTGTGATATTAATTTGCCCTACAGTTGTTAAGCGGGCATGGATTCTCAGTTCAATGGAAACCTGTAATGATGAAACCCTATGTTAAAAGAAAGAAAAGCGAGAAAATTGATAGAGAAACTGGTTGAATCTAAGTGTTGATATGACTGACTCACTTCTAAAGCTGTGTACCTCACTTGACGGCTGCAGCGCAACGAGTGTGTCTGCTTGTGTCTTGTACTGTGTGGTGAAGCATTAGGGAAGGAGAAGTAGGGGCGGTAAAGGGGTGTTTCCAGAACGTTGCCTGTTTAGCAGAAGGTCCGGAGGGCATTGTGGACGTAGACTGTAGTACGCAAAGTTGTTACGTAGAGTTCGAAAGACGTACGAATTTTCTGGAATTTTTAAGTTGTTGAGTAATAGAATCAAACAAATAATATCTTAGGTTTTTCCGAGATTTCATTCAGATTAAGGTTAGCATTATAATATTGATCTAGATGTATTAAACATGCTTCCGTAATGTCAAGCCTCTGTCCTTTAGCCAGTGTTTCCATGATCTCAAGGTCTTTATCTATATCTGTGAGTTTATGTTTGTATTCATGGATATGCTGGCCTACCGCTGAGAATCTACGATATTTTACAGCGTTAAGGTGTTCGTGATACCTGACATTAAAGCTACGCCCAGTTTGCCCTATGTATCTGCTTCCACAGTCTCTACATTCGAATCTATACACGCCTGATTTAGAATAGGAATTGACTTTGTTGACAGTTGAAGCATTATGTAGAGCTGTTGCACTTCTATTATCTGTCTTGAATGCAATCCTAATGTTACGTTTCTTGAAAATATTTGTAATTGTATACACGTCTTTATTATGTGTGAAAGTTGCAGTTTCCTTTGCTTCTGTTCTATCTTTCATCAGATTCGTACGAGGGCGATATTTGAATTTGCTTATTATTCGTTCTATAAAATTCCCTTTAAAACCATTAGCTTTGGCCATAGCTCGAATGATGTTCAGTTCCTTGTCCAAATTTCATTTGGACATTGGTATGCTAAAAGCGCGATTCACTAAGCTGTTATAGGTTGCGCATTTGTAAGTTAAGGGGTGGATTGAATCATTTCATATTGTAACTGAAGTTTGTGTGGGTTTTCTGTAAATACTAAAAGAAAATGACGAGGCGTGTCTATCAATCTTTAGGTCCAGATAATTAATAGATTTTTCTATTACAGATTCTAAAGTAAATTTTATATCCGTATCTATAGCGTTAAGATTATTAAGAGTTGTAGAGGCATTGGTTATGCGTTCATCTAGGATAACAAACCCATCGTCTACAAACCTAGACCAAAATAGAACATTCTTGAACTGTACTTCGTCCATAAATAAGATGGTCACTAAAACAAGGCAGGATCACTGTCCACATGCTATAGGTTCCATTGACAGAATGCCACCCGTGCCTCAAAATCATGACCATGGAGCTCCTGGTGTAAGTGTGGATGGTACAGGTTATGCTATATCGGCATAACAGACACCCAGCTGATGTTAGTCTCCTGTGCAGTGGCCCATGTGCTAATGTGAGGGTTATGCCAGACAGTGTCTAACACAACCAATTGATTATGAGCAGATATCACAGGATGATCTCGAACAGGCGGCGTCCTTTCCAGGGACACAGTAGCCCACAGACATCTTTCCACACTCCAAAATGTCGTATCTGTCAGTTGTTGTCTATCCAGATATTGTTCTTGATACAGGCATTGTGCCTGGTATGCATTCTGTCTAGTTTCTCCAGAAATGAGTAACATATCCACGTACTCATCGCTGGAATACATCATGAAGCAGTGAATAAGCTTGTGTTGTGTTGTTTTGTGACTTGCCTCGAAGGAGGGGATTTTGTGCAACTACATACCTGCCATCACATGTTGTTTTCCTTCCAATAGGGCACACTTTGCCTTACATGCAGTCTACGAAGCTCGGAACATGTACAACATAGCTAATTGTTTGCCCGTGTCCTAAACACAGACCATTACTTCCTCATTCTCGTCCAGCCAAGCTCAATACCCTGTGCTACTATACATACGGCCCATTACAGGGACATATAAACAAATCAGTCATGGAAGCTATCAATAATGCAACTTTACCACATCCCAGGTAATTGGCGGCAAAATAAAAAAATAACTTCCAAGCAAATAGTTAAAGCAAAGGGCATCTGAGTGGAAATTCCTATCTCATACCCACCCAATATGATCTATAAAGACTCCCTCTCACTTTCATACATACTCACTCCACAGCCTCATTTAAATTCCCAATCACCTTCTAGTTAGTACCCCACTGTTAACAATCACCATTCCCTTACACTTCTCCTGTGGTGTCATAACCAAATCCCATACATCCCCAACTATGTTAGTACCTGTAACGGGGGTACACCTTCTCCATCCCGTTGAACTGCGCGCTTTCTAGAAAGCCATCTGTACTGTGAATCCTAAACTATGTATCACAAGATACTTGGACCTTTAACCTTTATACGTCTCTACTATCGGCCTATGTGGCCCCTCTGGTGGGATTATGGACAATTACCCTTCAAGGGAATTTTCCATTTTCAATGTTTGTAAACCTTAAAGTTTGTAGATTGTATTTTTTATATGTTGTATTTGACAGCATTACTACAGCTTCCTTCTTCCTTAAGTTATTAACCAATCAGGAATTTTTGTGTCTATTTCTCTAGCCAATTAAAATTGGGTGTGTGTACAGGCATTCTGCCTAGCTCAAGAGAGAACTGGAATTTTCCCCTCTGAGATACTATAAAAGCTGGGTGCTTTAGGGCCGTATTGTCTAGTGTGTGTGTGTACAGCATATTTTAGGAGGCAGGGGCAGCCTTGCTGTTGTCGGAAGGCCCAACAACTCAAGGTAATGGCAGACATCTCTTAACATGTGATAGTTCCAGGCAGATAACTTGAGAGGAAGGTTTCAAACTTCTTTTATAATGTAACATTCTAAAGTCTTTGTTTAAATGTAAATTTTTGGCAAGTCTAAAGACTCTGTTCAAATCTCTGCTGGGAAACATGTAATTTAGGGATTAAAGAGTGTTCACCCTTGCTTAATTCCCATTCAGCTTAGTATGGGGGTGACTAAGATTTTCTAAACCTCAAAATTCTTCACACTACTTTGGTACTTAATGTTTCGCATGTAGTCACCCCTCTGTAGTATAGGCTTAGCCTCTGCAGCCTCGGGCCATAAGCCCATTTAGGATTTTAAGTGTTTTTCATAAAGGAGTGCAAGTGTTTTGCCTCCTAGCCTTTTGTTCATGGCCGATGGTATTTAAACCTTTTATTTTGTACATTAAGGCCATTTAGAATGGGCACTCATTGCCCCTGTTTAAACTGTCATTATTTATAGACGAGTGTGTAACAGACTGTCTAGCAGAAATGACAGTAAATACAGTTTTTGAAATTTATAAGGTGTAATTGTTTTAGAAGCTTGCACCTTTGAGAGGCTGGACTGTAGGAACCTTTGGATCACAGTCTCCTAGAATGAAAATGAGTGGAGCAAACATGCTCTAGTAAAAGTGTACCTGTTTTGAGCTGGATTGCTCAATACTTGCAAATTATTGTGTCAATAATTTTTCTCTATTGTACCTGATTTCTGACTTTATGTCATTGTTATTGCAGGAGCTGTCAATCTCTTTAACTGTTATTTGTTGTTACTTATTAAGATTATCTATCAGATTTTAAACTAAAAAAAAAAAAAAAAAAGAGAGAGAGAGAGAGAAATAAAATTTCAAAATTTATTGCTTTAACTTATACTCTGATCATTTCGCTGTCTACCCATTCACCCCAGCACCTTTTTACACCTCTGTGAACCATGGAAAGCCCAGAACAAGTGTGGTAGAAGAGCGTGATTGAATGGGTCTGGATAAAGCCTCTTTTGATGGCTTTTGTTACAATTCAAAATTGAACACCAGAAATGTTTCTGTTTTGTGATTTTTCTAAATGTTGTCAAATTTTCATTCATTATGTCTGGTGCTAGAGAGGTTCTTGCTCCTTGCTATTTGCGCAAGGAAGAACTAATTTATCAATTATCAATTATAAAGGTCCAGTCTGGTGGCACAGTTGGAACAGACACATCTACACTTAAAGATTCTTTAGAGTTGCCCATTAGTATTCCCGTGTGTGGAGAAAAAATAAATTGGTGACACTTTATCCATGATCACTGCTAACATTACTGAACTGGCCTCTGTTCTCAGTTTTTTGAAGGAGGTGAACCCCCCAGTAACCAATTTAAACGTGTTCAAGCTAGGTTATTTCACTTTTACAATAGAGTGGGGGACCTATTTTCTCTGAAGCTTAACAATGAACATTCTAATATGGCTAACTCCCTGGCTCAACATACATTGACTGACAGAGCAAATGCAACACCAAGAAGGAGTGGTTCGAAAGGGATGAAAGTTGGGGAAAAAACAGAGACGGCACGGACGAGTAATTGATGTTTATTTCAAACCGATATGCAGGTTACACAATGCGCACGGCATCGACTCAGTAGGATGTAGGACCACCGCGAGCGGCGATGCACGCAGAAACACGTTGAGGTACAAATCAATAAGAGTGCGGATGGTGTCCTGAGGGATGGTTCTCCATTCTCTGTCAACCATTTGCCACAGTTGGTCGTCCGTACGAGGCTGGGGCAGAGTTTGCAAATGGCGTCCAATGAGATCCCACACATGTTCGATTCGTGAGAGATCCGGAGAGTACGCTGGCCATGGAAGCATCTGTACACCTCTAGAGCCTGTTGGGAGATGCGAGCAGTGTGTGGGCGGGAATTATCCTGCTGAAACAGAGCATTGGGCAGCCCCTGAAGGTACGGGAGTGCCACCGGCCGCAGCACATGCTGCACGTAGCGGTGGGCATTTAACGTGCCTTGAATACGCACTAGAGGTGACGTGGAATCATACGCAATAGCGCCCCAAACCATGATGCCGCGTTGTCTAGCGGTAGGGCACTCCACAGTTACTGCCGGATTTGACCTTTCTCCATGCCGACGCCACACTCGTCTGCGGTGACTATCACTGACAGAACAGAAGCGTGACTCATCGGAGAACACGACGTTCCGCCGTTCCCTCATCCAAGTCTCTCTAGCCCGGCACCATGCCAGGCGTGCATGTCTATGCTGTGGAGTCAATGGTAGTCTTCTGAGCGGACGCCGGGAGTGCAGGCCTCCTTCAACCAATCGACAGGAAATTGTTCTGGTCAATATTGGAACAGCCAGGGTGTCTTGCACATGCTGAAGAATGGCGGTTGACGTGGCGTGCGGGGCTGCCACCGCTTGGCGGCGGATGCGCCGATCCTCGCGTGCTGACGTCACTCGGGCTGCGCCTGGACCCCTCGCACGTGCCACATGTCCCTGCGCCAACCATCTTCACCACAGGCGCTGCACCGTGGACACATCCCTATGGGTATCGGCTGCGATTTGACGAAGCGACCAACCTGCCCTTCTCAGCCCGATCACCATACCCCTCGTAAAGTCGTCTGTCTGCTGGAAATGCCTCCGTTGACGGCGGCCTGGCATTCTTAGCTATACACGTGTCCTGTGGCACACGACAACACGTTCTACAATGACTGTCGGCTGAGAAATCACGGTACGAAGTGGGCCATTCGCCAACGCCGTGTCCCATTTATCGTTCGCTACGTGCGCAGCACAGCGGCGCATTTCACATCATGAGCATACCTCAGTAACGTCAGTCTACCCTGCAATTGGCATAAAGTTCTGACCACTCCTTCTTGGTGTTGCATTTGCTCTGTCAGTCAGTGTATTTCTGAGTTGTATAATAAAGTTAAACAACTGTTGCCCGGGTCTGCAAGTGGAAAGAGTGACTTCGCTGTCCCATTAGATGCCAATACAGAAGAGGATCCCAATAAGTTTTCTGAGAGTGGGGTATCGATTGAGCCACAACAAGCTTCTGCCCTATCTGATCAAGAACCCCATTAGTAATCCACACCATCTTCCTATTTTTTTAATAAGTAATGCCGCTTTCGAAGCTCCTCAACCTCCGGCACCCTCTCTGGTCATACCACCTGGCTTTAGTAGTTTATCTCACCCTTTAGCCATGTTGCTTAAGGGGATTTTGAAGTTCTTGGGTAATTCAACTAATGATGTGATAGCATTCCTAAGATTTCTTGTAGAATTTCAGGACTGTGCCTTTGTGTTTGCCCTCTTGCACTTACAAATCTTACAGATTATTTATCCCTACTCTCTTGGTGTCCTCTCAGATACAATAGTCAAGGCCTTATCGAAAAGGAGTTCAATAGAAAATTTTCATGGTCATCTGTTAGCAAATTTTATCCCTGTAAGAGCTTTGTCATCTTTAATTCAAAAATATTACTTCTGAGTCCAAAGGCTACATAAAAATCTAGCAGACTTCATACAAGACATTAAATTCTACACCAGAGTGTTTGCCTTGCATTATTTGGAAGGTCAAATAGTACAGACAATTATCGAAGGGATTTCTCCATCTTACAGACCATATTTATGTTTTGCTTCCTGTCCGCAAATGTTTTCTGAACTTGAGGCGATGTCTGTGTCTGCGGAAGGAGTAAGATACACAGATACTCTGTGAGTCACTAGGGAACCACCACCGTCTTCTAATAGTTCTCGGCCACCACCTCGCCAAACCTTCTCGCCCCACAAATGTTATGTGTGTGGAATAAGTGTCCTCTTATAAAACCTAATGGGCCTAGAAATGGAGCAGGGTCTTCTCAAGGATGTTTCAAATGCGGGCTGTTCTCACACCTCGCTAAAAACTGTATCCCATCTAATAGTAAACCTTCTTACTCTACGTGTGGTTCTACCCCTGCTAACCAAAACAATAGAAAATGACTAGCATGCCCAACTGAGTCACCACTATCAGCTTCTCAATGCTCAGCCCAGTTTAATTCTGGCATTGAATTTTCTGAGAAGGGAAGACCCCTAAAACATCTTTCAAAGGTCTTAAAGAATGTCTCAAAATTGCCTCTGAGATTCCAGGACTTGTGCCGTTCCTCAAAATTGAAATAAATAACCAACTGGTCACGGGCCTTTCAGACTCAAGAAGTGTTAGCTCCATTATTTCTGAAGATTGGTATTGCAAATTAAAAGTTTGTTGTATATTTCCTGAATATAGTTCTTCTTCTGTTAAATGTGTTTTGGTGAATTCTTCTCCACTAGAAATTTTGGGATTTATTCAGGCTAAAATTCATATTTCTAAATTTACATGGAAGTTTAAGTTGTTTGTTGCTGAAAACTTGTTATGCCCTGTGATATTAGGGGCAGATTTCATGTCATATTCTGGTCTTGTGCTCGATCTTCAAAGTAAATCCTGCATATTCAAATTTAAGATTAATATCCATATACCCCTCTTAAAATGTAGTTCCGCATCATCTTCTTTGATTTTGCCTACCCAGAGTGAAATGTCGTTAGACCTTAGACATCTACCTAAGAATCAGGCTGATTGCATTCGGAAATTATGTCAGTCATTGCCCGATATGTTTTCAGAAAATCTTGGTATGACTGATTTAATTGAATACAAGATCGAAGTGACGGATTGGGTTCCTGTAAGGTTTCTTCCATATAGGCTATTTCCACCTAAAATGAAGGCTCTCAAGGAAATTATAGATCAAATGTTGAAGGATAGTATCATTCAGCCTTCAAAGTCAGTGTATCCTTCACCCATTTTTCTTGTGCCAAAACCTCAACGCGGCAGTAGGCCAGTAATTGATTACAGGATGTTAAATCGTAAGATTGTATTACAATCAGTACCTCTTCCTGACTTGCATTCATGTTTTTCTAGGTTTTGTAAGGCCAAGTTCTTCACCATCCAAGATCTTAACCAAGCATACAATCAGATAACTCTGGCAGAAGAACTGAAATATCCGACTGCTTTTGCTACCGACTGGAGCCTGTATGAATACAACCACATGCCTTTCGTGCTCCCTCATATACCCCTATGTCTTACTCAGCTGCTAGATAGGATCTTCTCTGACATTAAGTTTACCCAACGAGTTGGCCATGCAGCTGTGAGCTTGCATCCAGGAAATAGTGGGTTCGAATCCCACTGTCAGCAGCCCTGAAGATGGTTTTCCGTGGTTTCCCATGTTCACACCAGGCAAATAGTAGGGCTGTACCTTAATTAAGGCCACGGCCGCTTCCTTCTAACTCCTAGGCCTTTCCTATCCCATTGTCGCCATAAGATCTCTCTGTGTCAGTGCGACGTAAAGACACCAGCAAAAAAAAAAAAAAAAAAAAAAAAAGGACATCAAATTTGAATATCTATACCATTATCTAGATGATGATGTTATTTTATATGAGACCTTTGAGGAACACTTAGCTCATCAAGAGGAAGCTCTAAAACGCCTTCAACCGGGCGAGTTGGCCGTGCGCGTAGAGGCGCGCGGCTGTGAGCTTGCATCTGGGAGATAGTAGGTTCGAATCCCACTATCGGCAGCCCTGAAAATGGTTTTCCATGGTTTCCCATTTTCACACCAGGCAAATGCTGGGGCTGTACCTTAATTAAGGCCACAGCCGCTTCCTTCTAACTCCTAGGCCTTTCCTATCCCATCGTCGCCATAAGACCTATCTGTGTCGGTGCGACGTAAAGCCCCTAGCAAAAAAAAAAAAAAAAAAAGCCTTCATATGGCTGGATTCACAGTCAAGTTGTGAAGGGTATTGTTTTCTAAACCATCTTTGTCCTTCTTGGGACATATTGTATCACCTGATGGAGTTTCAGTCAATCATTCCAGAATACATGCAAACTTCAAGCCTCCCAAAGATGTTAAAGAGGTTGCTAGTTTCATCAGCATGGTGACACCCAACTATGCTTAAAGGGCAGCATCCCTAAATTTTCTCCATAGGAAAGGTGTCAAATTTGAATGGGGGCCATCACAGCAAGCTGCGTTCAAGGATTTGAAATCAGCTCTCTGTAATGTGCCAGTCTTGGCAGTGCCAGATTTCTCCAAGAAGTTCATTGTACAGACAGACGCCTCGTCATCTGCGGTCGCTGCTGTTCTTCTTCAGGAATCTGAACTTGGAAGGTGGCTGATTGCTTATGCGTCTAGAACCTTATCATCTCAAGAAGCCAAGTACTCTATATATGAGTTAGGAGGACTGGATGTCCTATTTGCTTTGGAAAAGTTCCGCCTTTACCTAGAGCATGTCAAGTTTGAATTAGAGACCAACAATCAAGCTCTGAGTTGGGTGCTTGCTAGGCCCTGTCATACTGGGCGAATCGCCCATTGGGCTATTCAAATTTCAGCATTTCAGTTTGACGTGTGACACATTCAGGGATCCGAGAATGTTGTCACCGATAGATTAAGCCGAATGTTTTCTGCAATATTGATTCTGTTGACCTGGAGGAAAGTCCTTCAGATTCTTTTTCCATACCTCCTAGTATAAATGCCATTTTGACTAATGCCCCTATGCTATTTCATTATATAGCGTAATATCAACGTGAAGGTCTGGCGCTGGCTCCTATTATGGAAACCCTGTCTTCTGAGGAACATGTTGGCCCTTATGTTCTGAGGAAAGGGGTTCTATGTTCCCCTTCAAGGCACGATCAGAAGATGAAAATTGTGGTTCCAGCTGTTCTTGTGCCTATGATTTTCAAGTATTACCATGAGACGCCATTAGGGGGACATCTGGGCATCTTCAAAACTAGAGAAAAGATAAGAGGAATGTGTATCTGGAAGAGTATGGGCAGTGAGATTAGGGAGATGGTGAAAGCATGTAAATCTTGTTTGATTAGCAAGCCCACGTTGTCTACTAAGGTAGGGCTATTATCATCACACCAAATATCTCGCCCTATCGAGCGATTGTACAGAGATTATCTTGGGCCTTTCCCTCAATCTAAAGGGAATGGGAATAAATTCATTCTTATGCATGTGTGGATGGTTTCATACAGTTCTCATGGCTGTTTCTGACTAAGCTTGCCTCCGCTCAGTTCACTATTTCTTGTCTCAATACTATTTTTGCATCTTTTGGACCTTGTCAGTATATTGTTTCTGATAGTGCTAAGGCGTTCACGTCTAATTTAGTTTGTAAATTCTGTTTTGATGTATATATCTCACATGTCACGACGTCAGCATACTACCCACAGCCGTCTGTAGCTGAGCAGGTTAATTGTAATCTTCGATCTTCCCTGATTGCTTTCCACCACGAAGATCATTCTATTTGGGACACTTCATTGCACTGGTTTTCATTTCCCTTTAACTTGCCCGTTCATGAGTCACACAAGTTTTCTCCCACATCTCTTATGTTTTTGTTCCTAACACCACCTTGTCGAGTTTGTGGTCAAACAACGTGCTTTTACCAGAGACAACAGACCCAGATAACATTCAGGATCTGTGGAAAAAGGCCATAAATAATCTTAAAGCCTCCCATGAGAACGTAAAAGAGAGATATGATTGTGGACAGAGACCCACCAATTTAAAAGTCGGAGATCAAGTCATGGTTAAGATTTTGTTACAGCAGGCAAGCTCACCCCCAGATTTCATGGACCTTGTATTATACTTGATTTTCTAACACCTGTCACCCTCTTGGTGAGCAATCCTGAAAGAGAGAGGGAGGATTTTTTCGTGTTCATCTGTCTCAAGTAAAACCCTTGTGACCGAGCTCTATAGCTGCAGTCACTTAAGTGCAGCCGTTATCCAGTAATCGGGTGATAGTGGGTTTGAATCCCACTGTCGGCAGCCCTGAAGATGGTTTCCCATTTTCACACCAGGCAAATGCTGGGGCTGTACCTTAATTAAGGCCATGGCCGCTTCCTTCCCATTCCTAGGCCTTTCCTATCCCATCATCGCCATAAGACCTATTTGGGTCAGTGCGACGTAAAGCAAATAGCAGAAAAAAACTTGTGAACACTGCCGCATTTCATTATAGGCCACCAAGTGAGGGCATTGCCGATTTAATTATATTTCTTTCCTTAACACCTTATTAATTTGGTTTTTGGTAAGCAAGTTTAAATAAGGAGGCCTTCTGCCCCTGTTGGTGGTGAAAATTTGTAGGTATTAAGTTACGGTTAAGCTTTGTTGAAATCATTTTGTGAAAACCGTCCCTTCAATAATTCCTTTTCTCTTCTGCCATTACCGCCCCTGCCTCCAAACCTGAGCCAGAAAGTCTGTGTATTCGTCCTTCAAGCTGCTAACCTTAACAGCTCCATATACAACACAGTCTATAAGCAAGTTACTGTCGCCCAGAAATTCAATTGTTACAGTGCCCTAACTTCACCTGAGGTCACGTCGTGATAACTGGCGAGTGATGCCGCACAGGGTTGGGGCCCGCCTCATTCCGGCCAAGTCTCCTTCTCAATGACCGACTTGGGCACAGTCATCATTGCGAGTAGCTTGGGTGCTGAACCCCAACTGCCCACTCTATCATTGGGCAGAACTATGCTACTTGGCACTTGGTGGTCATAGCCTTGGCTGTTCCTTTCAAGGTACTGGAAGAAAGGTATCTGAGGGTACTTGGGGGGGTCAGGCAAACCCATCCTGACATCGGCAGTGGTGGCCACTCTTGCCGTCATCCTTGGGCATAACTGACCGGGCTTCTACGACTTTGCAAACTATATCAATATTTCTTTCCTTCAAAAAACAATTTGAACAGACTCTCCATCAAGATACCTTCCAACTTTTCAAAAAATTCAAATGTTTTTAGATGCAAGATTTCAAAACTGTTCTCTCTGTGGTGAAACCTTAGGGGGTGGAGGTTTTGTACTGGGGGTACACCTTCTCTGTCCCGTTGAACTGCGCGCCTTCTGGCTTCCTTCTTCCTTAATTTATTAACCAGTTAGGAATTTTTGTGTCTATTTCTCTAGCCAATAGCCAATACCATAGAGGTATATATATAGGTACTTTAAGGAAGAAACAGGTTTCAGGAAGGACATTCTAGGGATCATTAATAAACAAGGTGAGTATACCGGGTGGTACAGCTGCCCCTATTTTTTCCCGAATATATGCAACCAGCTAGGATGTAAATGCCTCTTAGTCCCATCTTGCGCAACACCTTACAGCAATGTTATGTGCAGTTAACCCGATGTAGACTTCTCCGCACAATGGAAAAATGGTACAAGAGGCAGCAAGTGAGGTCCATCTCAAAAACACTGTACCCTTTTATGTAGAGCGGTGTCCAATACTCTACTAATTTTTACGAAATGTTACTATACTGTACAAACCATAAACACGCCTATAGCTGTCGGTAGAGAATTGCGCACCTGATTGGTCCAAGAGGCCATTTGCTTTTGATAGAAAGGGCGGTCGTGGTATCATAGAAAACGTGATAGGGTAAGACCAATTACAGACATGCCAATGCACCACCATTTTGTACAGTCTCATCACATCGAAATTGATAGAAACGTGTTTTGCACTGTAGTTTATAATCTGTGGCACGCAAATGCTGTACAGCAGATGTGATAGCTTACGCCATGTAATTACTACCGTTAGAGCGATCAATAAAGGCATAAAACGGGACCATAAGGCTGTAACTCATCAGTAACTTGTCGAAGCGGGAACTTCCGCTCTCCTCGTGAATACAGAGTTACAAGGACGGCGCTTGTACGTTGCAAATAGCTGCGCGGAATTACGCATGGAAGACGTACCTCGATAGGTTACTTGAAGCAGGAAGGGTTCCAACCATTCTTGAGTCACGCATTTTTTAATGTCATTTCGTATTCGCCTAGGCATCGTTTACAAAGACCTTTCTGAAGTCTCCGATATTCTTCTACGGAAGTTATAATAAACAGGTATCATAAATATTGCCACATACGCACCGATTGTGAATACCACCTGAAACATAACGCTGGACTCATTCAACCAAGTAACGCGTAGAAAATGGTTGCAACTATCTGGGCGTAAGAGAGACGCGCTTCTTTAGTTCACTGTGGTGTTTGCACATTCGAGTTCAGAACTTTTAACATCAACGATCAGTATGGAAGCGATAGCGTAGGTAATTCCATTAGTACAGAGCTACGAGACCAATTCTTTGTCGCCTGCAGTGGCTACATGACACCAATCGCAGCGAGCATACGATATGTTAGCAGGCGTTTAGAGTTCGAATCTAGTTACGAGCTTTTAAATTTTATTTTTATATTATACTTGTAAGGCCATTCGTAATAAATATTTAACGTTCTTAAGTCTCAAAAGTAATTTGCCACCTTTACAAAGAAAGCATACATATGAAAGGAATAATAACATGCGACTTCCATATGGCAAACGACTACAGGGAATGAAGCGCAGTGCACGTGTTGTCAACATTCTGACCCACCCATTCAACCAAGCAACTGCGCACGTTCGACTCGAAGACCAACTAACAGCGGTCTACACTTCATAAGTTGGGCACATGAAACAGCTTATAGTAATCCTAGCAGCAACGTGTGAGCACGTACTGTACGGTTAGCACGAAAGCAAACATTATGTATTCACGGGATGATTATGTGAATATGGTACTACTTTATGGAGAAGCAGGGCAAAATGCACGGGAAGCCAGACGCTTGTATCAAGAACGATTTCCTGGACGAAGGCTGCCAACTGCAGATACATTTCGACGTGTTGAAAGACGGTTGCGTGCAACGGGGTCATTTCATACATTACCCCCCCGTTCGGGATGCTCCAGTGACGTCTGGAAATAACGACGAAGCTGTTCAAAATGCAATTGCATACAACCCGCACACAAGCTCACGGGCCATAGGAAATGAACTGAACATCGGTCATGTATCTGTACTGCGAATATTGCACCGCCATAAATTCCACCCTTTCCATCAACAGCTGCACCAGGAACTTTACGGAGATGACTTTCCAAAACGGATAGAATTTTCGCAATGGATATTACAAAGAGTTGAAGCTGATGCGAATTTCTTAATGGACATTCTCTTTAGTGATGAATCCAGATTTCACAACAACGGAACTGTTAATCGTCACAACTTCCATTACTGGAGCGTTGAAAATCCTCACTGGATCAGGGGAGCTCGATTTCAGGTACAATGGGGCGTCAACGTGTGGTGCGGGATACTAGGTGACAAGATAGTTGGACCATATTTCTTCGAAGGAAACCTCACGGGACGACGCTATCTAGAGTTTCTTCGTGAGTACCTCCCACTCTTATTGGAGGATGTGCCCCTTATGACACGGTTACGGATGTGATTCCAGCAGGATGGAGCCCCCCCACACTGGTCATTGGCAGTACGGAACCACTTGCATAGGACATATCCTGGACGATGGATTGGACGAGGGGGTCCGGTCACATGGCCGGCTAGATCACCTGACCTTACTCCACTCGACTTTTTCCTCTGGGGTTATTTAAAGGAAAGAGTCTATGAGCAGGAGCCTGAGAGCCCGAATCATTTACGGCGGCTCATCACGGAAGCCTGCAGGCAGATTCCACCACATATGTTGCAGCAAGCAAGAATGTCTCTCCTCCACCGTGCTCAGATGTGCATTAACGAAGCAGGTGGTCATTTTGAACATTTGCTTCATTAATCGAATGGCCATGCATAAGCCCATCACACCGCTGTCGGTACAATCTCACTTTATTGCAAATAGCTCTTTTAAGAGCTCCTTAAAAAACAAACATAGCTGAGTACCTGCAATGTGAGAACTGATCATGATTTAGATTTGTCGTCAACAACACGACTCTCACGAACATCAACAATGCAATAAAAATACTCGTCGTACACAGGACTCGAACCGCCTACTAACGAACACCGGTACTCTCCTCTAACTTTTAGCAAGCTCGGCTATCACGGGTTGCTGTTTAGCGCTGTTGTATTGCTGCTACTTCTAGTCATTCATCAATAACCTTCTCTGTACAGGACTTTTCTGCGACACATAATTTTCACGATTCTTTACCATCAATCGGTATTTTATCATTTATGCTGATTTACTTGACACGAATAAACGAATTATGGAAAGCGTTGTAAGAGCAGACATTGTAGTGAGTAGTCAAGGTCAATATTTTTAGGTTCGACTATAATCTGCGGGTTGCATAAAACTGCGTGAATAGGGTCAGCTGTACCACCCGGTATATATATATATGTGTGTGTGTGTGTGTGAGGGCTTAGGAAAGAGGAGGTGACTAATATTGACGAAGTACCGAAATTTACCTGTGATAAACGCATTTACAAAATTATACGAAATTTGAAAGCTAGAAAAGCAGCTGGGATTGATAAGATTTCTGGGTATATACTAAGAGCAATGATTTGTGATATTATAGTGCTGTTCCTGAAATATATTGTAGATGTGGTGCTGATAGTTGAGCTTTATAGAGAAACTGAAGTGATTGATGGTATAAGCGATCATGAAGCTGTTTTTGTTGTAGTTAAAAATAAATATGATAGAAACAAAGGCTGTAAAAGTAGGACTATTTGGTAATTCCATATGTTTGTTCAAAGAGGGAAGGGGGAGTTTTAAAAACAATTATCATCAGTGGAAAATGGTAAGGTAAGGAGTTCTATCAAATGAAAGGAGAGTTACTGTTATGACCACAGTGTATAAAAGGAAGGGTTGATAAACATAAAGAAGATAATTACAGGCCATTCATCTAGATATCTAATGCATTCTTTCTTATTATAATAGATATGTTTGAGAAATTACTAATTGGTTTTTTAGAAGGTAGTTTGGGTTTCTGGAAGGTTATATTGAAGCTCAACATGTACAATTACCTCGTGGGGATCATTGTAAGTACTTAGGTGTTTATATAAGGAATGATCTTTATTGGTAATCACATCAGTAAGGTTGTAAATAAAGACCTGATTTAGAATAAAATTCCAGTGTATGGGACCCACACCAGGATTACTTGAAATGGGACCTGGGGAAGGTCCACAAGAAAGCAGGACAATTTGCTCTGGGTGATTTCTGACAAAAAATATAAGGTCACAAAATGTTTGCAAACTTTAGGCAGGGAGATCTCGGGAGTAAGGAAATGAACTGCCTGACTGAGCAGTATACAGTATTCAGGGCTATTTGTAGGAATATGGTGCAGAATAACATTAGTAGATGAGTAAGCTTGAGCAGAGCTTTTACAGGTATGAATGATTATACTATGGGGCTTAAGTTGTAATTCAAGAACAAGTACAGTTAAGTACCTGTTATTTGGTTGAACATGTCCAGCATAACATTGACAATGGAATACACAATGCCTCTATCATCAGTTAGTGCTTATATGGCAATATTTATTATGTCCACTTTATTTGTTTATAGCTTCATTATGGGGTTATCCCATACATCAGTCCTCATAAAGGATGCTGTAACACAGTTACATCTCGATGCATGGTAAGTAGTCACAAAGAAAATACTTACCATCCTCTGAAACAGCAACACAGGAACAGTCATATGGAAAGGGCAGATAAAAATAATTAATTTGGTAGGCCCAATAAATTACCAAAATCATGAAAATAAAAGCAGGTGTGGATACAGGATACTTAAAATTAGGAAAAATGTTGATCAACTCAAATGAACACAACCAAATAATACTTAGATAACATTTAATAATAGCATTTCAAATTTTAGTAAATAAGGATAGAGTAATGGAATGAAATTAAATTTTTAAAAAATAAAAAAATATAGACCTATCATTAAAATTCTATTACACATAAGAATAAGGGAGGAATTCAATAAATAAGTATATGTAATTTAAGAAAAACAGTAAAGTGAAAACACTACATTAAGGTTCTTACAAGAAACTTACAAAGACGTCATAAAATAAAATTTAATGAATTAACCCTCGACTGGCATTGTGGTGTATTTAAAGATACCAGTGACTTTGTACATCCCTGGTGCTCCCTCTGCATTCCATTCTGGCTATTGCTGTTTACTGTAGCTGTCACTTAGTGCAAAGTCAACTGCTATCTTGACTTGTAGCTTTTAGTAAATATTGGTTTTCTCAAGAACTTGATTTAAATATTGTGCAGTGCCGTTTATGACCCCACAATGGCATTTGTGTTACGAAGTTTGTTGTGACTTACAATTTTGTAAGTGTTCATATTTAATTCGAAGTGTGTGTTTGATACTTTTTCTTCGTGTAAGCCTTGTTATGGCTCCCATATCTCGCCCTGGCATGTCAGTGTGTCATCCTATGATCAGGACACGCAGATGGTCTCTCGCGATTTTCTTCACCATCCTCAATATTATTGGAATGAATTCTTTCATTGTACAGACATCGCTCAAAAACTACATGCCTGTCACTAGCTTTCAGTTTCTGAAAATATTGGATGGACAATTAACTGGACTCTACCTCAAAGAAAGACTTGTATCCAATCAAACCTCAAAAAGGAAGTGATATGCACTTTGTCCTCACTCTGCTGAAAAAAAAGACAAATCAGTACTGTGTGAAATGTGACCGCCCAACCTGCCAAACTTGCCTTTTCGTGGTGTGTAAAGATTGTGATAAAGAAGACATGTAGTGGGTTTTTTAAGTGGTTATAAAAATGATGTAAATGACTGTGAAATTCAAAAGTTTTATGAGTTTTGTATACTATAATATATAAATGTAGCTTTGAATTTGCTTTGGAGCAATGAACATTTAAAATTTGTTTTCATTTCAGTTTAATTCCTGAGAGTGCGACTTTCTTTTAAAATCAGTGATGGTAAAACAATTGTGCATTATCTCACAATCTATAATCAGTAAAGATGTTAATTTCTCATTGTAGGTAATGCGAAATGTGTAAGGGAACATAATTGATGTGTATTTATTTTTGAAACTTAAATAAAAGGTGTTTGCGGTCTATGGTATCATTTTTGACCCCACAACGCCATTTACATACCAGAGTCTTCACAATGCCAGTCGAGGGTTAAAATAGGTGAAATGGAATACAATGAATTTAATAAAAATATGAAAATGGAAATTAACTTCAGGATCCTATCTCATAAGAAATATCATGGGAGATCATGAACCAGCATTCCTCCAATCAAGTGACATAAACTTAAAGTTAAGAAAAATTCCAAATTAAGAAGAATCACAACAAGAAAATAATAGCCCACATCAGAAAACACAATAAAATTTAACTGCAGTAGTTAAAAATCCCAAAACCCCAGGGATTCAGTTCAACTGACTCAACATAAAATAGAAGTCACGCCTATTAACACAATGAATCCAACCATACAATAGGATACTCTGTCACAAAGTGATGCAAGACAAAAACAAAGAGAGAATGGTCAACAATAGCCAACCCAGTAAGAAGATGCACCTGATAAGAGAAAGTGATTCATAGCTTGCCACAATAGTTTAAATAACTTGATTTCATTGGTTTACAAGAAAACATTCTTAATATAATTTATAAGAGAATAGCCCAGTTAAATTTAAAAAATACAATGCATTGACTTAAAATTATCTTATATTAGTTAAATAAAAGAGGAATAATAATAATTTGTAATACATCACATGCATAATATATTAATTTAAAATCTACATTGTAGGCCCCTACACTTTGAACCACTCGGGATATGGGTGCAACTTTTAATATCTAAAAAATAACAGGCAACAAACCCCAATGAGAGTTATAAAAAATTATAAAAGAGATTAAGTTACATAATTGAAGATCAAAATAGGGATTAATAATAATAATAAGAAGAAGGTACTTGGGGAAAATAATTTAAATACAGGTAACTTAAAATTTAGACTACAGTTTAGCTGAAAAGATCTTGAAACAATGGAAGTTAGGATGAAATTAGCCTAGTAAATGCAGTGGGCAAGTAATTTAAAAGATACTCTGATACCTCCAATATGACAGCCACTACACATAAGGCATGAGGCATCATGCCGCCATTATGGTTGGAACATAAAAACAGAAAGAAAAATAGAAGGTGAAATTAGGTTGAAATTGCTGATGAATGTTTCTCTGAACTCCCATGAATGTTTTACATCAGTCAGGTTAGACAGAACAAGGATATTTTCAATAGCTGCATAAGAAGGGACTCACCACCAGCACACATCAGTCAGTGCTACAGTTTTGAAAATTAAAACATTTAGGAAATATTCCAAGTAGAAAATTCCTTCTCATGAGGAACATTTTACTTGTTCACATCTGGATCAGTGATCACACTAAACACAACTCCATAACACCTTTTGCTTACCAACTACATAGATGCACATTCATAACCATTGCAGTCTGAATGCTAGAAGGCAATTGTATCTGTGTGGAATGGTTAATGTTGGTACAATCTTATATTGAAGTCTTTAAAACATTTTTAAAAATAATCAGTCTAACTTATTTACATGAACGATAAGAAAGTCTATGACTAACATTATGGCCTAGGTACTTACAGTGATCCCATAAGGAACTTTCACCCCAAAACACAGTTATTAAAACTGAGAGGACTTTTCCTATTTGTGAGATACAATACAAGAAATGCAAGTGTCATTCGTTCTGACGCTGCAAGGGCAACTAATTCACACCACAAAAGTCGAGGGGATTCTTAACCACACAACCCTCAATAGTCGATTTCAACATTCTAGCTATAGCCAACATCAAGCATGAGTGTCCCTACAAGAGGAAGCAAACACATCAGCTAGTAAAGATACACACAGCAACACACAGTCGCCTTCAACAAAAATAAGACTGTGAACTCATACTGGTTTAATAACAACAACAACTCTATCAGCCACACAGTTGTATACTCTATGATAATACTATAAGCTTGCTACAAGAATATTCAGTGTCATCTTTCAATGATTAAGCTACATAAGGTTCATAGAAACCATTCTACGACTTCAAATTGGGTTGCCTTTAACTAGATTCCATTTATACTTTGAACTTGTAACTCGAGGCCATAATTTTAGCCATAGACTAATTTTAGTCATAGCCTATTTTTCTTATACTTTTAGATGTGTTTTAATTTTATAAATTGTCATTTGAGAACTTACAACAAGTTTCCTCATTTTAATAAGACATATGTTTCTCTATGTAACACTTTAACTAGAGTAATCAGGATCCTGATCTTTAGCCTTTAGGCATGAGACTACGGCTGAAGATGCCCCACAATGGGCGAAACATGTTCCGTTAAATTACTATCACAAAATATAAATAATTTTAAGAACCTAATGTGTATTGAATAGGTGGATCTCAATAAACTTTTGTAACATTGTTAAATTAAGTGGTATGTTCCGAGCTATCAATGGAGAGATGGAGTGGAATGACATTAGAGATGAGAAAGTTTGAGTGGTGCCTTTAAAAGCAATCACAATATGAAGATAAAGTTGGAATTCAAGAGGACAATTTGGGGCAAATATTTGTTTATAGGAAGGGGAGTTTGGGATTGGAATAACTTACCAAGGGAGATGATCAATAAATTTCCAATTTCTTTGAAATCATTTAAGAAAAGGCTAGGAAAAAACAGATAGGGAATCTGCTACCTGGCCAACTGCCCTAAATACAGATTAATAGTGATTGAGTGAATGCCAGAATAAGACAAGAACTCGTGCACAAAACACAAGAGGTGACATGGCTGGGATAAGGGAACTCCACTGAGAATGCTCAAGGCTTCCATTCAAATATAAAATTCATTGTTCAGCCCAAATAGCATTGATAAGGCAATACTAATTCAGTACTAGCTTAGTTAACGAATGTTACAAAATTGTTGCAACCGCAGGCTTAAAATAACATGAATTTCAACATTCTTTTAGAACAAGCCAAAATTAAGTACCATAGTTAATTGCATTGGCTCAGATGCCTGCCCAAGTACAAGATGAAAATAAAAGTGGTATAAGTGAAGGAGGCTGCCTGCTGTCATTTCTTGATGGATACAGTACTTTTGCATCCATCTCTTGGAACAGGCCAGAGTAAAGCGTAGCTTCCACCAAAGTCCCAGTCAACATCCATGGCTGTGACAATGTGGAAGTTGCTGGGATATGGGTAGTGCTGAGTAATGACATTCAGAGCATGACTAGTGCATCTGAGTGTTATGAAAGGTGCTGCTCATAGGGTCAGTCGTGCTGCAATAGTACTTTCTGACCCAGTGAGGAAAGCAATGGCAAACTACCTCACTCCTCATCTTGCCTAGTACGCCTCATTTTGGTGCTACCATTGGTTTTTCGGGTTTCCTTATAACCGTATAACCTTTGGTGGTGCTATTTGAGGATCCAACCAGCCTCTGGGTATGATGACCTAACAGACAGACAGAAGTGAAGGAGAGTTTGAACCCCCACTGCTCTGAGGAACCAGCTATCTACCCTAGGTAATTCCACACAGTTACTTGAAGTGTGCAGCTTTGTCAATTATAACTATGTATTCACTAGGTGAACAATGTCTCGCTTCAAAAATTGCCTTTTGGCCTGGTTTGAAGCCTTTATTGAACGTCTTATTATTAGTGATTACATGACATAAGCTGTCAGGTCTGTTGTTTACCATTTTTGTGCCATAGTTTATATCATAATTTGAAAAAATTATTTGTAAAATTTTGATACCCTCCGGTGACAGCTGTAGCAGTGGATATAGTTTTTACAGTACAGTCACATTTAGTAAAAATTATTACAGAACTGGAGATTCCTAGTAGGTTGCATATGTTCAAGGGAAAAATAGACTCAGCTGATTCACCTAGTATTTAATGAGCAGAACATTGCTGGTAATACTGATTTATCTTCCTTTAAAAAACACACAGTTATTCAGGAAAGAGGGCTTTTGATACTGTCTTGAATTGTGTGCTCTTGTGGAGAGTGGTTCTTGTAAATACCTAAGAGTCCACATAAAGGAAGATCTAAAATGGGACACTCGTGTGGAAAATGTAACTAATAAAGCACACAAGTCTTTACATTTTCTGATGAGGGTGCTGAAGGGCAGCAGTTCCCAGGCGAATGCACTGGGCTACCTATCACTCCTCTGGCCAGTCTTGGAATATGGAGCAGCCAAATGGGACCTGTATGAAACAGGGCTGATCAGTGAACTAGAGATGGTATAGTGAAAAGCTGCAGGGTTCATGCTTAATGATTTCAATCCTAGAAGTAGCATGATGAGAATGACAGAGAAATGTGGGTGGGAGACATTGGAGACCAGAAAGAAAAAGAACACCATTATGTGCCATGTATGATGTCTGTACGAAAAAGCCTGCTTGTGGTGAGTTGAGCTGTCATAATTGTCATGTTACATAGGCTGGGCCGATCATCCATGTAAAGTAAAAGGCAGATCACAGGAAAAAATGTATGGTAAAAATTCCTATGTAAATTGGGGAACTGGTAATTGGAATGCATTACCTGCAGCAGTTATAGAGCCTTTTCCCAAAAGCACTAGATACTTCAAGAAATGACTTTAAAATCGTGATAACTTTTTATAAATTTCCATGCAGTAGTGTTGTAGGCTAAGTTAGTACCTAGTAAGTCTTCTTTCTTGCTCATGTACTCTAATTCATTGTGTTAAGTTATTGGAATTATTTCAGATATGTGAGAATATTCCATGGAATTGTGTTGTGATTATTACGCTCTCATATTTCTTCTTGTATTTATATAGTTTCCTGTAGTTTCTTTCATATAATCCTTTTGTTGTATTTTTTTGCTGTTATGTAATGAAAGTTTTAACCCTCCATTAGTGACATGATGTTTTGTTTCTGCCTTAGTGGCTTTGGTCTCTCAGACCAATTTTAAGGATAATATATAATGCAACCAAATTATACACCTTTGCAGACTACACTGCAAATCTATATATATATAAAATAACTTGTCCTGACTGACTGACTGACTGACTGATTCATCATTGCCGATCCAAAACTACTGGACAAAAAGAAATTAAATTTTGGGGATACATTCATATTAACATGTAGGTGCTCGCTAAGGGAGGATTTTTGGATATTCTGTCGCTAACGGGATAAAAAGGGGGTGAATTTTAAAAATCAAGATATCTATATCTCAAAAACTTAAATGATTACAGATGTAAAAATTGGAGTCTGGAATCTCCTTTAAAAATAAAGAAACACGTATTTTTTGTTTTTGGAAAATATCATTAAGGGGAGTGAAAAAAGGGGGAAAACTGGTTGAACACCTTTTATGAGGAGACTTATATCTCAAAAACTGAAGAAGTTACAGATATGAAAATTGAAATTTGGAATCTCCTTTGAAAATAAAGGAACACGTATTTTTGCATTTTTGGATAATCCGATGAATAGTGAGTGAAGAACAGGAGTGACAAACGGGGTGAATTTTTAAAAAGACAGTATCTGCAAATTATCTCAGAAACGTACAATATTACAGATTTGAAAACTGGTATTTGGAATTTTCTGTAAAAGTAAAGAAACATAAATATTTTTTTCGGAAAATCCAGTTAAGGGGAACTCAAGAAAGGGAGGTGAATTTTTAAAATTAGCGTATCTACAGTATATCTCAAAAACTTAACATGTTGCAGACGTGAACATTGGTATTTGGAATCTCCTTTAATAATTAGGAAACACGTATTCTTTGGTTTTCGGGAAAAACTCTTAACGGGGGGGGGGGGGGGGCTGAAGGAATTGAAAAATTAGTTGAATTATTTGTATGAGGATACTTATATCTCAAGAACTAAAGATGTTACCGTCGTGAAAATTAGTATTTGGAATTTCCTTTCCAAGTAAAGAAACACGTAATTTTTGTCTTTGGAAAATTCACTTAGGGGGGGGGGGGGGGGTGGAGGAATTCACTGAAAAATTAGTTGAATTCTTTGTATGAGTACACTTATATCTCAGAAACTAAAGATGTTGCCGATGTAAAAATTAGTATCCGTAATCTCCTTTAAAAATAAACATGCATTTTGTGGGGGGGGGGGATGAACTTGGGGCGGGGGCGGTGAAAAAGGAGTTTAATTCCTTTTTATGAGGATATATCTATCTTAAAACCTAAGACGTTACATTCGTGATAATTGTCATTTGGAAGCTCCTTTATAAATAAAGAAACAAGTTTTTTGGTTTTTGGAAAGTTCAATTAAGTGGGGGAGGATGAAAGGAAGTGAAAAAAGTAATTATTTTTCTGAAGAAACTTATATCTTATATACATAATGTTACACACGTGAAAATTTGTATTTGAAATCACCTTAAAAATAATCACGTATTTTTGGAGGGGGAGGATCAACTTAACGGACTGGGCTGCAAAAGGTGTTGAATTATTTTTATCATAATACTTATATCTCAAGAACTGAAAATGTTAGAGGCATGAACATTTGTATTTGGAATCTTATTTCAATGTAAAGAAACACGCCTTCTTTCGTCTTCGGAAAATCCACTTAAGGGGGTGTGAATGAATTGAAAAATTAGTTGAATTCTTTGTGTGAGGATACTTATATCTCAAAAACTCAAAATGTTAAAGACGTGAAAATTGGTATTTGGAATCTTTTTTAAAAATTAAGAAACACGCACTTTTGGGGAGTGAGGAATCTACTTAACGGGTAGGAAGTTGGGGGGGGGGGGGGTTGAAAAAGGAGTTGAATTACCTTTATGGGTATCCTTATATCTCAAACAGCTGAATATGTTACATACGTGAAAATTAGTATTTGGAATCTCCTCTAAAAATGAAGAAACACGCATTTTTTTGAAAATCGACGTAAGGGGTGTGGGGTTGAAAATAAGTAAATACGGAGTTGAAATATGTTTATGAGGATACTTTATCTTAAAAAATGAAGCTGTTACAGACGTGAAAGTTGGTATTTTGAATTTCCTTTCAAAATAAAGAAACACGAATTTTTGTGTTCGGAAAGTCCACTTAAGGCGGGAGAGGCGTGGAAAGAAGTGTAGAAGAAGAAGTTGAATTATTCTTATGAGTTTACATTTATCAAAATACTGAAGGTGTTACAGACGTACAGACATGAAATGTGGTATTTGGAATCTCCTTTAAAAGTAATGAAACATTTTTTTTTCGGTTTTCAGAAAATCCAGTTAAGGGATTGAAAAGAATTGGAAAAGCGGGTGATTTTTTAGAATGAATACCGGTATATCTACATTACATTTAAAAAACTTAACATGTTAGAGACAAGAAACTTGGTATTGTATGAGGATACTTACATCTAATAAAAACTAACGTTGTTACAGACGTGAAAATTTGTATTTGGATCTCCTTTAAAAACAAAGAAAAGCGCATTTTTGTGGGAAAGTCATCTTGGGAGCGGGGGTGAAAAGGAGTTGAATTTCTTTTATGAGGACACATATGTCAAAAACTGAAGATGTTACAATCATCATAACAGGTATTTAGAAGATCCTTTCCTAAAAAACGTAGTTTTCCCGAAAATTTACTTAATGGGGGGGGGGGGGGTGAACGGAAGTGAAAAAAGTTAATTCTTTTTATAGGGTAACATATCTCAAAACTGAAGGCAACAGATGTGAACGTTGGTATTTGGAATCTCCTTTGGGCATAAAGAAACACACCTTCTTTCTTTAGGGGGGTGATCAACTTAACGGCGGTGGGGTGGAGAAGGAGTTGAGACCAATTGATTTTACTCTTCATAATGTAGTGTACTTGACCCTGATCATAAAGCGATAATTTTTAATCTTTCCTGGGTTCATTTTCGAGAGCCATTTTTTCCTTTGGAGAACTTAAAGTTAGATTACAGTAGATTTTCCTGGCACATACTGTAATTAAAAATTTAAAAACATTTGAAATAAACGATAGGAATGATATTGACCATACAATTGTTCACCTCTATAATAAGGCCAATAATGCATGGAGGTATACCATTCATATCGCCAGAAATCCCGCGCACTTGCCTACGCGCGACAATTGTGCTGGTCACATTGTCAGCAATGACAATGGCAGCAGATGTAATTTACCGCCAAGTAGTGGTCTTACATCTTGCTGCGGCGTCCAGAACATCAATAATAATAATAATAATAATAATAATAATAATAATAATAATGATAATTTTCTGGACCATCGTCAAAATGTGCAGACCGCGCTGGGAACGGGTCCTGGCCGGGTAGTGACTACGAATGCAGTCCGCCTGCAGCTTCAGTACAGCCATGGCACCCAAGACGACACCACGCCGGATCTCCTCAAGGATTTGTCCATATTAACCCTATAATGCCCGGCGTGACAAATTTGTCACACGACTTTCAGATGCTATCAGAAGCTATAATACATCTTTTTTATTCTTAATGCCCAGTGTAGCACATTTGTCACACAGTCGTGAATACACTCTGGTGGATATTTCTTCAACTCTGGTCCGGGAAGAATAAAAGAGATGTATTATAACTTCTGATAGCATCTGAAAGTCGTGTGACAAATTTGTCACGCCGGGCATTATAGGGTTAAAAATGCTTATAGGAAAAGGTGGCAAAGGTTTAGGGACCCAACTGACCGGGTGGAATGCCTGGAGCTAGCCCGGGAAGTACGAAATCGATTGCGGGAAAGAAAGATTGAAGAATGGGAGGAACTTTGCCGTCAGATCGCGAATTTTGGCGGATTATATATAAAATGTTAAGCATTCAATTATAAATTTCAGTATAATACCGTAGCGAAGCACGGGTATCTTGCTAGTAAGCGATATAATTCTTTGCAAGGAAATACAGCTATTGAAGTTAAGATGGAAGGCAACCCCTGAATCGCTAGAGGAATCAGACGCTAAACAAATAATCGATATTTTACAGAATAGATCACTGTCTCAGTCTGCTATAAAGCTGGATAAAGTTCTTATTCAACGCCGTGTTTCCTTCAGTAACCAACGATAGAAAAGCAAAGCCTTAGTTTACAAATATTTGCTTTAGTGCAAGAAAAAACTTTAATAGCCTTACATGCTGCCAGATCACAGGGAATGAAGGAATGTTTGGAACATTGTGCCAATTTAAGAAGAGAATACAAAGCTGTTGTAGAAGTTGCATGACAAACATTTTTGGGGAAGGAAGAAAGGCATTTACCTGAAAAAGCTTCTCTGAATCCTTATAAGGCTTTGCACCCTAAACAAACAAAATTTCCTCGCAACATACCAATGGTTATATGGGAAGTTCATATTCGCACCATACTCCGGATGAGACACACGCATCCTAATAACTCTCTCGCCTTTCACAAAGTTACCCTAAATGATTCTGAGAGATTCACACCTAATGGAATAGGAAAAACCATCAATAGTCTGAAGAATGGGAAAGAATGTGGTCCAGATGGCATCTGTAATGAACATCTACTGTAAATGCTACGCTTCCAATGTTAAAGGATCCACTTCATCTCCTAATGAATGAATGTGTGCAACAGGGTAGGATACCAGACTGTTGGACTAAATCAACAATAAAAATATTGTATAAGGGCAAAGGTGATGCTGCAAACCCTAAATCATACAGAGGTATTGCTTTGGAATGTATACTCTTAAAGACTCTGACATTGCTAGTATGTAAACGCCTCACAGATGTGATTGATGACTCCCAGTTTGCCTTCCGTAGAGTAAAGCCAACTATTCAAGCAGTTGATTGTCAACAGTAGTACATCCAAGAAGCTTTGGAGAATCCAAAAGGAAAACTTCATGCAGTATGTATAGGACAGTCTAAAGCTTTTGACACAATAAGTAGACTTATCCTCTTGGAGAAACTAAAGAAATTCACAGGGAAAACTGCTATTTATCACCACTCATTACAAATCTCCTCTCTAACAATTGGATAGAGATCGCTGATGGCATAACTTTATCACATCCCATACTCCAAATTTTGGTGTTCCTCAATGTGACCCTTTGAGTCCCTTACGGTACTTTTCATTGACGCCACAGCAGACATCGTAGAGATAGTAGATTCCGATAATATCAGTATTATCATGTATACTGATGACATGGTTTTGACATTAACATCTCAGTCAGATTTGTTAAAGTTCCTTTAATAGAGTGGCAAAATGGGCAGAAGAAAATCAGCTGAAGTTGAATGAAGATAACACGGTTTCTGTGACGTTCAGGAAAGTAGGAAAATGAAGAACTTTTCTAATCGATGATCAACAATTGGAGTCGGTCACACATCTCAGGTATCTATGTGTTTCATTTCAAACAGTGGAAAATTTGTTTTCTTGGCATGTTATGGATCAAGTTAACACTGCTGCGAAATATATAAATGACATCAAATCATTAAACAGCTTGTCGCTCACAACTGCTATTGAACTATCTCGTCTAAAGATGAAAATGTATGGATATATCTTGGACAGAGGTAACTACATACTGTACGAGAACTATAGAGAAGGTGAAATCTATATATACAAAATAACTTGTCCTGACTGACAGCCGAGCCAAAACTACTGGACATAAAGAAATGAAATTTTGGGCATATATTCATATTAAGATGTAGGTGCTCGCTAAGAGAGGATTTTTGGATATTCCTTCGCTAAGGGGGTGAAAAGGGGGTGAAATTTTAAAATGAGTGTATCTATATCTCAAAACTTTAAAAGTTTACATATGTAAAAATTGGTATTTAGAATCTTCTTTAAAAATAAGGAAACACGTATCTTTTGTTTTCAGAAAATCCCAATAGGAGGGGTGAAAATGGGGGAAAAAGGTTGAATGCCTTTAATCAGGATACCGGTACTTATATCTCAGAAACTGAAGCTATTACAGACCTGAAAATTGGTACTTTTGATCTCTTTTAAAAATAAAGAAACACGTATTTTTTTTGTTTTTGGAAAATCCAATTAATGAGAGGGTGAAAAGGGGGTGAAATTTTAAAATGAGTGAATCTATATCTCCAAACTTTTAAAGTTTGCAGATGTAAAAATTGGCATATAGAATCGCCATTAAAAATAAAGAAACACGTATTTTTTTGTTTTCGGAAAATCGCAATAGGAGGAGTGAAAAGGGGTGAAAAAGGGGTTGAATGCCTTTAATGAGGCTACTTATATCTCAGAAACTGAATATATTACAGACCTGAAAATTGGTGTTTGGGATCTCCTTTAAAATTAAAGAAATAGGTATTTTTTGTTTCTGGAAAATCCAATTAAGGGGGGGTGAAAAGGGGGTAATATTTTAAAATGAGTGTATCTATATCTCAAAACTTTTAAAGGTTATAGATGTAAAAATTGGTATTTAGAATCCCCTTTAAAAATAAAGAAACACGTATATTTTGTTTTCAGAAAATCCTAATAGGAAGGGTGGAAAAGATTGAAAAAGCGGTCCAATGTCTTTCATGAGTCTACTTATATTTCAGAACCTGAAGATATTACAGACCAAAAAATTGGTGTTCCGGATCTCCTTTAAAAATAAAGAAACACGTATTTTTGTGTTTTTGGAAAATCCAATTAATGTGGGGAGTGAAAAGGGGGTGATTTTTTTAAAATGAGTGTATCTATATCTCAAAGCTTTTAAAGTTTATAGATGTAAAAATTGGTATTTAGAATCTTCTTTAAAAATAAAGAAACACGTATTCTTTTGTTTTCGGAAAATCCCAATAGGAAGGGTGTAAAAGGGTGAATAATGGGTTGAATGCCTTTAGTGGAGCTACTTATACTTCAGAACCTGAAGATATTACAGACCTGAAAATTGTTATTTGGGATCTATTTAAAAGTAAAGAAACACGTATTTTTTCGTTTTTGGAAAATCCAAATATTGGGGATGAAAAGGGGGGGGGTGAATTTTTTAAAATGAGTGTGTCTACATCTTAAAACTTTAAAATTTACAGATGTAAAAATTGGTAGTTAGTATCTCCTCTGAAAATAAAGGAATATGTATTTTTTTGTTTCCTGTAAATCCCAATAGGAGGGGTGTAAAAGGGTAAAAAATGGGTTGAATACCTTTAATGAGGATACATATATCTCAGAAACGAAAGATATTACAGAACTGAAAATTTGTATATGGGATCTCCTTTAAAAATAAAGAAACACGTATTTTTTAGTTTTTGGAAAATCCAATTAATGGCGGTTAAACAGGAGTGACAAATTGGGGTGAATTTTTTGAAAGACTATATCTACAGAATATCTTGGAAACGTAAAATGTTACAGACGTAAAAAGTGGGTGTTTGTAAATGTAAAGAAACATAGGTGATTTGTTTTGAGAAACTCCACTTAAGGGGAACTCAAAAGGGGTGAAATTTTAAAATGAGAATTCTTACAGTATATCTCAAAAAACTTAACATGTTACAGAAGTGAAAAATGGTATTTTTATCTCTATTAAACATAAAGAAACGTGTATTTTTAGTTTTCGGAAATACTACTTGGGTGGAGTGGGGGTGGGGTTGGGGTAAAAGTGACTGAAAATGGTGTTGAATTCTTTTAATTAGGCTACTGATATCTCAAAAATGAAGATGTTACAGACGTGAAATTTGATATTTGCAATCTGCTTTAAAAGTAAAGAAACACATATACTCGGAAAATCCAATGAAGTGGTGGTGGTGGTGGGGGGGGGGGTTTAAAGAATTGAAAAATTAATTGACTTAATTGTATGAGAATATATACATCTAATAAAAATTAAAGTTGTTACAGACGTGAAAATTCGTATTTGGATCTCCTATAAAAACAAAGAAAAACGCGTTTGGGGGGGGGGGGGTATAATCTTGGAGGGCGGGAGTGTAAAGGAGTTGAATTCCTTTCATGACGACACTTAAATCAAAAACTGAAGAATTTAGAGTCGTGATAATTGGTATTTAGAGATCCTTTACTATTAAAGAAACAAGTATTTTTTGCGGGAAAATTCACTTAGTGGGGGGGGGGGGGAGTAGTGTGAAATGAAGTGAAAAAATTAAATTATTTTTATGGGGATACTTATATCTCAAAACTGAAGGTAATAGACGTGAACATTGGTGTTTGGAATCTCCTTTAAACATAAGGAAACACGTCTCCTTTTTTGGTGGGGGGGGGGGGGGTGGCGGTAAATAAACTTAACGGCGGTGGGGTGTAGAAGGAGGTGAGACCAATTGATTTTACTGTTCTTAATGTACTTACAAGGTTCCTCCGTTGCTCAGATGGCAGCGCGCCGGCCTCTCACAGCTGGGTTCCGTGGTTCAAATCCCGGTCTCTCCATGTGACATTCGTGCTGGACAAAACGGAGGCGGGACAGGTTTTTCTCCGGATACTCCGGTTTTCCCTGTCATCAGCCATTCCAGCAACACATAATAATAATAATAATAATAATAATAATAATAATAATAATAATAGTGTTCCGGACCGTCGTCAAATGTGCGGACCGCGCTGGAAACGGCTCCTGGACGGGTAATGACTAAGAATGCAGTCCGGCCGCGGGTTCAGTGCCGCCAAGGCACCCAATACGACACCACGCCGGATCTCCTGAAGGATTTTATCCATATTAAAAATGATTATAGGAAAAGATGGCAAAGAATTACGGACCCAACTGACCGGGAGGAATATCTGAGCCTAGCCCGGGAAGTACGAAATCGATTGCTGGAAAGGAAGATTGAAAAATGGGAGGAAACGTGCCGTAATCTAATAGAAAACGAGTTAGATCGGGAATTTTGGTGGATTCTCGCAGAAAACGAGTCAGATCGCGAAATTCGGTGGATTATATATCTAAAACAATAAGCATTCAATTATAAATTTCAGGATAATACCGTAGAGTTGCACGGGTATCTTGCTAGTCATCCTATATGAAGAGAGTGCTTTGTTTATCAAAATGCACTCCATCTCGACTAATGTATTAGTTATCTAGGACTATTTTTCATAGGAGAGTTGCTGTTGAACCTCCTGCTTCCAGCAACTCCTGCATGAGCTTCAGTGGGAAGGTTTTTACCTATACGATGCAATGATTAACCTAAAATGGACACAAGGAGGATATGAGAGGAGACACGTTTTGACAAGACTTGTGATGCACGGGTTGCACCATTGTTTGTGTCAAAGGGTGAACTTCCATGAACCAAGTACAGACTGTAGATGTAAAAGGTGTGATAAACTTAGTGAACGCTATCATATATTTACATGTAACTTACGAGTTGAATCGATAACGAAATTCTATGTTGACTGTTCGTAAGAACCTCTTTATGCACATTTGTGTGAAATTAATAATTTATTATTATATGTTCTCATATTCTGCTTAGAACACAAGATGCTAAAGAACTTCTTAGAATGGTAGTCAACATCCTTAAAATTATTTACATCAGATATTCTAGAATTAAAAAATGAAAACATATAGGCTACTATACATCAAGCTTTCTTTTGCTTGATTTCTGCATGTTTTTTTTTTTTTTTGCTATTTTGCGTAACGTCGCACCGACACAGACATGTCTTATGGCGACGATGGGATAGGAAAGGTATAGGAAGTGGAAGGAAGCGGCCGTTGCCTTAATTAAGGTACAGCCCCGGCATTTGCCTGGTGTGAAAATGGGAAACCACGGAAAACCATCTTCAGGGCTGCCGACAGTGGGGCTCGAACCCACTATCTCCCGATTACTGGATACTGGCCGCACTTAAGCGACTGCAGCTATCGAGCTCGGTGATTTCTGCATGTTAATAAACATGTGAAAATTGAATCAGTCATGAAGAACACTAACTTTATTTAGTTTCTTGCAAAATTATAATACTGGGCGAGTTGGCCGTGCAGCTGTGAGCTCACGTCCGGGAGATACCGTAGTGGGTTCGAACTCCACTGTCGGCAGCCCTGAAAATGGTTTTCCGTGGTTTCCCATTTTCACACCAGGCCAATGCTGGGGCTGTACCTTAATTAAGGCCATGGCCGCTTCCTTCCCATTCCTGGGCATTTCCTGTCCTATCGTCGCCATAAGACCTATCTGTGTCGGTGCAACGTAAAGCAAATAGCAAAAAAGTAACAAAATTATAATACTATATTACTGTATTAGGATGCAGTTTAGTGTCGTTGCTTTCTTACACCAACATTTTGTATACATTTCTATATGATGGTGTTGTAAATACAATGTTAAATTAGTAGTACCGGTAAGTTATTTTACTGCCTAATATACAGTAATTCATTGTCTTAAGGCATTAAAAAAACTTCCAACACAGAGAATATTCACAATGATGAAATGGAACAGATTTTTGGCAAACTATTGCAGGGAGGTACATAAATGTACTTTGGTGGACAATTAAAATGGAATTACCTTGCCAGAATAGGTGCCCCTAATGGAAGGTTGATTTAATTTTGTGCCAGTGTGAGCTTTGCCAACAGGATATCTCCCAACTGCAATGTATTTGTTAATAATAAATAGATTTGAGAAGAAAGCCTCCATGGCTCAGGTGGCAGCGCGCCAGCCTCTCACCGCTGGGTTCTGTGGTTCAAATCCTGGTCACTCCATGTGAGATTTGTGCTGGACAAAGCAGAGGCGGGACAGATTATTCTCCAGGTACTCCTGTTTTCCCTGTCATATTTCATTTCAGCAACAGTCTCCAATATCAGGCTTTGGCAGCCGGCACAATTCCCATCCTCGCCGCTAGATGGGGTTTCATTTATTCCGTTCCTGACCTGGTCGAATGACTGGAAACACGCTGTGGATATTCTTCTCTAAATAGATTTGAAAAGAATCATTGCCAGGAGTAATTAGTGAAGAGGCCTACAGTTACTGCAGAGACCGATCACATCTACCACTCTTATTCATCTTCAGGCATTCATACCTGATATATAACCTTCCTGATCACATTTTCTCTTTTTGATGAAAAATATTTTAAAAGCCTATTAAAAAATCGTAGGGCTCTGCTAGAATCTTGGGATTAACTTAATAGCTTGCTGTCCAGTTTGCCTGGGTTTCATTCCTGGCTCTGTCACATATATTTTGCATCTAGTTTTTGGATATATCAAGAATTACAACACACCTTAGAACAGTCAATGGCTAGATACTTAGGCCATCAAAAAATAGTTTTCTATGTTCTCCCATTTCCCTAGGTAAATTATGAGGTGGCATCTGACTTATTGATTACAAATACAGACTTCAAGACATACACAATAACAGTTATAACACTGTTGCACAATGTTTCATTCACACCGACTGCAGTAGATGAGGCTGTTGACCACAATGTTAAAGACTACTTTAAATGTAGCAGCAGCAGGAGCAACTACTACTACTACTGCTCAGATAGAATCATAGGAAGGTTCAAAAGATGAAACATGACTATTTTTAAGAAAATAGTATTTATGACAAAATAAATATTATATGACTTTGAATATTTTTAAAAACTCATTCTTCAGAATTGTTTGATATACAGTCCATCTGAAGTTTGTTTTTCCAGTAATTTAGTAGAGACACAGCACAGCTCAGCAGACGAGTATTTATTTACATGGCCCATCACTTATCACATTTAAAACTGTAAGAGAAATACTTACGTTAGCATTTTCTATACATTATGAAATTATTATTGGAAATTTCTGTTTATAGAGTATTATCACCATTTTTTTATTTTGTAAAATTTCCATGCAGTCCAGCACATTCAACTAGACGCAATACTCTACGTTCTCCAATAAGAATTTATGTTTTGGACCTTGGTAAAGAGTACATAAATGTAAGAGACTTGTGTTAGCAGATTTACTAGCTTGTTTAAGAACCTTTTTTTTTTTTTCAAAATTTAGCATCTATTTAAAGCTGATAATAGTTGAAAGATGTTAAATTTGTTGCATTGTCATCATTTTTTACCATTTATTTAATTTAGTGAAATACTGTAACAGAACATTTCCAACTTGTACAGATAGTTAAATAATGAATTCCTGAGTTATGCCTTTTAATTGGAATAGGATATGCAGAATTGGTTAGTATTTTTTTTAAGTTACCATATATTCAATATGGGAAAGGAAAAGGCACAAACACAAATAAATTACATATTCATCATCTCATTGGTCAGAAATCATGTCTTTTGGTGTTAATGTTTTAAAAGTAAGAATATGAGAAAAACTTTTCAGGACATCGAACGAAATTTATAATACCCAGTCTTGTACATATTTTGTCCCTAGATTTCAGAGGACCGGGCGAGTTGGCCGTGCGCGTAGAGGCGCGCGGCTGTGAGCTTGCATCCGGGAGATAGTAGGTTCGAATCCCACTATCGGCAGCTCTGAAGATGGTTTTCCGTGGTTTCCTATTTTCACACCAGGCAAATGCTGGGGCTGTACCTTAATTAAGGCCACGGTCGCTTTCTTCCAGCTCCTAGGCCTTTCCTATCCCATTGTCGCCATAAGACCTTTCTGTGTCGGTGCGACGTAAAGCCCCTAGCAAAAACAAAAAAAACAAAAATTCAGAGGCTGCCAGATCATGTTAGGTTGGCATGCCTGCAGTTTGGGGCACAAGATAGTAACATACTCCCAGCTCCAGCATGTATGCAGTGAAGATCATGGAGTGGAGTTTCAAAGAAAACCGGACCACAGTGATTGCATTACAAAAGTGTAACAAGACTTAAGTGGAGATTTTTTACTTGTTCTCCCACTACTAATAATAAGTAAATTTGTGTATCAGACTGTTAAATGATACACAGAGGTTTCCTCTGGTCAATGACAGAGTTAGAAGCAGTGTCGGCCATGCAAGATCAGGACACCAGCAGCTCTCAAAGCCATCATCGATAGAATTTGGAGAAATAATCTGCTCTGCGAGCAAAGAATAATGGCATGGAAAATGATAGTTGCTCTATGAGCGATGTGACGCATCATTAAAGAAGACCTTAGGCATAGAGTCTACCAAAGAAGCACACAAGAACCACGAGACTATTGGAGACTTATGTGAATGGCAGTCACTGTCAAATTCTCTTCACAGATGAGAAACGTTTCACTGAGGAAGAAAAGCTAAACTGGCAGAGTGATCAGGCATATGCTCACAGCTCTCAGGAAGCAGCTGCCAAATTCTCAAAAATGGAAAGAGGTCACCATCCAGCGTCCATGGTGGTTTGGTGGGCAGTGTCATTTGAAGGCATCACATCACTGGATTTCTGCAAAAGGGGATTGGAAACCGATGCCACTGACTACCAAATTGACATTCTGGGAAAGGTTGTGGAGCCCCTGCTTGTTCGCAAGTAAGAATTGAATATTCCAGCAGGACTCAGCCCCTGCACACAAGGCTACATCCACACTCGAGCTCACCTCAAGCACGCTACTACTGCTGCCTTCACCAAATCTGTCTTCGAGGTCTTGATACTGCAATGAGGTTTAGAGCAGGTCCTCTCCTATAAAATGTTCCACAAGTGTTGTGTGGATGTTTTGAAAGTTGTGAACTTGTGCGTATCGTTCGTTCGTGAAGTGAATTCCAGTGTATATGTCGTGTTTGTGCTGTTAAAATGGCATGCTGTGCAGTTGCAGGGTGTACAAACCATCCAGCAACGCAAAGAATCTTAAGTTGTCCTTTTATAGATTCCCAAAAGACCCAACTCTATACAAACAACGGGTATATTTTTGTAAAGGAAAAGACGCTTTTAACTCTAAAATCGCACGCATATGCTCCAAACAATGTCTTTCCTCTGATTTTGAACGAGATTTACAGTCTGAACTGTTAGGCCTTCCCCTCAAGCGCTTGTTGAAGAAAGGAACAGTTCCCTCACAAAACAGTCCCACGTTTTCAGCATCAGTAGACAATTCAGAGAGAAATACATGCGCCGAAAGGTGGGATTGTAAAAAAGTTCTAGAAACGCTAATAAGCAATCTGTAGAAAAATCGAGTGAGCTTTCTCAGCAAGGACAAATTAACGAACAGTTCTTTCGCCAAAAGAAAGAAAACTTGCCCTTAAAGTGTGAACTAGCTGGTGTGATGGTCGAAGATGGAGAATTAAAAGAAAGAATAAAATTACTTACTGAAGATCTAAAAAGAGCCCAAACCAAAATAACGAAATTGGAGGCAATTTCAAAGAACTATAAGGATTTTTTTCTAAATGTCAAAAGCAATGTTCATTAAAGGGAAACTGCACAAACTGGTCACCTGAAGATGTACCTAAAGCAGTTACAATTCGGTGTATCTCCAAAAAAGTTTTGTCAAATGTTAGGGAACTCTAAAATATCTCCTTCCTAGTGAAACAAAAATAACACGGCGGTTGTCACAATTTTCAACTCCATCTGGGTTTTTGGATATCAGTTTTAACCTACTAAAGGGTCAAGCAAGCAAATGTTATGAATGGTAATTTGAAAAGAGAATTAGTGATGAGCTTTGACGAGATGAAAGTTAAATCTGATACAACCTGTGACAATAAAGTTCGGTGAATAATCCTGTACTGTCAACATAGATGAACAATGCACGACAGTGACCTTACTGTCATTCGCAAGCCTCGAAAGTAATTGGATAATTAAAGAAACAATGTGCAGACCGCAGACGAACAGCAGTGCACCGAACTTCACTGCTTGAGTGAAATCACCGACACCAAAGAGTATATAGACTGATATTAGCGCGCCAAACAATGCGTAGTGTAATTTATGTTAGGGACGTTCCAGTGACGTCACGACCACGGCAGTCTACTGCGTGTCCGTCTCGTGACACCTACCGTCTCTCCTCTAGCTACCGTGGTAGCAACCTCATAATAACAACAAACATTACAGTTTCTTGGAACTAACAGCAGATCAGACACAGAGATAGTTGCTGTTATAAGATGGAAAGAGGACACAGCATAGTTAGTTTTTCATTATTTCTATTACGAATAAGGCGTAAATGTGAATACCTAACGGTACACTGACCAACGCTTGAAATTTATTAATATTTCCAAGTTTCTCTATTATGGAAGGTTATGCGCTCTCAAATCTGTAAACATAAATAGAGATTTGAAATGTTTGTTAATATTAAATGTTGCCAGTAAAAGCTTCGGAAATGGAATTACCGCATGTTAACATACGATATACTGGCTCACTTAGCTTAAAACAGCAGCAGAAGCAAGTTCATGTTTGAAACCATGCGTAGATGTTTCTACTTTTTAATCACAGAACAACAAAGAACAAGAAAACTATTTAATTTGAACACAGTCCTCTCTGTGAGGTCAGATGTTATGAAGTGTCGTGCCTTTCGCCGATTAGCTGCAGTGGATTTTTCAGTTCTTGCCCGAATGTTCATTTGTCGCATGTGTATAAATGTTCTCGTTCCAACATATATGTTTCGGTTTTCGGAGGCGGTGAATCATTAACTGCACGATTTTCTATCGCAATGTCCCGAATTTCTGACGCACCTTTAATCATGCGTAATGCTTCAGACATATCCGGCAGGAAATCCACAAGTTTAGATGTCAGTATCACATTATCAGTTTCCGAAATCACCGCAGCTTTGTTGGATAAAGGAATATTTTCCGAATTGGCGTCCAGTAGTAACAATCTCAGTCTAAATTTCACCTCGATTTGTAGCGGATATTCAGAGGAATGTCCGAGTCCTCTTATCTGAGAAAATATTTTTTTCCAGACAGTCTTGGTTTAATCGAGCAGTCAAAATCTACTTTACTTTGAGAGATTGGAGGTCATTAAAACGGCCAAATGACGAACAGATGGTCGTCATAAAACCTTTCTGAAATGGTAGCAAATGTCTCGATTTACCAACTCTCATCCGTTCACAGCATGTGTACAGCTACCCTAGAATTCCTTCTTGGACCTGATGATCATTATCACACCCACTTGCGAGTTTTTTTTATCATTAGGTGTTCTTGCACTGACGATATCAAATGTGTCATTTAGAAGCCGGAAAAAGGAAGCAATATATTCCTCATCAGGCATAAGGAAGCGAATAGTTTGCCCTGTATGATTAGAAATATGCTGGATGGTGAAGTAAGCTGCTGGCGCTCCCTTCCTTTTATATTTATGTGTTGAAACGAGCATTTCGGACAGATCTTCATCTCACCGTGGTCTAACGCAGGCAACGTTTCAACGGTTTGCTTCGTAATGAGGATGTTTCCTGGAAGAGTTTTCAATTGATATCCTTGATTAATTATTCTGAATGGTTTTCACGTTCATTGTGTAGTGGTAATTGATTTTAAAAAATTAATTTTGAGGTCGAAAATTCTTAAATTATTGACCTAATTAAAATTTGTTTCATCAAATTTAATTTGAGTCATTATTTCAGCCAATTAGTAAATTAAGCTTAATTTAAGTTGATTCGCTAGGCCTCTTGTGTCCAGAGCTTCCTCAATCAGCGACGGCCTTTTCTTGGGATAATTCGTAGGTATTCTGTTTTTTATATTTGCTTGTTTTTATCCCTGGTCGTGCTAACACTCTTGATATTTACCTTATGTTGTGAGACCCTCATACAACTATTCGTAAGTTTTCTAAGGAATAAAACATAAAGAAAGAAGTGGATTACGAGATATACATCGTGACTATTTCGATTTCGATGACAAAACAGTAGTGTGCATAAAACATTTTGAGAATAAGTCTGAGGTTAGGGAAGACCTTTCCCTAATCTAAACGGTGAACCTATTCGTATTCCTAAAAACATTATATAGATAGAGATGATGTCAGTGTCTATGTGCTTCAAAAAGGCGAGTGATTTAGATGCAAATGTATTTTACAAGAATCTGTGCTTGCGAAAATGTTTGGCTGGATCGTGGAGTATAACAAAACCTATAAGTGCGACAGATGAAGCCATCTGTTCACTGTTACACAAAAGAAATAGTGACTTGGAGGGATTAGCGGAGTTTGTAACGCAGGGTTTTGTAGTACCAATACCTTCCGATTCATGCTTTGGTTATCTGTTTTCAAGCAGACTACACCAAGTTGCAGCTCGTTCATGTAGGATAAAGACATCAATGTTTTGAGTCAATAGAGTTTTGCACTTATGTTTGTGGGAAATACCTACAGAGTGGTGCAACTTTGCCAGTGATTCCATGAATAATACCCGACCGACGTTACCAAAGGGTACAGTTCACACTGAAGTTTGTTTTCATGCTTCGTTTGGTTTATGTTAACGCTCACTTATTTGCATTGTTCTATAAATTGTATCTAACTTACTTAATTGATGAATATAATTTTATAAAAGATAAATGGGATCATGTTATTTACTGTGCAACAACTCGCCACAATTTACTAGAGGTTATGGTCCCAGGATATTTCTAAAATATAACGTAAGTTAGTTTCTGTCGCGCACACAAATCAAGCATGTTTCAAGCTTGTTTCTTTGATCAAAGTATCGCCGCACACCTAGAAATGTGTGTCGCCAGCGTGAAATTCGTAGTATTGAACAAAGAGAACTACGACAACAGGAAAATTCAAATGTAAGCAGTCCTTATCAAGAATGATGCGTGTGGCTACGTCAGTGGGACTAAGAAGAAGCATGGAGCGACAGCGGACAATGCCACAGCTGTGAAAGGCGATTTAAAAGCGCAATCAGACATCATTCTCGCTATGCACCCGTCCGAATTTAAACAGGTATTAAAGGATGTGAAACCTTTCGCGCGGTATGGATTAGGTTGGAGGAAATTTACCAATCTAAATGACTAACGCGGAAAGCGGTACTTTTAAAATTAGTTTAATCTAAAATGCAGGAAGGTGATAATGCAAGGGAACACACTCGCCAATTTTTTGACATCGTAGATAAGTTGACGGAAATAGAGGTAGAAATAAATCATGATCTTCTGGCCGTTATGTTGCTACGGGGCTTGCCGCAAAGTTTTGAAAACATTTGCTGTGCCATTTCTCCGCGGGACGATTTGCCGACTCTGGAGATTCTACGAATCAAAATCAGCGAGAAGTTTGACGCGCGCAAAGTATTCCAGTGCAGGAAGCGATGGTCGCCGGTAAGGCTGCGCAAAGTAATCGTCAATGTCGTGGAGAAAAGGCAAAGAAGAAGAACGACACGACCAAAAAGGACAAGCGGATGAAGTGCTTCAACTGCGGATCATCGTAAAAGTGACTGTAGGGTACAGAAGAAAACTGGTGAACAATCTGCTAACAGCGCTGACAATCGTGTTTGTGTGTTCTGAAAGACACGACGTTGACTCAGGCGCTTCAAATTGTGAACGACGCATATTGTGATACCTGGTGTATTAACAGTGTTCCAGAAAAATATGGAGAACGAGAGGTATTGGGTAAATAAGTGCAAAAATAAATTACGAAAACTGGGGTTAGGAGATATAGGATATGAGAGGTGGAGAGAAAAGAAAGAATGGGTATGGAGAAGGGTTATAAGGAGAGTTGCCGATATAGAGACACAGAGTTTAATAATGGAATGTAGAGAAAGAGCCTCACTATCAGTATTTAATAAATTGTTAGAAATCATGAATCCGAAAATCGAAGGGGAGGGCCGGAAGGGCAAGAGAGGTCTATACTGGTGGGTTTTTGGAACTCCTACCAACAGAGGCTGGATAGGTACAGAAAATGCAGGTAGATGTATTCTGTGTGGAGAAAAATGGTCGGACCTACATATATTCATCGAATGTAGGGAGTTAGAAGAGCTGAAAAAGAAAGTGTTGAGTAAAAAAGAGATAGAAAAAGTAGAAAAAATTGAAAAGATGACGGTTTGGCTGGCCAGAGAATGGGGAAGAGGAACAAATATTTCGAAATATTTAAATATGGTTAGAATGAGATTTATAAAGAAATTAAGAGAATAAGGGGTAAAAGAGGGTTACAGAGGAAGGAGAGGAAGGAGGTAGACGAAACTGCTAGGTGATATAAAAATTGAAGACAATAAGAGGAGTTTGAAGTACAATCTGATTGTATGATGAAAAGAAGTTTTGTATATATTTGGAGAGGATTGCATGTGTGAGAGAACGGAGGTGGTAGTTAATGTTAGAAAAAAAAATAAAAATAATAATAAAGCAATGAGAGATGTGAGTAAGAGGAACTGTTGGACTGTTTAGAAACGGAAATAAGTGGAAGAAAGAGAAGGAATAAGGGAAAGCCAGGTTTGATTGTTGGCAATTAGATTGTTTAAGATTTAAGTTCAAAAAAAAAAAAAAAAAATTAGAGAGTAGTTTTTTAGTTTTAGTCTAAGACTCGTAGGAGCTATAGAATTGTCAACAAATACATTTGTAAACAGAGTTAGAATATGAATGATAGGGTTAGTGGACAAGAAAAGGTGTTTGGATAACATAATAGTAGATAATTCTAAACTCTGGCTTAAAAAAAAAAAATTAATAAGTAATGAGTGGCCGTGAGGAAGAGGAACTGTTGGACTGTTTAGAGAAGAAAATGATTGATAAGTGATGTGAGGAAACAAGGAAAAGACAGATTTGTTTTGTGGCAATTCCGTGGTTTAATATGTAAGTTAAACTATTTTTAAAAAAATGAAATGAGGAAGTAGTTTTAGTCTAAGAGACGCAAGAATAAGAAAGAAAAGCGATGAGCAAGGAACTGGAAATTGTCAACAAGTGCGTTTGTATATAGTGTATAAATATTAACTATACGGTAAAGTGGAAAGTAGTTAGCAGTTAGCGAATAAGTATTATAAGAGAGATGGACAGAGGCTAGGAAGAGTAAGAGGGGAAGATTGGGGATGGAAGGGGGGAGGGGTATAAGAGACAGACGGGTGGGATGGTACAGTCCCATCCCTAGGTGAAAGAGGAAACATGTCCGCTCACAGAATAACAACTGAATCAAGATGGTGGCGGTAAGACGACACGATTATAGGCGGAGCAGTAGATAAATGCGTGACGGATCGTATGACGGACCGGAAACCGCCTCTACGATTCGCCACGTAAGATGAGGAGAGAAGTACGAGTTATAGGTGGGGGTAATATCTAACCCGGGAGGAGTGGCTGAAGCGGCCAGGGCGGGATGGATCTCTCCTCACAGGGAATGCCGCAGCAGCCGAGGTTTTTTTTTAATTTTTTTTTTTTATTTTATGTTTAGTTAGCTGTAGAGAGTAGATAGGGGATGCCCATACATGCGGAGGAGTTCCTCGCATACCAGAGGCATCTCAATAGTTTTAGACAAGTTGGTGCAGTGTTAGGCTGGATTCCGCCGACATTGACACCACTAATAAGTAGAGTAGATAGTAATTGTATTGTTTGGTTTATATTATGTTGTGCGGTTTTTTTGGGGTTCTTAGTTAATAGTTTTAGTGTAGATAGTTAGAGCTTTATATTATATATAATGGTATGTTAGTCAATATTGTTTTGTTTTGTTTGGTTTATATTGTTTTGTTTGGTTTTTTGGGTTCATGTGTATTTTATGCTCTTTATTGTCTGTAACCGATGGTGCAAACTAGGGTGGCAATAAAGAGTTATCTATCTATCTATCTATCGTATTAACAGTGGCTGCACATCTTATATATGTAAGGATATTAAAGGCCGGGCTGAGTGGCTCAGACAGCTGAGGCGCTGGCCTTCTGACCCCAACTTGGCAGGTTCGATCCTGGTCAGTCCGGCGGTATTAAAAGGTGCCCAAATACGACAGCCTCGTGTCGGTAGATTTACTGCCACGTCCAAAGACCTCCTGAGGGAATAAATTCCGGCACCCCGGCGTCTCCAAAAGTCGTAAAAGTAGTAAGTGGAACGTATAGCCTATAACCTTAAGGACAGTAATGCTTTCGCAAAACTCGATCAAGAGGGACTTGGGAAACTGAACTTGGCCAGTTGTGCACATGTTGCTATTAAGGGCAAAGGTTCTGTTTCAACCTTCACAAAGGTATGTGATGAGGCCAAAGTGATCGACTTCCGAAATACTTTGTATGTACCGGACTTGGCGTGAAAATTTAATATCAGTGAGCAAAATCAGAGATAAGGTTATGACGTCATATTCAAGAAATTGAAATTCGAAGTTGTGGACAGCAATGGTCATGTACTCCTGACCGCCACTCTTATGAATGACGTGTACTATTTTCGAGGGCAAAGTAGCGCCGAGTGCAAGAACATCGCTGAGGACGACAAGGGAGGGGAAGTTGAATGGAATGGAGCTGCAAGTGAAGCCCGTGAACAGAAACTGCCAAATTAGTTAATTTGGGAGGGAGGATTTACACAAGTAGTACAAGAACCGACTCGTCTCAACAACTTGCTAGATGTATTCTTGGTTAAACCATGGGAAATTGTTGATAAAACTGAGGTAATTGAAGGAATAGGTGACCATAAGGCTGTAATAATGGATGTAGGACTTGTACCAAAAATGCTTAATAAGAGGGTCACACAAGACAAGAAATTATACAGAAAAACTAAAGTTGATGAATTTGGGACTTAACTTAAATCACAATTCAGTTGTTGGATAAGTGAAGGAAGTAATGTGGATACACTTTGGGCTAAATTTAAAGGAATCATTTGGGAAGGAGAGAAGAGATTTGTACCTGCTAAGAAGGGTAAAATGACCTCAGACCCTGTTTATTATACAAGGGAAATAAGGAAATTAAAAAGAAAATGTAGAATAGTAAATAGGAAAATCAAAGAGGGTAAGGAGAATAGAGAAACTAGAAAACAGCTAATGTGGGAACTGAATAGAGTGAAAAAGGAAGCAAAAGAGAAATATATGAATGGCATATTTCAAGAGGGTATTGACCACAAAGGGAAAATATAAAAAGATGTATTCATATATTAGGAATCAAAAAGGAAAAGGAATCCAAATTCCTACAATGGTGGGAGAAGGGGGCGAACACTATTCAACAGATACTGAGAAAGCAAATCTAATTAGTAGGGAATTCAGAGATTCAGTAGAAGATAGTCAGGACTTGGAAACCATAACAGAAGATAGAGAGGGAGAGACACATAGGGAAACAAGAAGCTTCTCATTCACAAATGAAGATATTTTCAGAGAAATCCAACTGCTTCAGCAAGGAAAAGCAGCAGGAAGTAATCAAATTACTGGGGAGGTATTAAAGACAATGGGGTGGTACATAGTGCCTTATTTAAAATTTCTCTTTGACTATGTCATAAATAATAGTGTAATACCAAAAGAATGGAAGGAATCTATAATAATACCAATTTATAAAGGAAAGGGTGCTAAAAGGAAACCAGAGAACTACAGACCAATCAGCCTGACCAGTATAGTTTGTAAAATACTGGAGAGTTTAATAGCAAAGTACATCAGAGGGACATGTGATGACAAAAAATGGTTCATGAGGAGCCAGTATGGATTTAGAAAGAAATTTTGTTGTGAGGCACAACTGGTGGGATTTCAGCAGGACATATCAGATCAGTTGGATTCAGGAGGCCAGTTAGATTGCATAGCCATAGATCTTTCCAAAGCCTTTGATAGAGTGGAACATGGATTATTATTAAAGAAATTGGAGGGAATAGGATTGGACGTAAGGGTTATACGTTGGATAAAACATTTCTAAATTCAAGGGCTCAGAAAGTCAAAGTAGGAAATAATATATCACAGGAAGAGAAAGTTTGGAAGGGAATCGCACAGGGTAGTATAATCGGTCCGTTACTTTTCTTAATATACACAAATGATTTAGGGAACAATATAACATCAAAAATAAGATTGCATGCAGATGATATAATTGTTTATAGGGAAATAAATAACATTGAGGATTGTTCAGAATTACAAAGGGACCTTGAATGTATCCAACAGTGGGTTGAAGAAAATAATATGAAGGTTAATGGAGGCAAATCAACTGTTACAACATTTACAAACAGGAGCTTTAAAACTGAATTTGAATATACTTTGGATGAGGTAGTTATCCCAAAAAATGGCAAGTGCAAATACTTAGGTGTGAGATTTGAAAGTAATTTGCCCTGGAAGGGTCATGTTGATGACATTGTTGGGAAAGCATACAGATCGTTACATGTCATAATGAGGCTACTTAAAGGATGCAACAAAGAATTAAAAGAAAAAAGTTACTTAAGTATGGTTCGTCCATTATTGGAATATGCAAACAGTGTTTGGGATCCTCACCAAGAATACCTAATAAAAGAAATAGATAGTGTGCAGAGGAAAGCAGCAAGATTTGTAACAGGGAATTTCAGGAGAAAGAGTAGTGTATCAGAAATGTTAAAGGAACTTGTGTGGGAAACTTTAAGTAAGAGAAGGGAGAAAACTAGACTTCTAGGATTATATAGAGCTTATACAGGAGAAGCAGCATGGGGAGAAATCCGTGAGAGGCTTCAGTTGGAAAATAATTATATTGGCAGAACTGACCACAAGTATAAAATTAGAAGGAATTTTAGCAGAAGCGACTGGGGTAAATTTTCATTCATTGGCAAAGGCGTGAAGGAGTGGAACAGTTTACCAGGGGTAGTGTTTGATCCTTTTCCAAAATCTGTGCAGGTATTCAAGAAGAGAATAAACAGCAACAGGGAAAATAAATGAAATGTTAGAGGGCATTCGACCAGTGCAGGCTATTGTAAATAAAAAATGTGTGTTAAAAAAATAATTCCATCCCCTGGTCCATGGAGTTTGGACAGCCAAAGTAGGGGACTGCCTGTAGGGGTGAAGTACAGTGGATACTTCGAGGTCCCTGGGACCGCTACGGTAGCTGTGAAGGCCCTTCAGGAACTCTGAAAAGTGGTGGCAAAAGGGGGCTCTGGTTAAGACGCAGCAGGTCGTTATGTTACTTAGGTTCCAAAATGTGTAAAAAAAAGTAAATAAATGCAATGTAAATTTTAATTTTATACCAGTTGCATAGTATTATTTGAAGTAATTCCACATACTGTATATGAGTTGACTATGTAAGTATAGGAGATATTATAAGTAGAATTTTGTAAACAATATAAATTTATTAAGGACGATCTGTTTGTTTAATAGAAAAAGATTGTTAGCATAAATTGTATATTATTGTATTCTAGAACAAAAATGTTCTTCTCTTGTTAATTTAAAATTTATTACTTGACAATAATGTATTTTAGTGTACCATTTGCCACCGAGGTAGACACCTTATTTGCAAATAAAGAGATTTTGATTTTGATTTTTGAAGTTCCAAAGAAAATTCTTCTAGTGTATTGGCACATCCGACTAGGACATTTAAATATCCATTACCTCCGCGAAGGTGTAATGAAGGGAAGTCTGCGAGGGAAAACAATCAAACATGCCAACGAAGATTTCAACTGCAGTGTCTGCTTGCAGGTGAAAATGAGCCGACCACCGTCTCCGAAGACATCCGAGAGAAAGTCCGCAATGTTCGGCCTAGTGCATTCAGATGGTTGCGGTCCGATGCGCGTTCCCTCACACGGGAAAATCGATGTTTTTGCACATTAATTGATGACTACTCAAGTTCGTGCGAATTAAAGTTCATTAAATAGAAAATCAAGTACCGGTACTTAGAAAGTTACGAATCTTCAGATCTATTATGTACACACAACAGGGGAAGAAAATCAAGTGTCTTCAATCTGATAATGGACTAGAATTTATGAACCGAGATTTTGACGAACTACTTGAGAAACATGGAATATCCCGACGATTGACAGCCTCCTACAATCCCGATTAGAATGGCGTTGCTGAGAGACGCAATAGAACACTAATGGAAATGGCAAGGTGTCTGCTTATACAACCAGGGTTACCATCATCATTTTGGGGGAGGTAGTTAACACTGCAGACTCCATCAGGAATAGGTGTCCCACGAAAATGTTGGAGGGGAAGACGCCGTACGAGATTTGGCATGGCAAGCCGTCTGATGTGACCGACTTCAAGCCGTTCGAGTGCGAAGTGTTTGTCATGGACATGTCACCAGGGAGAAGAAAGCTCGAGCCTCGCTCCATGAAAGTAATCTTCGTAAGATGCAACGCAGAAACAAAGGGGTATCGGGTCTGGATTCTGAGCAAGTTTAAGATCGTAGTGTCGAGAGACGTCAAGTTCCTGGAGGTCGCCTATTCAGTCATACAACGAATGAGGAGATTTCGAGCCAGAGGAAGTGACTTCACGAGAACCGTCCAGACCGCTGAAAGACAACACTGCAGCAACGAAGCCATCTATTGAAATCAATCTCAGTCGCTCTCAAGGTCAAGACGTAGATCCCGAAATCTTAGACCACCAAGATGACTTTGAGGCAGAAGTTTCTTATCAGAAGGATTTTTTCGATGTCCCTGCAGAGAAACCTTCCAGATGCCGACCGCGAAAAAGGTACAAGATTTACACCGGACGACCGGGAAGACCCCGTTTCGATCGTGGTGACAGAGCACCGATAAATCACGGCGATAAAGAGAAGGCAGACTTCGCATATCTGACTGAGGTCCCTACCTCGCAGGCTTTATCTGGTGCGTAATCACATCAACGGCTAGAATCGTTGGCAAATAGAGTCAACTCAATAGTGAAAAACAAGACATGGGACATGGTATCAATGTCCGTTCCGTTCTGATGTATAACTACGAAAAGGATTGACTTTTGGATAAGAGAAAAGCCCGGATGGTTGCAAAAGGATACTTCTAACGTTTCGAGAGGGTCTATCATGAAAGTTTCGCCCCAGTCGCTCGATTGAATTCAATACGTTTGGCCATCGCATATGCAGCACAAATCAGAATGAATATTCTTTAGTATGATTTCGCTACAGACTATCTCAGTGGTGTCGTGGGCGACGATGTGTTTATAGAGTTGCCTAACGAGAAGGAAGAAGTACTCGAGTGCATCGTTAGAAAGAAGAATCGCGATGAGAAATTCGTCCATGAAGCTGAGGCCATGTTGCAGAGGCTGAAAATGGGGGACATCGTCTACCATATAAAGAAGGCTTTATATGGGTTGTAGCAGGCATGTCGAGCTTGGCACCGACGCCTTCATCAATAGTTACGTGGTCAAGGAGCAGTGCCTACGGGGGGAGATCGAAGCATGTATGTGAAGGACGAAGATGTGGATCTAACCATCACCGTAGTATACGTTGACGATATTTTGGTGATGTGTTGGAACCCTGAGAAAATTATTCAGTTCGAACATTGTTTAAGTGAGACTTTCGAGTTGATGAATCTTGGCGAGGAGGAGCGTTGTGTGGGGATAGACTTCTACATAGATAACGACAAGATTACTTTGAATCAGAGGACGTACATAGAAGACATCCTGCGTCGTTTCAACATGTCAGAATGCAATCCAGTATCTACGCCTCCCATCGCTGGAACGAAGCTCACCAAGGCAGATGTATGGACCAATTCAGATGGTGACAAACCACCCTACCGCGAGCTCATCGGATTTCTACTGTATCTTTCAATAGCTACACGTCCTGACATAGCGCACACAGTTTGTTGCCTCAGCCAGTACAACGATTGGTTTGGAAAGTTGCACTGAATGGTGGCAAAAATGGTCTTGCACTATTTCAAGGGTACCCTGGACTTGGGGATCATTTACAGCTTTGGAAAGGGATCAATAGCGGGCTTCTTGGATGCTGATTTTGAAGGGCCAATCGACGGTAGACGTTAATTACTGGATACGTCTTCGTTATGAATGACGGTCCCGTTACATGGGATTCCAGGAAACAATGCACAGTAGCTGTGTCAACCACTACCGGTCAGAAGCTTTCGATCACCTATTACAACTATTGATTTTTGGTTAAAACAGGAATTTCGTTTTGAATATTCTATCATTTCCCTGTTCTGATAATAAAACAAGTATAAACATGTAAAACCTAAGCGCCTCTGTTTCGTATTTGACTGGATGTTCGCATAGAAGGGCGCTGATAAGTATCTACAACAACACTGGCGTGCCTTTAGCCAAGACGTTTCCATTCGAATAGCCTCATTCCTTTAGCTGTCTGTATAGAAATCATTTCGCATTAGTTTTCAGTATGTTGTGTACATATAGCAGTGTGTTTGTATACCTGATCAGGTTCGTACCATGTTACCTCCTAATGGGACGAACGCAAGAGTATGGAATTGAGAAACCTGCTGTGATTTTAGCTGTGCATCAAGAAGGCTATTCTAGTAGGACAATAACAACACAAATTGGCGTAGCCCAACCTACAGTGGTGTATACACTGGAGCGGTTCAAGGAAACTAGTGCCAATGCATGGGTTTCACGATCTCGAAGACCCCGAGTAACGTCATACAGGTAAGATCTGTTCATATGTGTATAGAGTAAACGTCAGAAGACTCGTGCTGCACCTGAAATTCGCGAGGAAGTAAATAGTATGCGAGCAGCTCCAATCTCTGTCTCAACAGTGCAACGCCGTCTTCGTTAACAGGGTTTAAAGGGGTGAATTGGACCAAAAATCCTTTAATACGCAGAGAAAATAAAGTGAAAAGATTGCAATGGGTACAGCAACATAAAAAGTGGACCGTGAAGCAATGGTCCGAGGTGTTATTCACGGACGAATCCAAGTTTGAAGTATTTGGAAGCCCTCGTCGAATGTTTGTTCGTCGACTTCGTGGAGAACGTATGAAGAGTCAGTGTGTGATGCCAGCGGTGAAGCATGGTGGAGGGTCGGTCATAGTGTGCGAATGCTTTGCGGATGATAAAGTTGGTGATATAGTGAGAATGAGTGGAACATTAAAGAAGGAAGTGTATCACTGGATACTGATCAACAATGCAGTGCCATTTGGCAAGAAACTTATTGGTTATGGGTTTGTTCTGCAACAGGACAATGATCCCAAACATGTTTCTAAATTGTGCAGAGGTTATATCAATAGAAAAGAGAAATGTGGGTAACTGAAAAATATGATTTGGCCAAGCCAGTCTCTTGACTTAAATCCCATTGAACTCTTATGGAATGTACTTGACAGGGAGGTCAGAAAACAGAGGTCATCTGATGTCAAAGTTCTATGGAATAATTTACAGACGTGTTGGACTGCAATATCTGCAAAAACACTACAAAATATTATCTCCAGGATGCTAAGACTTTGTGCAGCTGTTCTCAGGGCAAAGGGTGGATACTTTGAAGACGACACAATCTAAACCGTATTGTATTGTAGTTAATGATAGAGAGAGAAAATGTTTATTTTGATGGTCTATTTAGCTTTTACGATGTGTTTGTACATTGAAATAAATTACCTGTATATTGGTTTTTGCATAGGTGATCGAAAACGTTTCACCGGTTGTGTATGGCGCTCAGTGATGCCACCAAAGAACTCGTCCACGATCGACATTTTTTGGGAGCTTCAACACCTGATGTACAACGACAGTTTCAGTGCTCAGAATCTAGCCACAAATTATGTTTTTCATGTACGAACAAAGCACATTTATGTTCGCCATCAATTTTTTCGAGAAATTGTTCAGTCTGGAGCCATGAATTTGGGGCATGTTACATCTGGAGACATGTCAGATGTTATCTTGACAAAGGCCTTGTCCGAACCGAAGCATGAACGGCGTGTGCAAATTTTGGGATTAATGAGAGCAAGAGTCGAGGACCTGCAGATTGTCTCTGGGGGAAGTGTGGGAAATACCTACAGAGAGATCCAACTTTGCTATTGATTCCAAAGGGCACAGTTCACACTGAAGTTCGTTCTTAATTCTTCCTTTGTTTATGTTAATATTCACTTATTGTACCTAATTAACTTGATTGCTGAATATATGTTTATAAAACATAAACGGGATCGTGTTATTTACTGGGCAATAACTCACCACAGTTTACTAGAATGTTCTTCAATGGGTAAAATCCTATTGTCTATTTATTGTTTGAACGTTTCATTAATACGTTTACCACCATTCTGTGAGTTGCTTCTATGCCATATGCCAACATATGTTTTAATAGTTTCCAGAAAGGAAAGCTTAGCATAATTAGGGCCGTTCAATGGGTTAGCATTATCATTTCTGGTGTACTTCCCTTTCATTTGGCGCTGAATACGAGAAATTGTCCACCAATTGAAACTAAAGCAACAAGTTATGTTTCATAGTTCTCATGCGAGTGAATAAATTGAGGAATTTAGCATCTTCATTTATAGGTTATAAATCTCATTTTACAACCGTATTGGAGTTCAGAGTATCAAATTATTATAATTAATGAACCACCTTTCCAATACACAAAATCCTTATATTTAGGATGAAACTATTTAATCACAAATTGGACATGTTTCACTCAACTTTGTGAGCATCATCAGCAATAGTTAACATAAATCATTGGTGGGTCAGGGCCCTGATCCTGGTGTATATCACAAAAGAATGTCTAATATACATTGATAAAAATATATAAATTTAACACTTTAAAAATAATCAATAAGATTATTTATGTCTATTAAAACAAAATTATTTTTTTAATCATTCAGATTGTTTAAAATGTAAAACGGAATGGATGGCTTAAATGTTAAAAATAGTATATGGTAATTAGATGTTCTTAAAAATCGTTGTCCAACATATCTACGCTCGATTATATTAAGACTGTTTATGATAAAATCAGTTTTTCAAATCAGGGTGAGTTCTTATTATAGACTATGTTGCTGTTTTTTAAGAATAAACATGATGAGAAACGCTAAAATCGCACATGATAGATGAAAAACGAGTTCACTGGTGATAAAATGTCGTCTAGATCGGCGTAATTAGCCTTTATGGGACTCCTTGCGTTGTAATTTCTGCCATTATTTTATAAAATCTAGACGACATTTTATCACCAGTGATATAATAGATCAGCATTTTTTCGTTAGAAGAACAATTTCAACATATTACTGCATAAAACAATGGCAGAAATTACAACGCAAGGAGTCCCATAAAGGCTAAATTACGCCGATCTAGACGACATTTTATCACCAGTGAACTCGTTTTTCAACCATCATGTGCGATTTTAGCGTTTCTCATCATGTTTATTCTTAAAAAAACAGCAACATAGTCTATAATAAGAACTCACCCTGATTTGAAAAACTGATTTTATCATAAACAGTCTTAATATAATCGAGCGTAGATATGTTGGACAACGATTTTTAAGAACATCTAATTACCATATACTATTTTTAACATTTAAGCCATCCATTCCGTTTTACATTTTAAACAATCTGAATGATTAAAAAAAATAATTTTGTTTTAATAGACATAAATAATCTTATTGATTATTTTTAAAGTGTTAAATTTATATATTTTTATCAATGTACATTAGACATTCTTTTGTGATATACACCAGGATCAGGGCGCTGACCCACCAATGATTTATGTTAACTATTGCTGATGATGCTCACAAAGTTGAGTGAAACATGTCCAATTTGTGATTAAATGGTTTCATCCTAAATATAAGGATTTTATGTATTGGAAAGGTGGTTCATTAATTATAATAATTTGATAATCTTCATTTATGTTTATACATTCAGAATGGTGTTATAAATATCATTTTAACAGTTTTACCATGCATTTCCATCTATCCAGCGAAGTGAAATCTAAGAGAAAACGTTATCTAAGTGAAATTTATAAATAATCACCTTGTTGTCCTCGTTTTCTGTGCGGGTGTCTATTTATTCTATTAGAATATATGTGATTCTAGTTGATTACGGTAAACAATGAGTGAGCAAAAGTCATGGTAAGACACTGAATGTGATGTTAGTAACGAGTTGCTCCTTCGCGAGCCCTCAAAATGGCAGCAATACGGCGGGGCACCGACTCTACAAGGTGTTGGAATCGTTCTGGAGGGATCTGGACCTACGCATCTTGCACTGCTACCCTCAACTGGTCTTGTTTAGTTGGTGTGGGGTTCATGGAGCGTACACCAGCATCACACAAATATTCGATTGGATTAACATCGGGGATCTGGAGGGCCAATCCATGGTCGTAACTTCACAGGAGTGCTCTTCCAACCACCTGCGTGCCACCACTGAGTGGTGACATGACACATTGTCCTGTTGAAACATGACATTTCCATCAGGGCACTCTAGGGCTATAAAGGGTACAGATGGTATGAAGGAATGTCTACATAACGTGCACCTATCAGCGCTCCCCGCATCCGGACAATGGGACCTAATTGCGCCCAGACCAGATCTGAGCCAACTCCCGCCTGACACTACCTTGTAGACACGCAGGATCCATAGCTTCATGGGGCATACGCCACACTCTCACGCGCCATGAGCTCGCTACAACTGGAACCGGGATTCATCGGACCATACCACACGCCGCCACTGTTCCATGGTCCATTGCAGATGTTCGCGGGTCTATGCACGTCGTTGAGTTCTGTGTCGAGATGTCAGCAAAGGGACACGAGTTGGTCGTCGGCTGATGAAACCTATGCGGTGCAGTTGTCATCTTATAGTCCTCGTAGGAATTGGTTCCCCTATTCCCAACATTCAACTGGGCGGTGATCTGACTCACAGTAGCCCGTCGAGCGCTCAGTATGGCTCTGCGGAGGCGACGTGATGTCCGTTCGTTAAACACCGGTGGTCTTCCCGTGGGGGTGGTAACATTCTCTCTGCGATATTGAAGATCAACAGTCAACAGTGTTGACCTCGGGAACCCGAATTCGCGCTTAATCCCCGCAATGCTATGACCCATATACCGTTCGCCGATGATCATCCAACTTTCAAAGTCGATTAACTCGTGACGTGTTGCCATCTTCACGATGCTAATTTTCTTTGGCAGACTACTCAGCTACGCCACAGCTAGCCGCAATGCTCAGGGGACACACACAGCATATGTTCCATTTGGACACCCCTCCACTCATGTATGTGATGGGTAGTTGTTTGCGAAGTGTTTTCATACGTTCAACAGTGATCTTTCCTATGATGTTATATCTATAATGTTAAATTACCGCATTTGGTATAGTATGTACGTGATATTTTCGTGTTAGCAAATGCCAGCAGTTCGGCTACTTCGGCCGCCACGTTTTTTTAATATCACGGTCTGAGTATTGAAGTCGGTCTTGATACTAACGAGGTAATGTGTGAACTTTAAGGATATCGGTGATTACTACACTACCATACTTTTACAGCATGAATATTTATTGGTCAAATAATGTGTAATAATGAGGTCCAGGGATCTGTGACCAAATGAAACACATGGCGTTACCTAGTCATGCCATGCGAGCAATATTTTATTGTGATGGGCATTGTTATCGAACTTCAAAAAACTATAACGAAATTAATTTATTTGGAAATAAAAATTCTGGATTCTTTCATGTTTTTAATTACCTACCTTGCGATTGTCTGATTTGAGATACAGGCTTCTTTGATTTAGTAAATGAAGTGTCATTAATGTTTTAATAATATCCCTTGCTGTGCAAGGCTTACTTTTATATTAGTGTTATACTGTTATCCATTTTCCCTTAAACCATCGTGCTAAATTCTGTTGGCACTAAACATTTTCTACTCGCGTGTTTGATTCACTTCACTTCATCCTTCTTTAGTTTTTCCTCGCGTGGTGTCCCCTGTAATGTACCTATTGTTTTTTGCCATGCGTGGGCGGGTGCTTTTGTTCTTTCTCGATTTTTGGGGCTGTGGATTATTCGATTTAATGCGAATGTATTTGGCCTTGGTGAATAATTATTTACGGGTTTCTGGTACCTTATTTTGAAATTATTGAGATCTCTGAGTTCTTCTGTTACTATGAGTTTAATTTATTGCGGGTTCGGCGTATTTTAGTACCTTAATTCCGATCTTTTGGATTTATTGGATTTGGAATTTTCTCAACATATTTGACGAAATTAAGCCTCCGTGGCTCAGGCGGCAGTGCGTCGGCCTCTCACCACTGGTTCTGTGGTTCAAATCTCGGCCACTCCATGTGAGATTTGTGCTGGACAAAGCGGTTTTTATTCTGGTACTCCGGATTTCCCTGTCGTATTTCATTCCAGCAACACTCTCCATTATCATTTCATTTCATCTGTCAGTCATTAATCATTGCTCCAGAGGAGTGCGACAGGCGTCGGTAGCTGGCACAATTCCTATCCTCGCCACAAGATGGGGGCTTCATTCATTCCATCCCTGACCCGGTGAATGAGTGGATACCAGGTTGTAGGTTTTTACTAGACGAAATTATGCAGTTTTGTCTTTTGTTCATTTGATTTCTATCATTCATTCTTTCTCCCGGGTTCATTTACTTTCGGCGGTTTGTCTCTTATACCATTTATTGCTCTGACAGGGAATGTCGGCGAATTCCTGTGCATGTTTCTTATTTTTAATTTATTTTCACATATTTTATATTTCTAAGTTACATTATTTCCTAATGTTATTGACCCTTTACTCATTTCATCGGGATCCCGTTGTTAACTTTTCATTTAATTATTGATATCTTGCTCACTAACTTTATAATGTTTATATTTTGGCATTATATTACCCATTAAATTATTCACCTTTAAATCTTGTATTTATTTTTGCTGTTATCATATCATATTTTTTCTCCAAGATATTATGCAGTGTTTCATTTATTAATTACCACGTTTTGGCGTTCTCAGGTTCACTACCATTTTTATTGGTGTGGGTTTCAGCAGGCGTTCCAGTGATCTGTTCTCGGAGTGAGGGTGGTAAGTTCGTGTGTTTGATGTTGTGTCGGTGTTGTTTCTGTGTGTGTTCACTCCAGTCGATTGCTTGTGCTATGTATCTTCTGACGGTGATTATTGAGTAGCATGTCGTAATTGGGGATCGTACTCTATGGCCAAAGAGCCGCTCGTTCAGCTTTGGTTAGGAATAGAAATAAGTTCGCTTCTCTCCACTGGGTCGGCGGTTGCAGAGTAGGTTTCAGCCTACAAGTGGCCGCGGTTGGTCCATGGTCTGACAGCTCTGCACTCCGACCGACCAATCGTGCAGAGGAGTGGTGGCCGCGGCTCTACCGTGGTTCTACGCCTCTGTATTTGGGAGACGGGAAGGGACTGGTACCCACCATTGGCTGTTCTCAAAATGGTTTTCCGTGGTTTTCGGTTCTCGTGCACTAAGGCGAATGCCAATATAGTTCCTAGTAGCCTATAGGCCACGGCCGCCGGCCCCCTATCTTCTCCGAACATCTCCTTCAGCGCATTCATTCTCCCTGGCCCGAGAGATGATGTTAGGGACCATTGGTGGATTATCTAATCTTAGCCACCTGAACACAAGGAGGGCTATGGCTCAGAATACGTCCGAGATGCCAACTCTCATTCCATGGTGACTCATATTCCGACAGTGAGGACCACTTATTTTGGTCACTCAACTGTTGTGCGTGGTTCACGAACTAGGGCGGGATTACAGTAACCCACACCATGAACCACAAGTGCCTACCCGTCTATGATATAGCCGTGTGTGTTGTAGGATTAAAACCCTTATAATTTCTGTAAATTATTTACAAGATAAGTCAATTCTCACCTCAGAGCTGTCTTGTTGTGTTACTGCTATTAAACATAGTTTTATGTGTTTAAGGAAGTCAAACATTTGTCAAATGTTTGCAATAGATCAAAATTTGAAAATTACTTTCTCTATCAACTTTGATGTAATCTATTTATGTGATATAGTGGGCACAGATATGAAGGTAATAATGGTGATGATTATGATTATGATGGTGGTGATGATTATGTGGTTTTAATGGGCCAAATGTTTAGGTCGTTGGCTCTGAGGACATAGATATACCTCTCTGTTATTTTTCCACTGTATTCATTTGGGTCGGCAGGTCGTCCGAAATCATGTTTTGGGAGAGAAGGTTTGCAATGCAGACAGTGTGAGTACATTTCATAGAAGTGGGTAGAAAAGTATATTATTTTAACCCAGGAATGGTAGCGCTGGATATGCAACACCCTGTCAGACATATTCTTTCTTGTTTCACTTGATGGCGCAAAACAATTGCTTTCCCCTCTCTGGTAGCTTCCTAACTTCTCGCTCTCCACCGAACATAGTAGCCGGCCTTCTGTTGCCTTGGGCACTTGACCGAATACTGAGTTGCTTAGGTTTCCCCGATCTAGTGCAACCGTTTATTTGGCCATTGTTCACAAACTACTCAGTATTATTTTAGTACATTTTGGCTTCTATTTGAAAACGGATGAGGCTAATGCTGCCTGGATTTGTTTCATGCTGAAAAATCTTAGGATGAAAAATTCTAGTTAAATGAAAGTGGTATTGGTAGTGATGTGACTGATCAAGTACTGGCCAGTGAGGGCAGTACCACTGAACGAGTAATGTCTCACGTGTTTCCGATTCTGAAAATAGTGGTTCTGGTGAGTACACATCAAATGATGAAATACCTTTAGCTTATCATGGAGTTTACAAAGGAGAAGACAGTAAAACTAAGTGGAAAATAGTAGAACCTGAAAAATCAGTGAGAACCCACTAACGTAATATTGTAACAACACATTTGCCAGGCTTGGAAGTTGATGCTAAAACTGCTGATGACTCAATAACATAATTTTATTGTTTCATTAATGATGACATGATTGAAAACATTGCTTTTTATACAAATATTTACATCAGTGAAGTAAAACAGATTAATGCTTGTGAACGTGATGCAAACAAAGCAGACAATAGAGAACTAAAGGCACTTTTACGGTTGTCGTTGTTGTATGCTGGGGTGCTAAAATCATAACATTTGAATAAATATGACCTGTGGAGTTGTGACGGAACAGGAGTACAGACCTTTCATTCACAAATGTCACAGCAACCTTTCAAGTTCCTACTTTGTGTGATTCATTCTGATTGTTTTCATGCTGGCACCTATGAAAGAAATACTGGAAGAATTTGTGGAACACTTGAAATTAATTTACTCTCCTGCTGAATACACAACAATTGAACATAGTTATGCTAGAAGGAACCAACCACCTATTTCTGAAAATGTGGTTCTCTATTGGTAAATGGACTTGAACAAGTGAGGTGTGTTATACAACATGGAACTAACTCCAAACTGCATTGTGCTGCCATCTGGAGAGAAGAGAACAAACTGGCAGTAGCATTATCCATGAGTCCATGACATGCAAGAAGGAACCAACTACCATGTCCTGTGTGTAACTCTTGTAGAGTTTGTAAATTATTGTTGTTTGGACGGTATACGTGTCTTATATTGTTTTTCAGTACTTACACGGAATTATAATACCATTCTGGTGATGTACTCAGGGGGAAAATATATAGTTTCATTGTGTCTTCCTGCGATCGATGGGAGCAGTAATTTAGAGGTTAGTGTGTAACATTCACATAAATACGATTAATCAGTGCTATTATTCAGCTTATAAAGACACTCTCGTTTGATTTGGAGAGGACTATGCCATTGCCTTGGATCCCAACGAATATTACTTCTATAAGAAACAACTATGGTTATATAATAGCAGCATCCACTCAGGATAAGATAATAAAGCTCACTGCTATGTGCGGACGGAAGAAGTCACCGATCGTGTTGCTTCAGAAGTAGAATTTTTTCAGATGAAGCCCTTCCTGAATGATGCAGGTAAAAGTGTAACAGAACTAATGTTGTGGAGTGGTTCATGTGTGGGACAGAATGTGAATATAAAGTTAGCTCTTTTCCTGAAAGCTGTTATGGAAAGACATCCTACCTTGACATCCATAGCAATGAAGTAGGTATATCATTTCTGGTCACTCTTTTCTACCAAATTACACTGACTTCGGTGACATTTAATCAGCTCTCAAATTGCAGTAAAGGCTCTACATTCCAGATAAATACATTTCAGTAAAGCAGCAAGGTAGGTAGAAGAATCCATTTACGATGATATAAATGGATTTGTTGGGGTCTTAGACTTTACTTTGGAGTAACAGTGTTTAAGGTGTGAGTTTGCTAAAAGCAACATTTATCCAAATGATTCAAGTTTCGTTCTGAAATAACTGTTCTTACATAAGTATATTATATTATGTACAATAAAATTAAGTATAGAAAATTTGTGGAAACATATTTGAAACTGTACAAGAAAAGTGCCAAATACACATTTAGTGCGACATATCTTACTTGAACCAACCACCAATGTCATTTTTCTATATATTCTAAATGTAACCGTCTTCATTTTTGCTCAATTGGTCAGAGAAGGAATGTAAATTGCAACGATTCTGAAGGAGCGCATCAAATGCCTTACAACCAATAAAATTGAATGTAACCCCGATACTGAACTTCATCGTCAATGGTTTATTAGAATGGCTCTATTTCAAAACTTCTATTTTGGATTTGATTCCTTCTTCATAACTCTTTCCAATTCATGTATAACTTTTGGCATTCGGGGGTCACTGCAAGTTTTATCAGTCTGTGAGGAGCAAACTAGCAAAATATGGCATAGAAGCATAGAAATATTCACTCTGATGGATGCTCGAAAATGTTATGTATCCATCATGGAGATCTACAGAGGTAAGCAATATTCTGAACTCTCTGCAGCATACCAGACTCCTACACAATTAGTCATTTGGCTTGGTCAAACCCTTTTAGGTACAGGCCGCAGTGTGACATTTGGTAACTTGTTTCCAAGCATTCCTCATGCTCAGGAACTGTTATAATCGCAAGTTAATAGTGACGGGTATATTGTGTCAAAATAAGAGGGAATTATCATCTTGGTTTGTGACAAGTAAAGGACGTGGTAAAAACCATCCCTTCTTGAATTCGACAAAAGGCAGACACTTGTGACATACGTACCAAATAAGGTGTAGATTATAATATTGTTGAGTACAATGCACCGTAAAAATCCATTGTTTAAGAAACTGGAGATGAAAAATCCCTGATGCTGTTATTCAAATGAGATCAACTTACTCTACATAGAGAAAATGCAACAGATGTCCTCAAATTGTGTATTTTTATCTCACGGACTTGGCTGGCATTAATGCACTGTTAGTATATAATTCGGCAGAAAATGTCACTGGAAGACGGTGAATCTGAGGCAGTTTCTCAGATGTCTTGCCCAGGGATTGACTGAAGATTGGATAAGTCAAGGCTTCTCCAGCATAACCTTCTGAAAATGTTGAAAACTACCATCAACATGATCCTGAAAAAGGACAAAAGCCATCTGTGGAGGAACATGTCGCAGAGGGTTTGGGGATATAAAAGAGACGCTACTTTTGCCCAGCAAGCGAAGGTAGGAAGGTATCCTTCATCTGTCACAAGTGTCAAAAATATATTTGTGCAAAACACCTACAGGATATGTATAGAAAGTATTTGAATTGATATTGTATTGTCCTTGAAATTTTTTCTAAAATAATTCGATTCTTATTTTATGTCTAAAGACATCAACCAGTCTAGAAAGCCAACAGTAACAGCTGCAAGGATTCAATGCACTGGCCACGCACCACCTCATAATCAGCAGGCCTTGGGACTGAGCAGCGGTCGCTTGGTAGGCCATGGCCTTTCGGGGCTGTCGCGCCAGGGTTTTTTGACATGCTTAGGGAAAGAAAGTTTTTCAATTAATTTTTAAAATATTGTAATTTGTTAAATATCATATTGATAGCATTGAAATAAATGGCATATTGTCCTAACACTGGCAGTAACTAAGATAGTGAAGCAACAATTTGAAAAACGGGTCTGAAAGACACAGCGCGACCAGTTGATGTCAGAAACGTTAATGTGATTACTCCAAGGTTAATATGGCTGTTGATTTGACGACGTATGTTTCCTTGAATTAGAAACACAAGCACCTAACCAACTGTGATACTCCGCTGCTTAGATTATAAAACTGTATTGAACTCTACATCTATACATATTCTGTTTATAATCTTCCGACTCTCGTGACGTTCTTGCTTTCCTCCGTCTGTATTATTAATTATAAAGAAATGTTTGAAAGTTACTATTCTATGCATAAAACTGTGATGTTATTAGTAGGCCTATGTGATAAATATTGACATGGCATTGTATAATGGGTTACTTACACAGATTGTTTTCACAGTTATATACCTCCAAATGACATGTGTTACTGAATGATTTCTTCTCTCCTAAGTCATCCCATGCACATACTGGAAAATACAATGATGGACAGCGTTGACGGCATCGTGGCTTCACCTTGTAGCTGTCCTCCGTGAGCACCATAGTTACTGTAACATTTATAATTAGAGAAGGTCACTCTTGTCTTGCATTTAATATGATATTTCACTGAAGGTCTCAGAGAAGAGAACAGTTGTGAAGTTTCTTGCTGCCTAGGACAAACACAATTAATTAGGAATAATAAAGTTACATTGAATTCACTGCCATATTTATTCGTGTGTTTACATTATTACTGGGAAATGAACAGGTTTAAATAATGTATTACTAATATTATATATAATCTGATGAAGTACAAGAAGGATAGGAAACACATCACTGGAGATACCATATAAACTACCAGAAGAGATCTTTCTTGTAAATGAATCTACATAAAATTTGCACTTCCAGAATACTGGTTAATTTCATGGAAATATTGTTAAAAATGGTTTAGAATCATTAATCATAATGTCTCGTCATGCAATATATAAGGTACTGGCAAGAGTAATATGTGTTTTTCCCACAGAAAATGGATTTTTTATTTCTTCTTTCGTTGTCTTGTGAAATAGCAGAAACAATACTTTTCGAAAGATCCAAAGTGAATAATTATATTGTACCATAAAATGGGGTTAATTCGAAGAAGGGTTTAACTTCGGACAAATGTGCGCTTCATTATCTAAACATTGATAGATCGGTGTTGATTTAGCGTAGGCCTACAACTTTTGTTATGTTGTTTGTTTTGTTTGACAGTCAAGGTTTATAGTATTATTGCGATAATGCTATTTTCTTGATTGTTAGCTCTTTCGCACTCTCCCTTAATGTGAGAGACTGTTTATTGTATCACGTGGTACTGACTGTATCGTGAACTCTCACAGTGTCAGCAAATTTGAATTTAAATAAATTTATACGAGCTAACGTTCTGTTAGGATCAACTTGCATTAGTTTGAATACCATATATTCGCAAGCAACACCTCTACGGCAGTTTTTCTAATTACGGTATTTGTGCGAGGTTACATCGGACAATGCCGTGTGAGTATAAGCATAAACTTGGAAGCATGTTCTATCATAATTTCAATAGGGATATGTGTAGTAAAGCTGCTATAGTGATGCATGATGGACAACTGACATACAGAAAAGCCACGGAGAAGTACGGGATACTCGTTCGACACGAGAAAACAAAGTTGACAAGGTGAATCCAAAGAGCATGAGCAGGCAGTTCATCTTGACTGCAAGGGAGGAAAGCATGCTATTGGTTAAAATGTTGGAAGCAATGAATTCAGCGTTTCCTTTTACTTCCTTAGAAATAAGATCCAAGTATAAGGGTATCTCAACAGGTGTGGCCGGAAGGAGAAACGCGTCAGTGGTAACCATTTAGAAGAGGAATGGTCTCGTTCTTTCCTGAAGAGGCACTCTGCTGTGCTGTCAGCACGGCTAGTCAAGAAGCATAAAACGCTCACATGCTAATGTTATCAAGGAAAGAGTTCGAGAATATTTTGAAAACCACCACTCAGTACTGAGAATCTTCCACCAGAAAGTATCATACATTACAATGAAACAAATATGTCGAATGATTCTGGGAGGAGACGTGTAATTATGAAAAGTGGCTCAAAGCACCCGGAGCGTATTATTGATTCGTTATGGTGCAGTACCACTATACGTGTTGTACAAGTCAGAACATCTATGGGACATATTGCAGGATAAGGTCCGAAAGGAACTCATTATAATCGATACAAAATGGGATGGTTCGATTTGTATGTCTTTGAAGATTGGTTCATTGCCATTGTATTTCCTTATTCGAGATAACTTGATGTTCATAACGTTATGTATTTCCTTATTTGAGATAACTTGATGTTCATAACGTTATGATTAGAGACAACCTGTCCAGCCATATTTCACTGCATGTTGTAGAGGAGTGCGTGCGAAATAATGTAGGCCCTATTGTCTGTGCTTCATCCAGTTAATAGCACACATCTTTTACAGCCACTCGATGTCAACTTCTTAAAACCACTGAAAATAACATGGCGTCCCGAGATCAGTGCCTGGATGAAATTCACTCGTGGCACAATATCAAAGGATGATTTCCAACATTAGGTTTACCTACATTTACCGAAACGATCATTTTGACCAATGTTTACACATTTCAATTCCTTTAAGGTGTTGGCGCAAGGGAAAGGTTTGAATTAAGTACAAGAACATCATAGACTTTAAATAATCTAATTATGACCATAGAGGAGTTGTAAACAATGCTGTGAATAAATAAGTACACTAATACCGCATAATATTCTTCTTACATACTTGCACTATATGTATACCTGAACGAATGTCACTTTCTGCTTTTTGACTTGTCACACTGAACAAACTCATTTTGCTTGATCACCTTTGAAGTGCATTTACCACAGACCACTTTTCTACATACTACACACCTTTCCGTTGTCTTGTTCCCTTTGCACTTTGCAACTTCGCATTGACTGCGATATGCACTTTCTTCGTAAGCTCTCTTGCCACAGCTGCCGACAGCGACAATGGTCTTGAGAGGCCTACTAATAATTTCAGAGAAGACGTGTAAGGGTCCACTAGGTCGTTTGTCATCTGTCTCAGGAATACCCTTCTCTGTATTTTCTTGCCCGTTGTTGCTTTATAAGATGCATAAAGCATCTACTGTATTCCATCAAGATATAGTATGTTGAAGAAAAGTTGCATCATGGCCAGACTACACTAAGGCCGTAACACTGAAACTTGGCAACACTGTACTGCTGCTCCTTGGAGTCTTACTTGTAACATATGAGGAGTTAACCTTCAATTAGGTTTTCGCAAATAAAACGTTACTGGAAGAGCCTTTTTCATTGGATACATATAAAATAATGTGAAATTTGAAATAAATACGTCAATGTAAATATGAGAATAAACAAACATATGGCTACAACCAGAAAAACAGTACAATCGTATGTCCCATGGACTCTGAAAACTCAACAACCATAACCAACGACAGGATCAAATTAGGGATAAAAGAAGGTTTTAGCTTCACCACACAGATTTAATTAATTATTTATGACAGATTTAAGGAAATGAACAGTACCCCATTGATCGACAGAGTGTAAAATTCAAATTCACTTTCACTACTTTCTGTCAACCATCTGTTTCGTAAACAATCAGCAAGTGGTGCTTGCTCAAAAAGTTTTTTGAAATTCTTCCTCCTCTCTTTTCTGAATTTCTTTACGCCTCTCATCTGGAATTTTTCTTGTAGATGTACTGGGTTTGGTTAAGTAATAGGGAAGGTTTGGGAAAATCCTAGCGAGAGCACCAGACTTTAATGTAGGGCTGTCTTTTTGTTTGTTTTCTTTTCAACATTGTGATCAATGTAAGTCTTAAATATTTGCATATCTTCAGGAACAAAGTGTTTCGCACAGACTACACTAGATGAAGCAGGCTTGCAGTTGTCTTTGGGGAAATATTTCAACAACGAATCTTTCACTGAATCATCCATAGAAAATCTGAACACTGAAATGTATCCTTCTCGATTAAAATCATAATTGCTGGGGCACGAAGGAACACAGCAATGCCTTGGCATCTGAAATTATGTCTAGATTTATTTGTGTTTGTCATACTTGTGAAACATAAAATAAAATAAGACAATCATGCCGAACTTTTAAACTACTGTAATTTGAAAAATACAAACACAGAATGGCTTCAAAAACGATGTAGATTGTCACTTGTATACACACTGCAACATGGGAAAGCTCAAATTTGCTGTAAATTAATGTCGTTCCAGGATACCAAATAGCGCGTAGGTTCATTTTTTAAACTATAAAACACAAAATATATTCAGTATACTCTGAACTTCAAACAATGCCATCAAGTTAATTCAAGCACAACACAAAATATAATGATATACCGTGTTAAACTTGTTCACAAATTACGAACACAGAAGTCACAGGCTTGACTCCAAGCGACGTTGTCGGATCTCCACTTTCGCGGCCTTATAGTGTAGTCCGGCCATGGTTACATTGGTCATCGCCGTCTCATTTTGATTTTACCATGTAGTGGCCCATTTGATTTACTATGTAGACACCAAATTTGATAAAACTGTAGTACAAATAGACACTTTAATGTTTTTTTTTTAATTTGGATGTTGTTTGTCGATGCTTACATTAGTATGTACTTTACTGAAAATGAGGACCTTTTCATCTTTTTACCTCGGTAGGACATTAGATTTGCATTCTCATTCTTGTACACTACAGTGCTCTAGAGTGGGCCAATGCTGGCTTAAACAGATGGGGAAACTTTTCTCCTACTTCTGTTCAGTGTGCCTACGATATTTCGGTACTTTTTCTTCAATGATTTTGCTAGTTTCAGTGAAGTGAAAAAGTTGACGAAAGGCTCAGCAAGACGCGATACTACTTGTTCATTTAGAGTCCAATTGGTAGCTGGCATTTTCTCTTTCCCAAGATAGGGAAATCCGTTCATAACATACTTGGCTCTCACGTTAAGAGTCAGACAAAATTCAATATCAAACATGTCTGATTTATTGACCATATACTGCGTAAAATGGGCATATGAATTTCGATGAAAAGAGCTGTTGATTCACGATAATGTTTTCAGCTGGTTTGTAGCAAATCGTACAGTTAGATATAAATTTGTCCCATGTAACAGATACAAGCACAAATCTATCAGTCTTCAGTCAAACTCTGCGGGAATATCTTTCAACAAACTGGAGAAACCTCATGATTTCCAGGAAACTGCTCCATGCAATAATTTGGGAGAATATTCGAGGACTCCATTTCTGTGACCACAGATCGATAACGTTCGTATCAGCTCCATAAGTTCCGTGTGTGTGTAAAAGGCCAGTGCAGGCAGGCAATTTTTCTAGGGGAAGTGTCTATTCAGAACTTTTTGGGGTCTAACCTCAGTATACCATTTGATGTGGCTCAGCATAGATTCATCATAAAAAAGGCGCCAAGCAATAGCAGGACAGCTTTCTTCAATTTGGCATTTTGTATGTCCTGCGAGACCTGGAATTTCTCGGAGAGTTTGCATGTCTTAACAGTAGAACGAAAGTGATAGAGGAAATAAAACTAGAAACTGCCATTTTGACCGCTGCCGTAAACGTAGTGTTAACCAGACTTTGAGTAAGATTTCTCCCAACGAAGCTGTGAATGTGCAGAGTGGCTTTTGGGCAACTTGGCTCAGTGTATTCAACCCAGATATTGTGGTGAAGAAACTCTCGAATATGGAAGAAACCTCGGATGTGACCACATCATGTACTGCAAGTTTTGAAGACCACCTACGAAGCATTTGTTACCCGATAAGAAGCTCTGCCACCGGCCGCCTACGTAAGTTAAATGTTCCCGCAGGACAGTCTATTGTGGGTCGTGATCATGCTCCTACTGAGAGCAGTGACAATGAGGAAACTGCACAGCATCAGAGTGAGGCAAGATATGAACATTTCAAACTTGACGAAGGATTCTTTCTGGTAGCTAATTTTTCATATAAGTATAAAAACAATGATTTCGAAAAACAGTTTGTTGGTTAGGCTGCAGCATTTTCAGAAGATAGTGTGGATGAGCATTTCCATGCATCCATATAAGAACAGTAAGAAGGAGTTTGTTTCCCGAAATGCCTGGCTTCGATAACCATCAGCAAAAGTCAAGTCGTCATAATAGAAACTACTGGAGAGAAGAGGAAAGTACCTTTTTGTGGTGGATATTTTTGAAGTTCAAGTGCTGCTTTCAACAGTGCGAAGTCCAACGAAGTGACAGGACAATTATATTATTTCTTCTTTTATTTGTTTTTGTTTCCTTTTTTCAAATACATTCTTTACTTCTTGGATGTTAAATAAACATTGAAAACTTTGAATAAAAGAACTGGACATTGTAATTTTTTTTAAATAAAAGGACTTCACGAGAATATGAGGTATTTAGCTGACAACGTAGTTAACGGTCTTTGATTAGTTGGTAATTATTGTTGGACTTTCAATTAAAATATTCCACTGTTGCGTAATATCGAGTAAATCAGCTGATTCGTATAATTCGGTATACGTAATTCAAGTCTCCGGCATATTTTCGAGAAAGTTACTGAATCAATGTTTTAGACTACTTTCCTTGTACTCTCGATATTAAGCAATTTAGGATAGTTACAATTTCTGTTAGTGCGTAGGTAGAAAAATAAAAGCAATAAGCTAAGTATCATGTATTTGGTATTAACTTCAGTTCTATTGTTGCAGTAAACCTGTTATAACTAGGATACGCCTAAGTGCAGTTTAACATTGTGGTGTAGCTACTTTATTTAATGTCTTGCTACACTATCTGTGTGTAATCCTTTCCATATTTCAGCATTTGCCTCAACATCAGTTTTAATTTCTGTTTGCGTGTAATAATAATAATAATAATAATAATAATAATAATAATAATAATAATAATAATAATAATAATAATAATAATAATGATAATAATAATAATAATAATATATGTATGTTGGTATTCAGCCCGAAGGCTGGTTTGATCCTCTATAGCTCCACCAACAGCTGTCATAGAAGCCTAGGTGTCACTGAAGAGGCATACTAGGGAAATGAGGAGTGAGGTAGTTTCCCGTTGCTTTCCTCACTGAGCCAGAAGTTGTTATTACATATCAGTCTGCCAAGCCCACTGAAATGCGTGCACCAACCGACCCTATGAGCGATATTTTCACACCATTCATAACAGGGACTGGCTGAACAAGGAATGGCGTTACTAGCATCGCTCATACTTAGGTCACTTTCATATTGTCAAAGCCAAGGATGAGACTGAGACAGGTCAATGAAAGTAACAAATTTATTCTAGCCCATACCAGAGGACGTAGAGCACTGTAAACACTACAACCTGCCAGCAAAGGCATAATAATAATAATAATAATAATAATAATAATAATAATAATAATAATAATAATAATAATAATAATAATCTGTCCATGTATCTGTCTACGTATTTAGTTTAAGTACATTAGGCATACTACAGATCAGTATGACTGTTATTCCTATTGTGGGTTAATTAATAATTTCAAGTACTATATCAGCAAGAAGTAAGCTTTAATACCGGTAGTAGTTAGGCTATGTACAACAAATTCTGTTTGTTTATTTGTTATTATTGTACTCAAAGATGTAAAGTGATGTAAAGACGAAATGTGGAAGTGGAGTGGAATAGATGTAGTAGGAGATAGAACAACGGTGCAAACATCACTTTTGTTTGATCCTCCTGAACTTGTTGCTATATTGTCAGGTAGCATAAAGGCTAGCTTCATTCTGTCTATGCTAACAGTTTGTTTACCTGCTGGTGACGTAATTTCAAAATGTTTGTCACTGCTAGACAAGACTTAATATGGTCCATTTTACGTTGGCTGCAGAAACGAATTTGCTGCTCATCAACGTTGGATGAGCAAACATTTTCCTGCTGGCATGATGATCGGTTGGGACAGGTTTCAGGGTTTAATCTGTTATCTTAATTTGAAGACAAAAGTTGGGATGCCTGAGATTATTTTTTGTATTTGAAGGTAATCTGCGGGTATTCTGATGCCTGTACCATAAGTCATTCCAGCAGCTGTGCTTTCATTTTCGGGAATGATATGCGAGCGAAGACACATAAATACTTGTGGGAGCTTCAGAACCCAGTCGTCCATAATTTGAGCTGTCAGGAGAGTCTTTAACTGGCGGTGCCAGCGTTCAATTTTGCCATTTGACGCTGGATGGTACGCTGTGGCCTTGATGTGGACTACACCCATTGTAGCCGTCAGGCATTTGAAAAGTTGGCTTTCAAATTGCTTTTCACGGTCTGTAGTGATGACCTGTGGCTCTCCGAAGAGAGCTACCCAGGTGGATAATACTGCGAATGCAACTGCTTCAGGAGTGATGTGAGTAAGGGGAACTGCCTCTGGCCACCGCGAAAAGCAGTCTATGATAGTGACTATATAATGGTATCCTTGAGATGGTGGAAAAAGGTCCAACTAGATCACCGTTAATGTGGCTAAATCTTAATGTTACTGGTGGATATATATTCTAATTGCACTGTGGATATGCCTAGAAACTTTGCTTTTCTGACATAGAATGCAAGTTGATGCCCAATATTTAACTCTTTATTGCATGAATTATTTTTCATTTTCGTTTGGTGAAGAAAATTTCAAGCTTCAATGTTCAACTTACGTTCAGTGTTTTAGATTTACCAGCAATTCTTAACTGGGGCTAATAGCTTAACACTCGTATGTGTTCGTGGTCGTATACATCCCAACATGAATTGAAAGTGTTTAACAGCAGCAGCAGCAGCAGCAGTAACAACAACAACTTCACTCTTATTTTTTTTATTTTAACAGCAGCGTAAGCAGCCGGAAGTTCTCTGCCGTAAATGGAATAATTCCTCTGAGTGTCTGTGAGCTTTTTCGAGAAAAATCCCAAGGGCTGTAGAATGCCCTTCCTAATTTGGTGATGAGATGCTCCTATGGCAAAGTCCGAGGCATCAACTATCAAAACTACCGGTTGTGGCAAATTTGAGGATGGATGGGCAATAGTGTTGCGTCTGCCAGGCTGGATTTTAAGGCAACGAATGCTTGTCTGTTATCCTCGGTCCAATGGATGTTCCTATTGTTATTTTGCTTGACACTGTGAATTAAATCGGAAAGAGTGGCTTGCTTACTGGCAGAATCTGGTATAGCTCTTCGATAAGAAAATAATAAGACCGATGAAACGACGTAAGTCCTTGACTATCGTGGGTAATAGTCTGCGATTGTTCTTACTCACTCTGGCAGTGGTTTAATACTTCGAGCTCTTAAAAGAGAAATGGAACTTCCGTTGCATTCAACACACACTTGCCCAAATTGATATTGATGTTTTGTTCATTTAAACGCTGGAATAGTAAGTGAAATTGCTGCTTGTGATCTCATGAGTTATCTGATGCTACGAGAATACCATCTATATGACAGTACATGAAATCCAAGTCACGCAGTACTGAATGAATGTACCGTTGGAATGTTTCAGGTGCATTTTAAACCAAAAGGAAGTCAAAGGAATTCAAACAGTCCAAATAGTTTGATGACAACAATCTTGTGTACATCGTCCGGGTGAACTGGAATATGATGGTACGCTCGGATCAGATCTACACTGTTAAAACATTAGGGGAACATGTTTTGTAACGTCTCGTATGTGAACATTAATTTGGTAGATGAGGTTCCAATGGTCGTACAGCGTACCTTGAGACCTTAGCTACTCAGGGTATGTCAGATTGAAATTATACTCCATCTGTAGGCGTAGCCATGCAGTAAACTGTTAGGTGACCCCTCACAACAAAGTGAATAGCAGTGCGTCCGTGTGCCGTTGTTAGGTACACAGAATACTGCGGTCATCTGAGCACGTTGTACGTCAACCAGCACATCCCATGAGGCATTTTAAGGAGGTTCAATTCGCAAGGGCCGTCACTTTGATCCAGGAAGGATGTACTTTTCGTCGTGTTGCTGTGGAGCTCAATGTCTCTCCGTCAGTTATTCACCGCTTGTGGAATCGCTACACTGAGATAGGCCAGTTCAGGAGGAGGGTTGGACAGGGTCATGGACGCATGGCAACCCCACAGGATGACCGTTATCTGACCATCTGTGCGTTCCGGCGTCGCTCATCAACTGCCAGGGACCTGCAGCAAGACCTGAGGAGGGCCACGGGAGTCACGATGTCTGACCAGGCAGTAAGGAACAGGTTTAGACAAGTGTCCTTACGACCCAGACGTCCTGTTCGAGTGCCCCGTTTAACGCAGCAACATCGTGCAGCTCGCCTTCTGTTTGCTCGTACCCACGTCAACTGGCAACTTCGCCAATGGAGACCTATGTTGCTCACGGACGAATCCAGTTTTCCCCTGACACAGCTTGATGGAAGTCGACGTGTATGGAGACGCCGTGGTGAGCAGTACATGCCAAATGTTGTCCAAGAAGGTGGCTGATTCGGACAAGGTTCTGTGATGATGTGGATTGGCATCAGTAGTGATGGCCGTACGGATCTTTTCGTCCGTGGTGATATTACCGCTGCGGGGTACATCGAGCAGATACTACTACAGCATGTGTTAGTTGCTGCATACGGTGTTGACTCTGAATTCGTACTCACGCACGACAATGCCAGGGCTCATGTAGCGCGCATCACCAGAGCTGTCTTTCGAGAACTGAACATTCAAGTGACGGAATGGCCAGCAGTGAGTCCTGACCTTAATCCTATCGAGCTTGTGTGGGATAAGCTTGACAGAATTGTTCGTGGGTGTCCTATTCCATCACAGACTCTCCAAGACTTCGAACAGGATCTACTCGAACCTAACCGCAGCGTGACCTCCGTCGACTTACACGGAGCATGCCACGTAGGTGCCAAGCTGTGATAAATGCTCGTGGAGGACATACACCATACTGAAGCTCTCCAACTCTTATCACTTTGTTTTTGCCCCTATTTGGACATTTCCATTTGTGTTCTGAAAATGAACGCGAATCCATCGATGTTCTTTTGTATACTTCAACGGTAAAGAATAAAGGTATAGTTGGTAATATACCTGGGTGTGAGGTATTGTTTTGTGGAGCATGGCATAAGTTCAAAGACATGTCTCCATAATGCTTTTGAACTGTGTATTTTAGAGAAGACTCTTTTGCCATCTAATCGGCTGTTACAGTCTTGGAGGTTTGGGTTTGGGGTACCTATCCGTCTTGGTGATGTTATTGAGTGCACGATAGTTACCACAAGGACACCGAGAACGATCTTTCTTCGGAACCAACAACTTCTGGAGGGCTGACAGGTATTCATATCGACCATTTATTTAAAATCTGCTTTGGCTGCTTTATTGTCTTGAAATCCTTGTGAAGCACACAGTATTTCATCTGATATATATATATAAACATATCATGCTATTTTATTTCTGTTGATATTTCAATATTATTCCAAATTTCTGTGAGGAAGATAAAGATATGACTGAGGGAAGCTGGTGTAGGCACTGTGGGTGTGAGCAGGCATTAAGGAGTTTGGGGGAAGAGACAGCGAGTTTCAGAGAGATAGAGGTAAGTCTACCACAATCGATGTATAAGATACGGTAGGTAGACAAAAAGTGAGGGGAAAGAAGGAGAAAAGCTGTGGAAGGCAGGAGGGCTAATGTTTTAAGGGTAAGGAAAATGAAGACTAAGAGTTTACGTCATGAAGTGAGTTCAGATGAGGTACCGGTAAGGAATATATATGAGTCACTGCAGGAAGAAAAGCAGAGGGAAGATGGAGAACAGGGAAATTTTACAGGGGAGGGGTTAGGCAAGGTGAATGGGGACGGTATGAAAGGGAAATGCAGAGTTGAGGATAGGAAGTGGGAGATGTAACAGGGTCATGAGTGGGAGAAAAGGGAGGAGCAAGTATGTTCTGCACCACATTCTTATCAACTACTTTTTAAACACACTTTTCTTTACATTGCATTGACACAGATAGGTCGCATGGCGACGATGGGATAGGAAATGCTTAGGAGTGGGAAGGAAACGGCCGTGGCCTTATTTAAGATTCAGTCCCGGCATTTTCCTGATAGCAACAAGGTAAGGTAAGTAGAGAAATGTCATAGTAGGAATTTACGATATCTGGTTATGCTACCGCTAGTGGTTTTAACGTCGCACTAACACATCGAAGATTTTTCGGCGCTGGAAGGATGGGGAAGGGCTAGGATTGGGAAGATAGTGGGCTAAGCCTTAGTTAAGGTACAGCCGCCAGCATTTGGCTGGTATGAAAATGCGAAAACATGTATAACCATCTTCAGGGCCGCCGACGATGAGATTCGAATCCACCATGTCCCGTATGTAAGGAAGACATTTAAGGGAGATGAGAATGTTATCAGTGGGGTACTGTTGTAGAAGGCATAGTAGATGGATGGTGATCGGGGATTTAAATGAAACTATATACTGGCTATGTGAAAAATTGTGAGTGAGATTTTTGGATTCTAGTGGGTAGGTAAGCGATAGGGTTCTACGTTCAGATGGCCTTCGCTTGAACCGCAATATAATTTGTAAGTGAGGGGTTTGTTTAGAAGATTTATAATGAAGTACATTCAGGGAAACGGGGTGGCCTAGGGGGCGTTGATGAAAATATAGGGAGCTGGAAGTCAAGTAAGAATGGCATAAATTTGTTAGTGTTAAACTGTGCAACTAAGTAGTTTAATAGATATACCAGTATACAATATCTTATATTGTAATAGGAATTCAATAATGGCTGTGATATTATGGTTGCGAAACTTTTCTCACGGAACCAGAGTGTTTATCGTAGAGACAGGACAGGAACGGTAAGAGTGGGTATTCATACTGGTGAAAGAAGAATGCGGAAGCTACAAAAATACTAGGGATGAGAAGCATGGAATCCTAGGTGTAAGGCTTATCTCTAAATATAATAGTCAATTTCATATTAGAGATGTACAGACCTGGAAAGTTGCATTGCCACTGATGCACAATTATTGTTTGATAAGATAATCGCCTGTGTGGGGAACGACACAGAAAGAAACGGTTAGTCTCAATTTACTAAATATTGACTGGGAAGGTAATGCGAATGACAAATTTCATTAAACTGGGAAGTACAGCTTAATCAAAGAATGATTGAACCAACTTGAGGGTAAAATATTCCAGATTTGATGCTGGTAAAACCAAATAAGCTCTCTAGAATTACTGAAGTTATAGATGTTGTAAATGATCACGAAGCTCTTTTTGTCGATGCGATAGAAAGGAAGGTCATAACATTGCAAATGCACTTCGGAGGAAAGTCTATACTGTTTATGAAGAAGTCATTTGCATATCATCAGATGTCAGCACTAGACGCATAGACATGATTGCTCTTGAAAACTAGAATATAAACGGCGATATAATATAACATACCATCAGGTTTGAACATGATAAAGGCCAATCAGAAAAGTAGACTCTGACAAAAAGAACATTTACATTTCGACATTTCGCTTCCACAAAAATAAATACCATCTACAAGAAATTGAAGTGATTGGGCCGATGCTTGGAGCACATGATACGGTACCAGCATTCTTCGTGCTGTTCTGGAAGAAATTTGGCTTGCCAAAAAACAGAAAAACGAGTACAAGACGTTGTGCTTAATGTGATTCGTAGTTCATTCGTAGAATCCCACATCTACAGTTAGAAATACACAGTTCTAGAATGTATTTACAAATACTATAAACCTACAGAGATATAGGTCTATATTCTAACTTATATAGTATTAGTTCACTTTGTCCACAATGGCAACCTGTACATTCAGGAAGTTGATGGTTCTACAATAAATAATACTTGGCTTTCCCTACAGTTGATAAGGATGACATTGGGGAGTTTAAAAACGTAGGTATGATATGTGGAAATATTAAATAAAAATTTAAACAGACTGTGGGATAGGTTTAAAGCAATTGTTGAGCGGTGCAAAAACAGGTATGTACCTTTAAAGGTGGCAAGGAATGGGAAAGATCTTCTATTTTATAAAAGAGAAATCAAGAGATTAAGGAGGTGCAAGCTAGCAAGAAGTAGAGTATGCATGGATGTAGAAGTGCGGAGAGATTGAAGGAACTTACTAGGAAACAGAAATAAGCAACAAAATAAAGGTCAGCCAAAGACAACCCGAAGGCAGATACCATTGGCATTAATAAGAATTTAGGGTAAATTGGACGGGTATGTATAGGTACTTTAAGGCAGAAACCATTTCTAAGAAGGACATTCCAGAGGTCACTCCGAAATATCATACACTGAAGAAAATGGAAATTGCAACACCCAGAAGGAGTGGTGCTACATTGCTGCAATTGAACATGCAGGACAAGTGTTCGGTTATGCTTCGATGATTATACTTTCAGGTCCCTCTGACCGCAAGTTTGGACAACAATCAATACAGGATGTACCCACCACGAGCTGCAATACATTGATGAATTCGTCGAGGCATGGAGGCATGGCATGGATCGCTTCCTGAGGAATTGTGTCCCAAGCTTGCTGCACTGCACGGGTCAGTTGTTCCAGCGTTGTGGGTGGCTGAGGACGGTTGGCCAGTTGTCGACCCATCATGTCCCACACATGCTCAATAGGACTGAGGTCCGGGGATCTGGCGGGCCATTCTAAGGTTGTGATGTCGTGGAGAGCTACTCTGGAGACGCGTGCAGTGTGAACCTGGGCATTGTCCTGCTGAAACATCCCATGGCAATATTCGCCATCATAGGGACAACCACTGGATTGAGTACCCTATCAACGCACTGTCGAGCAGTCATAGTGCCCTAAACAAGCACTAATGGTGTTTTTACATTAAAGCCAATAGCTCCCCAGACCATAATGCTTGGTGTTGACCCTGTGTGCCTCTCGACAATAAGATCTGTGCGGCCCCTCTCCCCGGTACGTCGGCGCACACGATTTCGGCCATCGCTGCGGGCAAGACAGAAGCGCGATTCATTACTAAAGACGACCCTATGCCATTCGTCGACCCACGTCGATCTTTCTCGACACCAGGCCAGCCTTACACGTCGCTGTTGTGGGGTCAATGGAACACCTTCTGCAGGGACACGGGCTCGTAAGCCAGCTGCACGCAGGCGATTACCAACTGTTTGTTGTGTAACGAGGGGTGCCACAGCTGCTCGAATTTGCTCTGCTGTTGCATGGGGTTCCATCCGGGCCATCCGAATGATGCGGCGATCTTCTCTCACAGTTGTCTATGGCGCTGGGCCTGTGCCAATTTTACGAGTGTGTGTACCTTCATTTGACCACTGCTGCCTTGCACGTTGTACCGTAGATGCCTGTCGGCCAACACGTGCAGCGACAGTCCTTAGCGATAATCCAGCCTCACACAGTCCAATTATCCGAGCCCTCTCAAACGGCGACAGTTGTTGATAGCGTGCTCTTCTCTGTCGTCGAGGCATGTTTGATGGGGAACACCTCAATGCACACACTACAAGTCAACTACGCTACACCAGAGTACGTATACTGGAGTTGATTCCTTCGCGACCCATCACGTGGGGAGACCTGTAGCAACAATCCAATGTGTCTGAAACTTTGATCGTTTACGTACCTACGTGGCATCGTTCCATGTCTTGAAAATCAACACAAACAACCAATGCCTTCATGGTGTTGCAATTTCAATTTTCTTAAGTGTACCTGTCGGTTATCGTCTATCCGGATAGCGTTCTTGACACAGACGTTGTGTCTGGTATGTATTCTGTCTAGTTTCTGCAGAGATGAGTAAGATATCCACGTACTCGTCTGCACTCCCTTAATATGTGAATATGTGAACATGGGAGTTACGAGCACCTACACTCGCACACCACAGTCCTCCTTTCATCCCGTCGATCGGGTTATATTCTACGTAGAACTGTCTGACTGACTTCACTTGAACACTAGGCTATTATTCAAATTTAAATAGCACACACTATTCTTTAGCCGCACTGTATCATAGTGACTGAGCACAATGGTTCACACTAACTGGTTAGGTTTCACACGAACACGTATAAGCTGTGTCAGACTGAATCAGAATGGAATAATGAGTAGTGAGCCTGGTTTGGTAGTTTCTTATATAGTGATTCCGGTTTGTCGCCGAGAGAGGTGTTGAGCCACACCCACTTGTGACTATTAACAAACAGTGGCGGCTCACATGAAGAGTTGTTAAAGAACAAGATTCCGACAAATCGCTCTTACGTAGTGAGAAGCAACCATATCCTACGAGTAATTAACTTGCGTAATCAAGGCAATTGCAGTGTTGGGAGACGTCGTACGAGACAATAGAAAGTGCTAGATTAGCCAAGGAGTGCCGTCTAGTTAAACAAGTAGCGCTCACATAGAAAAAATAGTATTCTTGACTAGTGCCGTGTGACAATAAAGGGGAAAGAAGTAGCGATCTCCAGGAAGTTATTCGCTGCTCGGGTAGACTACTCGAGTTAATGAGTGGATCTACCGTTAAGAAGTAATTGTGAATACGAACAAACAGTATTCCACTAACCATTTTTCCAGTTTGTCCATGTGTATGTGAGTATTCATCGAGTCCACGACGGGCCGACCAGAACGCGCTGTGTGCCCGCGATCTTCAGGGACCATCTAGAAATTCCCACGGCAGGTTGCAGACCGGGACATCATGTACGCGACCCAGGAGAGGGTAGACCCAGGACTCTTCGCTAAATAGGCAGCAATGATGGCAGCTTAAAACCATAAGGTGTACCCCTGAATGACATCACAACTCCACGCAGAAATGTTAAGTTCGCTTCAAATCTCTTTATGTATGGAAATCACACGTTTAGAATTTGCATATGTAACCTTTTCTATAATGTAAATAGGAAAAATGTAGGAGAACGCTATGTGCGTGTCTCGAGAGGGCAAAGCTTTTATTAACTTAAATTTTATTTGAATTGTCTTCCGTGATTAGGAATAATCAGTAATTTGTTCTGGGACTTTGGTTTTTCTGCATGAATTAGTATATAAGCCCCCATAGTGTTTATTTATGGGTGAAGCAATTTTTTAAGGGTGGAATTGATGTCGTAACAGACACCATAATTTACTCCAAGTTCATTATTCGGTAAGGCTCTTCACAAAATTCCCAATATCTTTGCTTAAATGCGTCCAAAAATATCTATGTAATCTTAAGGATCCTGAGCACAGGAAGGAAAGATGCCGGCTCGGGTGCAATTAATTACGCGGGTGAAGTTGGTTAAGTTCATTACCTACTGGATCAGAGATTACTATCAGCGTTGTAGATTTCTGTGATAAATAGATGACGTGTTCCACCCCATTTTATATTCATATTAAACCGATATAGGGTTTGCAAAATTGTACCCCAGAGCCCAGCGAATACGAGTTCGATACCGGACGGTATTGATGACCCACGATCGAGAACAAGAGACCTGGAAGTGTCATGTCTCAGGAAGTATTTAAGTGTGTGAAGTGTCGTATTCAGGTGGTTGTTTATTTCTTTGTGTGTTATACTCATGTATTTGTGTTGTTTACGATGTTATGGAGATTTACATGACATCAACGTTGTACAGGTCCGCATTGTGCTCTCATAGGATAAGATGGCGCCCCGGAGAGACACGCATATAGGCGGTGATGTAATATGCTAATTAGTGTGATTTAATAACGTTGTGTTCGAGAGGCGGCGAGGTGATTTTCATTGTACAGAAGTGTGCGTAACGGTATCTTATACATTATTTCAAAAACCATGATTTAGAAATGTACTGCGGGATCCACGAGAAATGTCATCCATATGTGTTGCTTTAGACCTTACTCTAACGGATACCATCGGGTTCCGATGATAATAAAAGGGATACACCTTCACGTAATGTGACGTGTTATAATGAGAAGTGTATGTTAATCAGTGATGGAGATTTCTAAATGATGATCAGCAGTATAAATGACTGAAGGGGACATTACGGCATTGCTCCATATATTTAAATTCCTTGTATGCAACAATATGGCGTTTTCTCGTACACATTTTATGACTCTATCAGTTAATAAAATTTCATGTTTTTAAATTGGGAACAAACATTCTTCTCATTTACTAGTCTAGCGTATTTCTCTCATATTATAGAACACCCTACTTTCAATATTTTTAATTAATGCCCATTTTATCGAACAGATCATTGACCCATATGCTCTTAAGCTTAGCCGTTGAGACAATGAAAGTAGGGAGAATGGGACTTCGTCCCCCAGGAATTGATTTCCGAAGGTTCTTTCCCAATGAATTCCATTCAAATATTCATTTGTGAAACTGAGTTGCTTAAATTATGCTCTGACGAGCCCGGGACAGGTGCAGTATGAAGCTGCGCGAACTCCCCTCTTTCGAGGAAAGTCACAACGCAAAGCTTATTCACTGCCTCGTGATGTATTCCAGAGACGAGTATGTGGCTATCTTACTCATCTCTGAAGAAACTAGACAGAATACACACCAACCACAACGCCTGTATCAAGGACGCTATCCGGATAGACGATAACCGACAGGCATGATATTTCGGAGTGTAAAAAGACATCTGTGGGCTACTGCGTTTCTGGGAAGGACAAGGCATGTTCGAGATCATTCCGCGACATCTGCTCACAATCAAGAGATTGTGCTGGACGCTGTCCGGCATAACTCTCACACTAGCACACGGGCCATTGCACAGGAGAGGAACTTCAGCCGGGGGCTTGTTAGGCAGATATTTCTTACCCAGCGGTTTCACCCGTACCATCTGCACTTACACCAGGAGCTCCATGGTCCTGATTTCGAAGCACGGGTAGCGTTCGGTCATTGGATCCTACAGCATGTAGACCTGATCCTGCCCTTTTAGCTACCACCTTATTTACGCACGTAGCGTGGTTCCACAACAATGTAACCGTTAATTGCTATCATATTTATGCATTACTGGAGTGTGGATATTCCCCATTAGGTACGAAGGCAGCTTTTCAGGTACAGTGGAGCGTGAACGTATGGTGTGGCATCGTGTGTGATTACCTCATCGGTCCCCATCTTTTAGAGGAGCCTCTGACTGGAGAACGCTATCTGAGGTTTCTATAAGATGACTTACCACCGTTCTTGGAACATGTGCCACTATTTGACCACTGCAGGATGTGGTTTGGTTATCACTGAGCTCCACCGCACGCTGCGATGGTCTCCGGAACCAGCTCCATGCGACGTATCCTGATAAGTATGTAGGAAGTCGATGACCTGTCTCCTTGCCCGTCAGATCGTCCGATCTTACATCCCTGGATTTTTTTGCGGGCCCATGTAAAACAGCTGGTGTATACACAGAAGTCGAGCAATTCTGGCCAACTTAGACAGCTCATCACCAAGACGTGGGATCCGTTACGCCGGAGATGTTACAACGTGTCTGATGGTCCTTAAAATTTGCGCGCAGCTATCTATCGGCCACGGAGGTCGTAAGTTTGAGTAGGTGTTGCGCTAAACGACGTAGGTAACTGAAAACGTGTCACATGTTCCCTGCTTTTTTCAAGCCAGCTCCATACCATGCGCCCTTTTCAGGGTTAAATAAACAAATCGGTCTGTGGAAGCTATCAAGTATGCAACCTTGCCACATTCCTATCAACAAAAAAATATTGCGTGAGATGTGAACCTTCAAGCACCGCACCCCTGCCAAGTGAGCTATTGTGAAGCTTGTCATGCATCGTGGACTATCCAGCCTATACAATACCTGTTCCTGGTCTTTGTGTGCACATCCTCTTGTAAGGTACATATTCAGCGGACCGGTGCTAGTTTTACGGTGTCATTCGGGGTACTCACAATGAATTAATATTCGCGCTCACGATTCTTTAGCCCGTAACCACACATCTCATTATATACCACGGTTTAGGGAGAGGGACCCATGCGTTTCAGAACTGTAGTAATCGCGGCGAGATGCGTAAAACTAAATCGCAAGAGGCTGGTGAACCACCCGGTATATAGCCATGGGAGATCTTGGAATTGTCTATAACTGTTTTGAAATTAATATAAGACGGGAATTGATACGTTTTTATCTTAAAGCATTATAATAACCGCAAACTTTTTATATGCTCAGCGTAACATTTCAAATTTTTATTTCCCTTTCGTACCGGCTTCTGCAGCGGGTGTCCCAACGCGCTTTCCAGCTGAGCTCAAGGTCACGAATAAAGCGACATTTCTGGAGTTTTGATTTTTTTTGTTTCCAATTTTCTTGTGATCAATGGCGGGCAGAATTGAATATAATGCATTCGAGAACTTTTGAGAGTCGATAGGGCCTATATACATTCGAAGCAAATTCGAAACCAAACTCTCAAGTTCAACATAACATCTCACAATCGATGAAGGCCAAATTTTATGCTGTACAAGACTTCCAGAAACTTATTACAAACCACAGATATTTAGACTTGCAATGAGCAGCTCGTGCTGAAGTCGGAAGCTTGCGACTGCTGCCATCTTACGTCACTATACTGTCCCAGTACAATAATGTAAAATCATAGCCAAAATAGGAAGATTGGATGGGAATTAATGAAAAACACATCGAAATTATAATAATACCGATTATTAGTCTTATTATGGGTTTTGTCTTAATGTTTAGAAAAGTGGTTCAGATACATCAATGTGCAAATGCTTAAAAATAGCTAGCCCGTTTATCGATCTATGGTGAAATCTGTTTCATCTCTTTTATAGTATGATTCACGCAAATTTTAAATTCGGTTATTATATGATTTTAATAAGGCGATAAACATGTGTATCCATTGGGTTTATATCTAAAGCATTAGTGCTTAAACTAAAAAAACATTCCGGTAGCGTAGTGTCCAACGAGCACATGGCTCCATGAGTAACACCCGAGTCTTGTAATAAGATCCTCGCTAGTTCAAGTCCCGCTGCGTGCGCGGTTTTCTTCCGCACCCCAGCCCTACACGTTCTTATTTTTTTATTCTACGTATACTCTAGGTATGAATATTTATTATTGTTATTAATATTTAATCAGTTTAGAGTCCAGGGTTGGTTTTTCTCCCGGACCCAGCGAGGGATCCCACCTCAACCGCCTCAAGGGCAGTATCCTGCATCGTGAGACATTTGGTCGGTGTACAACTGGGAGGAGGACCAGTACCTCGCCCTGGCGGCCTTACCTGCTGGTCTGAACAGGGTCCTTGCGGGGAATGGGAAGATTGGAAGGGATAGGCAAGGAAGAGGGAAGGAAGCGGCCATGCCCTTAAGTTAGGTACCACCCCGGAATTTGCCTAGAGAGAAGGTGGTAAACCACTTCGAGTATGGCTGAGGTGAGAATCGACCCCCTTCTACTCAGTTGACCACCAGAGGCTGAATGGAACCCGTTCCAGTCCTCGTACCCCTTTTCAAATTTCATGGCAGAGCCGAGAATCGAGCCCGGGCCTCCAGGGGTGGCAAATAATCACACCACAGACGCGGACAAAAATATTTATAATGGTTCAAAATTTGGGTACAAAAATGAAAAATTGTCTGGTGGGATGTTGAACATATCTGTGCTTCTCCATCACAAGCAAAATTAAACGTTTCATTTCCTGCCAAATTTTATCATTTTTAACCCAATTTTTAAATAGGTACAAATATTCTTACATAAATAATAGGCAGAATGAAACATAAGAAGGGCAAGACAGAGAAAGAAACCCATTTTTGCAACTGGACTTCAATCGGCGATCTCTCGATTCCTAGACTCCGCCACTATCCACTGGGCTATTCGGTCGCTTAGTTAAAGTTTAGTTGAAATAAGGCACTTGAAATTTATCAGAGACGATTTTCTTGAGAATCGCTGAATGTCTAGCCCAATGATTTTGGGACATTCGTATTCGAGAAGACACCTTCGCGTATTACAGTACGAGTATGGGAAATAATCCGTGACTTCTCTACCTGAAGGCCCCCGTATCAGTACACATGAACAAGTAAGTCGCAAGTTGGTGGTCTTTGCCTCCTTACATAATTAGGCAAATGTAATGTGATGTAATAATATTAATGACTGACCAACAAGTGTTAGTGGGCACATGTAAGCCACTTATCAGTGTAATGAAACTCCTATTCCTTCCTTATTTCTTCGCGAATAGGAAAAGTAACACTCAAACCTACGCAGGTATTCACCATTCCTCCACTCTGAAATTTGCTAAAGAACTAATTCGAAATGTGCACAAAACGACAGAAAACAAATATTCACTTAACACCATAACTTCTATGGTTACAGTGAAGCTCTTGAATTCCAAATTTGTCTTCATAGTATGTTCCTAATTTTAGAAGCTACAATGAAGCTTAATCATCTACTAATGTAATTCTACGCCATATTTCCATTGACAACTTAGTCGAGCTGCTCGTCCCTTTATTCCCACGTCTTTCCAGCCCAAAGTTTTTAACGCTTTCGTAGAACCACTCTTTTGTCGGAAATCACCAAGAACAAAGCGTGCTGTTTTCCTTTGGACCTTTCCCAGTTCTCGTTTCATATAATCCTGGTGTGGGTCCTATAGACTGGAACCATACTTTAACTGGGGTTTTACCAGAGATTTATGTGTACATCCTTGCTATAACCATTAAATATCCTCATAATCACGTATCCTTTCTTTACAATTGAAAAGGAGACTAGCTGCCTGACTAAGTGGTATGTTCCGAACTGTCTGTGGAGAGATGGCGTGGAATGACGTTAGTATACGAATAAGTTTCGGTGGCGTTTTTGAAAGTAGGCAGGATCACAATTTGAAGATAAAGTTAGAATTCAAGAGGACAAGTTGAGGCAAATATTCATTTACAGGAAGAAGAATTAAAGATTGGAATAATTTACCAAGGGAGATGTTCAATAAATTTCCAGATTTTGAGCAAATATTTAAGAAAAGAGTAGGCAAAAAACAGATAGGTAATCTGCCATTTGGGTGACTGCCCTAAATGCAGGTCAGTGGAGACTGATTGACTGATTGATTGATTAATTGGATTGATTGATAGATTGAAGCTCGTTAATGTGATTACTCCAGTAAAGAGAATTCCTTGTATTAACACCTACAGTAGGTACTTGCAGTGATCAGCGTGAGGTACTATCAGCCCATCAACACAATAGTAAAAGCTAAGAGGACTTTTCTTCTTTGTAAATCTTAAAACGTGACTTTGCATTACCTTTACCATCATACCAATGTGTGCTGTCGATCTCACAATATTGTCGAGGTCTTTTTGTAGTCGCTCACAACACTGTAAGTTATTCACTACTCTATACAGTATAACATCATCTGCGTATAGCCTTACCTGAGATTCCAGTTCTTTACTCATATGATTTATTTTACATATTATATATTGCACCCGCTCACGCCTGAGTCCCAGACTAGCTTTTATCTCAGGGGTGATCGGTTTTCAGTAAATGTCTAAAACAAACGTATGTATTCAAATAAGGCGCTTAGATAACGCCTGAAAAACTTAGGCGCTATGCTATATATCCTCAGACACTGCCCCTACACATTTAACACAGCCTCACGCTTGGGCCTAGCCATGATGCACCCGCTCACGCCTGAGTCCCACACTAGCATTTATCTCAGAGGTGATCGATTCGTCAGTAAAAGTCTAAAACAAATTAATGTATTCAAATAAGGCGCTCAAGTAACTGGAGGGATGAACTGGGCATACAAATTTAAATAGGAACAAGGGTTCATTCATAGACACCCAAATGAAAGACTCCTCAATAGGACTAGAAAATGACACAATTGATCACCATGACTAAATATCTACAATAAAAATAAAATGTAACTGTTTCCTTTTGAAATGAAAAAAAGGAGCAATTTATATAAGTAATTATGCAATATTTATGTTATTACAGGAATTTAAAATACAACGACAATAAACAAACCTTGAAAAGTAAAATAAAACCCATATCTTCACCATCCTATCACACTGATGGTGAGAATAATATATGAGATCGGACAGCGACCCGTATACTTGCACATGTAAACCTGAATCGGTCGAACACCTGATCCGTATGGATCGAACCACTGACCCGTGTACTTAGACACGTAAGCCTGAAACCATTTGAGGAGACGTGGGCACGAGCACAACCTGCTTTGCGGTCGTCTTCACGTTCCTTTAGATGAATTACCTCCGGGGCTATTCACATCTAAGTTACCCCGAAGTCCTAACATAAGTCATAACATGGGGAAACTATAGACGGAAGGACCCTAGCCTAACTATCCAGATTTACGATCATGCCAGTAATAGCTTGCCTGCTGGAGTCTCGATTTGTTGCTTGTCATTGGCAATTCGATACATAAACATCTCGGAAGGTGTCCCTAAAAACCTTATAGAATCCTGACATTTAATAGCCGTGGTCTCACTCACAACGTTTATGGATGTATGTATCCATGTATCCAAGGGAAGCCTAACCTTTTTCGTCGAAATCAACCCGGCTCATGTCGATAATAATAATAATAATAATAATAATAATAATAATAATAATAATAATAATAATAATAATAATAATAATAATAATAATAATAATAATAATAATAATATTTATCATTATTATTACCACGATTATAAGTTCAACGTCATGTGGTAATATCGTTATTGTAATCATTAGTTTACTATCGTTAGAATGTTATCACTTTCCGTATTTGTTCAGGATCCTCGAAATATCGTTATTATTATTATTACATTACGATTGCTGAAATATCAGTATTATTATGTTTACGATCATTGGGATGTTATTCTTATCATTCTTATTTGTTTATGATCGTCAAAACATCAGTAGTATTGTTAGTTTTCGATCATTGAAATATCAGTATTGTTATTGGTCCCATTTAAATTCGTTTAATCTGTCGTGATTAATGATTCCACCATACAGTCACTCATGCTGACACTTAACTTCTCTGATCTCTGGTGTCATAGTATTAGAAATAACTATACATGCAGCCTATCCTTCTTGTACATACTATAACGGTATGCAATTCCTGCACTCTCTGTAAAACTCAGTCTTACTCCGCCTTCATCTGACGGGCTTATAATATTAAATTTTCCGGTTCCCCGGACGCTAAATATTTATCTGTGTTTCTCGTCGACTTATTTATTTGTCCCATATATTTCATCGTAGATTTTTCTTTATTTATCCATTTCATAGTAGCTTCTTTCTAATTACCTAATTGATGCGGAAATTATTTACTCATACATCAAAGTGAAAATGAAAATCCACAGCCTGTTTCCAGTAATTCGACCGGGTCGGGAATGGAATGAATGAAGCCCCCATCTAGCGGCGAGGATAGGAATTGTACCGGCTGCCGAAGCCTGTCGCACTCCTCTAGGGCAATGTACATCAAAGTAATATTCCTCAATTATCATTCACAGAGTTCACGGCTCATTAGCTTCTATCGACGACACAGAACGATCTATTTATTCCTTAACTGTATGTTATTCATAATATATTTTCCCCCGAACACTTGATTTGTTTTCTGAGGTTAGTCTCCACAAATGATCTTAGGGTGCAACTCTACATCCCCGCAACTTTTAACGATCGTGAACATGTAATTATTCCGTGGTACCAAACCACAGTTTAAATAATGCAAGTTTGACCACTATTTATAATTCATTAGAACCGCGATTTAAACAATATGTTTCGACAATTATTTAGAGTTCATTAGAACCGGCGGCAGCGTTCTGACACTTTAATGGACACAACTTTACTTCAAACACCACTTGGAAACTGATCTGAAAATCCAGTTCGTCAGTAGTGATTCCTTGTTATCTTAACATTTGATCCATTTAAGGTTCCAAGTTTAAAACTGTTTACATTCGAATTTCGTACTAAAATCCCAACAATTTAATCCGGCAATAGCCTCCGGCAAAATCTCGGTATTTCAGTTATTTTATTATTTCCGACCTGCCAGACGTAAAACAACAATTAAATTCACTGGCAATTTCAAATCTCTGGATTTAATGTAACAACATGCCTTATTTCTAACATAAAAAAGTTTAACATTGACCAACGCGGTCGAGAAATTCATGCAAATCCCATCAGCACTCAGCTGTGTCTAGCTGTAACTCTATACATGGTGAGGGCTTTCCGAAACACAACAAGCAGGAAACAAATGATAAGCCTGTGGTAAATTTTATGTACAACAAAGCAACTTTTAATTAATGACTAAATCATTTGTTACTGTTAAGTAACCATCTATATATATAAAATAACTTGTTCTGACTGACTGACTGACTGACTGACTGACTGACTGACTGACTGACTGACTGATTCATCATCGCCGAGCCAAAACTGCTGGACAGAAAGAAATGAAATTTTGGGGATACATTCATATTAACATGTAGATGCTCGCTAAGGGAGGATTTTTGGATATTCCGTCGCCAAGGGGGTGAAAAGGGGGTGAATTTTAAAAATGAGGATATCTATATCTCAAAAACTTACAGGTTTACAGACATAAAAATTGGTATTTGGAATATCCTTTATAAATAAACACGTATTGTTTTGTTTTCCGGAAATCCCGTTAAGGGGGGTGAAAAATGGGGGAAAAGTGGTTGAACACCTTTTATGAGGAGACTTATATCTCAAAAACTGAAGGTGTTACAAACATGAAAATTTTAATTTGGAATCTCCTTTGAAAATAAAGAAACATGTATTTTTGTGTTTTTGGATAATCTGATGAATAGTGAGTGAACAGGAGTGACAAACGGAGTGATTTTTAAGAAGACTATATCTGCAAATTATCTCAGACACGTAACATATTACAGATTTGAAAACTGGTCTTTGGAACTTCATGTAAAAGTAGAGAAACATAATTTTTGGGGGAAAATCCACTTAAGGGGAAGTGAAAAAGGGGGTGAATTTTTAAAATTAGCGTATCTACAGTATATCTCAAAAACTTAAAATGTTGCAGACGGGAAAATTGGTATTTGGCATCTCCTTTCAAAATAAGGAAACACGTATTCTTTGGTTTTTGAAAAAAAAAACCTTAACGAGGAGGGGGGAGAAGAATTGAAAATTTAGTCGAATTATTTGTATGAGAATGTGTATATATACCAAAAAGTCTAAAAATGTTACAAACGTGAAAACTGGTATTTGGAATTACCTTTAGAAATAAAGAAGCACACATTTGGTGCGGGAATCAACTTGGAAGGGGGGAGGAATGAAAACGGAGATGAATTCCTCTTACGAGGATGCATATATATCAAAAACTGAAGATGTTACAGAAGTGATAATTAGTATTTGTTGAAAGGATTGAAAAATTAGTTGAATTATTTGTATGAGAATGTATATAGACATATCAAAAAGTCTAAAGATGTTACAAACGTGAAAACTGGTATTTGGAATTACTATTAAATATAAAGAAAGAAGCATTAGGTGGAGTATCAACTTGGAAGGGGGTGGGGGGAATGAAAACGGAGATGAATTCCTCTTACGAGGATGCATATATCTCAAAACCTGAAGATGTTACACAAGTGATAATTAGTATTTGGAAGCTCTTTTAAAGAAATGAGTACTGTTTGTTTTTGGAAATTTCACTTGAGTGGGGAGTGTAAAAGAAAGTAAAAAAAAAAATGAATTCTTTCTGAAGAAACTTATATCTCAAAAGAGAAGGTTACAGATGCGGAAATAGGTATTTGGAATCTCCTTTAAAAGTAAGGAAACACGCATTCTTTTGTTTTCGGAAAAGACTCTTAACGGGGGGAGGGGGGTTGAAAGGATTGAATAATTAGTTGAATTATTTTGTATGAGAATTTATATATATATACATATCCATACCAAAAATCTCAAGATGTTAAAACCTGAGGACTGGTATTTGGAATCTGCATTGAAAATGAGGAAACACGCAAACACGCATTTGCGGAGGGGGGGGGGGAGGGGCTGGAAATATCTTGGTAGAGGGGGGCATGAAAACAGAGGTGAATTCCTTTTACGAGGGTACATATATCTCAAAAACTGAAGATGTTACAGAAGTGGTAATTGGTGCTTGGAAATTATTTTAAAGAAACGAATACTGTTTGTTTTTGGAAAATTCACTTGAGTGGGGAGGGTGAAAGGAAGTAAAAAATTTGAATACTCTTTCTGGAGAAACTTATATCTCAAAACTAAAGGTTACAGACGTGGAAGTAAGTATTTGGAATCTCCTTTACAAATAAATAAACACGCATTTCTTGGGTGGGGGGGGGGAACCAACTTAACGGGCGGGGGGTGGAGTGATAAAAGAGTTGAATTCTTTTCATGAGGATACTTTTATCTCAAAAACTGAAGATGTTAGACATGAAAATTTGCACTTGGAATTCTTTCAGACTAAAACAACACGTAATCTTTTGTCTTTGGAAAATCCACTTAGGGGGGTGAATTAATTGAAAAACTAGTTGAATATTTTGTATGAGGATACTTATATCTCAAAACCTAAAGATGTTACAGACGTGAAAATTAGTATTTTGAATCTCATTTAAAAATAAAGAAACACGCATTTAGGGGCTGATCAAATTGGGGGCGAAGGCGGTGAAAAAGGAGTTTAATTCCTTTTTATAAGGATACAAATATCTCAAAACTGAAGATGTTACAGTCGTGATAATTGGCATTTGGAAGCTCCATTATAAACAAAGAAACAAGTGTTTTGGTTTTCGGAAAATTCAGTTAAGTGAGGAGGGTGAAAAGAAGTGAAAAAATTTAATTCTTTTTATGGAGATACAAATATCTCAAAAATTTAAGGTTGTGCACGTGAAAATTTTTACTTGGTGTCACTTTAAAAATAAAGTTCCACGCATCTTTGGAGGTGGGCGGGGAATCAACTTAACGTGCTGGGGTGAAAAAGGAGTTGAATTCTTTTTATGAGGATACTCATATCTCAAAAACTGAAATGTTAGAGGCATGAATATTTATATTTGGAATCTTCTTCCAAAGTTAAGAAACACGTGTTCTTTTGTCTATGGAAAATCCATTTAAAGGTTGAATGAATGGAAAAATTAGTTGAAATCTTTGTGTGAGGATACTTATATTTCAAAAAATTAAAAATGTTGCCCGGCTCCATGGCTAAATGGTTAGCGTGCTGCCTTTGGTCACAGGGGTCCCGGGTTCGATTCCCGGCAGGGTTGCGAATTTTAAGCATCATTGGTTAATTTCCCTGGCACGGGGGCAGATGTATGTGTTGTCTTCATCATCATTTCATCCTCATCACGACGCGCAGATCGCCTACGGGCGTGAAATCAAAACACCTGCACCTGGCGAGCCGAAACCGTCCTGGGACCTCCCGGCACTAGAAGCCATACGCCATTTCATTTCAAATAAAAATGTTAAAGACGTGAACATTGGTATTTGGAATCTCATTTAAAAATAATGAAACACGCACTTTTGGGGAGGGGGAATCATCTTAACGGGTAGGAAGGCGGGGGTGGGGTGGGTGGGGGTGAAAAAGGAGTTGAATTACTTTCATAAGTATAAGTACTGAATATCACAAAACTGAAGAAGTTACAGACGTGAAAATTAGTATTTGGAATCTCCTTTAAAAGTAAAGAAACACGCATTTGTTTTTTCTGAAAATCGACGTAAGGGGTGTGGGGTTGAAAATAAGTAATTAAAGAGTTGAAATACGTTTATAAGGATACTTTATCTTAAAAACTGAAGCTGTTACAGACGTGAAAGTTGGTATTTTGAATTTCCTTTCAAAATAAAGAAACACGTAATTTTTTTGTTTTCGGAAAGTCCACTTAAGGTGGGGGAGGGGTGGAAAGAAGTCAGGAATAAGAAGTTAAACATTTTTTATGAGTATATATTTATTTCAAATCTGAAAGCGTTACAGACGTACAGGCATGAAAACTGGTATTTGAATATCCTTTGAAAATAACGAAACACGTATATTTGTTTGCTTTCGGAAAATCCAATTGAAGGGCTGAAAAGAATTGGAAAATTGGGTAAATTTTTTTAATGAGTGCCGGTATATCTACATTGCCTATCGTCCGGCTCCATGGCTAAATGGTTAGCGTGCTGGCCTTTGGTCACAGGGTTCCCGGGTTCGATTCCCGGCAGGGTCGTGGATTTTAACCATCATTGGTTAAATTCCCTGGCACGACGCGCAGGTCGCCTAAGGACGCCAAAAATAAAGACCTCCACCTGGCAAGCTGAACCCGTCCTGGGATCTCCCGGCACTAAGAGCCATACGCCATTTCGTTTTACATTATATCTCAAAAACTTAACATGCTAGAGACAAGAAATTTGGTATTTAGGAAGTCCTTTAAAAATACAGGAACCTGTACCTCTTTGTTTTCGGAGAGGGCATTTAACAGGGGGTGAAGAGTAGTGAAAAATAATTGAATTATTTTTTATGAGGATACTCATACCTTAAAGACTGAAAATGTTACAGACGTGAAAATTGATATTTGGAATCTCCTTTAAAAATAAGGAAACATGTATTTTTGTTTCCGGAAAATACACTCAGATGGGGGTAGGGGAAGGACTGATCAAGGCGTTGAATACGTCTTATGGGGATACTTATGCATATCTCAAAAACTGAATATGTTACAGTTGTGGGAAAAGGTATTTGGAATCTCCTTTAAAAATATAGAGACATGTATTTATTTTTTGACTTGAGAGAAGACTGTTTCTCGCATGTACAGTTCAATGTCGCATGGTCGTCTTTGCCCCAAAAGGTAATACCACAAACATTGTTAACAAAGAATTTCTGGGGTAAATGAAACTCAATTTTTGGGTGAGTTTTTATACTTTAGGAATTTTCAGGTAGTCTCTTAGTAAAATACCTAGGAATGATTACTCTGATCAAATTACGAAATCCACGCGAGCGAAGCCGCGGATAATTGCTAGTTATTAATATATTTACACTTAAGAAAATGGAAATTGCAACACCATGATGGCATTGGTCGTTTGTGTTGATTTTCAAGATATGGAACGATGACATGTAGGTATGTAAAGGATCAAAGTTTCAGACCCATTGGATTGTTGCTACAGGTTTCCCCACGTGAATGGTCGCGGAGGAATCAACTCCAGTATACGGACTCTGGTGTAGCGTAGTTGCCTTGCAGTCTGTGCAGTGAAGGGTTCCCCGTCAAACATGCCTCGACGACGACAACTGTCGCCGTTTGAGAGGGCTTGGATAATTGGGCTGTGTGAGGCTGGATTATCGTTAAGGACTGTCGCTGCGCGTGTTGGCCGACAGGCATCTACGGTACAACGTGTATGGCAGCAGTGGTCAGATGAAGGTACCCACACTCGTAGACATGGCACAGGCCCAGCGCGACAGACAACTGTGAGAGAGGATGGCCGCATCATTCGGATGGCCCGGATGGAACCCCATACAACAGCAGAGCAAATTCGAGCAGCTGTGGCACCCCACATTACACAACAAACAGTTGGTAATCGCCTGGGTGCAGCTGGCTTACGAGCCCGTGTCCCTACAGAAGGTGTTCCATTGACCGCACAACAGCGACGTGTAAGGCTGGCCTGGTGTCGAGAAAGATCGACGTGGGTCGACGAATGGCATAGGGTCGTCTTTAGTAATGAATCGCGCTTCTGTCTTGCCCACAGTGATCGCCGGAATCGTGTGCGCCGACGTACCGGGGAGAGGGGCCGCACAGATCTTATTGTCGAGAGGCACACAGGGCCAACACCAAGAATTATGGTCTGGGGAGCTATTGGCTTTAATGTGAAATCACCATTAGTGCTTGTTGAGAGCACTGTGACTGTTCGACAGTACGTTGATAGGGTACTCAATCCAGTGGTTGTCCCTATGATGGCGAACATTGCTAATGGGGTGTTTCAGCAGGGCAATGCCCGGGTTCACACTGCACGCATCTCCAGAGAAGCTCTCCACGACATCACAACCTTAGAATGGCCCGCCAGATTCCCTGACCTCAGTCCCATTGAGCATGTGTGGGACATGATGGGTCGACAACTGGTACACTGTCCTCAGCCACCCAGAACTCTGGAACAACTGACCCGTGCAGTGCAGCAAGCATGGGCCACAATTCCTCAGGAAGCGATCCAGGGCCTTATTGACTCCATGCCTCGACGAATTCGTAAATGTATTGCAGCTCGTGGTGGGCAAATCCTGTATTGATTGTTGTCCAAACTTGCGGTCAGAGGGACCTGAAAGTATAATCATCGAAGCATAACCGAACACTCGTCCTGCATGTTCAATTGCAGCAATGTAGCTCCACTCCTTCTGAGTGCTGCAATTTCAATTTTCTGCAGTGTATTTCCGCATATTCATGCGATAACATTGCCACATCCATATATATAAAATAACTTGTCCTGACTGACTGAGTGACTGATTCCGCCGAGCCAAAACTACTGGACATAAAGAAATGAACCTTTGGGGATACATTTATATTAAGACGTAGGTGCTCGCTATGAGAGGATTTTTTGGATATACCGTCGCTAAGGGGGTGAAAAAGGGGGATGAAACTTTAAATGAGTGTATATATATCTCAAAACTTCAAAAGTTTACAGAGGTAAAAATTGGTATTTAGAATCTTCTTTACAAATAAAGAAACACGTATTTTTTGTTTTCGGAAAATCCCAATAGGAGGGGTGAAAAGGGGTGAAAAATGGGTTGAATGCCTTCAATGAGGATACTTATATCTCAGAAACTGAAGATATTACAGACCTGAATTTTGGTGTTTGGGATCTCCTTCAAAAATAAGGAAACACGTATTTTTGTTTTTGGAAAATCCAATTAATGGGGGGGGGGGGGGTGAAAGGCGGGGGTGAATTTTTAAAATGAGTGTATCTATATCTCAAAACTTTTAAAGTTTATAGATGTAAAATATGGTATTTAGAATCTCCTTTAAAAATAAAGAAACACGTATTTTTTGTTTTCGGAAAATCCCGATAGGAAGGGTGGAAAAGGGTGAAAAAATGGTTGAATGCCTTTAATGAGGCTTCTTATATTTCAGAACCTGAAGATATTACATACCTGAAAATTGGTATTGGGGATCCACTTTAAAAATAAGGAAACACGTATTTTTTCGTTTTTGGAAAATCCAAATAATGGGGGTGAAAAGCGGGGTGAATTTTTATAATGAGTGTGTCTATACCTTAAAACTTTAAAAGTTTACAGATGTAAAAATTGGTATTTAGAATCTCCTTTAAAAATAATGGAACACGTAGTTTTTCGTTTTCTGTAAATCCTAATAGGAGGGGTGTAAAGGGATGAATAGTGGGTTGAATGCCTTTATTGAGGATACATATATCTCAGAAACTGAATTTATTACAGAACTGAAAATTTGTATATGGGACCTCCTGTAAGAATAAAGAAACGCGTATTCTCGGAAAATCCAATGAAGGGGGAGGGGTGAAAGAATTCAATAATTAATTGACTTAATTGTATGAGAATACATACATCTAATAAAAACTAAAGTTGTTACGGACGTGAAAATTGGTGTTTTGATCTCCTTTGAAAACAAAGAAAAACGCGTTTTGTGCGGGAAACCATGTTGGGGGGGGGGCGGGAGTGGAAATGAGTTGAATTCCTTTCATGAGGACACATAAATCACAAACTGAAGAAGTTAGAGTCGTGATAATTGCTATTTAGAAGATCCTTTACTATTAAAGAAACAGGTAATTTTTTGCCGGAAAATTCACTTAAGAGGGGGAGGGGGAGAAGTGTGAATGGAAAAAAATGGAAAAAAGTGAATTATTATGATGGGGATACTTATATCTCAAAACTGAAGGTAATAGACGTGAACATTGGGGTTTGGAATCTCCCTTAAACATAAAGAAACACGCCTTCTTTTTTTTTTTTGCTAGGGGCTTTACGTCGCACCGACACAGATAGGTCTTATGGCGACGAGGGGAGAGGAAAGGCCTAGGAGTTGGAAGGAAACGGCCGTGGCGTTAATTAAGGTACAGCCCCAGCATTTGCCTGGTGTGAAAATGGGAAACCACGGAAAACCGTTTTCAGGGCTGCCGATAGAGGGATTCGAACCTACTATCTCCCGGATGTAAGCTCACAGCCGCGCGCCTCTACACGCACGGCCAACTCGCCCGGTCTTTTTCTTTTGGATGGGGAGTAAATAAACTTAACGGCGGTGGGGTGTAAAAGGAGGTGAGACCAATTGATTTTGCTGTTCATAATGTACTTATAAAGAGCCTCCGTTGCTCAGGCGGCAGCGCGCCGCCCTCTCTCAGCTGGGTTCCGTAGTTCAAATCCCGGTCACTCCATGTGATATTCGTGCTGGACAAAACGGAGGCGGGACAGGTTTTTCTCCGGATACTTCGGTTTTCCCTGTCATCATTCATTCCAGCAACACTGTCCAATATTTCATTTCATTTGTCATTCATCGATCATTGCCCCAGAGGAGTGCTTCGGCAGTCGGCACAATTCCTACTGTCGCCGCTAGATGGGGCTTTATTCATTCCATTCCTGACCCTGTCGAATGACTGGAAACAGGCTGTATATTTGCGATGTACTTATTCTGATCATAAACCGATTTTTTAAAATCTTTCCTGGGTTCGTTTTCAACAGCCATCTTTTCCTTCGGAGAACATTCTTATAATACAGTAGATTCTCCTGGCATATGAATAAAAATGTAAACACATTTGAAATAAACGATAGGTTGAGATTGACCGTCCAATTGTTCACCTCTATAATAAGGTCAATAATGCACGGAAGTATGTTATTCGTATCGCCAGAAACCCCGCACACTTGCCTACGCGCGACAATGGTGCTGGGCGAGTTGGCCGTGCGCGTAGAGGCGCGCGGCTGTGAGCTTGCATCCGGGAGATAGTAGGTTCGAATCCCACTATCGGCAGCCCTGAAAATGGTTTTCCGTGGTTTCCCATTTTCACACCAGGCAAATGCTGGGGCTGTACCTTAATTAAGGCCACGGCCGCTTCCTTCCAACTCCTAGGCCTTTCCCATCCCATCGTCGCCATAAGACCTATCTGTGTCGGTGCGACGTAAAGCCCCTAGCAAAAAAAAAAGACAATGGTGCTGGTCACATTCTCAACAATGACAATGGCAGCAGATGTAATTTACCGCCAAGTAGCGGTTTTGCATCTTGCTGTGGGGTCCAGAACATCTATAATAATAATAATAATGTTCTGTACCGTCGTCAAATGTGCGGACCGCGGTGGAAAACGGGTCTTGGACAGGTAATGACTAAGAATGCAGTCCGACCGCGAGTTCAGTATCGCCAAGGCACCCAAGACGACACCACGCCGGATCTCCTGAAGGATTTGATCCATATTATAAATCTTATAAGAAAAGATGGCAAAGATTTAGGGGTCCAACTGACCGGGTGGAATACCTGGACCTAGCCCGGGAAGTACGAAATCGATTGCTGGAAAGAAACATTGAAAAATGGGAGGAAACTTGCCGTAATCTATTAGAAAACGAGTCGTCCCTTTGTCAGTCTCAAGAAACAAGTCTCTTGAAAAGCGAAACTTTATTTTAAAATCTGTCTCCCCGTACATGTCAAATGAATTGCAGCGATTTAGCAGCGGGCGACCCACAGAGAGGCCCGTCTGACTAACCTTTCTTTCCGGAAACGTCCCAACATGATAAGTACAAATGACATGTTTCATGGTACATAACCTCTGATTGTGATTCACTCCTCTCATTTGAGGTTAAACAGCGCTCTCGGCAGTGTTTAAACATGACCGGTTGCACATCGGTTTTAGACAGTGTCTAAGTGATAAATAACGTCTTTGCAATGAGGCAGCCATACTTAGGCATTGTTTAACCGTAGACATCGTCTAAACACCGTTTCTGCAATCGGCCTTTTGTATTTAAATTAATCAATTCCTACTCGACGATAATAATAATGAATTTCGAACTGAAATTATCACTCTTGCTCCGAATAATACTAACACCAGGCTGGCTATTGTAGATAGCTTACGAGGGGCGCGAATAATTTGACGCTGATCGGTAGAGCTTCCGTCTCGGCTAACTGTTCAAGAAGTGTCTGTCGCGTCTGGCAAGAGGCCTTATTTATGTTTTCCTGTCCTCTTCCTTCGGTTCATCTGAGCTCATCTCACAGAGGGATGGTTGTCTTGAATAGCTATTTGTAGGCCGAACTGGCTGTTCTAATTTTCACCACTGAACGATAGGTGATGTTGTGTCCTGTCTGTCTGTGTGTGTGTGTAGGTCTTTACGTCTTACGTCGTGCCATCGTGGAGTTAGATACTTTGACCTTTGTTTCAGTAACTTAAGTCAGATGCAGGAGCTTTGATTTTACTATACTCATTATCGTGGGAATTAGAGAACATTTAAGTGGTGAGAGGAGAATTTAACTACGGAGAAAAACTATTGACTTTTTGCAAGAGAGTCCGGCGTTTATAAAGTATTTGTCAGTGAAACTGGTTAGTCGGCTATGAGCAAACAGGTGATTTTGCATAGACATTAGTACGCAGGACTGATGGGAAAGAGTTCGATATCTTCATACAAGTAGAATTTTACAAGTATTTTGGTGCAGTTGCACGCGAGTTACATTTGCTACGAAAGTTGGTCACGAGAGATAAGGAGGAACTCAGTCATCAGGTCCAGATAAACGAGGAAGGGCAGTTCAATTATCTTATTATGTTACACAGGTTGTGTTGTAAAGGAAATTAACTACCGGTGCCACGTGATATAGGCAGCGTGTGAATGGAACGAGACACAAGAAAGAAGCCATCAGTTCAAGTGTCGGAGACTGTACTTGCAGATATGAAGCCAGAGCGGAGGACTTTCGTCTTGTTTGCTGACGCTAACGTGGCGATGTGTAGTCACTAACACGATGGGGTAGCTAGACCTGAGGCGGTGTGGCAAACTACAAAATATGATGCTCAATTTTTGTGATGTGTGCACCTACCTAAACGCCGAGGGGATAGGTTAATGAATTAGGAGAATGTCCTAGATGTTTATTTACAATGTAGAGTCAATTTTCTAAGTAAATTTTAAGTATCGCATAAAATCATTGTGTTCGTCACTTCATTTTTAAGTCGAGTAGGTTAGCGTTATTTTTATTTGTTTATTTATTTTTTGCTTGTTTTCTATGTTATCTTTTCTGTTACGGAGATGCACGGTCCTTCTCGGGTATAAAATTAATGTAAGGGAAAGTAATTGGAGTAAGATTTTATTATTACATTCAGTAACTTAATGAAGGGAATTTTAAGGGCAAGCACGCAGTCAGATTTTATCATACATGTGTATGAATGTGAGAGATCCAGGGGATATCATGTTCGATGCCAGGTCCGGGCTGTTGAGAGTTCTGAAATGTACGAGTGTGCATGTTTGTTTCGTGGAGCTTCAGGTCTACAAATTGGTAAAGTCATCGCCCGAATTTTTGTATTATCATCTCGAGAGTGTTGTCCGATGTTAGTGTGGAAGAATACTTTATGGATCAGCAGGATCTCCATTTCACAGTAAATTATTATTCAGAATGAAATGGCGTATGGCTTTTAGTGCAGGGAGTGTCCGAGGACAAGTTCGGCTCGCCAGATGCAGGTCTTTTGATTTCGACCTGCGCGTCGTGATGAGGATGAGATGATGATGAAGACGACACATACACCCAGCCCCCATGCCAGCGAAATTAACCAATTAAGGTGAAAATTCCCTACCCTGCCGGGAATCGAACCCGGGACTCCTGTAACCGAAAGCCAGCACGCTAACCATTCAGTCATGGAGCCGGAATATTGTTCAGAGATTACTAGTTATCAATTTTTATTATTCTTTGGACGTGTTCAATCATGTAGTTTACTAACGTTCTTGATTTTATTCGTCGGTTTGAGTTAACTATGGTTAAAATTTCAGATATCAAGGCTAAATTAAATTAATGTGGATTAATTGGTATGGTTATACAAAATTTAATAAAGGCTTGTATGATATTTTGAGATATTTAAAGGCAGTGTTGGAAGATTTGGACGATGTTAGGCGTCATCTGTAAATTGTCAACGAAACGAAGTCAGGAATTGGGATTTGAGATATGAGATAAGGGGAAAGTTATTATTTATGAAAGGCCAGCGTAATGTATGCGAATATATTTGTGTTAGACTTGCCTTGGGTAGAATTTTGATTTTCAGCATAGTTGTATGAGCCTGCAGCATTTGAGGCCATTGTGTCATTTATTCATTTGGGTGACTGGAATCCCAATGTTATTTAGCAGCATTAGGAGTGTGGATCTTCGTGCTGTTACTCCGTCAATGTCCGGTAAATGTAATATGTGTCTACCGAGGAGGGTTTCTTGTATTTAAGCGGCTGATTGTACCTACGTTCATAGGTGTTGCTATGTTTGATAATTCATTAGTTCGGTTATCGAGGTTCTTTATTCGTCACAATTCAGTGAGGATTCGAGGGTAGTATGTTTGTTATGTGTCATTTCATGCACTTCAGGGAAGCGACGTTGAATTTGTGGTTGAATTAAAGTCTACAGTGTGATATATTTTTGTGTCAAGTATTTATTTTCAGGAAGGAATATTGAATTTGTGGTTGAATTAATGTCCGAGTGTTTGACATATCTCGAGTATCATGTACTTTATTACAGGGATTGTATTTTACTCATTTCCTTCCACGGAAATTTGAGATCCTTGTAGGAGTGAAAGTTGCATGTCTTATTGTATAGACAATTTTACAACATGTGAGCGTTTATTTCTTGTGATGTTTTGTTGATATTTGATTTTGTTCTAGGTGGTTTCAATCCACGAGTGACTCATACTTGTTTGTTTATACCAGTGGGAGTTGTGTATATTTATAATCGCCACCCCACTTAGGGTATTGTGTATAGTTACTTATAGGAAGTTCATGTGATTTTTTGTTGATATTTGATTATGTTGTATGTAGTTTCAATCTGTGAGTGACTCATGCTTGTTTGTTTTATCCAGTGGGAGTTGTGTATATTTATACTCGCCAGCCCAATTAGGATGTTGTGTATAGTTAATTATAGGATGTCCTCCGAAGCGTTTAGGTTAAGTTTAAACTTGGCATTTCCACTGCGATGTTATGCGCAGAAATGGAACGAGTACTAACTTAAAAAAAAAAATGTAAACAATCCGCCAGAAATACGGGTGAAATTTCAAGCCCAGTTAATTATTTTTAATGCGTGTGTCGGCGCATGGTGAGTTTGTTTACAAGATGAACTTTATGGAGAGATGATTTGAATGTTAAATAAATTTATGTACATTTCCTTGTTCTGATTTTACTTCATAACATGTCTTAATTAATAAATAAATCTATCAGTCCTCCGTTGTAGTCTGCCTATCATAAATTATGATTGTTATTTGTATCCTAATCTTGCCCGTACTATTAAGAATATATGTTTCCCATCACTTATATCTAAAATGTCATTTAATTTAGAAATAAAATTATCTACCGCGGACTGAGCACGCCTGGGATCCGCTGAGTAGCTTGCGGCATTACCGATGTGGTACTTATACGTAGACAATATATGAAGCATACCAATGGGTGAATTTCATAGAGAAACTTCTTTGAAATACAGCAGAACTTGGTATCATCCTTCACTGACCGCCAGACCCTTACTCGTAATGGTTTTTTTTTTCTAGTGGCTTTATGTCGCAGAGTACTTTATACCACCACACACTCTATTTCAGACCCCACAATGACAGAAGTAAGACAGTTTTTATACCGAGACAGGTGGCTTCGAGGTTTGTCATGTAGGTATGGGCTTCTATTCGGGAGATGGTAGGTTCTAACCCCACCGTCGACAGACAAGTAGATGGTTTTCGGTGGTTTCTCATTTTCACACCAGGCAAATTCTGGGACTCGCAGGTTTGGAGAGACCTTTAACCACTAGCAAAGGAAGTTTTTCTCACACCAGTGTACGATGTCAAGTTTTATTTATTTGTTTATTTATTGAGAATCAGAAACAGCATAGACACGAATTACAAATATCCGTCCAAACAATTCCATGCCTCTGAAAGGGATCGACAATAGGAACAATACTAAATCGTGTAATTTGCTGAAATAGTATTGATATTATGACTCCTACGGAACGAGACGGTTCAGAAAAATACAAGGACTTTGATTCTATACGGCGTATATGGGACCTCTGTTTCCCCCTCCACCATCTCTGAACATGTTAATAGGATCTTCTTTCTGCTTCCTCTTAAACTCTCCCATCCCTCGGCGTCACCTGTCGTTTTTTCTTCTTTCTTTCTGTGTGGCTGCTGTTGACTGGAGCAGTGGTACAGTCTGGTTAGTTGCTCAAAATACTCGGTGTTTTGCACAGTAGGCTTTTAAAATCAAAATACGATACTAACTTAGACTTTCAGATTGGGAAAAATTACATTGTTATTTCTGTTATATTCCAAGGTTTTTCGGCAGCTTTCACTTTAAATTTTCCCTACACAGTATCCCATACGGTACGAAACCCTGGCCGTCAAACACTGAACACACCATAGTCTACATGTAGCTTGTGAAGCTTCTTGATATTGGAAGGCCCGACAATCTGAGTCTACGTACAAGTGAGTATTCTTTCACGACGGTAAACATCTGACACATTCGAAAATTACTTCCTCCACCTTGATTCTGGATTTTCTTTAGTCTCGTGAATTTTCCTTGTCATTTTTCTCCCATTAATCTACCTGCACCTCTTACGACCAGGAGTAAGCGCTGAACTACTGACGTTCTCTCACTCGCACAGGTATTCACAAAAATACATGTCTATGAATGTGAGACTTACCTATGATGAGAATAATAATAGTCCTCGCTGTCTTCATGTCAATGAATGGACTGGAAATTAGGCTACTCCTTGCAATCCACTGGACACAGCTCGCACGCAGACGGCAAGTTCTTGCAGTGTTGTTCTGTTACGGTGTCGATATGGAGACAGCTACTGAACTGTATCTCTGAACTACTGAAGCGCAAAAGCTTAGTAAAATTGCGTATACCCGTGTAAGATAGTGAAAGTACACCTTGCAGGAGCGGTATGTCGCTTTCCCTCTCCAGCAGCTGGTGACAAGGTACAGAAATCCTTGAAAACATTAGTTTCAATCTGTGGCACTCGATTACGTGATGTTATAGATTGTTCTCCATTATTACGCAGTAACAGTACATTATATTTCGACTCTTTTTTCTGATGTCACACTGACGAAGATGTTCTCGGCGAAGCTGGAAGAGGAAAGAGCTAGGACTGGGAAGATAGCTGCTGTGGTTTTAATTAAGGTACTATAGTGGCACTTACCTGGTGTGAAAATCCATATGGGAAACAATGCAAAGCCATCTTTAGACCTACCGACGGCGAGGTTCGAGCTCACCATATCCAGAATGCAATCTTGGAGTTACATCAGCCTACTTGCTCGGTACTCCTCATTCCTCAGTTCATTTTAATTCGCAATCAGTGGCTGTGCTTGTTCATTTAATAGCGACGTGTGGCGTGATATCTGAGGAAGCGCGTCACTAGTACCTCACAATGGTTGCCGCGGTTCGAATTCCGACCAATACTCAGGAGATATTTGAATATTAATATATCACGTCCTGATGGCTCGAATTCCACTTAAAACTTTATGTCACTATATCAACAATCATGAAAAATTACAAGCTTGCTTGCTTGCTTTGAATTTTAATGAATCACTATAGAATACTTCCATCCCCTAGGTCCGGGGCACGTGAAGCTGGGGAGATAGTACAATTTATTGTACTCTAAGCGGTTTTTATATACGTGCATGTTTTCCTTATTACACTTAGTTTGTCTACTACTACGTTGAACATCAACATTAATTTTTATAACTGTTTACACCAATTCTCCAAATTGTATTGTTTTCTCCTGGATGTTGAACAGTTTATATAATCTAACAACATATATCCTGCCCTACATTCGTTTTAATATAAAACAAATTTTGCTTTCCTACCCTTTGCTATTCACTCTTTGTTTAATAATTTTATAATTGTATAACATTCTCTCTTTCTATTCTTGCTTTGGAATCACTACCCAGGTATTTGACATTAAGTAAGTCTGTCTCCCTACGTACTCCATTATTTCTCAACATAACAAACGGCAATTCTCTTCATGTTTTTCTCTTTGACCCTTTTCTTATAGCTTCCACATCATACCTCTTACCTCTTTATTCTTTCTCTTTATCGACAAATTTTTGCTATTTTAAAAGATTTCCAGTAATAATAATTAATAATGTTACTGGTTTTGTGTCCTACTAACTACTTTTACGGTTTTCGGGGACACAGATGTGCCAGAATTCAATCCAGCAGGAGTTATTTTACGTTTCAGTAAATCTACCGACATGAGGCTGACGTGGCACTACGTTCTAATACAACCGGACTGAGTCAGGATCGAACCTGCCAAGTTGAGGTCAGAAGGCAGTGCCTCAACCGTCTGAGCCATTCGGTCCGATGGCCAGTAAAGTTCTTTTGGTCCTATATTCTGACATGGTCATCCACTTCTCAATATCTTCCACTCAAATAGTTACTTTCTTACTCAACTTATTTTCTTAGCTCTGAATCTCTTTATCTCAGCAGTCTCCAATTCCTATTCCATCAAGCATCTTTTTCACCTGTTACCCAGTAACAATCATGTAGATGTTTCATCTGATGCTTGTATGCTAAAGATAAATCAATCGTCTATCTCGTTGTTGTTATTGCTTTTTATGCCGATACTTTAATTTAAAGGCTGTCAAGCTCCATGGCAAAATTGTTGACGTGCTGGCCTTTTGTCCAAGAGGTTCCGGGTTCGATTCCTGGTCGGATCGGAGATTTTAACATTCATTGGTTAATTCCCATGGCCCGGAGACTGGGCGTTTGTGCCGTCTCCATCACTAGAATTCATCTTGGCCAGGACTACCATTCTAACAGATGTTGAGGTCGCCTACAGGGCGTCATCTCAAAAGACCTGCACCAGGCCTCTCCAGAGGCCACACGCCATTATTATTAGAGTAAAGGCTAGGGAAACACAATCGCATAAGGGGCGCACTGATACAGTCACTCAACTAGTAACCCGAATGTCCTGGCTTCGAATCACGGCGAATTCGGGTGGGATTTTCATTTGGAGAAGCGCAGGGTAGCAGCAGGGCATCCATTCTTAAACCTCCAGCCGACCCTACATAAGCGATATGAACTGGTGAATAATAATAATAATAATAATAATAATAATAATAATAATAATAATAATAATAATAATAATAATAAGTGTGACCATTTTTGAGTATGAGATGTTTGTGTATGTGTGCTCATCTGGGTCTTGATTGGGAAAATGTATCTCAGGGCCGTATTCAACAACACGGGTAGATGCTATTGTTGTGCATTTTTGCTAGGTACGAAAACCGTGAATTCAGTTAAATGTGTATTCGCCAACTTATTAATCAACATTATATCTATGTTTAAGACGTCAGGCCTACCGGAGAAAGGTTGACCGGTAAAATATTTTAGGAAATCTAAAATAATCACCTTTCAGCCTTGGTACATTCAATAGGCTAATAGGCGACTGGAATATCAAATTTACTATGTAATGAAAGAGAGAATTATTGAAGAGGAATCGATCAAGCGATGATTTTGATGACGATGATTGTTTTACGGGGCTTAACTTCAAGGTCATCGGTCTCTGATGACAGGAAATGAAAACGAATTAACAAGTACTGACTGACTAGAATGAAGATGTAGGCTACGCGAATGTAAAACAGTCATTCAGGTGATTAGTGCCTTACTTCAGTAAAATAAGATAAAATAGACTAAGAGACAGAGTTCGAATTAACGGGGGAGATCGAGGGATTTGTAAAATAATTTCCCCGGCTCGTCAAATAAAATTTCCTTCCTTGCCAGGGATATATATTTCTACATTTCATAAATGTCAGTTTAAAATTCGAATTCAATTACCGGAAATACGCACTTACGTTTCTTCATAATGCCGTTTTTCAAAAGTACCGTGTCGTTATCACCTGCACAATGCCCAGCAGCATACATTATCTAAAACGCGTTAGACGTTCTCGGTGTAACCGAAGCGTGACAATGGATATAATATACGGTTTGTATTACTGCTTTGTGTTGCCTGTTGATGATTTCTTTTTGCCAGCAATAACACGATTTGAGAATGTGTGCTGTGATAATGAGTGCAGCTGTTCTGTGCTAGTCTGTCGAGTATGTCTTTTAAGGAGAGTAGATGTTCCTAAAAGTGATTAATAACATGGATACAGTTTAAATAAAAAAGCGTAAGGTAACAGAATTTGAAACGTCAAGTAATAGGCCTACATATTCTAGTGAACAGGTAAATATTCCAATAGTGGCCGCGGCAGGGACAAGTGAGAATGAAATATAGAGTGCGAATTGTGAGGTTAAGTGTGGCAGCGTAATAGGAGAATGCTTAGACGAAGAGAAATGGAATATAAATCCATCTTGGTTTTCAGGAAACAGTTCCGGAGGAGTTATATGCTTATACTGTTCGGAAATTCAAAATCATGATGATCTTAAAGATAGTAAAATGCACATCGAGACAACTTTTATCAAAGGGTTGAAGTATTAAACAACAATAAATAGTTAAAATATCAAATTAGTGATTACGAGAGGAGTAAATTTCACTTGAAATGTCAATCGATTTTAAATGAAAGAGAAAATGAAGCAATTATTAAATCTCTCTCTGAAGGTTCCAGAAAATGTGAAGAAAGAAATTTAGAGAAATTACAAGTAACCACGCGTTTTCAGAACAGCGTACCTCGTATGTAAAGAAAACGAACCATTCTTGCTTTTCAAAAATATATGTGAATTGCAGGCACTGAATGGATTAGATATTGGAAGCATGCTTCATTCAGATCACCCTTGTGGACATATCATACATGTCATTAGTAAACCTACGGTATGTCGTCTGTCCTATCGAAGTACATTTTTTATTCCCGTTGTGTTTTCAGCATTTTCTTTGACGAAAGCACACTAATGTAGCAAATAACTTATGCTTCATTGTCTATGTTCGTTTCGTCTGCAGTGCTCCGCCATGCAACTGTTTTTATGATAGAATTAAATTCATTTTTAGGAGAAGCCGTTGCTGACAGTATTTCAGCTTGTTTTATTAATAACGATATTTCTGAAGAGACTGATGATACATTACAAATATTGAGTTATAAGTAGGTATAAAGAATAAAAATATTTACAAATAATGTGATAACTGGGTGGTTCTGATTGCACTTACACTCCTATATTACAAGTAATCTTGTTATTTTTAGCGCATGGCAATGACACACTGAAGATGTGGTGTTTTGGACCATGTCTTTGGAATTGAGAAACCGAGCGAGTTGGCCGTGAGGTTAGGGGCGCGCTGTGAGATTGCATCCGGGAGATAGTGGGTTCGAACCCCATTGTCGACAGCCCAGAAGATGGTTTTCCGTGGTTTCCCATTTTCACACCAGGCTAATGCTGGGGCCACGGCCGCTTCCTTCCTACTCCTAGCCCTTTCCTATCCCATCGTCGCCATAGTTCTAAGACCTGTCTGTGTCGTTGCGTCGTAAAGCAACAAGCAAAAAAAAAAAAAAAAAAAAAAAAGGGAATTGAGGATACTATACAAATGGACTATACAAGAGTTTCTAAAGCTGTAAAGTTGAAACGGGTATTTAAACCTGAATGTGTTTTATGAAAGCGAGAATTGAGCGTCCGATTAGCTGCAACCTGTAGATGGTTTAGAAATAGCAGTCTATTATATGGAAGGATATTGAGCAATGAAATTGTTACAAATTTGACCAGATCTTCAATTGTAGGATGACGAAAAGGTGAACGGGTGGGCGTAGTTGGTGGGTCGATAGTGCGAATGAGGGCTATTCATTCCGGGCTATATGTGAGACATCTTTCATATCTGAGAGATTGTGGGGGTGGAGTACGAGAAGGTTCGACCTTGTGATGATGACGATGGATTGAGACACCACTGGCTAGTAGTCTGTCAACATCGGCTGGCGTTGGGAGAATGATCCACACCACGAATGTTGGACCGGCTGCATTCCGAATACGGAAGGCCGTCCGAGCTGGTATTCTCTCCGCACTGATTTCGGTTACAATCATCCCTTAGCGAAAGATCCACACCATGGATGACGCAGCTTAGTAGATTATGACGTCGTGGTGGAAGTGGTCGTAGAATGGGTGGTGGTGAGAGGGGTTGAAGAGGGGTGATTGGTCCGCATAGAGTTGCTCCGATTGCGGTGGTGAGTTGGTTGGCTGCTGCGTCTTCGTTGATTTGGATGACGACTCCTTTTGATGTCTTCCAAATATCAGCGATTTCTTCTAGACGCTTGTGTAAGTGGAGAAGCGTGGAGAAGATGGTCCGAAATGGCTGAAATTCTGGGGAAGGTTTGGAGAAGAGAAATAAATGCATGGGTACCGGTGGGGGTTGGCTGGTGGATACGAAGCTGTACGGTGCTGTCCATTGGAAGAGAAGTTGTGTCTGGTGTAGCCATCTGCTGTGCTGGTTCTGAAGTCACCGTCAGGCGACGCGGAGCTCGTTCCTCTTCGGGGGCTGATTGGTCGTCTAGTACCAGAAGTGGAGCAATATTCGAGCGTGGATACGGTGGTGGTAGATGGGGCAAAGAGCTGTACGGTGCTGTCCATGGGAAGAGAAGTTGTGTCTGCTGTAGCCATCTGCGGTGCTGGTTCTGAAGCCACCGCCAGGCGACGCGGAGCTTGTTCCTTTTCGGAGGCTGATTGAGGCGCCGTTCTCTTTTATTGCACTCGGAGTTGTCGGGATGATGAGCTGGTGTCACTGGTAGAAAGCTTGTTTCATAATTAGGTTGTGCGTAGCTGGTTATGACAGCCGCGTGAAAGGCAACGGAGGTGGCGTCTGTGGAGAATTGTCCGAATGTGGAGATGGAAGGCGTGGTGGTGCTAGTGGTAGCTGTAGTTGTAGCAGGAAAGTACGGTGTGTTTGGATACAGGATCATTATTGACTCAAGACACCGGAGAGATGTATGGAATGCTTGGAGATACGAATAAGGACCGGGTTACGTACCGATCACCTGTAGTGCGATGCTGCCGATGGGCACGTCCCGAGGTTATACTTCATTGATTTGCGTACGTCCACCTGGCAAGTCCTCAATTTTTTTTTTTTGCTACGGGCTTTACGTCGCACCGACACAGATAGGTCTTATGGCGACGATGGGATGGGAAAGGCCTAGGAGTTGGAAGGAAGCGGCCGTGGCCTTAATTAAGGTACAGCCCCAGCATTTGCCTGGTGTGAAAATGGGAAATCACGGAAAACCATCTTCAGGGCTGCCGATAGTGGGATTCGAACCTACTATCTCCCGGATGCAAGCTCACAGCCGCGCGCCTCTATGCGCACGGCCAACTCGCCCGGTCCTCAATTTTTTAAGAGGCAGTGAACCACCATGGCTGCTTTCAGTGTTGCAAGCAGTTGGACGTTAAAGGATAACTACTAATACTACTAAAATATTTTCATTCCTTCCCGGAAGGGGGAGGCGGGCCTCGTAGGCGGTGACACCATCTCTCAGGTCGGGAGATATGTTACGGTGAAGGAGATGCTCGGAGAGGGTGAGGGGGTTGGTGGCCATGGCCTATGCTAGGAACTGTCCGGGCATTCGCCTTAGTGTAGGAGAATGGAAAACCACGGAAAAACATTCTCAGGACAGCTGACGGTTGGGGCCAGCCGTGAGGTCCAGCCCTGTGCCGCCTGCCGAATGCAGAGGCGTAGAGCCACGGTAAAGCCGTGGTCACCCCTCCTCTGCTCGGTTGGCCGGTCAGAGTGCAGAGCAGCTGGACCGCGGACCAGCCGTGGACATTTACGGGCCGAGACCCACTCTGCATCTGCCGACCATCAAAGGATAACGACGACGACGACGAAGTGGTTTTCATTCCCCGCCCAAAGGGCAAGGCGGGCCCTCTAGAGAGTAACGCTCTCTCGTGGGCCGGGAGAAGTGAAGAGAACGGTGAGGTGTGATAGATGAGGAAGACTGAATAATGGAGATGATCTTTATTAGAAAAGGAGTGATGGGAGCCTCTTGGCTGGGGAGATGTGTATTAGGGAGTAGTGAAGGTTCAGACTGGAGTTCCGATGTGTGAGGTGAGGATGTGAAGCATAGCTGAGATGTTACATAGGGAGGTGGTGAGAAGTCGGAGCAGGTCATCTGTTAGGTGCGGTGGGAAGAAGGAGTATGTTGGGGGAAGGGGTGGACGGACTTGAGGTGGATGTCGATAGGGGGGACGGCTGGCCGGGGTCGATGGCGTGGGCTGATGGAAGATCGGGGAGGGGAGCGAGAAGGTTCCACTTGAATTTGTCGACCGCAGAGGCGGGTACCGCTGGTGATAAGGCGTTGGACGTCCTCTTCACTTGGCAGGTGGAGACGGACTAAGTAGGTCGGTCCGGAGTTGTTCCATGTGCTAAATGCCCGCCGGACAGGGATACCTTCGAGGTTGAGCTCGTAGATGATTTCTTGTTCAGGGATGAGTGGATCCACGCCGTGCAGGACACAGCTGTACATGGTGTCGCGGGCTGGTTGTAGTGGTGGTGATGATGGTTGTCGAGAGGCTTCTGCTTGGGGTGATGGCTGCGTTACCGGTGGTATTGCAGATGCTTCTTCGTCGACGGGCGAGCAGTTGGAGTAGCGGGAAGGGAAGTAAAGGTAACTGGGCGGATCACGGTATGGGGTGAGAGGAAGTGTCGTAGTCAGAATCGGTGAAGGGTGGGAATATATAACTGTGGTGATATGAATGTAGGGAAGGGTAAGAATGGAGGTCGTGGTTGTTGTGGTGGTCATGATGGCGAGAGAGGATTGTATATGGGGATGGCTAAATTCTAGGGCAGAGTCTGCCGCTTGCTTATTTAAGTTCGGCAGGGAGCTTGGAGTAGAGTTGAGTAGCCACCCGGCCGATCAAAAATGATGATGAGTTGCGTCGCAGGTCGGACACGTCCAATACAGAGAGGTCGATGAAGGACGTCAAAGGATAGACAACACGAGAAAGAAAGAAAGAAAGAAAGAAAGAAAGAAAGAAAGAAAGAAAGAAAGAAAATCCAGTGCGAATGTAAGAGTGGTATAAAATACAGTTCATAAATAATAACAAAGTGAAATTACATAAATAACAATTACAATAACCATATAGCGGGAATTACAGTCACGAAAAGAATGTGTTGACTTCCTGGTAAAGATTTTCACATAATTGGTATTACGGCTTAAGTATGCGCGCTAATGGAGCTCGAGTTGGGTTATCACTTCACAGGTGGCACTAGTGATGCCATGGTCGCAGCTAGGTGGATGAGTTCATGTTCCACCGTAGCCTGGAGCTTTGTTAATTATATCTTATGACATATTTTAACAATTGTAAGGTGGAATTGGGCTGTGGTTAAGATAAAATGGTAGGAGCCAGGAATTAGCTGCTGGGAAAAGGTAGGAAGTTTCTGGGATTCCAGTAGCGTTCAGGACAGCTGTGGTGGAGGGGTTAGTGGCAGAGCTTCCCGTATGATGAGATTGTTGTTACTAATGCCATTTGTAAGATACTTGAAGCGTAGGGAATGGATGTGTGTTAGGATGGTGTAAAATCTATATAGGGGTTGAATATTGGGTGAGGGGTTATCCAACTGTAGTCGGTATGCTATGCATAGTGCTTGTCGGTCAAATTTAAGTGATCTGGCGTTTTCTATCGGGTGTGTGGCTATCCAAGCCAAGGAGGCATAAGTAATTACGGGTCGAATGTAGGATTTATGAATGTTGAGGATTTTTTTCTTTGTTTTAGTCCCCACGTGTGACGGGCGAGGTAGGTGAGTTCACAGAATCGTTTTAAGGATTATCTACGGATTTCGGAAAGGTGAAGAATCCATTTGAAGTTATTTTGTAATTTGATTCCGAGGTAGGTTAACTGGTTAGTCTCTACGAATGGTATATTGTATATGGTTAGTTGGACTTTGTTGGTTGAATTGTATATACTGAACTTTGGACGGAAGACAATAAATTATGTTTTACTCAGGTAGACGGGTGCCAGGAGTCGAGCCAAGTTTCAAGGTTATTGAGGTATTTCTTTATATTTTGTTTTAAGGAAATACAGGTGTGGCAAATCACTAAAACTTCAAGGTCATCATCATAGTGGTATAAACAAAAGGAAGCTTGGGGGCGTGGAATATCACACACAAATAGGGTGTACACTAAAGAGGGCATTGGAGATCCTTGCGGGAGGCCAGAGTTCATTGGGAAGGAATAGCAGGGTGTACCATAGTTGTAGACCAAAGTATGTTCAAACACAATGGGGGGCTGAATAAGCATTTTCCCACGGTTTTGCTGGGAAAATTTGAATTCATATTGAGTCAGCATATTTCCTGGTGCAAGTAAGTCGATGGGCTCCATGTCGTTGACTTCTAGGTGAAGTTAGGACGTCAATTATTACGTTTTATCCTTACCTACGGTTGCTAAGCTAACCTTATAGGCTCCCAATGGAGGAGCCCTGTCGGTCAGGTGATCTGTAGGTAAGGTTACGACGTCATCATCTCCCGGCCCATTCCAAAAAATTGGGGGAGAGAGGTTTCTCCTCCCCCTGGCCATCACGGACCCAACCAAAAAAAGTCCCGGCCTCCTTGGGCTGACGGCCAGCTAGTGGTCGCCCTCCTGCTAGCGGGAGAAACTGACGGTGAAGCCTGTTTGCTCTCCAATTGAGGACCTAATAAGGAAAAGGGTGGAAGTGCTAAAAACATTTTTTCCAGGGCGGTAAAAGCCAATGATAGAGTTCCCTTGCAAACTGGCACTTTCACCCTTTTCTACCAAAGGAGACCAGGAATAATAATTACCTAAGGTCTTCGAAGTGCAAGTATACTAGCTCAAATAAATTTTATGTCATTACATAACAACACTTAGCTTATAACATTTTAATTTCTTTATATGTGGCTCAGAAATTGGACTCTGGCTCTACCTGTTGACCTTCCTACCAACTAAAATAATGACCTTGGGCACAAATGTATGCGGCATGGCTAATACACTCCTTTGTTTAAGAAAGAACCACTTTTTCATATTTTGGCACTTCCGCCCTTTTCCATCGTTGGTCTTCAATTTTATTGTTACCGGACGAGTTGGCCGTGCGGTAAGGAGCGCGCAGCTGTGAGCTCGCATCCAGGAGATAGTGGGTTCGAACCCCACTGTCGGCAGCCCTGAAGATGATTTTCCGTGTTTTCCCATTTTCACACGAGGCAAATAATGGGCTGTACCTTAATTAAGGCCACGGCCACTTCCTTCCCATTCCTAGAACTTTCCTGTCCCATCGTCGCCATAAGACCTATCTGTGTCGGTGGGACGTAAAACAAATAGCAGAAAAAGAAGAAATTATTGTTTGCGTCTGGGCTGTGAAGTGAGGTGAGGGGGAGGTCGTATTGGGAGAGTTGCGGACGTCATCATGCAGTTAGTTCTGGAGCTCATCTCCCCGCGCAGTAAGCAGTTAGTTCTGGAGCTCAACACTATGAATGCTAATGAACCAGATAGCAACATGCGCGCTACTGCATATCATTCTTTTCAAAGAAGACACACGAAAGTAATGCCGGACTCAACTTAGGACTACCTATTCGTTTTTATATTCAATGAAGGTACGATAACATAAGTAATGACAGGCACAGCTAGTTGAAAGCATTGCAGTATGTCAGATTCAGCTAGGTCCTTCCCGATTTTTCTATTCGTAAAATATGTGATACAAGTTGTAACGATAGACTCAGCTAGGTTAGCAGACACAGCTAATTGTAAGGCCGTCAAAGGTTTGCAGTATGCTAGACTCAGCTCTAATATCTATGCTACACATCTCGGCTCTTACAGATAGAGAACGAAGCTATTTAAAACTTTATCTATTGGGTTTCCACTGCGAGGTCATTCGATATTCGGATACGATCTTAAAAATGGTTTTACATTGCACACAGAAGGGGTATAGTGGAGTCGATCATGACATCTGTATTACAGGAAATAATTGTACACATGCCAACTGAGGTACGCCGGACTCAGCTCTACTGTCTATGCTACATATCTCAGCTCCCACGGAAATAAAATGAAGCTATTTAGAACTTAATCTGTAAAGGTTTCTCTTAGGCCATACCATACTGAGATACGACCCTAACACTTTTTACAGTGCTCATACAGAAGAGAGATAGCGGTGTCGGTCATGACGAAGTAATGATTAATCAGTGTGAACTAGGAACTAGGAGTTTGTGCATGTTCGCTAGTTATATATTCTACATTCAGATATGGTGATTATGCATATATGGCGAACTGAATTAAGGGTGTAACACACATAAAACTACAACAAGCATAAAAAATCCGAGGTGCCAGAATTTTGTCTCGCAAGAGGTCTTTTCTTTACGTGTTGGTATATCTATCGCTACATGGGTAACGTAATTGTCCTCTAAGCCAAGAGAATTAACAGTTTACAATAATTAGGGTCAGGATCTATAGGCACTAAAACAGTTAAAATAGGCAGGCATCCAGCCAAAGTAGGCATGTAAATAGGCACCATTGTTTAAACTAGGCAAACAAATAGGCATGAAAAAATTCATATAATTTAATAGAATGACTATGAAAGTAATTTACAACTAACAAATTTTCAATATTTTCAGACAAAAATTATGTTGTATTGTCATGAAGAATGTTCCTGTCTTGTGAAAAGGATCATAAAATGGAGCTTTTACTATCTCTTTCCGCCCTCGATTTCGTTGCAAGACCCTATCATACCTTTGCCTGATAGCGGCTATGTTCGCAGATGTTTGCTCAAGACTTCCCGTAACTTCTTTGTTAATCCTAATGGACTCCATAAAGGGCATGCCACTTCTCTATAACTCTGTGATGACTTATGGCAGCTTGCTGAATTTGTCTTGAGGAACGCCAAGTCTGATCGAACTGATGGGCAAGTCATGACCTTCTTCTCTTATATAGACAGCATCCTCATCGTCCATGACCTAAAATATATAGCGTTGGAACAAAACAAATTGCCTCAACACATATAAATTAATAGGCCTATAAACGCTACAACGAAATGCGATCGTAGTCTTCAATGACAAAAAGATAAAGGGGAGCTCCTTACTTCAAGCTTAGCAGAAGACTACCCTTCCATCGGTAGTGATGTTGGGATCTTTAGTGATCCACTGCTTCAGCCAGTAGGACTTGGAATATTTTTCTTTAGACATTGAAAAGCACACTTCCTTAAAGGTGCCGGTGACCTAGATGCTAGGCTCCTTTAAACAACAATAATATAATCAATTCTTCAAAGTGGATCTCAACACGATCTGAAGACAAATCATCCAACAATTTGTACGTTGATGTTGATGTTGATAGATTCTCGCGTATCATCTTAGGGCGTGGGAGGGGTGATGGTGGTCAAATTGTTCCTTGTTTTTCCTGAAGTAAATTTCCCAAGCGCTATTTCTGGAGACTTCCGAGAATTCTCCTTATTGTTAGTGGGGTAAACAGATGTTGAGAAACGGTAAAATGATTCTCTCAATCACAGCAGGTAGAATATAATGCAACTGAAGAACACTGGATTCATTAAGAGTCTGTTAAAAGGCTTTAAATAAGCAATTATACACAAAAATAGGCAGGGACCCCTGAAATAGGCATTTATGGGCATAAAAACTAACAAATTCTTTCTAAAAAGAGCTTAAAACGTACTTCTATTTTTAAAACCTACGTTTCCGTATACAGGAATCAAATAGGCAAAATCTCGCCCCCAACAATAATATTCCTCGTCCTGGTTGAGAAAATAACATGGGATTCGAAGTTGAGATATCTAAAGAACTTTCTTAGACTGGGAGCGCAACTGTAAATCTACGAGCTAAAAAGAGATGTTAGAGTCTCTGAACTGCATAGTAAACGATTATTTGAGCTACACACAGTAGCTGATTTGCTTTATATAGTTGTAAGACCTTCAAGGTATTATAGTATGACATGCTCAGTACTAATGTTATCTATGCTCCACATCTTGAATCTTACAGACAGAATGAAGCTATTTACAACTTTATTTGTTAAGTTTTCAATGTTAAGTCATACGACATTAAGATACGACCCTAGAAATATTTTTACATTGTGCAGACATCTACAATAGCCTATATAATTGTACCCGCGCTGAGGTATGCCAGAAGCGCTACGAGGTATACGCGCGCACACGAACTGTACACAGCTGACACCATACAGACTTCGAACATAGATTGACTAAATACACATACACATACATAATTGACAGAGATTAGCATAATATAGGCTTACTGTATGTCCTACTCACTGAAAGAAAGGGGTTAAGAAGATTTGTATTTAAAAGCATTACATAGAGAGTAACTCGCTTTATCGTAAGTTAGATAAGTGTGTGTGACTTAGCGGAAGAGAAAAGAATACAGATTGCCGAGCAGAAGTTATCAGATTTCAGCTGACTATATCCTGTCGTGCGAGAGAATACTGACACACTACAGTACTAGCTAGTAAGATCTGTCTCTCTACATTAATAATAATAATAATAATAATAATAATAATAATAATAATAATAATAATAATAATAATAATAATCTTCCTTCAGTTTATCTCAGGTATTTCTGGGGTCACTGAATCTACCCAGGTTGATTTTGATTTTGGCTGGGGTTTAAGATCGTATGCCCTATCGGACGACATGCGATTTTTATAGATGAACATCTCAATCCAGTATCGACCGTGATTCGAACCTCAGCCTTCCGGGGAGGAAGCTACCAGCTAAACTATTAAGCTAGTCACGCCCCTAATCATAATAAAGTGTAGGGATGGTATGCTTTTCTCCTATCCGTAGAGTTTGACTTCTATTCCTGGCCTGTACAAGGGTTTAAACTCAAGTAAGTCTTGTAACTTACATCAGCTAAGAATTTATGACCATGAAGAAGAAAACCCAGCATTTATAATCCATATAAAACTGTGTATAGATATCAGTGTAATCCAACTTGTAAAAAAAAATACTACTGTCTCATTATTGTAAGGTATTAATGAATTAAATGGACTTGGCAAGAGGCCTTATGTTCCCCACCCCATTCCCACTCCCTAACATCTTTCCATCACCCTCTTCCATCACGTCTCTCCAACTCGACTGTATCTCCTGGCCAGAGAGAGAGAGCGCAATCCTCTAGGTGTCCTGCCCAACCCTTCAGGGTGGGAAATGAAAACATCCTCTCTCTCTCGGTCGCTCTTTCGTTACCCTGCAATATTTTTGGAGAATTTGTTGCTTCCGGGTGAATATTATCTATTATCCAGTGATTGTTTCTATGCCACACGGAGTTCACTCCAGGATATCTTCTGTCTTCGACACGGCATTTTCTTTGGTTGACGACATGGACAATGTTAGACGACTCCAGTGATCTTCAACAGCGATGAGTGGCATCGTTTTGCGGTTCGTGGTAGACGACTCCCTGCTCAGAGGGTTCATCCAAACAACCAAGAGGGCTTTTCCCCAAAGCTGTGGACATTCAGTGATTCGATCCCCGAATTCTCATAGTGTGTGAGTATATCGGACCCTTTATAGTACTAGCCTTCAGAGATGTATGGGTACTTACCCCTAAGAACTACTCACCGGAGTTAGTGTTGTGACCCATCCTTCTACGATCTAATCATGTCACATATACTGGCTACGGTAGCAACCACCACCACCACCACCACGAACACCATCACCACTGTCAGCACACCATCGACCTCCACCCACGCTACATCTACTGCCTTTCACCAATCTATTATGCCATTACCTGTGGACAGATTAAACTCCGGCCACAATCCCCCTGTAATTCCGGCCCCGACGAGGGATTCCTGCAACCAGTACAAAACGAACAGCACCTCTACCATCATAAAACCGACTAGCATTAGAAGCACCACTACCATCACCCAACAATACTACCCCAAAACATCAATCCAATGGACACCTTACAACCCCTCCCGACACATCTTCTCACAGTGATGGCCCCGTTCCAGCACTTCGCCGTCCTATAACATCAGTCAAAGGAATACAACAGCGCATCCCATATCATCCACCCCTTCCTTCTAGTCAACCCCACCTCCAATTTCTGGTCTGCAAAGAAAACCTTCGAGGTCCTCACCAGGTCCACCGTCAAACGTACAGATTGCAGATATTCGCCCAAAAATAATAATGGCATGATCATTAAACTAAAAGATGAAGAAGCTATTTTAAGCTTGTAAACTCAATAGGTTCATCACACTATAGTCCCATTTCCGCCCATTTCTATACCCACCCAAAAAAACCCACCACCACAACCCCAATATAGCCTCTTCAGCCGTGAGGTGCGGGGGAAGGGGGGTGACCCGGACTTAACGGGCGATATAATTATCACTGAACTCAACTGCAAGGGCATACCCGCCAGAAAAGTGTTTCGAATTCGAAATGGGTTCGTACCGTCTTACATGGTGAGGGTTCTGATTCCGACATTCGTAGATGTGAATCGCCTGCTTTTAAGAGAATTTTCCACATTCCGCCGTCATTGCAGATTTGAGCCCTTCCATGGCCCGCTCCCACAACCGCTTCGATGTGAAGGGTGCTTAACCTACAATCAGAGTACCAATCAGTGCAAAGCCGAACGGCCGATCTGCGGCAACTGTTCTAAACCCCACCCCACATCCAATTGTCCAAACACCCAGGCTCCTCCACATTGCAACGCCTGCGATCAAAATCACTCCACCTATTCCCACCCCTGCAAAGTCCGACCGGCACCACCCGAAAATTGCCCCGACTTTATTTTCCGTGGCTTCCAATTTTCACACCAAGCGAATGATGAGGCTGTATCCTAAGTAAGGCCACGGCTGATTACTTCCCAATCGTAGCCCTGTTACATTCTCCCGTCACCGAAAACCTTCAATGTGTTAGTGCAATGTTAAAATACTAGCAAAAAATTGTCATCTCCCCCACCCACTGTAGAAGATGTAGTTCATTACATCACTTTATCCCCCCTGAACATCTATGCCTATCACCGATTCCTTGTCCTTTCTCAATTGCAAGCTCTTGCAAACCAGGCTCTCAATATGCATTTTAAAACCTCCCATACCGCCTAGAAAATTGGGTTTAATCATGGCAGGTAATTTTAAACGAGCTGCCGCCTCCTCTCCCACTGACCATTCAATCATTGCACCATAAGCGTCTTCACCTTCAGAACCTTGCCTTTCAACACCCGATACTTCTTAATGAGACCATGTTTCGCCCCGATCAATCTGCTCATCTACCTGGCTACACCCTTGATCGGTCTGACCACCCTGATGGCATCGATCGAGAGGGAGCAGCCCTGGCCATCCGTCTCGCACTTCCACGCGACTAAACCATCCCCACACCAACTTCACTTTGCAGAATCAATCATAGGCTCCATATACTTTCCATCCAGAATACTACACATTGCCACTAACTGCAACCGAAAACATCCAGCCCGTTCCTTTTGAAATCTTAGCTCATCTTCACTGCACATTCTCGCATTTCCTTCTGCTCACTGATCTCAACCTTCACAACCGTACCCGACGTGAAAACAATAATCTTTCCACTTGTCTGTATCACATATATTCCTCTCTGATTGCATTACCCGGACTATCTCACCTAAGCTCCCAAACCACCCCGACGCCATTATAGTCCATACCTCCATCATCAATCTCTTCAACGTTTCTTTTCTACCCAACATTGGGAGTGACCACTTTCCTACCCTACTCCAAATTTCAAACCATACTCCGCGCCCCAATACTATCCCTCCCATAATGAGACCCAATTACTTCCGAGCCGATTGGCCTGCCTGTACATAACACATCAATCCAACCCTCATTCAAGCCCCACCTCGTCCGATAGATGCAGGCTCAACAGACATTTCTGCAGAATTTATCTAAACTACCAACACCACTGCTGCCCAAATCCACATTCCCGCTACATTCTACAGTCCTTTCAAGCCCAGATTACCACCTAAATTCCGTTATATCCAACAACACTCAAAATCCTATCTAGATAGATGAAATATCATACATGTTGCTACTGATTTGCCCATTGGGTTTTTAAGAGTATTGTAGAGTGAAGTACGATATCGTTAACGAAGACGACGAGCGTAATGGTGTAGTTGAAATAAAATTAAACGTGTCATGTCAGAAAATATCGGCATAGCAGACCACGGACATTGAATTTCACGTCTTTATTTGTCGTGATCAGGAAATTCATAAACAGATATCGATGGTAAATCATTATGAATTGCACATGAACGATGAAAACAAATCTAATTTGGGTAAATCCTCTAACATAATACGAACATAGAATACATCATCCAAAGCCTCCGTGGCTCAGGCGGCAGCGCGTTGGCCTATCACCGCTAGACTCCGTAGTTCAAACCCCGGTAACTACAGGTGAGATTTGTTTTTCCCCGGGTACTCCGGTTTTCTCTATTATCTTCCATTCTAGCAACACTCTCCAACATCATTTCATTTTATCTGTTAGTCATTCATCATTGCCCCAGAGGAGTGCGGCAGGCCTTGGCAACCGGTACAATTCCTATCCTCGCCGCAGGATGGGGGCTTCATTCATTCCATTCCTGACCCGGTCACTGACTGGAAAATAGGTTGTAGGTTATCATTATAATTCAAGGACCAAGTTAAGCCTTGTTGCATTATTATTATTATTATTATTATTATTATTATTATTATTATTATTATTATTATTATTAGTAGTAGTAGTAGTAGTAGAATACACAAAAGCCCCTTTTCGCGACAGCCCTGGCAGGCTTTGGCCTACCAAGTGACATCTGCCCAGCTAGAAGGCCAGTAGATTACGAGGTGACGTGTGTCTCAGCACGACGAATCCTCTCGACCGTTATTATTGGCTTTCTAGACCCGGTCTCTACCTCAACGTGATCACGAAACCTGAGATACAGGTAAAAATCCCTGACCTGGCCGGAATCGATCCCGCGCCCTTCCTAGACTGCGGAGGCGGCTATTATGACGCACAATGTTTGGTAAAATATTTGTTGTAAAATCATACTCTAAGCACTCGCTTTTTTTCTATTTTATGCCCTAGGCCAGGGGTATTAATCATTTACAATATTAAAAAGACCTAACTCGACTGAGAATCGAACCCGGGACCGCTGGGTAACAGGCGCGCGCGTTGCCTCTGCTGCTGATCGCTATTTTATTCTCCCTGTTTGGGAGCGGGCCACCAGTCCTACTAGGGACTCTTTGGCCAGTGATTTTGTTGTTTTGGGGTAGTTCTAGTTGTTTATTGAAGGTGTGCTATGGCACACGTATTTTTGTCCCTATACCGCGGAGCTGAACTCGTTGAAATCAATATTGGCGATTATGTAAAAGTATACTGTCAGATGCCGCCCCTGTGGTGTAGTGGTTAGCATGATTAGCTGCCACCCCCGGAGGTCCGGGTTCGATTCCCGGCTCTGCCACGAAATTTGAAAAATGGTACGAGGTCAACTGAGTAGAGGTGGGTTCGATTCCCACCTCAGCCATCCTCGAAGTGGTTTTCCGTGGTTTCCCACTTCACCTCCAGGCGAATGCCGGGATGGTACCTAACTTAAGGCCACGGCCGCTTCCTTCCCTCATCCTTGCCTATCCCTTCCAATCTTCCCATCCCCCTACTAGGCGCCTGTTCACCATAGCAGGTGAGGCCTCCTGGGCGAGGTACTGGTCATACTCCCCAGTTGTATCCCCGACCAAGAGTTTGAAGCTCCAGGACACTGCCCTTGAGGCGGTAGAGGTGGGATCCCTCGCTGAGTCCGAGGGAAAAGCCGAACCTGGAGGTGGGGCCGATGACCTTCGATGTTAGGCCCCTTAAAACAACAAGCATCATCATCATCAGCACGAACCTGGAGGGTAAACAGATGATGATGATGATGATGATGATGCTGTCAGATTATTATTACCATTACAATTATCGTCATCATTATCATCGTCGCCAAAATAGACCTACAACATTAACACTAACGATGATAAAATCCCGAAACAATATTTAATGTTTGCTGGCTAATAATCATCTTGTATTCATCGTATCACGAGTTACCAAGGGAGGAACGTGGAACTATAATTCCAAGCAGTTCCGACAGTTATTGATAGATGGCGCTACTGCATCAGTGGAGTCGACACTGGAGTCGAGAGTGTCGGTTCCAGAGGTAGCAGTCTCGACTCTTCGCGACTCCGTTGGCGGTCCATCCCTAGGGTAAACCGTACCGTGTATAAGGTCGTCGCCTGTACAGGTTTACTGCGCAGATACGCAGATAAGGTTAATCAATTGTTGTCAAGAGCCGCTAGCGCTAAGAGCGACTATCTTCAAACAGTAAACTTAACAACGGAAGAGGACCCTAGAAAATCTGCTGAGAGAAGGAAATCTGTTGTCTCACAACAAACATCTGCGCCATCTGAACAAGTGGCTGATCTATTGCTATTTGCTTTACGTCGCACCGACACAGATACGTCTTATGGCGACGATGGGATAGGAAAGGCCTAGGAATGGGAACGAAGCGGCCGTGGCCTTAATTAAGGTACAGCCCTAGCATTTGCCTGGTGTGAAAATGGGAAATCACGAAAAACCATCTTCAGGACTGCCTACAGTGGGATTCGAATCCACTATCTCCCGAATGCAAGCTCACAGCTCAGCGCCCGTAACTGCACGGCCAACTTGCCCGGTAAGCGGCTGATCAACCACTACTTCCACCCTTCTTCATCAGTAACATAGCGTTCAAGCCCCGTCGACCTCCAGCGCCATTTCCGGTAATATCCGCAGGATTTAGTAAATTGCCGCACTCCTTTCCTTAGCCATGTTGCTTAAGGGCACCTCAAGATTTTCTGTAAATTCAACTAACATGATCTCCTTCCTAAGATTTTTAGTGGAATTTCAGGACCATGCTTTAGTACTTTCTCTTTCTCATTCTCAAATTCTCCAAATTATTTACCCATACGCTGTTGGCGTCCTCTCTGACAAAACTGTAAAGGCAATAGCTGATCGAAGCTCTATAGAAGACTTCCATGCCCGTCTCTTAGTGAATTTCATTCCAGCTAGAGCTATGTCTTCGTTGACACAAAAGTTGTATTTCCGAGTCCAAGGGCTGGACGAGAATTCGGCTGACTTTATTCAAGATATAAAGTTATACACAATGTTATTCGTTCTTCATTACTCAGAAGATCAAATTGTACAGACCATTGTCGAAGGGATTTCCCCATCATACAGGTCTTATTTATGTTTCGCTTCTCGACCTCAAACATTTTTTGAACTCGAGGCTATGGCAGTGTCAGCGTAGGGAGTGTCCGACTCGTTGGCTGAATGGTCAGCGTACTGGCCTTTGGTTCAGAGGGTCCCGGGTTCGATTCCCGGCCGGGTCGGGGATTTTAACCTTCATTGGTTAATTCCAATGGCACGGGGGATGGGTGTTTGTGCTGTCCCCAACATCCCTGCAACTCACACTCCACACAAAACACTATCCTCCACCACAATAACACGCAGTTACCTACACGTGGCAGATGCCGCCCACCCTCATCGGAGGGTCTGCCTTACAAGGGCTGCACCCGGCTAGAAATAGCCACACGAAATTAAATTAAAAGCGGAGGGAGTTAGGTAGGCGGACACCTTACGGGCCGCTAGGGAGCCTCCTCCATCAGCTTAGGTTCCCGGCCGCCAACTCGCCGAACGTTCTCTCCCCGCAAGTGTTATGCATGTGTCCCTTTGTAAAAATTAGTGGAACGAGGAATGAAGCAAGGCCATCCCAGGGATGTTTTAAGTGCGGCTCGTTCTCACATCTTGCCAAAAATTGTACGTCACCTAAGAGCACACCTTCCTGTTCTACTTCTGGTGCTACCTCCACTAACTTGGGCGATAGGAAATGACTAGCGCAGCCGTCTGAGTCATCAGGTTCAGCTTCCCGAGGCTCAGCCCAGGTTAAGCTGGACACCGAACTCGTTGAGGAAGAAACACCCTTTAATTTATCTTTTGAGGGCCCAAAATTGTCTTAAAATTGCTTCTGATACCACTGGATTCGTGCCCATTCTCAAAATTGAGATAAATAATGAACCAGTGACGGCTCTATTAACTCAGGAAGTGTTAGCTCTATTATTTCTGAGGAGTGGTATTCTAAATTGAAACCTTGTATTAGGTTCATTATTGTTTATTCTGTTTATTAATTATCTAGAGAAAACAATAGCAAACGACGAGCATAAGCACATCGTAATATATTCAGATGATAGAGTTATTTATGTTGAAGGTGATAGCTGGTATCTTGTCACACAGAGAGCAGCTCAAGCACTGCATAAAATTAAATCATGGTTAGATAATAATTCATTGTTTTTAAGCATTAAACATTAAGAAGACAAAATTTATGATTTTTTCAATAATAGATACAAGGAACGATTTTAGTGAATTAACTGTACACAATATTAACTGTAGCTTTGTAACTGCTACAACATTTATAAAGTAAGTAATGTTAAGTATTTGGGATTATTAATTGATGCGAACATGAAATGGAAAAGCATCGATTTAAGAAATAAAGACAGAAGAACTATTTATATATTTCACAATTTAAAATACATATCCAGTATGAAATTGTTAAGAGATATTTATTACGCTTTAGTTCAGTCTGTTCTTAGCTACGGAATATTGGCATGGGGAGGAGCCTGCAAAAATGTAATCAATAAAAAACCAGGTTGTTCAAAACCTTATATTACGAAAAATGTACCAGAAAGAAAGATTATACCCAAGTAGTCAATTATATGCTGAAGCAAATATATTTAATGTAAAGCAGCTCTATGCCGTTGAAATATACGAATAAATTAACCAAATCAAAAATACAATTTAAAACATTAAACATGAATATTCAACACGTAGTAAGATGTACCACCGTTGTATGTTATACAAACTCAAACAACTCAAACTTAACATAACAAAACGCAATTTCTTGTACTTCATTCCAAAATTCTTTAATGTCCTTTCAGGTTCTTTACAAACTACTCCATTAAGCCAGAAAATAAGTCTGAAGCGTCTTCAATCCTTTGTCATGGATAATAAAACTGTTATTGAAGAAATAACTAAATGGGTCTATCACGTCATCATATTCAATTTCTATTCGATGCTCCACCATGTGCTCTTGATCATACCTATCATTCACTCATACCCACACTCGTACTTCAGGCATCATTGTTAAATATATTTATTTCTAAATAATTAACATTCTAAATTAATTCAAAATTGTTTTACTGATATCCCGACTCGACTCTGTTAAGGTTGGTGTGATTTTGTTATGTACAATAATAATATTATTAATAATAAAAATATATTTAATGTGTGAAAGATATAGTTAGAAGTTCAATTTATTTTAAGCATTAATATGGTAATAATAATACTACTACTGTAATATATGTAAGAGTTAGTTACAAGATTTTTTTTTCTACTTGTTTTACGTCGCACCGACACAGATAGGTCTTACGGCGACGATGGGACAGTAAAGGGCTAGGAGTGGGAAGGAAGCGGACGTGGCCTTAATTAAGGTACAGCCCCAGCATTTGCCTGGTGTGAAAATGGGAAACCACGGAAAACCATTTTCAGGGCTGCCGACATTGGGGTTCGAACCTACTATCTCCCGAATACTGGATACTGGCCGCACTTAAGCGACTGTTATTAGAAGACTTATGCATATAAGAAACAGAGTCCTGTAAATATGTAAGCAACGTAATGAGTGAATATATACTACTACTACTACTACTACTACTAGTTTTGTTTAGGGAAATGTGTCCATAACTCTTAGTTTAGTCTACGTGACTACATTAGACTATTATTACAGTATGGTTAAGAACCAGATGCAGCGTAATGTACCACTAGAATTGTTTTGGCACCATTTTCTTATAACGAAAAACTTCCACTATATATAACCATTCTTTCCCACCTCTCTTATTCTTCGCATCCTCTGTAACCCACCTACATATCCTGACCAGAGTGAAGGCAAAACCTTCTAGTTCGCCCACCCCATTCCTTGAAGGTGGGAAATGACTCGGTCTCCAGGTATTAAAAAATGTATCATGGTTGTTAATCATTATTTCTGGAGTATAATAGGGTTATGTGAAGTTTTGATTTAATGTTCCTTTTTTTCCCTTTCTCTTTTGATGATGACGATGATGATGCTTGTTGTTTAAAGGGGCCTAACATCGAGGTCATCGGTCTTTTCTCTTTTGAAATTCGCATGATAATAATATTCATATTATTCCTATTATTATTATTATTATTATTATTATTATTATTATTATTATTATTATTATTATTCCAGATTTCACCAGTCTCCTCTATCTAGGGTCCATCTAATTTTCTTCCTCTGCTCCTTTTGGGAAACTGAGCTTTTATTCACTTTAGGAACTCTGCTTGAGGACCTATTTTTGTTTCTTATTGGAAGCTGTCCACACCATTTATGGTGGTTATGATATGATGTAGCGTTTGGGCAAAGTAGCAAAGTGTTGAAGAGTCTTTCAATTGTCTCTAAAGTAAGAGAGGAATGTATACAATTTTCACAACGAATTCTGTTCGCAAGATATGAATCAATCAAATAAAGCTGGCCGTATAATGCTCGGCAATTTTCAGTAGGCTGTAAATCTGAAATTTATCTATGTATTATCCCCTGAATCTTAAAACAGTAAGGACCTAACCCTGGAATGTGGCTACGGTTAGCAGAGAACGATGCTAAGGTCGTTGTACTATTATACTGCCTTACATGATTCATGACATGTAGCATCATACCTTTCAGTACGTCGTTTACTTGAGGTTGTGGAAAATAAACCAAACCATTGTGGCAACACGAATTAAAATGTTCAGTTATCGTTTCCGCAGCTAAGTGTCGTGCTTGGCAGTGCATACAGATTTTATTTAATAACCCTTCCCCGCGTAATTCAATGGAAGTTTCTTCGTGAATAGTGTTCCGAGCCAGCGGTCTTGTTTCCCTATTGCGGAAATTATTAACTCGATCCTTGGTTCAATCTCTGACATCTGCAGTGCTTCGTAAAACCGCACACCTTAGGAACAAAACTCATTTCATATTTACAAAAAAAGAAACTGTGTGTGCGCGCACTTCAGCGGCAGAATAAATAACTAGCTTTCTGATAAGTAGCAGGATATTCAGTCAAGGAATAAGTAACCACGAAAAGAAAACTGAGATCGAATAGGATAGAAACACAGAATATCCAGTTATCGATAATACGTCCTTCCGTCAATGCACTCCAAATTTAACGCAATGGCGCTTTTGCTACGAAGAAATAATCAAATGTGCCATAGTGGCGCCGTGGACAAAACGTGCCACAATAGCACTGTGGAATAAAATAACTAACACTGGACGTGCTCTGAAATCAAGTTTACCCAATAACGGCGTAAGTGTGATCCTGGCCACTAAAAGCGACGGAGAGACTCAATTATTATGTTTCTGTTAGATGCAGACTATGAGATATAGTGACTCACATAATTATTCGGACACGTTAGGTTTCGGAGGAAATATTGTACACGCAAGCTAGTTTCTGACAGAACCCAGTTTGACAGATTCAACACGGCGTTGAAATGTGTACTTTTAGAAAACAGGAAAGAACCACTGACCCTGGAACCTCAGAACGCAGTTAATGTGCTTCAACAAAATTACTCGGACACAAGTCAGTTGCCGTGCAGAGGTCGTGTGTAGAAGAGCCACGGACTGTGTGAATGTAAACACTCAGTGAGTTAGAGTGCTATGTACAAATTAAGCGAAAATGGGCCGCAGTGGAAGAGAGTACAATCGAACAGCGGCAGCCAGTAATTTTTCACCATGCTAAAGGTAAACGTTGTCGTAAATTTGCTGAAATGTTACAAATTTAAAAAATGTGCAGGCTCTGATATTATCATAAGATTCTGGGAGGAAGATAGGATTGAACATCTACCGCGTACGGGACGCCCAAGAACTTTTTTCTGTGAGAGAATGTTATATCATCAGAAAAACAAAAAAGAACCCAAGTTAAGAGCTCCAAAACTCGCTACGAAGATGGGGATTGCCGCAGAACTAAAAAGAAATTGCATCCCAAAACAATACGGAGAGTGCTCAGAAGAGGTAACTTTCACGGCCGTATTGTAAGAAGGAACCAAACCAAACCCCATGGCACTGCAGCCCTTGAAGGGCCTTGGCCTACCAAGCGACCGCTGCTCAGCCCGAAGGCCTGCAGATTACGAGGTGTCGTGTGGTCAACACGACGAATCCTCTCGGCCTTGGCCTTCTAGACCGTGGCCGTTATCTCACCGTCAGATAGCTCCTCAATTCTAATCACGTAGGCTGAGTGGACCTCGAACCAGCCCTCAGGTCCAGGTAAAAATCCCTGACCTGGCCGGGAATCGAACCCGGGGCCTCCGGGTAAGAAGCAGGCACGCTACTCCTACACCACGGGGCCGGCCTTTGTAAGAAGGAAGCCCCTCATAAATCAAATAAATAGAAGAGGGGGAATGCCATTTGCCAAAGAGCATGTTAGAGAAGACAATGAGTGGTGGAATGACGTTATATTTGCTGATGGGAGTAAATTTAACATATTTCAGTCTGATGGGAGAATAACAGTTTGGCGGCGTCCTAATACTCAGCTTCAAGAGAAAAATCAAAAAGCAACTGTGAAGCATGCCGATGGACATGTAATGGTGTAGGGGTGCATGTCGGCGAAGGGAGTTGGTAAATTGTTTTTTTATTGAGGGTAAAATGGACCACTTTCAATACCTCAGAATACTGAGGGACAATATGAAAAAGAGTTCCGAAAAGATGGGGATTGGTAAACATTTTAAGTTTCATCAAGATAAAGACCCAAAGTGTATGGCCCGGAATGTAAGGATGTGGTTATTATTTATTTGCCTAAAATGCTTCATATTCCCCTTCAATCACCGAACTTGAATGTGATTGAGAGTCTTTGGGACAAACTTGATAAAGAAATAAGAAAAAACAACAATCACATCTAGAGAACAGCTGAAAAATCTACTTCAAGAAGAGTGGCAGAAGATATCTCCCGTTTACGTCCGGAAATTAGTGGAGAGCATGCGAAGTCGACTCGGGGAAGTAATTCAAATGACAGGAAAACCCGCCACTTACTGAATCTTTAGGATCATAAGTAAAAAGGGAAAGTGTTCGAATAATTTTGTGCAATACTGGTTTTGGTTTTGATTTCATTTTTTCATTATTATATTTTCATTGAGGCGGTAGAGGTGGGATCCCTCGCAGAGTCCGAGAGAAAAGCCGAACCTGGAGGGTAAACAGATGATAATAATAATAATAATAATAATAATAATAATAATAATAATAATAATAATAATAATAATAATATTTTCATTGAGAGTGTTAATTAGAAGTGATGGAAATTTGATATTTATATTCCTTACAGAAACTTTTATTTAATTTATATCAGTGCTTTATTATTACTGAAATCAAAATACAAAGGAAAATATAATAAATCATGTCTGTCCGAATAATTATGGGATTCACTGTATGCAAGCAAAGTTAGTTGCATACACTGAAGGAACCACAGAGAAAATCACCGTCTGAGAGAATACCCATTTACTGTTACAAAGGCGCTGTGTGTGCGTGTAATGAAATGGTCAAATTGTGCATGAACAACATATTCCCGTGGCAGTCAATGAAACATGGCATTGAATGATCAGCGGATCACGCGGACACATATTCACAGACTCATACAGCCATCTACCGGCAAATGCAGTAATGAAACACCCACAACATCGTATTTAGCGATTAAATGACTATTGAATCAAATAAAGGACTTTTTGAAATACAAATATCATGAGATGGATTCCTTTCTTTTTCTCGCTTATTAGAACCAATATTCTGGTGATGACAGGATTTTACAGAGCCGTCTATCGGACTAACGTAGAAAGATCTACATAGACAACTCTATCGGGCTGGTATAGAAAGATCAGCGGAGACAACTTTCATAGAGCGATCTGCCGGCGCATATAGTTGATCGGTAGATGCAGAGTGGGTTTCGGCCCTTGGGTTTAGTCCCTTAAGAGGCCACGGCTTGTCCATGGTCCAACAGCTCTGTACTCTGACCGGCCAACCGAGCAGAGGAAAGGTGGCCACGGCTCAAGCGTGGCTCTACACCTCTGCATTCGGGAGACGGGACAGGGGCACGGGGCTGGACTTCACGCCTGGCCCCACCCCTCGGCTGTCCTGAGAATGGTTTTCCGTGGTTTTCCATTCTCCTGCACTAAGGCGAATGCCGGGACAGTTCGTAGGATAGGCCACGGCCGCCCACCCGCTCACCTTCTCCGCACATCTCCTTCACCGTAACAAATCTCCCGACCTGAGAGTCGGCGTAACCGTCTAAGAGGCCCGCCTCCCCCTTCAGGGGAGGAATGAAAACGTTTAGTAGTAGTTGTAGCATATAGTTAACTGCAACGACGTAGGCATCGTATCATTCGAACAAATGACTATTTCACGCAAATAAATAATAGCCTACTTTCTAGTAATCCGGACGTGGAAACCATTCTGTTGATGTATAATTCATAGGAGTTAGTATTGCGGTTTTCTCATAATATTGAGTTATATGTTCAATTTACAGTATATATAATTATATAGATGCTGGCCATCTATTCGCATTGTGGCCTATGGATGCAAGTAAAAGCGTCCTCCCTGAGCCCCAGTTGCGTTATAACCCCGACATTCTCGCATTGTCGCTCCTCCCTTTTTGCGCTTTAACCACTCCCGGCCTTATACGTTCTTCGTGATCTCCTGGGTAACCAGATCATAATAAAAATATACATAATTCGCCTTTAGATATGATAATTAATTAAACCACTGTTGTAATTAGTTTTTCCACGGATAATTCGAAAAAACATTCTCCGAATACTCCAATGACTATCTCACGCAATGTATTGCTGGTGATTATGAATTTGTTGATGATTAATAAAATAAGTGTATCTGAAGCGGTTTCTACCTTCTAGCATCCTACAGTATTTGGCTTAAAAGCATATATCTTCGAAATATTAAAGTGATTGTAAGTTTTTACAATTTTAATATTTAGATTTTAGGGTTTAAATTACATTACCTTAGTGTTCTAAATACGGTATGATCGGTCTGTAAGTAGCAAAATCCCGCCATCTTTCTTAACAGGATGAACATTCAAAGTACTTTAGCAGTAGGGGCATTGCGAACATTATAGGGTGTAGCAGCGGGAGACCACGGGGCACGTAGCCTACGGGATATTATTATGGATGGTATAGCATTACTAGTGAACATGGTTGAGGGATACATAGCATATGTTAGGCAGTAATGTGAGGGTTTTATTTCATCACTCTCTGTTACTAGAAAAACGTCTACTATGGCCTATTCCGAGCTATGCTGTGAATAAAACTATTGCGACAAACGTTGTTGTCAAAACATTTATGAGCACTATTGTATGTAGAATTTAGTAATCAACTCAGAAAACAAGCTAAAAATGATTTCGAGAAAGTTTTATATAAACTATTCAATAATGCAATGTTTCGAAAGACAATGGAAAATCTCCGTAAAAGACTCGATACACGTTTGGTTATTGATTCGAAGATATTGAAGAAACTTTGACAAAAACGTAGTTTTATTGACCGAACCACATATGGGTCTCAACTATCTGCTATTCATATGGCTAAACAAAAAGATATATTCGACAAATATGCTTATATCGGTATGTGTGTACTGGATATTTCGAAAACCCTAATGAATACCTGTCAGTATAACTTCCCGCTTCCCTGTTACGGACTTTAGAGCCTACTAATGTAGGTATATGGTCACCTATTCTTTTATCCACTTGATGCAGACAAAATATGTATACCAAGACAAGTTATAGTTTTTTTGAACATCTAGAGACTTCTGACTACCCCTTGCATCATAAGACCCATTTATCGAAGAACAAGGAAGTGCTTGGAAAAATTAAAGACGAAGCTTGTGCTCGCATTATTGTTATTATTATTATTATTATCATCAGTAGGACTTAGAACAAAAATGTATACGTTAGACATTAACGGATCAGAACTCAGAAAGATTAACGGAATTAAAATGGATGTCGTTAAAAGGGGCATAACCTTGAAGACTACAAGGACTGTTTGATCAACAAGCAACTGGAGAGAACTCCTATGATTAAGCTTCACCTGGTAGCGTCAGTTAAACTAAATAAGACTGAAGTCACCATATGATGATAAGAGGATAGTTGCGAATGATGGGATATCTACTTACGCCCATGGACACTGTGTTGTCTCTAAATTACCTGAATGTGATCAACTGTAGAAATTACAGCTGAGCTATTATCACACTATCATCACAGAAGAAGTTCAAAATAGCCCCCTAAACACCTTCCTACATCTATTATCTTCAGGCCCGTACCCCTGCTTAAGCCCTCCTCTAGCATATGGTGGACTGAACAGGTATAATATTGCAGAATCTTTAATAACATCCTTACCCTCATGGTTTTAACTCCTCCATTAGCTGTAGATCCAGTCTCGAGTCCGGATAAATGAGGTAAGACATCCTAAATAGTACACAATTTTAAACGTAGTAGCCCCTGCACTCACTCCTCCTCCTCCGCAATTGACATACATTTTTGTATGAGACGATTGTATGTCTTACGCCTCTCTGCGCCAGCTAATCTTGTAAGACCAATAGATGCTGGGTCACAAGTTTTGAGACCCTGAGGTAGCCCTGCCACAGCTCTCCAGATTTTGTCCCATAAGAGCAATGTATACTCATTAGCCCTTGTGCCAGGTTAACAGAGTTAGTCCCATAAGACCAATAGGTCATGGATTACAAGTTGTGTGACGCTGAGGTAGCTCTAAGTCAGCTTCCCAGAGTTAGTCCCTAAGAAGAATAGGTCCTAGGTTATAAGTTGTGAGACTCGGATGTAGGCCTGAGCCAGCTCTCCAAAGTTAGTCCCACAAGAACAATGTTTCACCATTAGCCCCCGTGCCAAGTTCACAGAGTTGGTCCCATAAGACCAATAGGTCCTAGGTTAGAAGTTGTGAGACCCTGAGGTAGCCCTAAGCCAGCTCCCAGAGTTAGTCTCGTAAGATCAATAGCTCCAATGTTACAAGTTGTGAGAACCTGACGTAGCCCTGAGCCAGTTCCCCAGAGTTAATCGCAAAAGTCCAATAGGTCCTAGATTACAAGTTGTGAGACCCTGAGGTAGACCTGTATCAACTTCCCAGAGTTAATCTCATTAGACCAATAGGTCCTATGTTGCAAGATATAAGACACTGAGGTAACCTGTGTCAGCTCCTCAGAGTTAGTTCCGCGAGAGCAATATATCACTATTAGCCCCTGCAACAAGTTCACTGCGTTTGTCACGTATGACCAATGTAGAGTGGCCATCTTGCCTCACAAGCTATAGCACAGCTCCTCAGAGTTATCCCCATAAGAGCAATGTATCGCCTCTAGCCCCCTGTGCCAGCTTCGGCTAAATTCACTACTTAGGGTTGTACGTTACTTACTTTCTGTTTCGGCTGTACTCATTTTCGTCCCACACCCTCACCGTCCCCTGTAATGAACGGTAATTGAGCAGTGTACTGAACTCTCTCTCTCCAAAGAACAACATCGAAACATTTCCCTTCGAAAGGCTTGTGTTGTGAAGAAATGTTTGTATTTGTTGGTGGTGCATGTGTTTTTTCATTGAAGGGAATAGGAATAACGCGTTTATCAATCATGAATATTGTTTGATATTCCACGTTGTTTTTTTTGTACACTTGTAATGAACTTCACTGTAGTAACATGGGGATGGTCCAGGACTTGACGTAAGATGCTTGATATGGATGTGGAAGAGCATAGAGTAAATCACTAAAAGTCTCTTCACAAAGCTGGGCTGAGTGGCTCAGACGGTAAAACACTGACCTTCTGAGCATATGTTGGTGGATTCGATACGCTCAGTCCGGTGGTCTTTTACGGTGTTCAGATACGCCAGCCTCGTGTGGGCAGATTTACAGGAACTTAAACGGATGCCTGCGCGACAAATTTCTGGTACACCGCCGTCTCCAGAAATCGTCATATAGTTAGTTGGACGTAAAACTAATAATGTTATTATTAATTACCTCTACCGAAACCGATTACCTTTGCTTGGGCACTGAGGCTTGCACCCCTGGCAGACAGCAAATTCAATATCCGTAGTCGGCTGTCCTAAAAATAGGTCTCGCTAATTTTCCTTTTCAATTCAAGGTGAATACTGGAATGTTGCCTTTCAATGGTCTCTGTCGCTTTTTACTCAAGTTTCATGACATTTCAGACTTAATCTTAATGTTAGGCACTGTAGCTCTCCTCTCCACTTGTGGTCCTGTCATGGATAACAATTTTTGCAGGTATTTTAATATGACAGTGACTCAGTCAGGTCTTTTGGCGACGATGGGACAGGAAAGGACTAGGCCTAGGAAGGAAGTAGCCGTGACCTTAATTAAGGAGCAGCTCCACCATTTGTCTGGTGAGAAAATGGAAAACCACGGAAAACCAACTTCAGTGCTGATAACGGTGAGGTCCGAACCCACCACCTCATGAATGCAAGCTCCCAGGTACGAAACTAAATTGCGAAGGCAACTCACTCGATCGTGGAAAATATCCAAGATACCTCCGTTTAGTGCAGTGAGAGGTATGATCGTAGGCAGAGTTCGACGGAGAAACCGAACTTGTAAGATAAACAACAGTGACCTTCTCTGTGGTTTTACTTCTTTCTAGATTTACTAAAACGTTTACTGTTCTGCCGTGCTTTGTGATATCCGTTCCATTAGAGGATTGAAAGTCAAAGTTGAGCAGTTCGACTGTCGACCGCGGCTGTTCTCCGCGCAGATCTTTCTCGGGATCTACCGCACTTACTCCAATCATGCACACCTGTACAGAACCACTATAATACAGGTTAATCGCTTCCATATAGGCCATGAAAGCTTGTGGAGAAGTAAAGCAAGAAAGCTTGTAGTTTTACATGACTTGATATCGTGATCATAATCATTGGACCTCCAGTTTTACAAGGAATTTGATCCAGAGGAGCACGATTTTGAATGTTAAAAACCGCGGCTGCCTTAGTGAGAAGTTGGTGAGTACGCCCTTTGGGAGGAAAGAGCTTCCGCTGTTTATAATCTCTGCGCTAAGAGGCTCTAGCCCCAGCAATTGACCTTGTACTCATTTGTGCTGTACGCTGAGTGAACCATGCGTCATATTACCTTTTGTTCTTTGCTATTTGTTTTACGTCACACCAGCACAGACAGTTCTTATGGTGACGAAGGATAGGAAAAAGGCCAGGACTGGGAAGGAAGTAACCGTGGCATTAATTAAGGTACTGTGACAGTGGGAGACCATGGAAATCTTTCTTCAGGGCCACCGAAAGTGGGATTCGAATCAACTATCTCTCGAACGGAAGCGCACAGCTATGTGACGCAAACCGCTTAGCCACTCGATCGGTTCATGCAAATTTCCTCGGCTTCCTGACAGGATTCGAGCCCAGGTCCTTCCAGGAGAACTGAGCGCAGCCTTACCAACTCGACTAGATGGCCTTCTTAGTACAGGTTAACGGACTACGTAGTTACTAGACCCTAAGTGAAGCAATAACAGTAACTTCTACTCTCCTCGCAAAAACCTTTGGAAATTCTATTAAATTGAACTTGCAAGGTTCGAATGGGAATCTTCGGATTTCAGGAGGTGCGAAACTTCGGGTTATTTTTATTTATTTATTTATTTATTTATTTATTTATTTCCTTGATGTCAGTTTAACGTCGCACTGACTCGGACAGATCTTATGGCGACGATGAGATGGAACAGGACTAGGACTGGGAAGAAAGAGACCGTTGCCTTTATCAGGTTACAGCCCGAGCATTTGCTTGGTGTGCAAATGGGAAAACACAGAAAATATTCTTCAGTGTTGCCGACAGTGGTGTTCAAACCCACCGTCTTCCTAATACCAGCTAAGAGCTTCACGGTAATGAAATGAAATGAAATGTCGGATGGCTTTTAGTGCCGGGATATCCCAGGATGGGTTCGGCTCGCCAGGTGCAGATCTTTCCATTTGACTCCCGTAGGCGACCTGCGCGTCGTGATGAGGATGAAATGATGATGAAGACAACACATACACCCAACCCCTTGCCATTGGAATGAACCAATTAAGGTTAAAATCCCCGACCCGGCCGGGAATCGAACCCGGGACCCTCTGAACCGAAGGCCAGTACGCTGACCGTTCAGCCAACGAGTCGGACAGCTTCACGGTGCGAACCGCGAAGTCAACTCTCTCGGTTTTTACATATTTATAAACTGTAGGTTCGGAATATTCGTAATTAGGAAATCTGGAATATCTACACGGTCACAGCGTTCAGATCATCATCATCATCATCATCTGTTTACCCTCCAGGTTCGGTTTTTCCCTCGGACTTAGCGAGGAATCCCACCTCTACCGCCTCAAGGGCAGTGTCCTGGAGCTTCAGACCCTTGGTCGGGGGATACAACTGGGGAGTATGACCAGTACCTCGCCCAGGCGGCCTCACCTGCTATGCTGAACAGGGGCCTTGTGGAGGGATGGGAAGATTGGAAGGAAGAGGGAAGGAAGCGGCCGTGGCCTTAAGTTAGGTACCATCCCGGCATTCGCCCGGAGGAGAAGTGGGAAACCACGGAAAACCACTTCCAGGATGGCTGAGGTGGGAATCGAACCCACCTCTACTCAGTTGACCTCCCGAGGCTGAGTGGACCCCGTTCCAGCCCTCGTACCACTTTTCAAATTTCGTGGCAGAGCCGGGAATCGAACCCGGGCCTCCGGGGGTGGCAGCTAATCACGCTAACCACTACACCACAGAGGCGGATAGCGTTCAGATATTGTTATAAATTCGAGTCAAAACCTCATTTTGGCAGTAATAATTTTGCACATTTTAACTTACGAGCATAGCACATAAGGCGTAGTGTGTAATGACGCAGCGGCGAGCGATTCACTCTTCAATGACTAAGTAAATGACCCATGCAAAACCATACGATGAATTTCCGAGAAGTGTCTCGTGGGACATTACATAATGATGCAACCTTATGCTGAGTTATGTGCGTAACATAAAGCACGAGACTGTTGGCATGATGGATGTAAGTGGGGGAGGTAAGAAGATGTCAGACGCATTCCCTGGCTGCCGCACAGAACAAACTAGTAACCACATCTGGGTCGCTGCGCAGCTGCTCTGTTCGAACTACTCTTGTACTGCGAAATGCCCTTCCATAGAACTAGTGACATGGTCTGTGATACCTGTTGAGTTCAGGGTAAGCGTTCAAGGTTAAGTCTTCAGAATTACGACTATCTTTCATTTCTTGCAGCTAGACGTGCGTTACAAGAACAAATAATAGTTCTGCAAATCACAAATTCCGCTATGTCGACGTACCTTGACCTTATTTTTACTTCGGAATTCATTTGGCCTGAAAATAGTTCTGTAGTACACATGAAAATATTTTACTATAATTTCGAGCAAACAAGCTGTTTGCGCATATAGATACAAATATAATAGAGTTAGAAATGGCTGTGGTAGTAAGGAGAAATTGAAGGAACTTACTAGAAAATTGAATCTAGCAAAGAAGGCAGCTAAGGATAACATGATGGCAAGCATAATTGGCAGTCATACAAATTTTAGTGAAAAATGGAAGGGTATGTATAGGTATTTTAAGGCAGAAGCAGGTTCCAAGAAGGACATTCCAGGAATAATTAATGAACAAGGGGAGTGTGCATGTGAGGATCTTCAAAAGGCAGAAGTATTCAGTCAGCAGTATGTAAAGATTGTTGGTTACAAGGATAATGTCGAGATAGAGGAAGAGACTAAGGCCAAAGAAGTAATAAAATTTACGTATGATAACAATGACATTTACAATAAGATACAAAAGTTGAAAACTAGAAAAGCGGCTGGAATTGATCAGATTTCTGGGGATATACTAAAGACAATGGGTTGGGATATAGTACCATATCTGAAGTACTTATTTGATTATTGTTTGGCCGAAGGAGCTATACCAGATGAATGGAGAGTTGCTATAGTAGCCCCTGTGTATAAAGGAAAGGGTGATAGACATAAAGGTGAAAATTACAGGCCAGTAAGTTTGACATGCATTGTATGTAAGCTTTGGGAAGGCATTCTTTCTGATTATATTAGACATGTTTGTGAAATTAATAACTGGTTCGATAGAAGGCAATTCGGTTTTAGGAAAGGTTATTCCACTGAAGCTCAACTTGTAGGATTCCAGCAAGATATAGCAGATATCTTGGATTCTGGAGGTCAAATGGACTGTATCGCGATTGACATGTCTAAAGCATTTGATAGGGTGGATCATGGGAGACTACTGGCAACAATGAGTGCAATTGGACTAGACAAAAGAGTGACTGAATGGGTTGCTATATTTCTAGAAAATAGATCTCAGAGAGTTAGAGTAGGTGAAGCTTTGTCTGACCCTGTAATAGTTGAGAGGGGAGTTCCTCAGTGCAGTGTTATCGGACCTTTATGTTTTCTTATATATATAAATGATATGAGTAAAGGAGTGGAATCGGAGGTAAGGCTTTTTGCGGATGATGTTATTCTCTATAGAGTGATAAATAAGTTACAAGATTGTGAGCAACTGCAACGTGACCTCGAAAATATTGTGAGATGGACAGCAGGCAATGGTATGTTGATAAACGGGGCTAAAAGTCAGGTTGTGAGTTTTACAAATAGGAAAAGTCCTCTCAGTTTTAATTACTGCGTTGATGGGGTGAAAGTTCCTTTTGGGGATCATTGTAAGTATCTAGGTGTTAATATAAGGAAAGATCTTCACTGGGGTAATCACATAAATGGGATTGTAAATAAAGGGTACCGATCTCTGCACATGGTTATGAGGGTGTTTAGGGGTTGTAGTAAGGATGTGAAGGAGAGTGCATATAAGTCTCTGGTAAGACCCCAACTAGAGTATGGTTCCAGTGTATGGGACCCTCACCAGGATTACCTGATTCAAGAACTGGAAAAAATCCAAAGAAAAGCAGCTCGATTTGTTCTGGGTGATTTCCGACAAAAGAGTAGCGTTACAAAAATGTTGCAATGTTTGGGTTGGGAAGAATTGAGAGAAAGAAGAAGAGCTGCTCGACTAAGTGGTATGTTACGAGCTGTCAGCGGAGAGATGGCGTGGAATGACATTAGTAGACGAATAAGTTTGAATGGCGTCTATAAAAGTAGGAAAGATCACAATATGAAGATAAAGTTGGAATTCAAGAGGACAAACTGGGGCAAATATTCATTTATAGGAAGGGGAGTTAGGGATTGGAATAACTTACCAAGGGAGATGTTCAATAAATTTCCAATTTCTTTGAAATCATTTCGGAAAAGGCTAGGAAAGCAACAGATAGGGAATCTGCCACCTGGGCGACTGCCCTAAATGCAGATCAGTATTGATTGATTGATTGAACCAGAAGTGTCTTCGTTTGATCAGGCCATAACGATTAAAAACATATTTGCGTGCAACCATTTAGACTTTTGGTGAATACACAAATTGATAAGGATGAGATTCATTTTTGTCATATTTAACTACTAAACGCTAGAAATAATTCTCTCCACAGATCGTCTTCCAAATATCAAATCCACTGTAAGTTTCGGAATGGAAACCTTTCGGAACAGTTCTCAAGTAATCAGTTTGCAGTTCTCATTTATGCATTCCTGAGCGTAACATCACGGTTATTATGCGTCACTATTATGACGCATTACTACATACGTTACATGACTACATCATCATTATTATTACTATTATTATTATTAATTAATTTGGAGATATATCGGTGGCAATGCTTTCTTACAGTAGTATAACAAAGAAGTAACATTATTACATATCAAAGAAACAAAAATACAACAAACAATTACAGGAAGGAACAACTGTTGCAAGAAATTATATTGAAATGAGAAATTTCATAAGGCGAAAAATTCACGATATCAGAAGAATAAAAGAGAAATTGTACATTCCAACAAGAACCAAAACAAAATTCATAATTAAAAATTACGTTCGAGTTGTAGAACAAAACCAATAAAACCACTAGCATAAAAATGAACATAAATGCAGACTAGCACAAGCAAGAAAGACATTTCTTTAAAAAAATATTAGCTCATTTCGAATATTGATATAGGAATTAGAATGGTGTTTTTGAAGACTTTTGCCTGGTGCGTGCTACTATATGTAAGTAAAACATGGATGATAACTAGTTCGGAAAGAAAGAGAATATAAGCTTTTGAAATGTGGTGGTACAGAAGAATGCTGAAAGTGAGACGGGAAGATCGAATCACGAATGAAAAGATACTGCATGGAATTGGTGAGAGGAGATCGATGTGGGCTAATTTGACTAGAAGAAGAGAGAGAATGATATGACCCATTTTAAGGTACATAGGACATGTTCAGTTTGTTTTCGAGAGAAGTGCAGGCGGTTAAGAACGGTAGAGGTAGACCGAGGTATGAATATGACAAGCAGATAAAAACAGATGTATGATGTAGTAGTTACTTGGAAATGAAACTTTTAGCACAGCATAGGGTGTGATGAAGTGCTGCATCAAACAAGTCTATGGGCTGATGACTCAAACAAAAACAAAAGTATATTTAAATTTACCAAATTATGAATTCGATTCAGGTGAAGACTGACATTTTTGTTAACAATTCGTTGACGTAACATGATAAATCTAGTATGGGTAGTATGTTTATATCCTTCGTTATACTCTTCGCATTACATTCATATGTTATGAACCTCCATTGCTTCGAGAGTAATATTAAAGGAACTATAGTGCGGACGACTAAACCAGCTCAACGTAGGTTTCATTGACATTCTTTCATATACGTGTTGGCCTCCCTATAACATCACCAAGCACTGTGCGTGATGTGGGAGTCAACCTTTGTAAACCAAAGAGAACTGTAGAGGAACACATTTGAAAGTCAGCTGTTAAATACAGTAGTACCACTGGTATAAACCGACTTACATCTTACAATTCTTACATTGATGCATGGCATAAATCTTGCTTTGTGTCACGGGACGCTTCGTGAGTTAAACCCGGGTCGTTATAAAATATTCAAGAAATAATATTTGATGTTTACTAAAATTTGTCGTAATGTTCCTTTTCTTCTTCTGTCCTTTTTCCCCACATCCCATTGCAAGGGGTGGGGCGTGTGTCGCAGGTGCGTACTGTGTCGCTAACGTGGATGGGGTCCTGTTTTACGGTCGGACGCCCTTCCTAATGCCAACACTATGAGGAGGGATGTATTTACTCTTGCGTCTTTTGTGGTTCTTGGTAGTGTGCAATGTTGTGCATGAAGAGGAATGCATTGGGACAAACACAAACACCCACGCCCTGTCGTAATTAAAATCCTCAAACTAAACTAAACTAAACTAACCTAACCTAAGACCCTCTAAAACGAAAAACAATAATCACAATCATCACCTCTGAACCGAAGGCACCAACGATGACTATACAGGCAAGGAGCCGGACTGATATTTGTCATTTGATCTTAATCAGAATAATATTGTAAACAAATCATAGCATGTTGCCATATGAGTTAAATCCAAGTAGTCTCACTATTACTCCATGGGACAGTACCAAACAGCAGTGAAAGTGAGAACATTAAATTTATTTCATACAAATTCTAGAACTGAGTCCATTGCATAATTACACGAGTTATTACACGAGCGCTTTCTTTATTTATTAAACATAACAGGCGATTAGCCCCGATACATGCTCACAATGCCCCTTTCCATGCACAGACAACTACAAAAGAAAAGAAACACGAGAATGCTTGGGCATGCCATGAGGTCCATCAGATACTCCGGAAACGTGACGCTCCCAAGGGAGGGTCACTACGGCAGTCATCCTCAGTCCCTACACCACTGCATAGTTGAAATTTGTGTTGACACATTGAATGCTGGAAGAGAGACACTGTAGTTGAGAAGAACTGGAGTGTAGTTCGAAGTTGGTAACACGTGAAAAATAAGCTAAAGTGATGATAATTATAATGATTACGATTGCTTTAATAAAGAACTGGAATCAGAGATAAGGCTTTAAGCGGAAGACATTATACTGTATAGAGTAAGAAATAAGTTACAGGATTGTGAGTGACTGCAAAAAGGACCTCAACAATGCTGTGAGATGGACAGCATACAATGCTATGATGGTAAAGGGGGGTAAAAAGTTAGGTTGAGTTTCACCAAGAGGGAAAGTCCTCTAAGATTTAACTACTGCGTTGATGGGGTGAAAATACCGCATAAGGATCACTGCAAGTACCTAGGTGTTATTACAGTATAAGGAAAGATCTTCATTGTGGTAATCACATTAATAAGGTTGTAAATAAAGGTTACAGATCTCTTCATATAGTTATGAGGGTATTTAGCGCTCAAACACACGCGTATGGGGTGGAATCCACCCCAGGTCATTTTATTTCCTAGTGAAATGTACAAATAACTTTCCTTGCTCTCTCCGCTCTTATATCTTTCTGGCTGGATCCCCGCAGAAAGAGTCATTCTTACATAATCTATCTTAAAATCTCCAATTAATACAGTAATTCATATTTTACAATGCAATGATATGTGGTGTGGAAAGCACCCCAACGCGTGTGTCTGCGTTCTAAGATTTGGCGCGTGTGCTTGAGGGTTAGGGGTTGTAGTAAGATGTAAAGAAGAGGGCATATAAGTCACTGGTAAGACTGCAATTGAAGTATGCGTCCAGTGTATGGAACACTCAGCAAGAATACCGGTACTTGATTCGAGAACTGAAAATAATCCAAAGAAAAGCAGCACGGTTTTTACTGGGTGATTTCCGACAAAAGAGGAGAAGTACAAAAATGTTGCAAACTTCTGTCTGCAAAGACGGGAGTGAGGAGACGAGACGTTTGACTAAGCAGTATATTCCGAGTGGTAGTGGAGAGTGATGGCGTGGAATTACATTAGTGAATGATTAAGATTGAGTGGTGTTTTTAAAAGTGGGATGGATCACAATATGAAGACAAATTTGGAATTCAAGAGTACAAATTGGGGCAAATATTCGTTTACCGGTATAGGAAGATGAGTTAGGGATTGGAATAATTTACCAAGGGAGATGTTCAATAAATTTCCAACTTCTTTGAAATTATTTGAAAAAACTAGATGTACAACTGATAGGCAATCTGCCACCTGGCCGACGGCCTTCAATGCAAACTAATTGATGATTGATCGAATGGGCTAAAAAGTTCAAGGTCATGGGTCTAAAATAATCGAGTATAATGCTTGAAGGGCTCCTCCTCATTCCATGTTCCATGGAATATATACCATTGTTTTACCGAAGCAATGCGGGTCGCTTACGGGCGTCAAATCAAAAGACCTGCATCTGGTGAGCCGAACTTGTCCTTGGGCACTCCCGGCACTAAAAGCCATACGCCATTTCATTTTACTGAAGCAATTACGGATAACACTCAGAATCAACAACGTAGGTTTTCAAACAACAACAACACACACACGAATACAGTGCTAGTAATAGTGTATGAAGCAACAACGACGATATTCTTAACCGATTCTCTTCTCTTGGATCCATCTAAGTGTACCGAGCTCGATAGCTGCAGTCGCTTAAGTGCGGCCAGTATCCAGTATTCGGGAGATAGTGGGTTCGAACCCCACTGTCGGCAGCCCTGAAGATGGTTTTCCGTGGTTTCCCATTTTCACACCAGGCTGTAACTTAATTAAGGCCACGGCCACTTCCTTCCCACTCCTAGCCCTTTCCTGCCCTATCGCCGCCATAAGACCTATCTGTGTCGGTGCGACGTAAAGCAACTTGCAAAAAAAAAAATTGCATCTAAGTGTAAGAAGAATGGTGCTGTGATGGCCCATTTCGCTAACCATCCAGTTAAGGTCGGTTACGATCCTGTTTATGAACGCCAAGACGCTGCGAACCGGTCACTGGTCTAGTGGCACTCCCTGAGCAAAATAAACTTCAGTAATGTTGTGTTTCTTTCATTAATGAATAAAATGGTGAAATCACTTACCATATGTTTATGTCGGTTATTACAGAAGGGATAACTTTCAGTGTTGCTTGTTTTTAGTTAACATGGTAACTTGGGCTTTTCATTCGGTCAACGCGTGATTTTTTCAGATTGTTTGCATAAGTGGACATTTCTTTAAAAAGGCACACGTTATTGAAGTAAAACATAAAATAAATCACATCAATTGCTTTGAAGGTACAATGGAGAACATACAAGGATAGAAAAAATAAGCACCTGGAAGAGAAAGACATATATCTGGCAATATCGTGGTTCTCAAATGGAATAAAACCAGAAGGTACATCACAACTAGTATTAGGATGCGCTTCAATAATAATAGATTCCCCAGTGACCTCTATAGCTAAAACATAGTGAATTATCCGTTCTCTGTAGATGATGGAACTACTAGTGGAGATATTAAACACTCTGTTCTTAGCCTCCAGTTGATTCAGAAAACAAGAGAAGACTTTCGATGTCCAAAAACTAACCAAGAAGAAGAAGAAGAGAAGACTTTCATAAAACCAACAGGGGAACATAAACGGGAGTTCCCGGCGTGACACTTTGATACAGTTGATAGTTGTCGTAACTCCCTCTTGTACGAAACTGACAAAGGGCCATCCGACGAAGAGTTATGCGACTGCTTAAAATCAGTCAAACGTAATTAAAAACATCTCTGTTTTGAGATTTAGCTGTTCACTTAAATGTGGCGTGCATACCCACAAGACGTGGAAAAAGTTAACACTCATCCTTGGTTTTGCAGTATCTTCAGAAGTTTTACCTTGATAGCAAAGAATAGATACGATAGTTGCAAGTAAAATTGAGGGCACATTATAATTAGGGGTAGATTTGATTGATATTTCGACTGATTATACGTGCAAAATAACTGGAGATATTTGCGGAATTCACATTGGTGCACTCATCAGGATACAAGAGTGGGACAGCTAAGATACCAGACAGTCCGCTTTATTTAAATAATTTGGAAGAAAAATTCTGGTAACACGACGTCTGCAACCAAAGACCTGCATGTTTGGAAGTACCTTTTATGGTCTTTGAACTCAGGTGACTTTTTAAGAAGAAAGTACCTACATATCACACAAAACAGCCCTTTTCTCCGTAATCGTCTTCTAATACAGTCTTTTTTTTTCTAGTTGCTTTCCGTCGCACCGACTTAGATAGGTCTTATGGCGACGATGGGATGGTCAAGGCCTAGGAGTTGGAAGGAAGCGGCCGTGGCTTTAATTAAGGTACAGCCCCAGCATTTGTCTGGTGTGAAAATGGGAAGCCACGGCAAACCATCTTCAGGTCTGCCGACAGTGGGATTCGAACCCACTATCTCCCGGATGCAAGCTCACAACCGCGTGACCCTGACCGCACAGCCAACTCGCCGGTCTAATACAGTTAAGACAGGACCCTACGATAGTATCGTGTAGGGAATTTTTGACATGAATATGTCTTATGGCTGGGAGTCGTCTTGTAACGCGACAAAATGTATGGTGGAAATGACGTCACATTACTCGTTACCGCAGGCCTTGTTCTCCAAAGATGAAAGACATATTCATGATCATTAGCTTTTGTGACGAGAAAAGTTTCTTTTTAAGTCCAATGCAGTGTAGAAACTCGACGTGACATCGTTTCACAAATGTGTACATTTTGCGGATTCTAATCGTATATGATATACCATATTACTAGATTTGCTTACTGTGGTTCGTTAGTAAATACCTAACTGTTTTCCACCCGTCATTGACGAGTTAGTTAGTACTGCTATCTAGTGGTGGGGACAGGCAACAGAAGGGACAGATCACACCTCAACAAACAACAATAATAAGTCAATATAATGTTCTTTTTCACAAATTTTAGTAGATTAGCACATTGTAGGCCGTCATATTTTGTTTCCTTCCGGCGCGGTGATAGTAGGACTTTCGAGGTCTAGGCTATCAACCTCTCATTCTTCGAGCCATCGTACCCTCACGTTTTTCTTATCCTTTCGATAGCCATCTTCATTATATTCTTAATCGATAGGCTCTAATGACCACGTGGTTTCGCAGCGATGCTTGCCGTTGATGGACATATAATACAAATTAAATTCGTGAATATTTCGTCCAGAAAAATTGTATTAGATATAAAAAATTAGATATAGGATTTCCTATCATTTGTGTTACGTGCACGTTTTTGCATACAGTATGTCTGGAAAGTTCATATATCCGTACACAAACTTCATTGTTACTACTGTAATTTCATTTAAGAATGAACTTTCGGTTAGTTTTCCAAGAGTCCCTATGTGCTCCATCACTTCCCTATACTATTCTTGCGCGTTGGCAATTGTCATGTATCCACACACTTGCTATCAAACCCTTCTCAACAGAAAGCGAATAATTCTTCCTTTATTTGTTGGCAATTTGTGATTAAACCATACAGCCAGCAGCATTTATTTTATACTTATCTTTCTAAATTTTTATTTGCATGAAATTGTTTTTCTGTAAGAATCTGAGAAAGATAACCTCAACACAGGAAATTAGCTTCTGCCTGTACAAGAAACACACAAAGTAACAGTTTACATAAATCAAATTTCTAGATTAGTGCCTCTGAGATACTGGATTACTGACAGGTAAATATTTCTGTCTTAAAAAGATAGGAGCGCAGAATTCGATGTCGGAAACTGCTATTGAAGTATGCCTAGTCATTTTATGAAAGCCTCCTGTTGCTTTCGAAATCTAATGAAGGCTAAGAACAGATGGTTAATGTCTCCAATAATGTTCCCGTTAGATGCACAGAACGGAAAGTTTGCTACATTTATGCAGTAGAGATGACTTGGAAAGCTACCATAATTAAAGCGCATCCTAATCATTGATGACATATATTTTCTATTTTTATTCCATTTTGAGAATCATGGGTTGGCTGGAGGATATTGTTGTATTGTCGAGTAATAGTGGCCTCGAATATTCTTGATGCTGTCCATTCTTGATTCCACTGTGCATGTGCCAGTTGCTATGTTCGTGGAACTAAATCGGGAAGATGTAAAAGCAGGTTCTCTATTCTCTTACGCGGTACATCTTTCTTCGGAAGTTGGTCCATTATGCTCGATATCGTGTCGAGAAGGGATCTATGTAAAATAGGTGGAAGTTCCACGTCTTCCTAAATCAGCAGTCAGTTTGAAGATGTTAGTAACGTGAATAAGGGTAGTTTGTGATTTGAGAGGTTCTTTAGGGTTGATAGGACACTTGGAGTTAGATAAAATAACCCGTTATTACGTATGAATTAATATGGCGTGTTTCAGGGCTTGGGCGAATTTCTGCGGGGTTTAAAGATGTATCAAAAGTAAGCGTGAGTGAACTCAAGAGCATCGGTATGATCGACTCTCATATCCTACCAAAACGTACGCAGCTCTGTCAGTTAGTAGACAATCGGGGTGAGTATAATTTCAAACAAGAGATAACTCCCCTGATTACCTACACCAAACACGCAGATATCATACCTCTAGAATTACAAAAAGTGAAACAGATCAACATTCACGAACTTTCCTTCTGGCAATGCTTGAGAAAAATGAGGCGCATCATTTATTAGCAGCAGATGAAGTTTTGGAGCAGTCAGAATAAATTTGTGTTGCAGTGGGCCAATTACTTTGGATGAATTCATTTCCGATTTGTTGAGCACGGAGATTGGATGATCCGTACTCCATTTTGTTTACACATATATTCTGTTTTATTCCATTTGGAAAACCATGGGTTGTCTGGAGAGTATTGTTGTATTATCGAGTAATAGTGGCCTCGGATATTCTGGATGCTGTCCATTCTTGATTCCACTGTGCATGTGCCAGTTGCTATATTCGTGGAACTAAATCGGGAAGATGTAGATAAGTTTTGGCAGGATATGAGAGTCGATAATGCCGATGCTCTTGAGGAGGAATTTATCCGATAGTAGCTTTCTTCGGATATGAAGTGGCATTTCTGAAATTTCTAACAGAAGAGCATTAGTGGGGGATGATTTCATAGCTCCCAAAGAAATTCGTAAACAACGCTACTGAACTGCATCCAGTTTATGAATCTGACTTTTTGTTACTAGAATGGTAGAGTATGCTGCCATAATATATTTTGTTAGTACTAGAGAAAGATATAGAGTCAGAGGTATCAGCACCTTGCCATGTTCATGTTAGGAGATAAAGTTTATGGACGGACTGTTCTGTTTTAGTAGTCAGATCTGGTATATGGGCCGGCCAAGATAGACGAAAATCATATATTTCACCGTAGACTTCACCACAAGTTATTATCTCCAAGGATCATGTTGTACAATGATTATTTCATCCTCCTGGGAGTAAATATCTTTGCTGTGAATTTCCTGACGGAAAGCTCCGTTCTATTTTCCAGAACCCATTTTTCCATTTGAAGAAAGGCCATCGGTAAGTTAAGTTTTGTGTCTCCTATTGTCTTCTGCGTACTGAAAAGCAGATGACTGTGGTGGTATTATTTGTTCTAAATTTCGAGAGTACAGAAAATACGCTAACGGGCTACGTACTGATACCTCAGGAAGGCCTTGAAACCTGCATCTTGGTCCTATAAATTAGTGCTGATGTCGGATATATACTCGTCTCATGTGTGTTAAATTATACTGTATATACCTGACACAAATTGACTAGGCATGCCTAAGGGCAGCAGTTTGTTAATAAGAACGAGTATCTGAATATTGTCGTACACTGATGTTATATCGAAAACTAGAGCTATTAAGTACTCATTGTTCTGAAAGGAACACTTAATATCCGTTGTTAGTTTGGCATGATTATCGTAAGTGGAGATTTTATGTTTCTAACTACCATTCTGGACGGTTTTTTGATGCATGATGAGAGTGCTATTGGTCTATAAGAAGATGCTATACTGGGATATCTACCTGCTTGAAGAATAGGGAAAAGATCCACGAAATCAAATCTGTAGGAATGTCTTGTTCGGTCCAAATGCTGTTATTTATCCAAAGAAGAAAGTGCAGTGCTTCGAGTGGGAGATGTTTTTAGCATAGGATAAAGCGCATCATCTATGCCAGAAGAAGTACAGTATTTGTTGTATTCTTGATTGCTATGTTAAGGTCGTTGAGAGTAAATGAAGAACAAAGAAAATGATACCTAAAAGTTATGTCTAATGGTTTAGTAGGATCTTCTGTCGCAAATCGTGCAATTCATTCTAAAAATCCTCCACCCAGGAGTTGCCCGTAAACTTTTGTCGAGTAATGAAGTCTTTATTCCAGGCCAACGCCCGTATCCATGTTGAAACACCGGATCCCGTGAGATCACCGAAGGTAAGCAACATTGGGCCTGGTGAAGATTTAAATGGGTTGCCACGCGCTGTCGATGGGGGTAAGGGAATGGAGGAGCAGAAAAGAACTGGCCACGCTACCGCACGTAAACTCCGGCTCAGGCACACCTCTGCGGAGGTTCGGACCTGCCTTCGGGCAGAATACACCCTTACCTTACCTTACCTTACCTTAGCTTATTCCAAAGACCTATTATTTTCTGCCATATTTCTGTCATGTTTGAGTTCTTATTTAAATGTTCACATAAATGTCTCCAACTGCTTTCCTTCTTTTGTTAGACTACAAAATATCTTGACCCGAGCTGTGACACTTTGATACAGTTGATAGTTGTCGTAACTCCCTTTTGTACGAAACTGACAGAGGGCCATCCGACGAAGAGCTGTGCGACTGCTTAAAATCAGTCAAACGTAATTAAAAAATCTCTGTTTTGAGATTTAGCTGTTTTAGGTTTTGTGACCACAATTAAGGCACATTGACACGTAGGTCAACTGTTAGAAGATCGAAGCACACTTAATTTGCTGTTCTTACCTCCTACTTTCCTCTAGTTACGGCAATCCAGTATAACATCCGAGGTAAATAAATAAAATGTATGCAAATACGTTTCTTTGACTCTAAATATTTACATGTAGATACGTCCCTCTAACCCTAAATCGAAGGCAGCGCCAAAGTTGTTGTCAGGTTAAGAGGAATTTAGCAGCTGTCAGGAGCATACCTCAACTCATAATTCATTTCAGCTTTATAATCACATTTTTGATAGGATATAGGTATCTGAGGGGTGTACACTTTCGGAGCCTGACGTGCACTTAACGTCCTATTCTGGCATTACTGCACTACACTCACAAAATCTAGAACTTATTAAAGTCAACATAAAACTCACTGAATGCGGGGAAGTAAAACAAGGAAATTATGATATGATTGTTTATCACAGCCCAAGACACAAAATTTAGGGAACTTTAGACATTCAGGAATAATGTAATTAACTGTAGGAATTAAACACAGCTGTAATACAGGTGAGCGCATGAATGAATACAATGGGAACACTGAGCTCTGGTTTTCAGTCTGATACTTCACCTGAACTTTTTTCACTGCTTTCTGTACCTTGAGCAGGTGTCATAAGTCCTTCATATATATCGATCGGGTGGTGCCTAGCTGTTATTATACCACTGTGGCAGAGGTCAAGCTGATCTTTCTTCTTCTCTGCACTGATGTGTTGACAACCCTCATATATTTAAAATGAACACTACTCACCGACGACGAATTCCACCGTCATCTGTCCGTTTGTCTTGTGGACTGCCTTGCTTTCTCACTCTACGATCACTCAACCATCACTATTCAGCTGATGCAGTATTTGAAGCCTCAGTGACGTCACTACGACACTACGATTATTCTTCAATGTTCTTACGGCGTCTAGTGCATTCTTCCGTGCATGTGTGTGTGTTTCTCTACGTCACGCCTCCTCCCCAACGGTTATTTATTTCGCCTCGAACCAAGTACTCATCGGAGACGTTTTCCCGGGCCTGCAGGAAAGAGAGCTGCTGCATTTCTGTGCCTAACGTACTTCTACGAGTATTACTGTGTTGGTGTGCCTAAACTTTCTCCAGGAAGAAGCAATCATGATGAGGCATGTTATTCCCGCTTGGGATTTGATTTCCCTTGTTTTGGAATCAAGTGCCTTGCCTTGTATCTTGAAATGGAACTTCATTTCGAACTAAGTGTTGTTCCTAGAGGGACATGTTCGTGAAATTATTCTACTACGTTACCTAACTTCGTACTGAACTTCCGGTTTTGTGGATGATTTCTCTGAATGAAATCAAGTATTTCAACGCAGACGAACATGCTACCCTCCCTCTCTTTATCCCTTTGTTTGAACCTTTCTTCACATTTGTATTATTTTATAATTCTTTGTTCATGTAATATTTCTCTTTTCATCGATGTTATTTCCCATTGGTGTTTTCTGAGTATCTTTCGTAAGTTGTATTAAAATAGCTTCTTCTTCTTCTTCTTCTACCGCTTTTCCCACACTTGTGGGGTCGCGGGTACGAACTGTGTCGCACATGTGAATTTGGCCCTGTTTTATGGCCGGATACCCTTCCTGACGCCAACCCTATGCGGAGGGATGTAATCACTATTGCGTGTTGCTGTGGTGGTTGGTAGTGTAGTGTGTTGTCTGAATATGGAGAGGAAAGTGTTCGGACAAGCACGAACACCCAGTCCAGGAGCCGCAAGACTTAATCAAACCGGATTAAAATCCCCGACCCTGCCGGGAATCGAACCCGGGGTCCTCTGAACCAAAGGCCTCAACGCTTACCATTCAGCCAAGGCGTCGGACTTTTATTATAATTGTTTCTCATTCACGGTTGTGAAGTCTGTATCACTACTTGCAATTCAAACTTAACGTTTAACTTGTAACTAACTTACTTGTTGTTTAGAGATTCTTGGTTATAATTTTATCTCCCGTTCGACTTGAACTGTTGAGGATATGTTGTTAAAATGTATTCAATTTGGAGTATAGTTCTTCTGACATCGGAAACTTCTCCCAATCCTTGCTCTATGATTTTTTTTTTTCTTTTCTCTTCGTTCCCTCTGTTTGGTAAATAAGCATAAACGAAGATGTGCCGGGTATATCATATCATATTTGGGCCTACTCCTTTTTTGTACTATTACCGGGCGGGTTGGCCGTGCGGTTAGGGGCGCGCAGCTGTGAGCTTGCAACCGTGAGATAGTCCGTTCGAATCCCACTGTCAGCAGCCCTGAAAATGGTTTTCAGTGGTTTCCAATTTTACACCAGGCAAATGCTGAGGTTATACCTTAATTAAGGCCACGGCCGCTTCCTTCCCACTCCTAGGCCTTTCCTATCCCATTCTCGCCATGAGACCTATCTGTGTCGGTGCGAGTAGAGCAAATTTAAAAGAAAAGTGTTTGTACTCTCCACTTCAGACCTCTACCACCTGTTCGCGCTTCCACTCTCTTTCTAGTCTTTGACTATTTTTATTGGATAGCCTTCAGGTAACTGTGCATTACTTCGCTACCAAATATAAATTATTACTGTACTTGATGTTTGAGTTTGGTTTCGTCAACATTGCTATCTTGGTGCCAAGCTATTTGGGGAATCTGTTGTTCGACAGTTATTATTATTATTATTATTATTATTATTATTATTATTATTATTATTATTATTATTATTATTATTATTATTATTATTATTATTATTATTATTATTATTGTGGCGGCTCGTACGTTAGAATTGTCTTAATAGACCGTATGTGTTAATGTGGCTACGGATCTTTAAGCTCATGTCATAATTTTGGAAGTTGAGCTAGATAATCTGATTATCCAGCGGTGATCAACCCCCATATATTTATAATACCTGGTTGTGCCAAATCCCCTATACTAGTTGCTAGCGGAACAAAACGCCCATTTCATTCTGCAGCTAACTCTTCTCTTGAAATACTTGGTCGTCGCAGACTGCTACGGCCTCTCGCAGGAAGGACGTGAAAATCTGGTTCATCATGAGTATCTTATACATAAAATTCTAGGGGGTCCGCTGTCAGTAATGTCATTTATTTCGCCGAATTTCTATATACTTATGCGTTTTAGATCAACCCGAGATCATATCAGTAGTTTCTAGCTTTCGTGTCTGTCTGTTTGTCTGTCTCTTTGTCTCTTTGTTCCACCATCACGGGTAAACGGCTGAATAGATCTCAACCAAACTTCATACTAAGAGTCTACTCATTCAGGAGCATGTTTCAACATGCACATTTTTTAAAAATCACCTGACAGACAGGGGTTTTATAGGAAGAATAGAAGAGGTTCCTCAGTTTTCCCTTACACTATTCATTTTATTTCGACCAAACTTTATATGTATCCAGGATCAGGTTGTAACGTTCCAGACGTCACAGTGTAATTATGTTAATTTTATTATATGTAATTAATTCAGGAATTTAACGTCATGATATTTATCTTGGTATGTAATTGTATTATAATTCATGGTTGATCATTTGCTCACTATCATTTCATTACTTTGTAACTACGACTTGTAAACGAGGGCTGAATATCCTAATATTCACTTAGATTCTTGCGACATTCGTTTAAATTTAACTTGCAGTAGATTTCCTCTATCTTGCCACATCACCGAGGAAGAAGGAAGGACAAATTTAGACATCAAATTCTGGGAAAAGCGAGCACGTGTTCAAGCGTTATAACGACAGCTACCGTATTTCGACCAGAATAATTCAAACTGATCACCGCCTATATTTTCAAAGGAGCGTCATGTTGCCATGGATACTGAGTGAAAGGGCTAATAGAAGAACAGTTGATATCATGGTTAAGACCCATCAACTCTAATATCTGGAGTGGGGAGAGACGTGTCAACTGATTGGACCACGTGTAGCGACCTGTAATTAGAGCCAGAGAAGGTTATAAAAGGGCGTGTTGGAGCTCTTGGCATCATTCGTCTTCTGCATTCGTTATTATTAATCTTCTTGATTCTGCATTCATTATTATTATTCTTCTGGATTCTTGATTCTTCGATCTTGTATATCGCTGTAGGTCTGTGAACTTGTCTTATGGTTGTTGTACCATAGTGGACTAGTGTGATAGTTTATCACTTCTACATTAATTACTTCGTTACCACGACGTGGTACTTAGGAATTTCTGAATGAGGGGTGTATAGCCACTCTCATCAGGAAGTACGTACAGCTCGGCTACTAGACCGGTTTGTACCAGTTTAAGACAATAGGTAGTATTAAACTAGATAGAAATGAAACTTCAGGGCATATTTTCAGTAAAGTTGGAAGGATTATTAATTGTGTATCCTCTCCACATAACCCAAGGAGGTTTTTCTAACTATGACTTAGGGCTCATCTCCAATATATGGGATAGAGCATAATAGGGAGTGTTAGTGTCGAAGCCATCTTCCAATTAGTGGTCGGTGCCCTTAGCAAGGCAGGAATGGTACTTAGCTGCAGATGAAGAGATCTCAAAGACGACCGGTGATGTTCCAGCTACAAGGATGGAAGCTTTCCAAGGACCAGCAGAACAAGACTACATGGTGAGCAAGCGAGTTAAAAATATTGCAAGTTTTCGCGAAGTAGAGTCATTCAACTTTTTGTTAAATTCATTTCCTATTTTAAATTCAGTTCTCGTTAAACCGTCGTCATTTATATTCAATATAATAAATAGTATTTTTCTAGTTCACTTTAATCAATCTGCCTTAATTAGCCTTTTGATTTCTAATTCTCCGGCTTAATGATTAGTGCACTATCACCCCACCCCTGTGATAAGAGTCCGTCCAAGCTTGATTATAAATTTTTATCTTTAAGTCATCAACTTAAAGATTGGCGCCCTTAGCTTGCATGGTTGCATTTCTCGTTCAATGATTGTTCTCCGAGAGGGGAATCCACAAGGTATGATATGCACATTATTTAAAAATCACTGAAAAGATGGCAGTTTATGGGAAGACCAGAAGATATTTTTCAATTTTCTCTTACACAGTTGACTATATCTCTACCGAACTTCATATTTCGGGTCTAATCATCCAGGAGCAGGTTTCGGTATGTTAATAATAATAATAATAATAATAATAATAATAATAATAATAATAATAATAATAATAATAATAATAATAATAATAATAATAATAATAATAATAATAATGTTATTTGCTTTACGTCCCACTAACTACTTTAACGGTCTTCGGAGACGCCGAGGTGCCGGAATTTAGTCTTTTAGTTCTTTTACGTGCCAGTAAATCTACCGACACGAGGCTGTCGTATTTGAGCACCTTCAAATACCACCGGACTGAGCCAGGATCGAACCTGCCAAGTTGGGGTAGAAGGCCAGCACCTTAACCGTCTGAGCCACTCGGCCCGGCGGTTTCGATATGCAGATCATTTAAAAGTCACAGAATATATTGGGGGTTTGTAGGAATAAAAGAAGAGGTTTTCAATAGTTTTTACACTATTGATTATATGTAAAATCTGTAGACTATATTTGAAACGCCCCTTTATTTAATTTTTTTGTTATGTACATAATTTCGCTTAATCTTCAAATGAATTATATTTTCCTACGACAGCGCGGGGCAGTGAAGAAAATATGGTGAAGCTGAACAAATTCGAGAGAGAATGAGAAGGATTTCCGAATTCATTGTACGGTACAGTTCCTGGTCCGAAGTTGTGCGAAATTCTCTGTGGTTCCTAGGTTGCATATTGCATCTCTGACAATTTGCGTGGCGCTCTGACGTTGACGACACCTCCCTTAATATCTAACCTAACCTAACCCCATGGCACTACAGCCCTTTAAGGACGTTGGCCTACCAAACGACCGCTGCTGAGCCCGAAGACCTGCAGATTACGGTGTCATGTAGTCAGCACGACGAATCCTCTCGGTCGTTATTCTTAGCATTCTAGACCGGGGTCGCTATCTCACTGTTAGATAGCTCCTCAGTTCTAATCACATAGGCTGAGTGGACCTCGAACCAGCCCTCAGATCCAGGTAAAATCCCTGACCTGGCCGAGAATCGAGCCCGGGGCCTCCGGGTAAGAGGCAGGGACACTACCTCTACACCACGGGGCCGGCCCCTTAATATCGGCCCTACCGAAAAGAGTAAAATGGCCCTTTAGATTTTCCCGTTCCCCACCTTGAAGTGACATGCACAATAAGCCCCATGGGGTTTGGACTAAAAATCCAATTTTTCGTAATCACCTGCGTTATCATCTGTCGTACCATAAATACGTACTGTCGAACTTCGATATCTCGAACCCCCATTAATCGAATTTTCAGTATCTCGAAGTAACTTGAATTTCCCGGCCGTTTGTCCTATTCCTCACGCGTATTTATTGCGAATGACAAGCTCCTTTTACGAATCTCGTCTGCGTGGTATTAACGAGAAGTTTCAAGCTGAAGGGAGGAAAGGTTAACAGTAGCAAACAGAAGAGACTAACGGACTTTTTTCCAAAGGTGTTCACTGTATGTACTGTATCCTGTCTTCTAAAAAGTTACCATAATAAGGGTTATAATTAAAGTGATGCCGTAAAATAATTCGTTCGTATGTTTTTAAATACTGTTAAAAATAATGTACTCAGTATTATTCAGTTTTGTGCTATACATGCTCAAAAACGGTATTCTCTATATCTCGAAATTTCGATAACTCGAAATAAAATTTAGCTCTCGACGTGATTCGAGATATCGACGTTCCACTGTACATGGCATAAAGGAACGGAAAAATGATATACTTAAACGTTTGTTATATACAGTCTTTTGATAGACCAAATGTCAACGAAAATATTTGAGAATCATCATCCTATAAATACCAACTCCATGTGATTACCATGACATCATATGCACCTGATAACGAATCCGAAGGGAATAGATTTGGTTGAAATAACTCCACAAGTTTTCCACTTTTAGGAATAAACAAACGGATAGACAGGCAACGAAAGGAAAAGTACTACCTCATGTTTTCTCGGTGTTCAGTTAAATTTGGTGGGGTTAATTTTAAGGCCGAGAGAAATATTATGCATCCTCTGATTTTCTCCTGTTATGGCTCCTTCAAATTACTGTAGGTGTGCGGGGGTGTCCGTCACTGGCTGCAGAGCATGAAGCCCGTAGGAAAGAGTACTTTTCTCCGTCATTTGAAGAGTAAGCGAAATTATGTACATAACAAAAAATATTTGAAATGAAGGGGCGTTTCACACATAGACGACATATTTTACATATAATCAGTAGTGTAAGAGGAAATTGAAAAAACCTCTTCTGGTCTTCCTATAACCCCCCAGTCTATTCTGTGATTTTTAAATTATACTCATATGAAAACTTGCTCCTTGACGATTAGACTCTAAATATGAAGTTTGGTCGAGATATAATCAATATAATCGGTACATGGTTATGAGGGTGTTTTGGGGTTGTAGTAAGGATACAAAGGAGAGAGCATATAAGTCTCCGGTAAGAACCCAACTACTGTAGAGTATGGTTCCAGTGTATGGGATCCTCACAGGATTACTTGATTCAAAAATGGGAAAATATCCAAAGAAAAGCAGCTCGATTTGTTCTGGGTGATTTCCGACAAAATTTTTGCAGAGTTTGGGCCGGGAAGACTTGGGAGTAAGGAGACGAGCTGCTCGACTAAGTGGTATTTTCCAAGCTGTCGGTGGAGAGATGGCGTGAAATTACATCAGTTAAACAAATAGGTTTGAATGGTGTCTTTAAAAGTGGGAAAGATCACAACATGAAGATAAGGCTGGAATTCAAGAGGACAAATCGGGGCAAATATTCGTTTTAAGGAATGTGAGTTAGAGATTGGAATATTTCACCAAGGGAGATGTGCAATAAATTTCGAATTTCTTTGCAATCATTTATGAAAAGTCTAGGAAAACAACTGATAGGGTATCTGCCACCTGGGTGACTGATTTAATTGCAGATCAGTAGTGATTGTAGTGATTGATTGAGTGTAAACACAAATTTAAAAGCTCTTCTTTTATTCTTACAAAACCCCAGTCTGTTCAGTGATTTTTAAATGATATGCATATTGAAACCTTCTCCTGGATGAGTAGACTATAAACACGAAGTTTGGTCGAGATATAATCAATAGTGTAAGAGAAAATTAAAATAGCCTGTTTTGGTCTTCCGATAAACACCCGTCTGTTAGGTGATTTTTAAAAGATATGCATATTGAAACATGTCCCAGAATGAGTAGACTCTATATATTAAGTTTGGCCGATATAAAATCAGTAGGGTACGAGAAAACTAAAAATACTCTTCTAATCTATTCAGTGATTATTTTTGTAAATGATGTGCATTACGAAACCTGCTCCTGGATGAGAAGACTAAATATGAAGTTTGGTTGAGATCTATTCAGCCGTTTACCCGTGATGATGGGACAAACAGACAAACAAACAGACAGACACGAACGCTAAAAGCTACTGATATGATATCGGGTTGACCTAAAACGGATAGATATATCAAAATGTGGCTAAATAAATGACATTACATAATTTTATTTATAAGATTAATCTCAAATATTTTTGTTACCGTGGTTTGGTGGATTAGCAGAGGTGAAAGAAGGTGCGGGGGTGAACAGGTCTCAAAATACGAAATTAAAGTTAAGGTAAAATTTAACAAGGATATATTTTCTTTTCAAAATCAAGAAATAACAAGAATGGCAGGTACAGAGTAGCAAAGTAAAAAAAAAACGTTAATGTACAATGACAGTGTTACAGGATTTGGGCTCCGAGAGCCAGACACATAATTCTTGAGCAATGAGCCCAACTTTACTTATATTTAAGGTTCAACAAAGGGGCATAAAACCCCGATCATGCCTAGGAGCACTTGCTCCTCTTTACACGGTAAAGCCTCCTCGAGGCATACAGCAACTCAATTTTCAAGAAAGAGCAACCCGCTCTCAAAATTTAAGCCTATCAAAGGCCACACCAAACTCCACTTTCAAGTTGTCCTCGAAGGACATGAAAACAGGGGTAAAAGTACCCAACCCAACCTACTGAGGCCTATTAAGTAAAGAAACAGGTCGATTACATGGCCTCTAAAATACCAACTAGAGAGGAGGCGTTCTTGCACTCCTAATACACTTTATATAAAACCTACTTGGCACTTAGGCCGTTACTGCAAGGGCTAATCCCATACTAAAGAGGTGACTTTTAGAAGGAGACAATTTACATTACATTAAGGAAGAAACGGTTGAGAAAATAAGTTCACCTCAATGCAATATGAGTGGGAGCTCGAAAGGTTAAGCACTCTCTATCCCAATATGTAGTTTAAAAGATAGAATTACCGGGCGAGTTGGCCGTGCGTGTAGAGGCGCGCGGCTGTGAGCTTGCATCCGGGAGATAGTAGGTTCGAATCCCACTATCGGCAGCCCTGAAAATGGCTTTCCGTGGTTTCCCATTTTCACACCAGGCAAATGCTGGGGCTGTACCTTAATTAAGGCCACGGCCGCTTCCTTCCAACTCCTAGGCCTTCCCTATCCCATCGTCGCCATAAGACCTATCTGTGTCGGTGCGACGTGAAGCCCCTAGCAAAAAAAAAAAGATAGAATTGATACTAAGTGTCTTTACATTTTAGGGGAAAAGTTACATGGTGGAAAGGCTTCGGACCTGCCCCGAGAGTTAAACTGCTGAGCTGACAAGAAAAGAAGTTATTAAACGGCCATTACCTGGTGGTTGAGCAGCTGCCCGAAGAAAGAGGCACTTCCCGCCCCCTGCTACGTACTTTACACACTGATAGATGTTACTGAAGTGGCCCGGAGACCCGAAAATCAGCAGTTTATATACCCTCGTGGAAAGTTCGAGGCGTTTCAGGAATGAGAACACCCTCCCACAAGAATTTTATTGGCTAACAACGAAAACCCCTACACTAGATGAAGAAGAAACACATTATTGGTGGAAAATTAATTACAGAAATTTCTTATTGGTCAAATTCAAAACTGGCGGAAAGAAAGGGTTAATATTGCCAACTTAAACAATAACTGAAAGAAATTTAACAAAGAACAAACTTATGAATTCCAAATTTCTCCAAAAAACACAGTTCTTTCACTTCTCACTAGGGTGCATAATTGTAGTTCTTCAGTAGTGCCATCTGGAAGAGAATGTCCACACTTCTTACTACAGGCAAAACAAAAATACATAGAAAACGACCCAGTTCAGAAACTTCAAAATTTACAAGTAGTGACATTTTCTGAGAAACTTGAAAATTAACACAGTAGATAAGGTTCAGACATCCTCCAGTAGAGGAGTTTCAACTGGCGCAAAGTTTGAATTAGCGGCGTGGAGGGGTACCACCCGGTACAATTTTATTTGTCATTAGGTCTATCAAAAGACTGTATATAACAAAAAACATTTAAGAATATCTTATTTTCATTCCTTTATGCCATGTACCCATTTATCGTACGGCGGATGATAACGCAGAAGATTACAAAAAATTGGATTTTTAGTCCAAGTCCCGTTGGGCATGTCGTGCATGTCACTTCAAGGTGGCTAACGGGAAAAACTAAAGAGCCATTTTACTTCTTTCGATAGGCCAGATGTTAAGGGAGGTATCATGAACGTCAGAGCGCCTCGCAAATAGTCAGAGATACAATATGCGACCTGGGAACCACGGAGAATTTCGCACAATTTCGGACCAGGAACTGTACAATAAATTCGGAAATCGATTTCATTCTCTCTCGCCGGGTTGAGTGGCTCAGAAGGTTGAGGCACTGGCCTTCTGATCCCAACTAGGCAGGTTCGATCCTGGCTCAGTCCGGTAATATTTGAAGGTGCTCAATTATGCCAGACTCTTGTCGGTAGATATACTGGCGCGTAAAAGAAATCCTGCGGGGCAAAATTCCGGTACCCCGGCATCTCCGAAAACCGTAAAAGTAGTTGGTGGGACGTAAAGCATGCCCCTTCACGACTGTTATTTCGTTTCGGTGTTTTCCAGATTCGTACGTTCCTCATTGCCAGATGTTTCATTCCAGGCTTGTGTCAATGTCGTACATTCGTATGTGTGTACACTAGTGATGTGCGCGAATGACGCCTGGAATCGCGAGAATCGGTTCCTACGACTCCGCGGTCGCACTCAATGTCGCATGCGAGGAATCGGTTCCCGATGACGTCACCAAAGTGTGCTGGGCGCACTCACTAAGAGTGAGGCTTCCGCATATAAGTGGGGAAAATTCGAACGTACAATATTTACTATTTCTTCTGTATACAGTGAAATGTCTTATTGGTTGTCACGAATTAATTTTGCCTCATTATAATGAAATAACAATTTATCCTGGTAGTCTGGAAATTACATTACACATTTCCACACTGTGTGTGGCAATCGACATTGTTATTTATGCTTATACTGCATTTTTCTAATGTGGTTTTCATAAACGTATTAATCTGTGGAATTAAGTCACATTTTTAATAAGTACACAACTTGTTTCGCAGCATACTTGTCGTCCGTTACATGTAATTTGCAATGAACATTTCGTGCTACTGTCCGACTGATTGGCTGGATGGTCAGCGTTGAGGCCTTCGGTTCAGAGGGTCCCGAGTTCGATTCCCGGCCGGTAGGGGATTTCAATCGCCTCTGATTAGTTCTTCTGGCCCGAGGACTGGGTGTTCGTGTTTGTCCCAGCATTTTCCTCTTCATATTCAGACAACATTACTACACTACCAACCAACCCAAGAACACGCAAACGTGATTACATCCCTCCATACAGGGTTGCGTCAGGAAGGGCATCCGGTTATAAAACCGGGCCAAATCAACATTTGCGATACCGTCCGCACCCACGAACCCACAGATGTGGGAAAAATGGTAGAAAACGAAGAAGAATAAGAAGAAGAACTTCCATACTACTCCTAAATATTATTATGAGAAACTGTCAAAATTACTATTTTTGTTTTCATCACAGCTTAACATTACTTAAGGTTGTCTCTTTAGTACAATTGTATTTTGTTGAAATAGTAGTGTTATACTGTGTCATAATCCCCATACAAGTTTTGATTTGTTTACAATCCATACAATTTGATTAGTTTCAAACAGAGAATCATATTTTCTGATCAAATTACAGTCGCATTAGAGTATATAACTCCAGGGCACTACAATGAGAGCAGGCATGGCTTGTAATGTGACCTGGTTTTAAACCAACACGAACTCACATTACAGAACACATTCGTGCTGAACGTGTTTACGTATCTGCATCACGACCTCACGGTCCTCGCATGCGTGAAATATCGTTCTCACATTTAGCGTGAAAGGTTTTTCTGAATCTTAGTAGCCATGTCATTTATGTTAGGTTCATAACATGATGTCTTCAGCAATACACGACACTTGGGTCTGAAACAAGACTGTTTATAACTGTTGACTTCACAAAGTTCATTGTAGAAAATAGCTGCTCTCAGGCGTACGATGAATCAAACAAAGTAAGCAGCGCTGTAGCATGTTTCTTCATGGCCGAAAATGTTTGTGGGAGGCTGTTGCACTGTTCAAGTATTAAGTTCTCTTGCTTCTGGAGAGAGTATTCACCATCAACAGCACACTCGATTTTCACCAACGCTTCACCAAGTAGTACGAAATTGTTCACCCATGTACTGCTTTGTTGAAATTCAATAAACTCCATTTCTAAATAAAAATTGACATTAATGTCACTCATGAACAGATCAGGAGGGAAGCAGATGAAATGTGACTTACAGCAGATGTGATCAACAATAGAAAGGAGTTCAGAAGCCGAAATGACATCAGGATATCGGAAGAGAAACCACCAAAATACGTAACGTTTTCTCCAAATGTCAAAAATGGGAAAAATCTCTTGGAAATTATTTGTCTTGAATTTTGTAACACGTCCACATACTTCTTAGAAATATTTTTGTATCTTCAAAAGTTAATTGATCTGAAAAATTTGACATCAATTTAATTTGTACCTTAAGTGAAGGAAAGTACTTAAATGTCATTGTTTCAAAATCCCTTTCCAGAATGATTTTATGATCTCAAACAATCTATTTGCAGCATTCCCCTTTCCTTGCGATCCTTATTTATATCATTGTGTACTACTGTAAATCGCGGAGAAACATTCAAACCCACAACCAAATACGGTCCATGTGTTCTGAGAATTCTTCCTGCTTTTGTATCATGAATAAATGAATTTCGTCCGAGAGCTCGACTAGCTTTTGAAGTACTTGCCTACGACTCAGCAAGCGAACATCATTGTACATTAGAAGTACGGCATAGTGAGATTCCACTTCGTGTACATTTTCGAGAACTAGCGATTATTTAGAGCATGTGCACGTATGAAGTTCACAATTTTAGTTACCTCGAGAGCACTCTTTCATATGATTGCATACCCCTTTCGCATATAGGGCTTCCTGGTGTAACATACCATGAAACTTTAAAATAGGGTGTTTAATTTTTTCTTTAAGAAGTTTCACTAACCCATTATGAATACCCACCATACTTGGGGCAGTATCAGTTATCCGAGACACAATATTCTTTAAGTTAAACCCCGTTTTTAATACAAGTTCTTTCTTCACTTCGTTCATTATATCTTTCCCCGCATGTAATTCCTTCCTCACCACATTTCAACAAGGAAGTCGGACGAAACCTCTGTGGTGTAGTGGTGAGTGTGATTAGCTGCCAACCTCGGAGGCCCGGGTTCGATTCCTGGCTTTGCCACGAAACTTGAAAGGTGGTACGAGGGCTGGAACGGGGTCCACTCAGCCTCGGGAGGTCAACTAAGGAGAGTGGGTTCGATTCCCACCTCAGTCATCCTGGAAGTGGTTTTCCGTTTCTTCTCCAGGCAAATGTTGGGATGGTACCTAACTTAAGGCCACGGCCGCTTCCTTCCCTCTTCCTTGCCTATCCTTTCCAATCTTCCCATCCCCCACCATGGCCCCTGTTCAGCATAGCAGGTGTGGCCGCCTGGGCGAGGTACTGGTCATTTCCCCAGTTGTATCCCCAGACCCAATGTCTCAAGCTCCAGGACACTGCCTTGTGGCGGTAGAGGTGGGGTCCCTCGCTGAGTCCGAGGGAAAAACCAACCCTGGAGGGTAAGCAGATTAAGAAAGAAAGAAAGAAAGAAAGAAAGAAATCGGATGAAAACAGCTATTCTTGCTTGTAAAGTCACATACGTGCTTTCATCAAGGAATACTGAATACATCTGAGAGACATCCGAATCAGCTTTTAATTATTCGTTGTTTGCTAGGCCGTGTCGGCCGTCAATATGAACGTCTCTTTCAAGCACTCACCGTCAGATAGCGGTTTCCTATGTTGTACTGAACCCATAATTCTACGCTGAAAAATAATTGAAGATATTTATTTCAGCTACAAATAACATTTTTGAGAGTAATCATGTTTTATTTCGAGAGTCTCACCCTCCGTGGGAAAAGAACTCACCGTGCTGAGCGAGCTAACCTCTCGTGAAATGCTGGGACACTTCGGTTGATATCGAGTACTGACTAATTTAGCAATTTTGGAAAATCCTTCACAACGAGATATTTTGGCGACATGGTTAATCCAGGAATAAAGGATCGAAATTATTAATAAACATTACATGAAGATAGAATCCCCAGGGTGAATTTAAATGCAATTAAGCCTGGAGAAAATTTGGCACCCATACTCGCGGATTTGCGACACGTGTCGAGGTCATCTCTGAAGAAAGACCGCGAACTGCATATCAGAAATAAATTTATTATGCCCGTTGCAAATTTGGGAAAAATATAAAACCAACACCATAATGAATTATAATTCTGTCTGAATTTGTGGAATAAATTTCAAGAAAATTGGTCCATTGGATGTGGAATTAGGATATTGCACCACCAAACTTCATGGTGAGGGTAGTGTCCTCTCAGAGGGTATAAAAGAAATCCCCTCCGCCTACATTACACATTCTATCTGAAGGTCTGGACGGTGGAACCCACGTCGCTCGTCTACAAGAAAGTGCGGGGTTTATTTCTTAAAATAACTTATGTTATATATTCGTGTCGATGATTCAAGTAGAATATTAAATGGAAGGTGATAGAAATTTTCCTGAGCTTCCGCCAACGCAAACTGTGAAGGGATAGATATCTGTTTAAGATACGTAGCTAATTTCCTCTTATTACATTGTGTGTGTTTGATACTGTCAAAGGGAGTCTGAAGGCTAATCAGAGAGAGGTCTGATTTTTGCTATCTACTGAAACACCTGGCCGGTTATTAGAGTGAACTAAAGCAGAGTCCTGGGAAACAGTCGTAGTCGTCAGTAGAGAGGGAGGTTCGTCGCATGTTTAAAAAAGTGCGTCATTTGCGTTGTTAATCGATAGCGAGTGTAAAAATCTGTGTATTTTTAAGGTATATATAAGAAGATGATGTATCCTGTAGCATTGAGTGGCTAAATCCGAGGTCATCTGGATAAATGTAGCCGGAATCTCAAAGATGACTACTTTTACAGGTCTGTCTATATTTGTATTAATATTGTAGATAGAATTTGTTCGTCCCAATAAAATTTTCCATTGCGTGTGTCGAATTAGTATTTAATTAATGATCAGGCGAATGTGTTATATTTCTGGTCGTCGTGTGGAACTCTTCAGGGCAGTAAAAGTCACGTTGAGAAACTGTAAAATGCGAAGATTAAATAATGTGTTAAAATTCTTTGAGATATTGTTCAAACTGAGTAAAGTTAGGAAGGTGATAACGATCATGTCGTCGTGATGAACACAATCATTTCGAATATCGTAAGAGTTCAGAAAATTTTAGTCGAAATAATAATAATAATAATATTATTATTAATAATAATAATAATAATAATAATAATAATAATAACCGTGCCAGGTCAGCTTGCGTGGGGGTCTAGCTCTGAACTGAGTAGGAGTTAGGCATAACTCTATGTAAGACACTGGGGTGGGGGCCCTCAACCCCGACACGGCGCGACCCAGTGGCTGATAGGGAAAGTTCCTGTAGATATGCAGGACAGGTGCGAATAAGGCGTAGCCAAATAAGCACCCGCGGATCAACTGAGGGAACAAGGAAAATGGTCAACGGCCTCGACGGCAGAAGAGGATTCATCCCGATGGCGGAGAGAGCGGAAGAACTGACTGAAATCCACTTCGCGTCTGACTTGCAGCAAGCGGCAAAGTGGCCAGCGTCTGTTCATCAGAGGTGCGGCTGGAAATGTATGTTCTGGAACTATCCACTCCAGTCCTATGAAACTGGACTACGGTCCAATACTTGGATAATCAAGTACCATGAGGCGTGGCAGGAAACAAATTTGTACCCCAGGTGGTAACCAATCCACTGCTGACATTAGCAGCACAACCAGACTATCGGATTCTGGGGAGTCTGGCTGGACACGCAAACAGAGGGAGTCGGAGACCTCTGGCTAACTTCGCCCAAACAGCAAAACATTTTTCGGAACACTGAACATGAATTCTCTCTTGCGGGCAGGGAAGTTGTACGAACTAGAGCAAACCCTAAATGATCAAAAAATAGAAATACTGGCTGTCCAAGAAACGAGGCTGACTGACGAACACGCAATGGATTTCGGGAACTACAGACTCTTCAAAAGTAAAACAGACAAACAGATTCTCAAAAACACAACCCATTTAGGAGTTGCTTTTGCAGTCAAGAAGAGCATACTTAACTCAGTAACAGGTGTGAAATGTGTAAACAATAGGCTAATGACAATCACCCTAAAGTGTGCAAACAAATCATACACACTGATCAATGCACATATGCCAGTCAATGAAGACAATAAAACAAATCGCGAGAAGGTAGACAAATCCTGGAAAATACTAGAAGAAACAGCATCAAAACTTCCTCAAAACCACGTCAAAATTCTGTTAGGAGATTTCAACGCTCAGCTAGGCAAGGAAAGGAAATACAGGAAAACAGTTGGAAAATTCCCAGCACATAAATGGAGGAACCAAAATGGACGGAGATTAGTCGAATTCTGCAGGCATTCAACCTTAAAGTCAAGTCGACTCACTTCAGGAAGAAACTTTCTAAACAAGTGACATCGAGATCACCCAACTCCCTCTTGGGCGAGTTTCAAATTGACCACGTGGCAATTTCATACCCAAACCACAGACAAATTATGAATGTCCAAGTAAGGAAGGGTGCAAACATAGACTCAGACCACTATCTGACAAGAGTCAAACTACAGTTGATACCCCAAAGGTTCAGAAGAAGGAAGCAAATAACTCCGAAATTTGATACTAGTCGGATCCAGCCATCTCTCACCGAAGAATTAGAGAAAAAGCAGTCCAACAATTGGCAGCAACTCAAGACCAAACTAATTGAAACAGCACAAACACTGATTCCTCTGTAGAAACGAAAAAACACCCTTGGTGGAACGCAGGTTGTGAACAAGCCATCCTATCCCGGCAGAATGCATACAATAAGTGGAACAGCAAAAAGACCGATAAGAATCGCAAAATGTTTTTGGCAGTCAGGAAAGAGGCAGCGAAATTAATCCGACAGACCAAAAGGAAATTCGAGAAAGATCAACTACTATAAATTGAAAAGGACTTCGAAAAAAAACCACACACGAAATTTCTACAAGAACTTCAAAGCAAAGCTAACAGGGTATCAGCCACAAAACCTTTGCTTTAAGAAAGTAAATGGGCAATTTGCACTGAACAATCATGAAAACTGCACCGAACTTGCAAGGTATTTTGAAGAACTGCTTAACTGCCCAGAGCCAACACAAAGATTTCCACCGCAGGAACCTGACTTCACAAACCAAAATTCAGTACCACCGGATGAAGAAGAAATTACCAGACAGATAAAACGACTTAAAATTAATAAAGCTGCAGGTGAGGATGGGATCATAGCAGAAATTCTCAAATCAGCAGGCCCAAATACTATAAAAGAATTCACCGGTATCATCCAAGAGATTTGGGAAACAGAACACATTCCAGAAGATTGGAAAAGTGCGCTAATTCATCCTTTACATAAGAAAGGAGACAGAACAGACGTAAATAACTACAGAGGAATCTCATTGGTATCTCTTGCCTACAAAATTTTATCTCAGTGCCTTCTCGATAGAGCCCAACAGCAACTAGAACCAAAAATTGGAGAATATCAAGCAGGTTTCAGACCAGGCCGTTCATGACCAGAGCAAATTTTGAACCTAAAGTTAATCCTAAGGCATCAGAGAATTTGTAGCAAAAATGTAGTTTGTACTTTTGTTGATTTCAAAAAGGCCTATGATTCAGTTGATCGTCAGTCACTGTTTCAGTTATTAAAAGAACAGGGTTTAGACCGGAAAACACTCGCAATTGTAAAAGAGACATTGACAGACACAAAATCTAAGGTTAAATTCATGGGGGAAATCTCAGACCCTTTTCCGATCAAAACAGGAGTAAGACAGGGAGATGGGCTCTCTCCACTACTCTTCAACTGCGTCCTTGAAAAGGTAATACAGGAATGGCGCACACAGAAGTCTGTCCTCAAGATTGACCAGCCAATCACTCTTGGTAGGGGCAAATTAGCAGTAGACTGCCTGGCATCTTAACTCGTGACGTTTCAACAGCCATAAATCAGATCGAACTCCTGAAAGAAACAGCGGAAAAAATCGGCCTCCAAATATCGTTTGAAAAAACTTAATACATGACCTGCAGCAAAGAAGCCCCTTAATTCACGGAGACAAAATATGGCAAAATAAATCGGGTCCAGCAATTCAAATATCTCGGTGAAATAATTCAGGAAAATGGAATAGAAACAAAAGCCAACGAAGTTAGATGCCAAAAAATGGAAACTGCATATAGACTCACCCAAAATATCTATAACAAAAAAGTGTCTCCAAGCATGCAAAACTAAGACACTATAATACAGTAATAAAACCAGAATGCCTCTATGGATCAGAGACACTAATTTTGAACAGGAAAACTGATCTAGAAAATATTCAGAAAAAGGAACGCAAGATCATTAGAAAAATTTTCGGCCCAAAACTCGTAGATGAACAGTACCGCCTTAGAGGGAAACAGGAAATCAAACAATTTTCTAACATTCACAGCGACATCAGAAAACGCAGATTAAGATTCTTTGGACATATAAAAAGGATGAACCCAGATAGACTTACCAAGCAAATAGTTGAATTTTATGAAAACAGAAATAAAGCCAAAACGGACACAATAAAATGGATTGGCGAAATTAAAACAGATCTCAAACTGGCAGGAATTACACCTGAAGACATCCAAAGCCGGGTTATCTTCAGAGCCAAAGTTCATAAGTGGCAAGTTGACCAAGAGGAGGAACCAAAGAAGAAGACCGGAACAACATGGTCTCAAGAGAGAAAAGAAGCACACTGCAAACGAATGAAGGAAGTGTGAGCACAAAGAAAGGCAAATGCCTGTCTCTAAGTACTTTGCGTAGTCCTAATGGGCTCATTCGCAAATAATAATAATAATAATAATAATAATAATAATAATAATAATAATAATAATAATAATAATAATAATAATAATAATAATAATAATAATAATAATAATAATAATAATAATAAATTACACATACATACATTATCATTATAGACTGTTATGCCTTTCAGCGTTCAGTCTGCAAGCCTCTGAGAATTTACTAAACGTCGCCACAATCCTCGACTTGCAGCTAGTGTTGTGGCCTCATTTAGTTCTATACCTCTTATCTTTAAATCGTTAGGAACCGAGTCTAACCATCGTCGTCCTGGTCTCCCTCTACTTCTCTTACGCTCCATAACAGAGTCCATTATTCTCCTAGGTAACCTATCCTCCTACATTCGCCTCACATGACCCCACCACCGAAGCCGGTTTATGCGTACAGCTTCATCCATCGAGTTCATTCCTAAATTAGCCTTTATCTCCCCATTCCGAGTACCCTCCTGCCATTGTTCCCACCTGTTTGTACCAACAATCATTCTTGCTACTTTCATGTCTGTTACTTCTAACTTATGAATAAGATATCCTGAGTCCACCCAGCTTTCGCTGCCGTAAAGCAAAGTTGGTCTGAAAACAGATCGATGTAAAGATAGTTTCGTCTGGAAGCTCACTTCCTTCTTACAGAATACTGCTGATCGCAACTGCGAGCTCACTGCATTAGCTTTACTACACCTTGATTCAATCTCACTTACTATATTACCAGCCTGGGAGAACACACAACCTAAATACTTGAAATTATCGACCTGTTCTAGCTTTCTATCACCAATCTGACATTCAATTCTGTTGAATTTTTTACCTACTGACATCAATTTAGTCTTCGAGAGGCTAATTTTCATACCATACTCATTGCACCTATTTTCAAGTTCCAAGATATTAGACTGCAGGTTTTCGGCACAGTCTGCCATTAAGACCAAGTCGTCAGCATAGGCCAAACTCCTTACTACATTTCCACCTAACTGAATCCCTCCCTGCCATTTTATACCGTTCAGCAGATGATCCATGTAAACTAGGAACAGCAAAGGTGAAAGATTACAGCCATGTCTAACTCCTGTAAGTACCCTGAACCAAGAACTCATTCTACCATCAATTCTCACTGAAGACCAATTGTCAACATAAATACCTTTGATTGATTTTAATAATCTACCTTTAATTCCATAGTCCCCCAGTATGGCAAACATCTTTTCCCTCGGTACCCTGTCATATGCTTTCTCTAGATCTACGAAACATAAACACAACTGCCTATTCCTCTCGTAGCATTTTTCAATTACCTGGCGCATACTGAAAATCTGATCCTGACAGCCTCTCTGTGGTCTGAAACCACACTGGTTTTCATCCAACTTCCTCTCAACGACTGATCGCACCCTCCTTTCCAAGATGCCAGTGAATACTTTGCCTGGTATACTAATCAATGAGATACCTCGATAGTTGTTGCAATCCTTCCTGTTCCCTTGCTCATAGATAGGTGCAATTACTGCTTTTGTCCAATCTGAAGGTACCTTATGAAGCCATTTCATCCCTGCCTTCGCACTATACTTCACCATTTCAGGTCTAATTTCATCTATTCCTGCTGCTTTATGGCAATGGAGTTTATTTACTATCCTTTCCACTTCCTCAAGCATAATTTCACCAACATCATTTTTCTCCTCCCCATGAGCTTGGCTGTTCACACCACCACCATGATGATTTCCTTTTACATTGAGAAGATGTTCAAAATATTATTCCCTCCAACTTTCGAGTGATTCCCTGGGATCTATTATGAGTTCACCTGAATTACTCAAAACACTGTTCATTTCCTTTTTCCCTCCCTTCCTAAGATTCTTTATTACTGTCCAGAAAGGTTTCCCTGCTGCTTGACCTAGCCTTTCCAGGTTATTACCAAAATCTTCCCATGACTTCGTTTTGGATTCAACAACTATTTGTTTCGCTCTGTTTCTTTCATTTACGTACCAATCCCTGTCAGCCTCGGCCCTTGTTGGTAGCCATTTCTGATAAGCCTTCTTTTTACGTTTACAGGCTGCTCTCACTTCATCATTCCACCAAGATGTTCGCCTTTTCCCATCTTTACACATAGTTGTTCCTAGGCATTCCCTTGCTATTTCTACTACAGCATCCCTGTATGCCACCCATTCACTTTCTATATCCTGAACCTGCTTACTGTCTACTGTTCGAAACTTCTCACTAACCATATCCATGTACTTCTGTCTAATTTCCTCGTCCTGGAGATTTTCTACCCTTATTCGTTTGCAGACAGATTTCACTTTCTCTACCCTAGGCCTAGAGATACTTAGTTCACTACAGATCAGATAGTGATCTGTATCATCGAAAAATCCGCGAAGAACTCGTACATTCCTAACAGATTTCCTGAATTCAAAGTCTGTTAAGATATAGTCTATTATGGATCTGGTACCCCTAGCCTCCCATGTGTAGCGGTGAATAGCCTTATGCTTGAAGAATGTATTCGTAACAGCTAAACCCATACTAGCACAGAAGTCCAGCAAACGCTTCCCATTCCCATTAGCTTCCATATCTTCCCCACATTTACCAATCACCCTTTCGTATCCTTCAGTTCTATTCCCAACTCTCGCATTGAAATCGCCCATTAGCACTATTCTATCCTTGCTGTTGACCCTGACCACGATGTCACTCAATGCTTCATAAAACTTGTGAATTTCATCCTCATCTGCACCCTCACATGGTGAATACACGGACACAATTCTTGTCCTAATTCCTCCCACTGACAAATCTACCCACATCATTCGCTCATTTACGTGCCTAACAGAAACTATGTTGCGTGCAATTGTATTCCTGATAAAGAGCCCTACCCCAGACTCTGCCCTTCCCTTTCTAACACCCGTCAAGTACACTTTATAATCTCCTATATCTTCCTCATTATCTCCCCTTACCCGAATATCACTTACTCCTAGCACATCCAGATGCATCCTCTTTGCTGACTCAGCCAGTTCTACCTTCTTTCTTCCATAAGCCCCATTAATATTGATAGCTCCCCATCGAATTCCATTTCGTTCGCCAAGTTGTGTCCAAGGAGTCCCTCGCCTGTCAAATGCGAGTGGGACTCCATTACTCCCATAGGTCCGAGGCTTGCTTAAAGTGTTCTGAGCTCGGTAAATTCATGAAGCAGGACGCTGCCCTACTTGCACATAGTCCAAGTGAGGATCTCCCCTCTAACGGGTTATGGACCACCGGTTAATTGTATAGTCCTAGCCGCCTGAGCACAAGGAGGGCCACGACTCAGAATATGTCCGAGATGCCCACTCCCATTCCATAGCAACTGGTATCCCGACTATCAGGACCACTTACTAGGCCACTCAGCCGTTGCGCATGGTTCACGAACTAGGACGTGACTACAGTAACACACAAACATGAACCATATAATATTTACAGCCGGTTAAAATTTTCGAGGTTAAATTTGTATTTAACAGTAATGTTGAGTAAGATTTGCGTTCGTGTCGAAATCCAGTGAAGTCTGATAAAGTTATATTTATTCGTGGGAAGTTAATTTTTGTAACACCGTATATCTTGTGATATGGGAAATCACGGTATGTTATTTTGTCCTTGAGGTCCGAGAAAAGTTGTAATAAAATGAGTGAAAAAATTCTTATAAGATTGTTCGTCACGGGAGTATCAAGGTTTGAAAGGTTTTGAAGTAGAAAGAAATGGATTGTGTCGGAATGATATGTTGAGAGAATAGTTGTGTAGATGTTGAAGGCATAGGAAGCCTGTATTTCATGAGTAATGCCGCCGTGATGATAGGCGATGAAGATGAATTTTTGAGACAGGCTGTATATTAAATGTGATATTTCTGAGGCAGGCTGTATTGAGATTCCGTTAGTAATCCGGAACAGCTGACCGGGTGAATGTTGGTTCGAAGTGAGTGCTTTGTGACGCACATTATGATTTCAAGTCAAGAACTCCCCGTGAAAAGAAAAAACCAATTTCTGTAGAAGATTGTAGCTCTTGGCAGTTAAGTCCAAATGACAATTTATGTAAAGTCAGCATAATGAATGTTATAGTATGCGACCTCAAGGATAGAAGGGCATTCTAAATACACGGTTGGTGTCATTTAGTTGTTGTAACAAATTTCCATTCAGTATATTTTTTATATTACGAGACGAGATTATCATTAAATCGGAAACATTGTGGGATGAGTTATTGGACGTTATTAAAGTGATAGTTTGGTCGTGTAGATTCAAGGAATTTCGCTTCACTGGATAATTTTGGATATGAATGTTTGGATCAATGAGATGGTAGGCGATTTCTGGGCCTCCCCTAGAATTACAGTGTGGATTTTTGCGATGATGATTATTACTGTTTTGGCGATATTCACGTAAGGTTTGACGTGTGCTTAAATTCATTATTATTTTTCCAAACTTCACTGCTTATGTCGAGATCGTGTTTGAGTCGTGGATTGTGTAGCCGCGCGTTATTTATTTTCAATTTCACGTCTTATTGACAAGATAGGGATTTAGTTGCATTTCCAGACTTGCGTTCATTTCTGTGGCAAGATTCGTTTCATTATGTGCTATACTGTAGTTTCGACGAGGTTTCCAGCTAAATATCAAAGAGTGTGTTTGAAGTAACGATTTCGCCTGACATTTTAGAGGATGAGTAGACATCCCAGTTTCCGCTCGATAATAGATTTAGGACGTTACGCGTATCATAGGAGTATACTGATGAGTAGACATCCCAGTTTCCGCTCGACAATAGATTTAGGACGTTACGCGTATCATAGGAGTATACTGATGAGTAGACATCCCCATTTACGCTCAACGATAGGTTTTGGATGCGTGTGTATATATATGTTATTGTTAGGGTGTGTAGACACTATGTAGGCATGACGATAGATTTAGGGTGTCGTCTGAATATATTCAAGTCTTAGGTTAGGTGTTTTTGCGAAGTGACTTGAACGATGGTAGTGTCTGCAGTAGTGTATGTGATGCGAAGAGTGTTAGCAAAGTAATACTGAGGCCATGTTTCGGCACAGCCCTTACCAGCTGGAAGGTGTTTACTTAAGATTATGGAACCACTAGTGGCATGAACGTGAGGGGTGTCCAGCATTGGATACTGAGCTAACGGTGATAGATATTTACTGCTGTTTGCCACGCGCGTTTGAGTTCATTGCACTTTAGTATTTTAATTTATTTCCGGACTTAATTGTTATGTCGTTCAGAAGTCTGCTTTCATAGTGTACGTGTTGACATTTAGATTATTTATGTGAGACTTGAGTTACGAATGCGGTTTCGATTCGTCAGCTGGGAATATATTTTATTTTTCATTTTCGTTCTTTCATTATATAATAGGTATGACTTTGATCTATCAATAACTAGTAGTTAGTTTATTGGGACAAACATAAGTAGACGGATTTGTAATGGTGGTCATCAGTTGTAATATGGAAAGACGCCCTTAGATTGTTTTGGTATACTTGGATTTTGTTTTATCATGTGGACTTGTAAGTTTATTAAACTTAACGTAACCGTTTATAACCTGAAAGTTGGTTTTATAAGAATATTTTTCAAGTGATTTACCACTTTTTCTACAACTTCAGTGTTTAGCATTTCTTCTAAATGCATGATGAATAAGTATTTCCTGCATTTCGCAGTTTTGTTTCTTCAGAACGACGTAACGTAAGATCCTCTCGGATCGAGTTGTTGTTGGTTCCTTCTGAACAGCTGTTTGGGTGATGCCTATCTCGGTATCGGGATTATTCCATAACTTAAGGGTGTCACGAAATGACAATACATGGTGGAATTTTATTTTTAGTTATGGCTGCTGCTGTTAACTTGTAGTGAACCCCATGCTTTCCAGTAGTATTTCGCAACCTATCCAAAGTAACTGATAGTCAATTTGGTTTGATAAAGGGTCCATTCGGCGGCTGTTCCCATATCCGACAGGGTATTTGACTGGTGGACAACCTTAATTAAATGTAAATCTGGAACTCTACTTGTTGAAGGTCAGATTTTCCACGGATCGTGTGGATTAATTCTCAGTTATCGTTTGGATCTAAAGGTGCCCGATTTTCAGTTTTTTTCGTTTTTCTAGTTTTCGCTGTCCACTAATTTGTGATGTTTTCTACTTTCTTCCGAAGAAAGTTCTTCGATGAATGTAACAAATAAAACTCACGCAATGCAATGTGACTGCGTTTGAAACATTTAATAATTGATAATTAATTTTTTGTCAAGGATTTATATAAATACATTTTTTGTGCCATTAAGAATTTAATAAAAGTTAGTAAGCACATATTTGCTCCTCATTTCAAGTAGTTAGGCTCTCTTCTGAACCCCATCATTTGGTTAAGATCGTGACCGAAATATTCTCGCTACGACCCCGAGATTTAAGAGTTCGACATTGTTCTACTGCAGCAGCTGTGGCCGACCAACGATGGAATGGTAAGTTCAAGGGTTCAGTACTGTGCAGTGAGACAGATGGAAACAGCCGCACTGATATTATTCCTTGGCCTGAAAGATGATACAAAACAACTAGTTTGTTTTGTGTATTATTCGATTTTTTGTGAAACGAGCTCTCTCCTTTCTTCATTTGACATGTAACAAACATTTGAATGATTAGTCTCAAAATGGCACTTTACATTAATAATAATAATAATAATAATAATAATAATAATAATAATAATAATAATAATAATAATAATAATAATAATAATAATAATAATAATAATAATAATAGTATGGCCTCAGCTACCGTGTGCAGACATTTCAATTTGACGCCATCTGGCTGTCTGCTCGTCAATTTCGACGTTCCGTTTTACTCCACGCTCACTAGATGGTAGACCGCGTAAACCGAAACTCTCATGGGGGTCTAAGGCTGAGATATAACGAATTTTGTCTCATAAACACCAAATGTGTCACCAGAGATCTTTTACATGCCGACATCGTACGACATGGAGTGTCGAATAGACGTTTTTCGGCCCTTCATAAATCCGACTACCTCTGCCGGGTTTGAACCAGCTATCTTGGGATCCGGAGGCCGACACTCTATCACTGATCCACAGAGGCGGCGTTTTACATTAAATGTGCGGGATACAACTGTTTTTGAACACAGGGGAAAAACTGTATTGCTTCTTTCTATCACTCCGAATTCCCTTGTCCACTATTCTTGAAGAATCCGGTCACTACCATTGTTAAGTTTCTGTTGCTTTTCTCGGCACTGAAAACATGTTTGTGAGGTCCATGTACAAACGACATTCAATAAACATTTATACACAAAGAATAATTACCCGCTACTGGCTACTTCACTCACTCACTGACTGACGGCCAGATTTTCTATATTTATTTGTTACACGTAAAACACTATAGCCATACGATGCACGAGATATGTAGTGCCTTTAGTAAGTAGTAAAAGATGTATATAAAAACTTCATGTGGCGTGCCACCGAAATCGTGTTTGCGTGTCACCTAGTGACATGCGTGGCATAGGTTCGCTATCCCTGGCCTAGCTTATTACAAATATTGTAACTGTGTGTCAAATCGTAATTCGTTGTTTAAACAACCAATAACTGAAAATGTGGTTTCTTTATTAATTCCTCTCCGTATTTATAATGCAATTAGATTTACAGGATGCAGGAAATGACTTGACAAATGAACAGAAGTTGCTTCGGCTGTCCACTTAGCACATTACGTTGCCCCGCCCCTTTCCTTTCTCCCCAAAGTAGAAATGGCGGAGTTGCTTTCAACTTTCTTCAAAGGTTGCAGGTTATCCGCCAATCTATGTAGTATAATATAGGTCGTTGGTTAGAGCACCCCCACTAATTTTCAAAACACGGAACCCCTGTCAAGAGAAGAGTTCGCTGCGCGGCTTGCACTTTGTTGCTGTCAGCTTGCGTTCTGGAGACCGAGGGTTCGAATTCCATTGTCGGTAGCCCTGAAGATGATATTTCGTGGTCCACCATTTTAGCACGAAGCAAATATTGGGGCTGTGTCTTAATTAAGTCCATGACTGCTACATTGGCACTGTTAGCTATTGCCTCTGCCATCACCCTTGAACACCGATTACCGGGCGAGCTGGCCGTACGGTTAGAGGCGCGCGGCTGTGAGCTTGCATCCGGGAGATAGTGGGTTCGAATCCCACTGTCGGCAGCCCTGAATATGGTTTTCCGTGGTTTCCCATTTTCACACCAGGCAAATGCTGGGGCTATACCTTAATTAAGGCCACGGCCGCTTCCTTCCAACTCCTATTCCTTTCCTATCCCATCGTCGCCATAAGACCTATCAGTGTCGGTGCGACGTAAAGCCACTAGCAAAAAAAAAAACACCTATTGTCTACGTGTTAGTGTGACGTTAAACAAATGGCAAAAAGGAAAGTAAGATCATCACATACACAAAGTACACGAGGCTGTTGACTGTAATATCCGAGTAGCAAATATTTGTTTTATTATTTTAATGCATTTATTGAATCACTCACTCAGTAGGCTGGACGACACTATGAATGTATCATCCAACTAAAAAGGACAACTTATTTGGATATTAAGCCCGATGATACAAGGTAATAGAGTGAAGATCAGAATAATAAAAATATTGGTTTTAGGTCCCACTAACTACGTTCACGGTTTACGGAGACGCAGGGGTGTCGGAATTTTGTCTCGCAGGAGTTCTTTTACGTGTTAACACGAGGATGACGTAACTGAGCACTTTCAAATACGAAGAAACGAGAAGGCCAGAACTCTACCGACTGAGCTAATTGAGCTCGGTTAAAGAGGACAGAGTTTAACAGTGAGAGGAGCGACAACCTAAATGTGTTTCTTTGTATAACGTTCCTTCAATTACTTTAGAGTTTCTGAGATGCCAGAGAGCCTGAATGAGTAAATCTACTGAAGAAGTCTCTCATATTTCAGTTGTTTTAAATGACAACCACCAGGCGAGTTAGCCGTGCGGTTAAGGGCGCGCAGCTGTGAGCTTGTATCTAGGAGATAGTGGGTTCGAGCCCCACTGTCGGCAGCCCCGAATATGGTTTTCCATGCTTTCCCATTTTCACACCAAGCAACTGCTTAGACTGTACATTAATTAAGGCCACGGCCGCTTCCTTCCCATTCCTAGGCCTTTCCTATCCCATCGTCGCCATATGAACTATCTGTGTCGGTGCGATGTAAGGCAACTTGTAAAAAATATTACAACCGACTGCGCCAGAATCTCAGGACGAGTGGTGAGTAACTTGAGCAACTAAGCTACACAGCCGGTCCCAGGAGTGTTTCCACAAGAGAATACAGGACTTGGAATTTCTTGAATACATGATTATTTCGGTTATGCAGAAATTCCTTGGAATATTGCCTCTCTGTGCGCGGTAGTATCTGTTGGACGTGGTGCAGGAATGTTACACGTTAGATGCTCTTTGTTAGACTAATTGCTCACCGCAAGCGTAATTCTTGTTAGGTCCAGAGCATTTTTTGCTAGTTGCTTTACGTCACACCGACACAGATAGGTCTTATGGCGACGATAGGACAGGGAAGGGCTAGGAGTGGGAAGGAAGCGGCCGTGGCCTTAATGAAGGTACAGCCCCAGCATTTGCCTGGTGTGAAAATGGGAAACCACAGAAAACCATTTTCAGGGCTGCCGACAGTGGGGTTCGAACCTACTATCTCCCGAATACTGGATACTGGTCGCACTTAAGCGACTGCAGCTATCGAGCTCGGTAGGTCCAGAGCACATAAAGTTTCAGTTCTGTCTCTCTTCCAAGCTCTATCATATCCGACGTAGTTATTTAACTTCTTATCAAGTGTCGTCTACCTTACTGAGAGACAAGATCTCATCACTGAATCTGTGATGTAGTGCCGCGGCGAGAGGCTGAATCACGCATACTACTGCGCGCCGCCGGTCGCTTTAAAGCTGGCGATTTGAGGCCCTACGCGTCACTGTATCATGAGGCTAAGCGGCGTTCTCATCGTGCTGTTGGGTAAGTCAAGCTGCTGAAGTGTGTGTGTATGTGTGTGTCGCGCGCCAGGTTTCTTGTCTTAGCAAATCACAGCTAGTCACAGGGTGACTCCCCAAGTGTTAGTCAAATAACGTGTGCGGCTCATCATTCTTCATAAAGCATATCTCAACGGCGCGTGGATGTGCTGCGGTTGTTGTAGTATATTATACTGTCAGTCATTCATGTTCCTCAAGCACGAGAAAGATTTGTTCAGCTGGTGTGTGTGTCCTTACAGTCTTCTGATAAAACGTCCTTACTTCCTCGAATCGTTTGACTACGTGCTAAACAAATATCAGTTTTGTTTCTTTCGTAAAATAATACGTTATGTTAGACATTTTGTAACTATTTTTCCTTCTTTCCTGACCTGTATCCTAATTATCTGGGATCGGCAGTAATGTGGATAAACTAATTTTTTTACAATTGGCTTTACGTCGCACCGACATAGATAGCTCCTATGGCGACGATGTGATAGGAAAAGGCTAGGAGTGGGAAGGAAGGGACTGTGGCCTTAATTAAGATACTGCCCCAGTATTTGCCTGGTGTGAAAATAGCAAACAACGGAATACCACCTTCAGGGTTGTCGACAGTAGGGTTCGAACCCACTATCTCCCGAATTCAAGCTAACAGCTGCGCGACAATAACCGCACAGCCAATTCGATCGAAAAAAAAACAATTTTTATGGCGTGATGCCCTTCTTTATGCCAACCTTATGAGGAGGTATGTATTCACTAATCCGTGTTTCTGCTGTAGTTTGTAGTTTTTTTTCTATTTGTTTTACGTCGCACCGACACAGATAGGTCTTTGGCGACGATGGGATAGGAAAGGCCTAGGAAGTGGAAGGAAGCGGCCGTAGCCTTAATTAAGGTACAGCCCCAGCATTTGCCTGGTGTGAAAATGGTAAACCACGGAAAACCATCTTCAGGGCTGCCGACAGTGGGGCTCGAACCCATTATCTCCCGATTACTGGATACTGGCCGCACTTAAGCGACTGCAGCTATCGAGATAAAGAATGAACTGAAGGAATTAACCATAGGCAGTGAAAATCCCCGCCCCGGCCGGGAATCGAGCCCGGGCTCTTAAACCGAGCTACAGTAAGCTGACCATTCAGCCAGTGAGTAGAACGGACATTTCATAACTTGTGCAAATAATAATAATAATAATAATAATAATAATAATAATAATAATAATAATAATAATAATAATAATAATAATAATAATAATAATAATCTACTGTTTCCAAGATGTTAAATTCGATCAGGGCTGAGATATGTGGCATTTGAAGGTGTTTAAATGCGACCCTGCGCCAGTGGCAAGCGGCGCGTCAAAGAACACCTGAGGGAGAAAATTCCGACTTCCTGGTGTTTCTTAAAAATCTATAGCAATCGAGTTGATGTGAAATTGATAATAATAAATAATAACTAATAATAATATTGAAATGGAGCGTTAGAGCCGACTGACACCATCATTGGCTTCCAGAAATATAGCCGCGGTTCGAATTCTGGCTAATGCATGTGACATTTTTCAAATGAAACGTTACATCCCTGTGGTTCCAATTACACGTAAAACTGGAGGTCCCGTAGCTATGATAACGATATCAATAGTCACGTGAAACTAAAAGCAATTACAGTTATAATAATAATAATAATAATAATAATAATAATAATAATAATAAAACCAAACCCCATGGCTCAAGAGCCCCGAAAGACCATGGCCTAACAAGCGACCTCTGCTCGGCCCGAAGGCCTGCATATTATGAGGTGTTGTGTGGTCTGCACGACGGATCATCTCGGCCATTATTCTTGGCTCTCTAGACCGCAGCCGCCATCTCGCCGTCAGATATCTGATCAATTATAATCACGTAGGCTGGGTAGACCTCGAACCAGCCCTCGAATCCAGGTAAAAATTCCTGACCTGGCCGAGAATCGATCCCGGGGCCTTCGGGTAAGGGGCAAGCACGCTAACCCTACACCGCGAGGCCTGGTTAATAATAATAATAATAATAATAATAATAATAATAATAATAATAATAATAATAATAATAATAAAAAGAATAATAATATATAACATATATAATGTAGCCTATATAATAATTATTTATTATATAATAGTGCTAATAATTATTATTATTATTTCTGTCTTAATCCATTTACCCTCCAGGGTTGGTTTTTCTTGGGACTCAGCGAGGGATCCCACCTCTACCGCCTCAAGGGCAGTGTCCCAGAGTGCCAGAATTTGGGTCGGGGATACAAGTGGGGAGGAGGACCAGTACCTCGAACAGGTGGCTTCACCTACTATGCTGATCAAGGGCCTTGTGGGGGTATGGGAAGATTGGAAAAGCGAAGTCATCTCCGTACGGGCCATGAAGGCCGTTGGATTGGTGGAAGGTAAAGTCTTCCACTATCCGCAACCTCGGCACTTGATGGGGTAGAGTGGTTAGCTCTACGCCCGGCCACCTTTGCCCCCCAGGAATAAACCTGGTACTCACTTTGGGTGTAGGCTGAGTGAACGCTAGGGCCATGTGCACCTCCGGAAGTGGAAATCTCGTTTCTTAAATTTTACGTCTTCCTGACGTGGATTCGAACCCGCTTGGGAAGATTAGAAGGGATAGAAAGGCCGTGGCCTTAAGTTAGGTACCATCGTGGCAGACCCAGGAATCGGACTCTGGCCTCCGTGGGTGGCAGCTAATCACACTAACCACTACACCACAGAGGCGGACGCTTCTTATATTAATTTTCAAAACGTGCTAACGCCGAGATTCTTCACTTGTGATTCAAAAGGAACTGGAACGTCCAAAAAGACTACTCTGGTCAACGGACGTTTACTTGCAACAGTCATTTGATTTTGATGGCCAAGAAGGATTACTTGTGACTTTGCAGGGTTCGTTTTCAGGCCGTGAGTAGCTGACCAGTCACTAACACCCTGTAAGTCTACGTTTAATAAGTCAATATTTTTCAAAGGTACGTAGATTTTCGACGCAAAGAGAAGGAAGTCTGAATACCAGAAGTTCTCCGGGTTTTCATATTAAAATATTCGTATTGAAGAGCGTAGCATATCGCCGTTGCGCCTGCGAAAACCGCTATGTGATTATATGTTTGGAAAAATACTGACCCGCAGCACAGAGTGTAAAATCCTTGGCAATAACCGCACAATATTGAACCTTAGACGACAGAACCTTACCGGCCCAAGTTCTAAGCTAAAATATTTCACATAGTGTTTTTTCCCTGCAGGAGCAGCGACGGTATTCTCTTCAAAGAATTGTAACACTTCTTACCGCGCCTTTGAAACATGGTCACTGTCAGCTTGGAACTGTTGATGTTGAATAGTGCGCATGCCAAAAATATTGTGGTCTCACATTCTCCTTTTTATGTATCGATACCTAGAGTGAACACAAATGGAATTAAAATCAAATTGTAATCAGGATCATTTCGGTGAATATTTTGAATGGAAGGTGATCAGGTTTCTAATTCGTAATTTTGTAGGACTTCTTTTAAGAACAAGGAGGTCATTAACCCCGTCTACATCTTTAAGTGATGAGTGAGAGAGAGAATTATACCCCATAACCTGTGGTTCTGATCTTGATAGTTATTCGTGTAGTGAAGTAATTTGGGACGAGATTTAGAGCAGCACTCTGGGACTTATGTGGAAAAGTTTGATGAAAAAATTCTACACAGGATAGTTGCTGGAAGTCAGTCCAGCTCCTTGGCTGAAAGGCCAGCACAGTGGCCTTCGGTTCAGAGGGCCCCGGGTTCCATTCCTATCCGGGCCGGGGATTTTAAATGCGCGTGGTTAATTCCTCTAGCTCGGGGAATGGGTGTTTGTGTTCATCCTAGAACATATCTCTTCATCTGCAGCATATACAACACGAACTCCCATCCAACACAGAAACACGCAGTAGTGAATGCATCCCTCCACGTAGACTTGGCTTCAGTAAAGGCATCCGGCCATAAAACTAGGATAAATTCACAATAATTTGGGAATAAGGCAAGGAAGAAGAAGATTGTTTACTCTTTGGCTTCCTCTTCCTCTCACAATATTTGTCTGAACGTGCACGGCTATAAAGTCAATTTATTTATAACTTTAGAGTTACGGAGAACAAGAACAGAGACGAAATTACAATGACCCTGCAGACTCTTAACAAGTATTTTGTCGCTAATTCCTCCGTATTACGACCTCACGAGAAGCAGAGGCTCATGAACCATTACGATATACACTCCACCTCTCTCAGAGAGAAATTCTATTCCAGCCATTTGACGCTGCTTCAAGTCAGAAATTCGGTCTTCAGAATAAACACGAAGGCGAAAGCAATTGATGACATTGGGGCTAACATGGTCAAACTCATTCTTGGCTTCATATTACCGACATTAAGTAATATAATAAATTTCACTCTTCTATACTCCACATACCCATCTCTCTGGAAGAAGGCTATTCTGCTACATTTTCCGAAAACTCAAACGCCTTCCGTCGTGGGAGACTATGGTCCAATCTCTGTTTTATCAGGTATATCTAAAACCTTAGAATATATTGTCCATACACAAATGTCTGAGTACCTTCAAACCCAGAATATTCTTAATCCTTTCCAGTACTGTTTCCGTCGAGGACACTTTTACAACCGCAGCCTTTCTCAATACGACTGAGGATATTTTTTTTTTTTTGCTAGGGGCTTTACGTCGCAACGACACAGATAGGTCTTATGGCGACGATGGGATAGGAAAGGCCTAGGAGTTGGAAGGAAGCGGCCGTGGCCTTAATTAAGGTACAGCCCCAGCATTTGCCTGGTGTGAAAATGGGAAACCACGGAAAACCATCTTCAGGGCTGCCGATAGTGGGATTCGAACGACTGAGGATATTCGAAAAGCTATAGACAGAGGGCGACTCACAGTTCTGGTACTACTCTATTACAGTAAACCTTTGGACAGCGTTAATATTGCCATTTTACTTGTAAAACTTAGGCTCTACATTTCTCTCAGAGTAGGATTGCTTGGATGCATTCCTATCTTCTCGGGCGTCAACAGTGTGTGAAAGGTAATAATGAAGTCGTTTCCTCGTGGCGGCACGTAAACAGAGGTGTTCCTCTAGGCTCTGTACTCGGACCTCTTCTATTACCGCTCTTTGTGAATGATCTTTCAGCGAATCTAGGGCACTGCAAATACCATGTGTACGTTGACAACCTTCACCTCTACACAGACTCCACATTACAAGAACATATTGACTTATTAAACATAGAATTACAGGGTATTTGTGACTGGTCTGCTGCTCGGGGCCTGAAATTGGACCCTGCAAAGTCGCAAGTAATCCTTCTTGGCCACAAAAATCAAATGACAACTGTAAGTAAACGTCCGTGTCCCAGAGTAGTCATTCCAGATGTTCCAATTCCTTGTGAATCACAAGTAAAGTATCTCGGCGTTATCATGGACGAAAACATGACTTGGTCTGTACATTTCATACATATCTGCCAAAACGTTTCCTCATTTCTACATTATTTATATAAATATTACCATGTTTTTTCGAAAACACTTAAAATAAACTAATTCAAGCTCTTGCAATGCCACATTTTAATTATTATGATGTTGTTTTCAATTACGTTAGGCCAGATTTGTCCCTAATTCTTCAGCGCGCTGAGAATGCATGTGTGAGATATATATGTAGTTTACGAAAATATAACCCTGTATCCATGTCATTCCTAGAATTAGAGTAGTCGCGACTCCATGTTCGTCGGAGCAATCATACTTTGTGTCTCCTCCACCGAATCCTTACTACTGTACATCTCCCCAACCTTACTTTTCTTCGCGTTTCCATAACTTTTCGAATGTTCATGACAGAGATACAAGAGCTCAAAGATCAAACTTGCTCGTCATTCCTCACCATAGAACTGCCACATATGACAACCCATTTTCTGTGTCTACCGCGCGAGAATGGAACCGTTTACCAGACGACGTCAGAGGAATAGCAATCACAGTGTCATTTAAAAGAGCGTTCAGTGTTGCAGCAGGATACGAGTGAACTGTGTAGTTCTAGTTTTTCATTGATCGTGTTGTTTTTCATAATAATAATAATAATAATAATAATAATAATAATAATAATAATAATAATAATAATAATTTATTTTTAGTTTTCTCAGTTCTACATTCTTTATATAAATATTAGCATGTCTTTCCGATAACACTTAAAAATAAACTAATCCAAGCTTTTGCAATGCCACATTTTAATTCTTATGATGTTGTTTCCAATGATGTTAGGCCACAAGTGTCCCTAAGTTTGCAGCACGCTCAGACTGCATGTGTGATATATATATATGTGTGTGTGTAAATAAGAAATTATTATTATTATTATTATTATTATTATTATTATTATTATTATTATTATTATTATTATTATTAAGCTAACAATCGTGTAAGTATGTATGTCTCACTGGGATAGAATTTTATTTAAGTTATAACATATGTTGTTTGCATTAACTTTACTGTGTTTAGTAAATAATAATAATGTTATTGGTTTTTACATCGCACTAATTTAACGGTTTTCGAAGACTGTATTTAGTATTAATTACGATAGCTTTAATAATCAGTTTAATGTACAATAATTGATATAGTCTAAGACAAGGCCTAGTGTCCTTAACTTCGCCACTAAAGGCATTTTTCTATATCTATCTACCACTCTCTCTGAAAATGCTGAAAGTATGCGTCGTGTGAAGCTCTTGTGAAAGAAGAACACACATGCATACATATCTGTACTACTCAGATTTGAGAAAGGGAACTAATTTCCCTCTCTCGACACTCAAACCGCCCATTTCGGGCCTTGGAACTACTAAGACGATTGCTACACTGGCATATGCCCTCGAGATATTAGAGTGTCACGTAGTCAGCATGGCTCATTGAAAGATTTTCATGAAGTGGTCTACTGCCTCTCATATCATATAGCATTTTAGATGACCTCTTAATTAAGTATAAGTAAACCTCGTTCCAACTCAGACCAGGAATAAATATCCTTTAACAAGCTCTCAATCGAACCCAGGGTCTCCGACTAGGACAAATTAATGTTACTCTTGTATCACAGAGCTAGCGCTAACATACCCTCTCAAGAAACACAGGTTTTAACAGCAGGTTCTTGCTATTTCCTTACATAATTATGTGCCAGACTTATATACTTGCCATCTGCTATAAATGACTAGCATTTGAGGACAGCCATCCACACACTGGAAGGAATGAGTTGGTAGTCACGTCTTGTTTCGTACAGGGTGTTACAATAAGATACGGCCAAATGTTCAGGACACATTCTCCACATGTAGAAGAAGAAAATATATTATTTGGACATGGGTCCGGAAACGCTGAACGGAGAGCATTTTGACCGTTTCGTGTGAGAAATGGTTTCATGTAAAAATGAAAAAATGAAAGGGCGTATGGCTTTTAGTGCCGGGAGTGTCCGAGGACATGTTCGGCTCGCCAAGAGCAGATCTTTTGATTTGACTCCTGTAGGCAACTTGCGCGTTGTGATGAGGATGAAATGATGATGAAGACGACACATACACCCAGCTCCCGTGCCAGCGGAATTAACCAAGTATGGTTAAAATTCCCGAATAATACTTTCTTTTAAACGAACCAATATATAGGAGTCTTCTTTGTGCATAGGTTTATATTCTACCTACGTAAGATGATCCAACGCCCAAAACGTCGCTTTTATTTTTGGGATATAGTCCCTACATTGGTTAAGGTTTGATTTGCTAATACTGATCACCATAGTATGTATATATTCTTCTCTCCCCGTTCCATATATATTATGTAGAGGTTGCCGATATCTCCCATTGATTGATGAGATGACATTGCAGTAAATATGGAGAGGGACCGATCACCACAGCTAGAGCAGTAAGTGTCATTCTCCTTAATGAATGTTACATGAATAAGTTGAAATTTCCCAGCAAATAAAATTAAGATTTCCAGAATAAATTTCCAAGTTAGTCACTTGGTTTTAAGCTAATTCTCAAAATACGATTCCACTGAATTTAATAAATGAATAAATGAAGTAATCTCATAATCCTAATTAACAACAAATTTTATCTATCCCGGACGAATGGTTTCTTTAAACTGTTTAATTACATTTTGTTATCATTCGGGCCTGTTTACCAGAAACATTCCTTTGACGAAAAATATCGATCTAATATTGTTTATGCTCAAAGTTGTCTTCACCGCATCTAAAAAGTGGAATACATTGTCATACTTACCAGTACCATTTATTTATTTCATGACGCCACTCAACAAGTTTACATTATAATCATTAGGAAACTAGCTTTGGTGCTTGTACTCGGTATATTCAGTATTTTCATAAGAAACTTTAGGACTCAATTTTCCGGCCAATTCATGCAGGCATCTTTTGAGCGTCTTCTCGGTTTTTAGCTAAGATGGCAAAGTCATCTGCAATCCTTATTTACAATCCCGTTTATGCGATTAGTAGGGCTCGGATGTTTCGTAAATGTAATTTTTTCTGGTTTTCCGTTTTGGCTATTTGCTGATATTATTCACGAATTGGACGTTTTGAACATATTTAACCACGTTAAAGGGCATATAATTTCACACTTTACCATTTTTAATTATTTTGGTCATATTTCGGTCATTTTTAGTCGTTTGGGGTCATATTTTGCTTGGAAAAATGTACTGTATTTTGAATATGATGTCCGATTTTGCTTCTGTAAATGAGTTTTTGTTACTGTACAAAACCTGAAGCTCGGGCCTCAAAGCTGAACAGTTTGCGGTCTTCTCTATCCTGTGCTGCAAAATGTGAGTAGTTAAAGTAAGTGCTATACAGCGTCTTAATGTCCAGTAGCACAGAGGCACCACTTGACACAAAAATACTGAAATGAATGGAGAATAAGAGCTATGACAATTCTTTCCACTTTTTACTTCAATTAATTATTCTGTACCCACGGCGACTGTCGACGCATTCTTAATTCCGATAACAAATACGATTTTGTGGTCCCTGTCGCTACTGTGTAAGACTGAAATATAAATTAAAAGTAACTTCAGTTGATAATGCATTTGTGGTCGAGACTAGTGGAATTAAGATAAGAGAATTAGTAAGGAAATTAACTTAAAAAGTGCAATAAGAGTGTATAATGAATTGTATAATTAATATAAAAGAACTAGTGGCAAAAGTCATTCGTTGGAAATACATATGTTCGTTCATATTTTCCATTTTAGGGTGAAATTTTGTCATTTTTGATAATATATTTGGAGATTTATATGTCCTATACAAATTAAGATCTTTCCATATATTACACCTAGGTACTTAGCCTACAATGATCCCCATGAGGAACTTTCACCCCATCAACACTGTAATTAAAACTGAGAGTGATTTTCCTCTTTGTGAAACTCACAGCCTGACTTTTCGTTCCGTTTACCATCATACCATTGCCTGTCCATCCCACAACATTGTCGAGGTCTCACCGCAGTCGCTTACAATCTTGTACCTTATTTATTACTCTATATAGTATAACATCATATGCGAAAAGCTTTATCTCTGATTCCAGTGCTTTACTCATATTATATATATCTTGAACCCATTACTTTAGTGGCTAGAATTAGCGTCACCATTGCTCTTTGGGGTAAATTATAGCCTTCCGTGTATGTTAAAACGTATCGATATTCTCCAGAAACTCAGGTGTGGTAGTTCCAAGTGAGATTGGCAGATTGAGCGGCGAGTGAATGCACGACTCCTTACAAGAGAGAACATCTTTGGAAATGTACTCTCCACGTTCGAGTCGACATGGTACTTCTGGATAATGTCATTCGTCATGAGCTGTGGTTCAAAGGGAAATGGGACCATTCCGGCAATAATAAAGCTCCAAATTATACAGGTGAAGTGTATAACATGCAAGAGGATTCCTCTGTGTGAAATAACTGCTAGATATCCCACATTAGAACATTGAGACATTCCTATGACGTAAGAGGCACGACATGAAACAGGCTATGTGGCATAGGGGAAGAAAATATCTCGGGTGACGCCGAGGAAATTCAGGCACTTAAACTCAATTAATAATTCTTCTGAAAAAGGAGACATGATGGCCTGAATTTTTGGATATCGGGCGAGTTGGCCGTGCGGTTAGAGGCGCGCGGCTGTGAGCTTGCATCCGGGAGATAGTGGGTTCGAATCCCACTGTCGGCAGCCCTGAAGATGGTTTCCCATTTTCACACTACGCAAATGCTGGGGCTGTAACTTATCTTAATTAAGCCCACGACCGCTTCCTTCTAACTCCTAGGCCTTTCCTATCCCATCGTCGCCATAAGACCTATCTGTGTCGGTGCGACGTAAAGCCACTAGCAAACGTTTTTTTCGAGTATCCATTTTTAGAAAATCTCTACGATTTCAGAAGATGATGAGTCAGAGTCTCTATTATTGCACTACATCTCGCCATGGTTCGGTCTCCCTATGCATCGAGAGAAAGGATGATTCGGAGTCATTTTCTCCGAGTGATTGGAGCAGACTCCACATCGAATTTCGAGAGCGACACACGGACCAAGGAAAAGTTCAGTAATGAGGGCTCTACCCATTTTAACGTGATTTCCGTAAGAAATTCGAAATTAAGACTATTTCAGGAGGAGATAAGTGAAATGAATGTGAATTTAAGCTTTGGAGTGTTGGGATTCAAAACATGCTAACAATAGGACACGAACTTATACACGTTATTTACCATTAGTAGGATTTAACAATTCAGCCTCGTGGTATTTCCAAGTGGTATTAGCAAGATTGGAACAAGATCTACATTAACATTTCTTTAGATGAGAAACTGAATGTGAAGAGAATGCAACATCTGTTTTTCGTCCGTCGTCAAAGAAGTATTGATATTTTTTGTAGAATGAGCGTGAAAAGGGAGCACTCACTACCTTTTAACAGGGTGAACTATCTTGATGATGATGATGCTTGTTGCTTAAAGGGTCCTAACATCGAAGGTCGGGAGACAGTTTTTTCGTGCTGTCACATTTGTTCAATATAACGGTATTGCGTGTGCAGTGCAGATCATTTTCCTCAGACAGTGAATAAAACAGAAGACGTTTAAATACGAAGATATTACAGGGCATTTTATATGTTAACATTTTATTATAGACACTCGAGTTTAGGCTTTAATTACAAACGAACCAATAGGCCTATTGCAAAGTGTGTTATACCAATATCCTCCTTGCTTAATTTTCAATTAGGCTATATAAGACACACATTTTTGAATTTCATAAGTTATTTTTTATTTGCGGTTGTAGTAATTATTGTCCGGGTTTTTGGCTTCTTCTCTAGGAAGCGCTCACTTAGGAATATATACAGAGATAACTATTTCTCTGATGGTAATGACATTTTTTATGTTATAACCACATGTATTTGTAGTTTAACACTCAAGTGACAATTTTTTTCAACCACCCCCCAAAAAATTCTTATCATTTTTCTAAAGCAACTCTTTCGCAGCCCAGGATAAACGTACAGCAGCAAACTTGGGCTTGTTTTCAAGCACTCGGTCATGGTTATCAGAAACTACAACCAATGTAATCGTACAGTGTGGTACCGAATTTATGAAGAGTAATATTGAAGGGAGGTTTTCTGTACGCTGGACCGTGCGATTAATAGCAGGCATGGTTGTGAAATCGGGCGCAGTATAACCGCGTTCAGTAGAAATCATGCGCGCAACGAACAGCTTTTCGTTTACTTTCAATCTTTAATTTCCTCTTATAAATTCCATTTCCCATCACCTTTTCTCATACGGGCTTTGGACCTTCAGTGGCAGGTTTAAAAATGGTTGGCTTCCTAATTTGGATACATCACACTGCACAATTTTTACAAGGGTTATTTACATTATTATTTACGTATATTTACAGTATTTAATTCTATCAATTTTCTTCGTCTGAAAAATCACTATGTTGCTGCTGTCATTCATGTTAATTATGAATGGCTTGAAATAAGGGACATATTCAGACAGTCCATCTTTCTCCCAGTAGTGGTCTTCAATTTTCTTAGCGTATTCAATACATTGTTTCCAGAAATCGGGGATGACGGTACGTTAGCGTTAATTGCTTCCATGTTTTAACGTGTTAGCCATATTTGTTTTTGCCGTTTTCCCCTTCATGTAAGACCAAATGAGCTCGATTGGATTAAGCTCGCAATGGGCCACTGATAATCAAACACGCTCTACATCCGCTCGAAGTCGTTTAGTCAGTTGTTCTAGCTTCTTTACCGTTGTTTCAAGATAAGGCCTTAAAAGGACAATCAGCTCTGATTTAGTTATTTTTTAATAATCGTTAACATCAGGTGGTAATGAAATATTCTTTGATGTTATCCAAGACATAATTTCAGGTTTCAGCCATGACTTGTTCGGGTTTTTAGTTGAAGGATCGACCATCGTGTGATATGGAGCTTGATCTATAACGACAGCCGACCTTTGAGGCAAAAAATCTCAGGACTTTCGTGAACCATTCTTCATAACGAGTCGAGTCCATCTCATTGTGGTAATCACCACTCCTTTACTTTTCAATAAAACAAAGTTCTGCGCCATCAAGAAATCTTTCTTCACTTCCCATGTGTAAAATTAAGATGCGTTTCTGATCTCCAGATGGTATTTTGAACCCCCCACGGCATCCATAAATTTGCTGAATGAACCCTCTGTACTGATGTAGTTTTCAAAGTTGTTTTCCAAACCATCAACCACGATTTCTTGCCACCCATATCTCATCGTATGGTTCTGTCCGCACCAGGTCTCGTCTGTAAAGAAGATGTAGCCCTGTGTTCTTACGTCTCTAATTCGTCTAAGACAGGTATGCTGGGATGCAGCAACTATCACAGATTCCATTAGCACTGGTTTTCTGTTTAGCTTCCCTTGAACTGGAATCCCGGGCTTTTAACTACCTACTTTCAAAAGTGTAGAAGTTGATATATTAGGAAAATTCTCCATATTTTCTAACAGTTTCATGCGGAAGCTTTTAATTGTGGGGAATACCTTATTCATATAAAAATCGTGTATATTTCTTCGTATTATGCCCAAAGTAAATTCAATGAGTTGGATTTTCTGACGTCCCGGTCTCACACACTGCCTCTTTCTTGACCTGGACGACGTATTTCCATCATTCTCCTTTGAAGCGGCTCTTACTCTCTTCCCTGACGACGGCAATAATCCGAGACAATCTGCCACTTTCTGGTATACCGGGAACCTCTTGTCCCTTACTTTTCCCCCGTCACCTTGAAAAAAAGCACTCTTACCGAGCTCGATAGCTGCAGTCGCTTAAGTGCGGCCAGTATCCAATATTCGGGAGATAGTGGGTGCGAAACCCCACTGTCGGTAGCCCTGAAGATGGTTTTCCGTGGTTTCCCATTTTCACACCAGGCAAAGTCTGGGGCTGCGTCTTAATTAAGGCCACGGTCCCTTCCTTCCCACTACTAGGCCTTTCCTATCCCATCGTCGCCACAAGACCTATCTGTGTCGGTGCGACGCAAATCAAAATTGAATAAAAGAACTTCCAACCATATCACTTAAATACACCATATTGAACTGCAACCGCTGCACAGTCTAGGGCATGTAGATTGGTTGGAGCAGGGCCTAGGGCTCGTACATACCTCTCGACGGATCCCAAATGTGCTCAATAAGGTTGGATCGGGTGACTTTAGGAGCCAGGCAAGCATCCTCATGTCCGTGGCTGTTCATCGAACCAGTCAGCAACAATTCGGGGGGGTTGGGCCGGTGCATTGTCTTGCTATAAGCACAGGTCTCCTGCATGGTGTTGCAAGTGAACAAATGGGTCGATATACTGTGACTGTGACAGCAGGTTCCTGTATCGTTCGCTGATAGGGGAATTTGGCAGATGTTCCAGGGGATCCATTTTTATCCCTTGTGAATAGTCCCCGTAGTCTAGATTTACATCCACATGCCGCACAACGGCGCCACTTCACCAAAACACTGCTTTCACTAATTCAATTGTTCAGTACAGTAGAGAAATCTCTGGCTCAGGGTCCGTGGATCGGTCAGCTAAGCTCAGTGTTTGGTGTTCGTCTCCCCTTTAAGAGTAGCACTCATCTTGTAGTCACTCATCACACGACACTTGGAATAATCGGTCGGTAGATGCAGAGTGGGTTTCGGCCCTTGGGGTTCGCCCTTAAGAGGCCACGGCTTGCGCGTGGTCCAACAGCTCTGTACACTGACCGGCCAACCGAGCAGAGGAAAGGCGGCCACGGCTCTACCGTGGCTCTACGCCTCTGCATTCGGGAGACGGGTCTGGGGCACAGTGCCGGACTTCACGCCTGGCCCCACCTGTCGTCTGTCCTGAGAATGGTTTTCCGTGGTTTTCCATTCTCCTGCACTAAGGCGAATGCCGGGACAGTTCGTAGTGTAGGCCACGGCCGCCCACCCTCTCACCTTTTCCGCACATCTCCTTCACCGCAACAAATCTTCCGGCCTGAGAGACGGCGTCACCGTTTAAGTGGCCCGCCTCCCCCTTCAGGGGAGGAATGAAAACGTTTAGTAGTAGTTGGAATAATCCAAACTTTTTGAAAACTACTGTCAGGTGTAACGAAGTATCACATTAGTCAAATGACTAACGCAATTATTATAACTTCCCCTACAATGCAACAACTATTTAATTAACACTGATTTGTTAGCACACGCGGATTGGATGTTTATTTCAAATAACACATTTCATTAATTTCTTCAAATGCGACTGCTGAGCGATTAATTATTTAATTCCGAAACTGATGCGGAACGAGCATTAAACCTGCAAGTGTTCGTTGGAAGCATCTTTTTAACGCAGGGGTGATGGGCAGCACTTGATTGGAAATTTCCGAATAAAACGAAAGTGTTGCAACCTACCCATGTTGCAACAAGTTCCATCACCCCTGCGTTAAAAAGATGCTTCCAACGAACACTTGGAGGTTTAATGCTCGTTCCGCATCAACGAAAAGAAAAGTTGTGTTTAATGGTAAAAGGAAGATAACATTTGTGGACTCCTGTTCAGAAAAAGACAGGTGTTATTGTCTGAATTACGGGGACGTGTATAAAAAGGGAAGGTAGGCCCAGTGTGTTAAGTGTAAACAGCAGTCGCATTGGGTGTATGCTAAAAACAATGCATACTATATCTGTGTAGACTGTTCTAAGAATAATGAAGACTCAGATTGAGTGTTTCGCCATCTTACATGCACCGTTGCGTTTTTCTTTTCTGTTCAGGACAAAGCAGATTTTACAGTATACTGACTGTTCTAAACTTTCCTGTTCACTACTAAATATACCTAAGAGTTTCAATTTATGAACAGGGTAAGATGAGATCCGTAAAGAGTGTTATAGACACACAAACATAGGTTGTAAGCATTCAATCTTACCGCTTACATATACGCGTGCAGCCATCTTGCTCAATAGCGCCACCTAGCAGAGGACACAAAACTAACTGCTAGCTGCTACTGCCATCTATCTCTTAATCAACAACGTAGCTAGAAACTCACGAACTAGCTATCAGTGTGCGCTACTTATATGCCTGCGCGTGCATCCCCGCCTTTCCTCCTAGCAGTTGTATGCCTGTGCGCGCATTCCCATCTTTCCGCACTCACCTACATATACTTCCCACTACCCGTCACCACCCTTCTGCCCCTTTGCCTATGAGCGCAGCATGAACAGGTCTCGGGAGAGCAGCCAGCTGGTTTCCAACCCCAAGGAAGCCGGCAATTTTTTCGTTGCGTCGGGAGAGCGCCCAGGTAGAAAGAGCTCTCTCTCCCTTCCCTATTTTTGGACGGGGTTTGGAGGTGACCCCGGGGGAAGGAGAGGACCCTATCCCATTCAAAAGATCCTGTTCGCAAACGTGAATGATAAGACTTCTCTCTAAGGAGCCTGTGTGGGTTTAGGTTAGCGTTCGTCCGCAAGGTTGGGTTAAGACATCATAATGACGTCCTAACCTCACCCACAGGTCACCTGACTGGTTGGACTCCTCCAACGGGAGCCTGTGAAGTTAGGATTGCTCTCGTAGGTAAGGTTATGGCGTTATTATGACGTCTTAACCTCCTCTAGGGGTCAAAACTCCCCGGTTCATTGGCCTTGCCTGCGCCAAAAAGTGCTGACTGAGGAAAAATTCAAATTTCCCTCCAAAAGCGTGGGAAAATGCTAATTCAGCACCCATTGTTTCAGAACATACTTTGCTCATACTACTTGCATAGCTTTGTGTTGTTGCAGGTAGATTCTAGGGTGGCATATAATTAACGCGTTAAAACCCTTAGCTAACTTATAACAATTGTTCAGCCAGGTAGCATAATGTCGTGGGTGTTAACACTCGTATTTTCTTAGGAATTAGGTTTATTATATAACATTCTAATAGAGAATCAGTTCATAACTTTCTGTCATTATTAAAAATCTGCCATGGAACAACTTACACAGCGCTATATTTGCGAAATCTTTCTCCGGGGCTATAACAGGAGACGTCGTGAGATGTCGTGTAGTACACTTTTTCAGTACTGTAAATACACTGTGGAAATCACTTCCAAAACGCTTATAACGGGCAACGTCATGAAGACGTTTACTTTGTAGTGTAGCTTGGTCGAGAAATAAATTCGAAGAGCACAGACGTATTCAAGCAAATAATCATTTATTCGTAAAAAGAACAACTCCACAAATTACTTTAATTATATTTCATTGTCTAAATCTTCAAGAATTTCAGTTACTATGCACACTTCCCATGATAAAGAGAAACAAGAGGAAGGAAAACAAGATCTCAACGTTTTACCATCAAAGGTGATTAAATGAACAGCATTTTCTAAGCTCGTTGTGATGGCGTGCAAACATCTCAGAAGAAAAGGAAGATATGAATATGAGCGAACCAAACCCATACTGTTTCGAACCCAACAAGAACTCTATTCACCGAGAGAGTTGTCCATGCTGTTAGGGGCGCGCAGCTGTGAGCTTGCATTCTGGCGATAATTAGTTCGAACCCCACTATCGGCAATCGTGAAGATACAGTAGTTTTCCGCTGTGTCCCATTTTCCCATCATAAAAATGCTGCGGCTGTACCTTACTTAAGGCCATGGCCGCTTCCTTCCCACTCCATGCCCTTTCCTGTCCCATTGCCGCCATAAGACCTGTCTGTGTCTGTGCGACGTACGTAAAGCCAATCATAAGAAACAACTCTAGACACTGAAATAACGACAATGAATGTCTTTCAGTAAAGCAAGTGTTCTGTTAGGCAGAAGCAATCGTATTTCATGTTGTAGATTCCAAAGTTTTATACTTATGTCAAGTGACATGGAAAGTATGTGTTGTTGTGTGTTTCAAAATACAATGAACGAAGGAAAGTGGGTGTGTCACTGTTGTTCTGTCCGACTCGTTGGCCGAATGGTTATAGTACTGGCCTTCGGTTCAGAGGGTCCCGGGTTCGATTCCCGGCCGGGTCGGGGATTTTAACCTTAATTGGTTAATTCCATTGGCTCGGGGGCTGGGTATTTGTGCTGTCCCTAACATCCCTGCAACTCACACACCACACATAACACTATCCTCCACCACAATAACACGCAGTTACCTACACATGGCAGATGCCGCCCACCCTCACCGGAGGGTCTGCCTTACAAGGGCTGCACTCGGCTAGAAATAGCCACACGAAATTAAATTAAATTAAACTGTTGTTCTTTCACGCTATAACATGGTTCTTGATGCAGAGGTGGTTTATATATCAGGGCAAAACTTAGCCGTAAAAAGGAACAATTCTAGAAAGAAGCGTGGCAACCTGGAAAGGCGTGAAGTTTCGTTCATGTACACAGTTTGTAAGTTAGATTAATTCAAGGACTGCAACTTGTCGTAAAAGTCGTATTGCTACACCATCATGTCCAGTCGATCGGGTAAGGAAGAAGTTCCCTCAACCTGATGGAATTTCTAAAAAATAGGATCTGCTGAGGATGTTCTGCTCTTTATTTAGGAAGATCAGTTAGTAATAACAATATTATGCATATCTTTGTAGAATTCCATAAGCCAATGTGTGTTTTGCTTATAAGATTGTACAATTAAATGCCTCTACTGCGTATACGGCTAACAGGCAATGAAGTAAGTGACGTCACGCGTATCTTATCAAGCTCCGTATTTCCGCTTTTCGTAATCGTATGGCGTTGTGACAAAGTCGGCAATCTTGTAAATTGTTCTTGTACTTTTTCCAGCAGCCATGCTGACGCTATGGTTTTAGATCGTCTGCTCCTTTAGCCACCAATTAAAATTTATTAAAATCAGTAATACTTATGATTTCATAAATGTTTCCTTGTATACTACAAAGAACACCATTTTTCGTGGTGCACTAAAATGCCTTTCAAAGTATTTTTATTGTTAAATTAATGAACTGTCTCCACTCCTCTGGTTATGGACAATAGCTAATATTTCTTTTGCCAGTGTTTTGACGTCGCACTAACTCAGACAGGTCTTTTGGGGACAATAGAATATGGAAGGGCTAGGACTAGGAAGGAAGTGACCATGGCCTTAATAAGGTACAGGCTCAGCATTAGCCTGGTGTGAAAATCGGAAACCACGGGAAACTATCTTCAGGACTGCCGAGAAGAGCCCGGCATGACCGAGCAGAAGACTGTTAGATTAAATGAGATAGAGTGACGCCCGGCTCTATCGGTAAACCACCAAACGTGTCTGCGAAAAAGTATTGTACAACCGAGTATGAAAGATCCGGCCGAATCTCTTTATGTTCGGTCCTTTCTGTCTTTGTCAAATGTGTCCCCTCAGGTACGATAAATCCTTTGTTTGCTGTAGAATCATGCAAGCACCACCATCACGACCAACAACAACCGTAACAACAACATAGTCATGCAGTATGATAATTTTCTGTTTTAATTCATATTATGAGCGAGAAAATAATTTTGTTTCAATTACTCTACACAAGTCATTCATTAATACAATTATTTTTGTTAAGACAGTGAAAAAATAAGTACTGCATCATTTAAATCATTTAGAACAAGAATAGATCCCATCCCCACCCCACATCCGGTCATAACATTAATCTTGCCGAGCGAGTTGGCCGTGCGGTTTGGATCGCATAGCTGTGAGCTTTTGGGAGATGGTCGGGTCGAATCCCACCGTCGGTAGTCCTGGAGATGGTTTCCCGTGGTTTCCCAATTTCACACTTGGCAAATGCTGGGACTGTACCTTAACTAAGGCCACGGCTCCTACCATCTCTATCGTATCACTTTCCCATTTTTCGTCGCCGAAAACCTTCGATGAAGTAGTGCGACGTTAAAGGGCTAGAAAGAGTAAATAAATAAATAAATAAATAAATAAATAAATAAATAAATAAATCTAAGAGTAACAAGTTACGAATGGCAAATTCCTATGGACACAACTTTTAACGTCGCTTAAAGACCAGAACCATGAAAGGACAAAATTACAATGTTACAGCAGAAGGAAAGAAACATAAAACTGTAACAATGGTCCAGATGTATTAGGAATTGGTCTGTTATTACAGATCTAGTAATTTGAAAGTAGGAGAAAAAATATCAATGAATATTGAATTTTCACGACCACATTGTAATCAAAATCGACTTTCAACCTATGATGTCGCGTTGCGTACATGTAGTGCGTGTTGAAGAGATGCTAAGTGCAGAGCAAAAATTGCCAATCGGACACCAGTGGGATCCGAAACCACAACCGACGCGAAATATAGAAGCTAGTCCCTAATGAAAAATTAATGTCGCATAAATCCAGAAAAAGGAGATATCGAAGGTAAAACATCCAGATGTTCTAACTTAAATCCGAGGCTCGGTAAGATCTAATGGGGCACAGCTACCCAATAATTGCGACTGAATAGAAATAGTGATAGGGTTCCCAGCACAAGAAAGTTTGAAGAATAGAAAATTTCGTCATTAAACAAAAGGCAAGGATTTCCTAGAGAATGAAAAACAAATTCCACCATCTGCACTTTATATGAAAATCACTGCCCAAACACACAGAGGATAAGGCCAAACTACTTTGTGACCGGGAAATACGTTTAGGAAAGCCGAAACGCCAAAAAATTAAATCTGGAATGTCACTGTCAAACTAAAGGAAAGGAATTTTGAGGGAAATACTCCGGAAACATCCTCACAATATATCAATAGTTCACCGCATAAAGCATTATGTACAAGCCCTAATTCATTGGCCCATATGAAAACCGATGGGGCATAGCAGATGAAATACAAAATTTCAAAATTGCAACATTATGGTATGTTACACAAGACAAGCAACTTTAAATGAACTTAAAAACTAACGTAGCATCTCCAAAACCGAGAGGAATGAGTTGAGAAGGCCGAACTTACTTGTCCATAGTGCTCCATCTTACCTGTACGTCAGGCCTAGTCTCATAACAAGGGGGCAGACGTTGATGACCTAAAATAATCACTAAAATGGTTAATAAAGTGCCCTTAAATTTACGGGAAAATGCTACAGAATAAGTATAACAATGACTTTATTTGACCAAACTGAATTCTCATGACAGTGTAACACTGGTTTTACGAGTAATACCGCGTGGTTCACCAGCGTACCCGTCTCTTACCCGGAGGCCCCGGGTTCGATTTCCGGCCACGTCAGGCATTTTTACCTGGATCTGAGGGCTGGTTCGAGGTCCACTCAGCCTACGTGATTACAGTTGAGAAGCTATCTGACGGTGAGATGGCGGCCCCAGTCCAGAAAGCCCAGAATAACGGCCGAGAGGATTCGTCGTGCTGACAACACGACACATCATAATCTGCAGGCCCTCGGACTGAGCAGCGGTCGCTTGGAAGGCCATGGCCCTACGGGACTATTTCGCCATGGGATTTGGTTTTGTTTTCTTTCTTTTTCCCCAGCCCCTTGCGATTTAGTTTTATGCGTCCCGCCGCGTTTATTACAATTCTGAAATTCATACATCGGCCCCTCTCCCTAAACCGTGGTTATAAAACGAGATGTGTGGTAACGGGCTAAAAACAAGCAGGAATCGTGAGCGCCACTATTAATTCATTCTGAGTACCCCGATGAACCCGTAAAACAAGGACAGATACAAAGAATATGTACCTTACAACAGGAAGTGCACACACAGATGCACACACAGACCAGGAACAGGTATTGTATAGGCTGGGAACTGCGAACTGCATGTAAAGCCTCGCAATAGCTCACTTGGCAGAGGGGCGGTGCTCGAGGGTTCGAATCCCACGCAAGTATATTATTTTTCAGCCAGTTGACTGGGATCTGGCAAGGTTGCATACTTAATAGTTTCCACAGACTGATTTGTTTATTTGGTCCTGAAAAGGGCCATTGGTATGGTGGTATATGGTATGAAGCTGGATTGGAAGAGGCTAGGAGACATGTGAGAGGATTTCGGTTACTTACGTCTTTTAACGCAGTAACTGGTCGAAGTGAGGAACTCCATGGTAGATACAGAGCTGCGCGCGATATCTGAGGAACGTCTGGCACGTTGCAACATCTCAGGCGTAACGGATCGGCATGCCTCCGTGATTTGCTGTCTAAGGTGACCAGGATTGGTCAACTCCTGTGCATATACCAGTTGTTTTACATGGTCCCGCAGAAAAAATCCAGTGGCGTAAGATCGGCAATCTGGCAGGCCAGGGGACAGTTACACTCCTTCCTTCCTTCCTTCCTTCCTTCCTTCCTTCCTTCCTTCCTTCCTTCCTTCCTTCCTTCCTTCTCCTTTATCAGGATACGTCGCATGGAGATGGTTCCAGGCGACAACCGCCGCGTGTGGTGGAGCTCCATAATGTTCAAACCACATCCTACAGCGGTCAAGGAGTGGCACATGTTCCAAGAACGAGAAGGCATTGGAAACAACAGTTATATAATTTTCCACTTTAGCACCGAATTATCCTCCCAAGTAGTTCTGTGACAGAAAATACCAAAGCCAAACCATCACAAAGTGACTTTTAAATAGACTTTGGCCTTTCCAGATAAATTGTTAATATTTGGAACGGAGTCTAAAACAACCGAGGAACACTGTTAAATTAGCCTAGATCTGGTCGCCTTAGAATTGATTTTTGTTTTTGCTGTTTGCTTTACGTCACTCCCAAAGAGATATATTAATGGCTGATAGATGCTACGAAATGAGAATGAAGAGTGTTGCTGGAATTAAAGATGACAGGGAAAACCGGAGTACCCGGCGAAAAACTTGTCCCGCCTCCGCTTTGTCCAGCACAAATCTCTCTGGATCTTTTAGTTCTCGTATCAAGTAATCCTGGTTTGGGTCTCATACACCGGAACCATATTCTAATTGTGGCCTTACCAGAGACCTACATGCCTCTCCTTTACATCATTACTACAACCGCTAAATACCTTCATAACCATATGAAGAGATCTGTAACCTTTACTTACAACCTCATTAATGCTATTACAGTTATCCCCGTGAAGTACTTTCACCCCATCAGCACAGTACCTAGCTAAAAATGAGAGAACTTTCCCTCTTGGTGGAAATTACAACCCGAATTTTCATCCCGTTTATAATCATACCATTGTTGCTGTCCATCTTACACCATTGTAGAGGTCATTTTACAAACGTTCGCAGTTATGTGATTGTTTATTGCTCTATACAGTATAACATCATCTGCAAAAAGCCTTATCAGCGATTCTAGATCTTTACTCATATAATTTATATGAATAACGAAACATTAAGAGCCGGGCTGAATGGCACAGACAGTTGAGGCGCTGGCCATCTGAACCCAGCTTGGTAGGTTCGATCTTCACCCAGTCCGGTGTTATATGAAGGTGCTCAATTACGTCATCCTTGTGTCGGTATATTTACTGACTTGTAAAAGAACTCCTGCGGGACAATATTCCGGCATCTCGGCGTCTCCGAAAATCGTAAAATTAATTAGTGGAACGTAAATCCATTAACATTCATTACGAAACAGAAAGGTACAATAATAATGCTTTGAGGCTCCACTCCCGTTACAAGATCAGATAATATTTCACCTACTCTAATTCTCCGAGTTCTATTTTTTTTAGAAATTTAGCCACCAATTCAACCACTCTATTTTCTAGTCCTTTCTCACACCCTCCCCGTGAAGCTATGAACTTTCATGTCACCTTGTGATGCGCTAGATATCTATGTGTGTTTGGATTCGTCAGTATTTGCAAATGTTGAAGTTGTCTATTTGTTGCCTGGAAGGTTTGGGCGTTTCCGAGTGGCTAACAGAGCGAGCGAGTCTGTGCGTGTTGAGCTCACGTTACCGATTCATGCGGCGAGAAATCCTAAGACCTGCCGCACCGCCCGGTCCTCTTGGTGCCCCTGGTACCCAGTCTCCGATTGAGGAGAATGAGGCCGCGCCCGTCGAAGCGGGTACCTACTGGATCCTTGTGGCACATGACGCCGGGCCTCCTTCCTCTCCAGCCAGGCCAAGGCCCTGAAAAACGGGGAACTGCGATGAGAGGCAGGATGGCGTCCCGGGCTGTTGGCGCACAACGACGCCTCCTTAGGTACCGTGCAGGCTGGGTGGTGATGATCACCAGAACAGTGATTGCAGCGTACCTGGAGCTCACAGCTACCCTGTCTGTAGTCCCACCTCGTACAGCGAAAACACTGCAGGAGCTGTGGAGGGTGACTTTCGGGTCTCACCTGACAGCCGCTTCTCGTCGAGGTCCTCTTCTGGTTGGCTCTTTGTTCGACTGCCTTCCTAGAAGCAGTCCTGGGCTGCGGCTGTTAGGCCGTCTCCTGGTGGGCCGGCATCTTCTTCCTGGTGCGGGGGCGGCGTATGTTTCTTGCCGGTGGTCTCATATTGGCGGAGGAAGAGGCCTCGTCCGGGTGGTGGCCCTCCTCCCGTCCTGGGGACCGTGGGGGTAGCGGGTGGCCCCGCTGCAGTACCGGCTTCTCCTTCCTGACAGGTATCGGCTTCAGGTTCAGGCGTCTTGGAGTGGTCCCTGTCCTGTGGGGCACTTTGAGACGTCTGCATGGTGAATGAGGCGCTATCAGGCCGAGAGGCCATGGTAGCGGCCTCAGAATGCCAGGGGGCGACCCTCGTCACCGACGTACTGTCATCCCTAGTCCCGGTTGTAGTCCTGGATTGCGCCCGTGTGGTGCTCCCTCCCTGGATGTCTCACGCAGGTTAAGATCTGTTTATTATTATTATTATTATTATTATTATTATTATTATTATTATTATTATTATTATTAACAAATACATCGCAACTGGGAAATATCCTGGTGGCAATGGTCACTTAGAGTAGTGTAATAATAAAATAGAGTTAAAACATAATTACCCAACAACAACAACAACAACAAGAGTACAACGAGCAATTCCATAGAGAGAAAATACTACAAGAAATACTATTAGTTTAACATTTTAAATCCAGCATCATCATATACAAATTTGCACACAACTTAAGTATTTCCAGTGCTTCCAGTGCTGGCAGACATTCCTTGTTGGCGGCCTTAGTCGTCAGTGTCCACTTCGAGAAACAGTGCAGAACGACCTGGATCCCACCATCGCGACGCTCGGGGGCGTCGCTGTACCCGTCTGTCGCGCATTCATAGGCTCCAGGGCTGCTGGTGTGGGAAGGGCAGGATTCCGTGCCCAGCTGCTGATGCCTCTGCCTCTTGGTTGTGTGCATGGCAATGGTGGACGTCGCCTTTTCCTCCGGCAGCATCTGGGTAGCTGCATCCTTCAGCCTGATTCCCCAACCAGGCAGTTGGGCAATCTGGAGATCGCGGCCCAGGTTCTTCGCGTATTGTGACTATTGATATTTAGGAAGTATTTTATAGTTTTAGTGCTATTCTTGTGCGTTAATTACAAGCTGTTGTTTTAGCCTTTTTGGTTTCGCGTGGAAGTCCCAGAAGTAGCCAGTCCGTTCAAACAATTAATACAAATGAGTGATAATTTCATATATTTATGCGTCGCGCTATAGATATGATGTACACGATTCCAACCATCATTGGGACTGCCAGCAATTAGCCTGGCAAACGTGAGAACTGTGGGTTCAACACTAATCTCGGTCATTTCGGACATTTTCTTTTTTCAACCCTCCTTACTCCCATGCCGATGAAGGCTGAACTTGGACTTAAACGGCATTCAGAGTGTCAAAATTCATTTGAGCAATCCCGAAACGTATGGGTCCGACCCATATTTTTCGATGATTTTTACATGTCACTCCTTCCCAACCCCCAACCGTAGGGGTTCTGGGAGTGTCTTATCCCCACAGCATTTTTATCCACATAGTAAGCCTTACGTGTACCAAGTTTGGTTGAGAGCTATGCTGGAACATATGCACATACCCCTAATTTCGGTCATTTTGGACATTTTCTTCTTTACCCCTTTTCTTCCTCAATGACGATGGAGACTTAACTGGCATCTGAAATGTCACTGTTCATCTCATCTATACCGAAAGGAATGTGTCTACACTATTGTTGGTAATTTTCGATGATTTTTGTTTTCATGTCACTTCTTCCCAACCCTCAACCGTAGGGAGGTTTCTTAACCCCACAGTATTTTTCTCTACATAGTAAGTCATATGTGTACCAAGTTTAGTTGAAATTGCAGGTTTGCCTATAGACGCCTGTCATTTTTAATCGTTTAGCCTCACCGATAACTTCACGTAAATATTATGTTCCTCCTTAACTCTGTGAAGCCCGCCATGTGCAGAATGAATTGCGGGCTAGGGCAGCAGTTATTGGAGTGGTCATTCAGTGATTTAAATTTAGGATTTCTCAAAGTTGACTGAAATTAGAGACCTATCAATGCCTGATAATTCACCGGCTGGAAATTCCAAAGTTAATTCCGGTCCGGTATAACCTTATTAATATATAGATAATTATTAAGTTACTAACACATTTCTAAAATATTTCGACATGTGGAAGGATGTATTCATTTTTACGTGCACTTGTGAACTCTACTCTGACAGAAAGAAATGGCAAGTTCTTGTACACTACACTTCCGTGCGGCTAGGGGCGCGCAGCTGTGAGCTTGAATCCGGGAGATCGTGGGTTCGAATCCCACTGCCGGCAGCCCTGAAGATGGTTTTACATGGTGTCCCATTTTCACACCATGCAAATGCTGGGCCTGTACCTTAATTAAAACCACGGTCACTTCCTTCCCACTCCCAGGCCTTCTTCTCCCACCGTCGCCATAAAACCTATCAGCTAAACTAGAAACTAGACGTAAAGCAAATTGTGAAGAAAAGAAGACACACTCGGGTAACTGGACCTCCATGTCGATGATGATGAATATTTGTGTAGTAAACCTGAAATACTCTCGACAAAACACGAGTCCACAATTGACCACTCAGTTATGTAGACCACAGCGAGGAGACGTCATACCAGACGGCGCATGCGTGCGTAGTGCCCATTAGAATTCCCGTCACGCGCCTGGCTGGCAGTAGACCAGTAGGTGGCCTTGAAATACTGGCGAGCACTTTGGCCAGACAGAATGCTACATTTTTCCTTAATAATTTAAAAAATATACGGCAAGAAATAATTATGCCTTTAAAGACACTCTGCGAAACTACAGGCCAAGAGCTTTAGTCAGAATGCTTTACGATGTCAATCGGTTCAGCCGTTCTCTCAAACTAGCGGTCACAGAAATCAGCCTAGTGTTTTAAATATACATATTATTATTATTATTATTATTATTATTATTATTATTATTATTATTATTATTATTATTATTATTATTAATATTATTATATCTCTTTTCTTACTTCCGATACCAAGACACACATTTGGCTGGAGAGAACACGGTAAGAGCTAAAATACTACACTGTACATGGAACATTTCTTCGGGGAAAAAATGTTTCAAAATCAAATCCAAGAACATGTCTTCGTTGAAGAAACCAAACCTCGCATGTTACAATGTTATTCCTATCCTTTATTTTCCTGAAGATTGGTTACGCCTGCCAGCCACATACGGAAATGCAGTCCATCAGAACAATTTTCGTTGTATTAATTTTCCTATGCCGATGTGTGAAGGGAAATGAACCTTACCGTAACCTACTGTTGGAATGTATGTTTGCGCGACGAATTTACTCACTCCTACAATATACTGTATTTAATGTTTCCTTCCTCGTCGAGAGAAAGCTAACAATAATAGAAATGAAACCTATGATGGTGCATATTCTGCGGTAATAGAGGTGACAGCTAAACTAGAAATGGAAATACTGGGTAGAGTTGTGTGACAGGTACGACTTTAGAAGGTACTGGGGCCTAGGAGATATTGAAAGAAAGGCAGAGTAGCCACAGCACGATTAGTGCACCTTGTACTTTCGCAGATGTCCACAGACGGAATTACTGAAAGAAGGTACAATAATCTAATACACGTAATCACTAGATAAGAGAGCGTTCTCTAAATCCTCAAATAAATGCTGAGAACTGATACCAACTACACCGAGACACAGGTGCGTTGAATACATGGCTGCTAGTTCCAAACAACGATTGTTCATCAGGCAGGTATTCATCAGGAATACTATTGCACACAACATAGTTTCTGTTAGGCACGTAAATGAGTGAATGATGTGGGTAGATTTGGCAGCTGGTGGTATTAGGATGAGAATTGCCTCAGCATAATCGCCATATGAAGGTACGGATGAGGATGAAGTTCACAAGTTTTATGAATCATTTAGTGACATCGCAGTCAGTGTCAACAGCAAGGATAGGATAGTGCTAATGGGCGATTTCAATGCGAGAGATGGAAAGAGAACTGAAGGATACGAAAGAGTGAATTGTAAAAGTTAGGAAGATATGGAAGCTAATAGGAATAGGAAGCGTTTGCAGTCACAAAAACGTTCTTCAAGCAAAAGGCCATTCACCACTACATATGGGAGGGTTGGGGCACCAGATCCATAATGGACTATATCTTAACCGATATCGAATTCAGGAAATCTGTCAGGAATGTTCAGGTTTTCCTGGGATTTTTCGATGATACGATCCACTATCTGGGGTGTAGTGAACTAAGTATCTCTAGGCCTAGGATGGAGAAAGTGAAATCTGGCTGCAGACGAATAAGTGTAGAAAATCACCAGGACGAGGTAATTAGACAGAAGTACATGGATATGATCAAGGAAAAGTTCCAAACAATGGACAGTGAGCAGGTTCAGGATAGAAAAAGAGAATGGATGGCATACAGGGATGCTGTAGTAGAAACAGCAAGGGAATGCCTAGGAAGAACTATGTGTAAAGATGGGAAAAAACCAGCACCTTGGTGGAATGAAGTGAAAGCAGCTTCTAAACGTAAAAAGAAGGCGTATCAGAAATTGAAGAATTTGCACCTATGTTTAAACAAGGGAACAGAAAGGACTGCAATAACTATAGAGGTATCTCATTGATCAGTATACCAGGCAAAGTGTTCACTGGCATCTTCGAGGGGAGGGTGCAATCCGTGGTCGAGAGTAAGTTGGATGAAAACCAGTGTGGTTTAAAACCGCAGAGGGGCTGTCAGGATTAGATTTTCAGTATGAACCAGTTAACTGAAAAATACTACGAGAGGAATAGACAGTTATATTTATATTTCGTAGGTTTAGAGAAAGCATATGACGAGTACCGAGAGAAAAGATGTTCGCCGTACTGGGGGACTGTGGGATTAAGGGTGGATTATTAAAATCATTCTAAGACATTTATGTTGACAATTGGGCTGCAGTTAGAATTGATGGTAGAATGAGTTCTTGGTTCAGGGTACTTACAGGGGTTAGACACGACTGTAAACTTTCACCTTTGTTGTTCATAATTTACATGGATCATCTGCTGAAATGTATAATGTGGCAGGGAGGATTCAGTTAGGTGGAAATCTAGTAAGCAGTCTGGCCTACGCTGATGGCTTGTTCTTAATGGCAGACTGTGACAAATATCTGTTGTCTAATATCTTGGAACTTGAAAATAGTTGCAATGAGTATGGCATGAAAATTATCCTTTCGAAGACTAAATTGATGTTAGTAGGTAAGAAATCCATGAGAACTGAATGTCAGATTGGGGATTCAAAGTTGGAACTGGTAGATAATTTCAAGTACTCAGGATGTGTGTTCTCTCAGGATGGTAGTATTGTGAATGAGAATGAATGAAGGTGCAGTAAGGCTAATGCAGTTAGCTCGCAGTTGCGATCAACAGTATTCTGTAAGAAGGAAGTCAGCTCACGACGAAACTATCTTAACATCGGTCTGTTTTCAGACTAATTTTGCTTTCTGGGAGTGAAAGCTGGATGGACTCAGGATATCTTACTCATAAGTTAGAAGTAACAGACATGAAAGTAACGAGAATGATTGCTGGTACAAATAGGTGGGAACCGTGGCAGGAGGGTACTCGGAATGAGGAGATAAATGCTAAGTTAGATTTGAACGCGATGGATGAAGCTGTACGCATAAACCGGCTTGGCTGGTGGGGTCTTATGAGGCGAATGGAGGAGGATAGGTTACCCAGGAGCATAATGGACTCTGTTATGGAGGGTAAGAGGAGTAGAGGGAGACCAAGGCGACGATGTTTAAACTCAGTTCTTAACTATTTAAAGTTAAGAGGTATAGAACTAAACGAGGCTACAGGACTAGTTACAAATAAAGGATTGTGGCGGTGTTTAGTAACTTTCACACAGACTTGCAGACTGAACGCTGAAAGACATAACGGTCTATAATGAAGATGTACGTATGTATGTATTATTATTTATAGTCACTTGTTTTTCGTTGTTAGGGGCCGCCTGGCCGATTCGGTAAAGGCGTGCTCGGTTCGCCCGAAAGCACGTGAGGTCGAATCCCCGTCAGGAAGTTGTAAAATTTAAGAAACGAGATTTCCACTCCCGGAGGTGCACATAGCCCTGAGGTTCACTCAGCCTACACCAGAAATGAGTACCAGGTTAATTCCTGGGGGCAAAGGCTGCCGGGCTTAGAGCTAACCACTCTACCCCATCAAGTGGCGATGTTACGGATAGTGGAAACCTTTACCTTCCACCCCTCCAAGGGCCTTCATGGCCTGTACGGAGATGACTTTGCTTTGATTTTGTTTTTCATTTACAACGAAATAATGTAGCCTATAATTCGGTGCCGGCTCATTCTATCAATTCACTCCGAAGTTAGTAAATCAGTCCTTACTTCTCCTCGTGCCCTGTCTTAAGTATATGGAGCATGTACCAATATTCCAAGAATGCTGATGAAATAAGTCATTATAAAACCTTCTTCCTTATCTAGTATCGCAAGTTTCCTAACAGGATATGCTGGTTCCGTTATGATAGAAAGAGGCGGCCCGTGCATCATGATTAGGCGTATCCTGATTAGTTCCTTCCAGCATCTAGAGTCCGGCTCCTTGGGGGAATGGCCTTCGTAAAGGCCTTCGGTTCAGAAGGCCCTCAGGTTTGATTCCCTGCCAGGCCATGTATTTTAACCAAGTACAATTAATTCCTGTAACTCGGGGACCGGATATTTGTGTTAGTCTTGGAACGCATCCTCGTTTGCATACTACAATACGTATCACACTACAAGACCACCAGGAAAATATGCACTAGTGAATACATCCCTTCTTGGCTGAATGGTCAGCGCATGCGCTTTCGAATCAGAGGGTCGTGTGTTTGATTTCCGCCCGGGTCGGGGATTTTAATGTCGTCTGGTTAATTCCTGCGATTCGGGGACTGGGTGTTTGTGCTTGTCCCAACACACCCCTCTTCATATTTACATACTATTCCACACTGTCAACCACCACAGAAACACATAATAGTAAGTTATCACATCTCTCCACCTAGGGCTGGCGTCAGGAAAGGCATCTGGCCGTAAAACTGAGTTTAATCCACACATTAGTGTCGACCCCATGAAGTTGTAAAAGGTCAGGAATACGAAAGAGAAGAAGAATATCTTGTCTTCCAGTGTTCTGCTGGCCAACATAGTGATCATTATTGCCCTCCTGAAGTACGTAAGGACCTTAAAAATGCAGGGGAAGTCAGCTCATCCTGACAGGGTAGAGCGGGGAAAGAAGTAATTTGTATCTGAGAAGAAGTACCTTTCTTCACAGAATTTAAGGAAATTACCCAGCGTAATGACTATACGGTACGTGTCGTGTGACTGCAGGTTTGCATTCGGTAGGTGATGGGTGAAAACCCACTGTCGGCAACCATGAAGACGTTCCCATCCCATCCCATCCCATCCCATCCCATCCCATCCCATCCCATCCCATCCCATCCCATCCCATCCCATCCCATCCCATCCCATCCCATCCCATCCCATCCCATCCCATCCCAGCGTCGCCGAAAATCTGTCTGTGTTAGTGCAATGTTAAATCGCCCGTGAAAATAGAAAAGAAAAAAATAATGGAAGAATTGTAGGCTATATAATTTTAGTTTTTCATGAAGTAGCCTAGGTTTAAAATATTCTGTTATACCTGTACAGGATATAAAATGCTTGAAACAGAAATGACGATAATGACGAATTATTATTATTATTATTATTATTATTATTATTATTATTATTATTATTATTATTATTATTATTATTATTATTATTATTTGGCTCCTTAGCTGAATGGTCAGCGTAGAGGCCGTCGATTCACAAGGCCTGGTTTCTATTCTCGGCCGAGTCAGATTTTTGTTAGGTTATTTCCTCTAGTAAGGGGCTGGGTGTTTGTGTTCTTTTTAATACACGTAAACACGCAGTAGTGAATACATCACTCCGCACACGGTTGGCGTCAGAAAAGGCATCCGGCCATAAAATTGGGCAAAATCCATACGAAGGTAATGTGTGAATTACCAGGTGATTGGGAAAAAGGCCAGGAATAATAATAATAGTAATAATGATAATAATAATAATAATAATAATAATAATAATAATAATAATAATAATAATAATAATAATAAAGAAGAAGGAGAAGAGGTCATGTGTACAGCACCAGTTGTGTGATGTAAAGGTAGCGTGCGTGCCTCCCTTTTATTTTTGGTGCCCGGTTCGACTCACGGCCACTTCAAGTATTTAAATTCTGGACTGAGGGCTGGAACGGGGTCCAGTTAGCTTCGTGATACCAAATAAGGTACAGTCTAACAGGACATGGCACTCGGATACCTACTGGCCATCTAGATGGAAAAACATCGTCTAGGTCGACCGAGGTCCTTCATGGGAAGTATATACCAAGACAGAGGGTATAATAATAATAATAATAATAATAATAATAATAATAATAATAATAATAATAATAATAATCAGAGCCCAGATTTCTAAGCAAATCACACTTCTAAGGCTAAGCAGTAATTGATTTTCTTTTAGGAAGTGGGGGGGGATGAATAAACTAAAATGATAGGAGCAAATTAAAACGTTACATTTTAAGGTATAAAATATGTTTTATCCAATAGAAACATTGTCAAACCTTTTTTGTAGTGCAATACCTTTGATAACTCAACGGGTTAAGTGGAGAGGTCAATTAATTCAAAACTGTGTAGCGGACACTCTACCGCGGGCGGAAGTGCTTTACAAACAGTTCTGTCAATTGTTTGATCATGATAACCAAAATATATTTTCAATATAATTATTTAAATTGGTTACATGTTGGAGAAGATCTCCCAGAGTGATTGGTGGGCCGTGACGTCCATAAACATCATTCCTTAGTTTAAGGAAGTTATTAACGAGAACCGCACGACTGATGCACGCATTACCGTCCATTAAGTCATCCATTAAGTCAAATTATCCTCCAAAATGCTGGCGATACGGTGTCACTATGGGTCGGAGAATGTCTTCCCTGTTAGTAGACTAGTAGTGGCGTACGGTGGCCCCACATAATGCTACCCCTAAAACATCAGGGAACCGCCAATTTGCTGCACGTGCTGGACAATGAGTCTGATACATGAATCCTGACCAGATTGCCTCCAAACTTGCTGCCGATGATCTTCAGGAACAAGGCTTATGCGACACTCACCGGTGAAAGGGACTTTATGCCTATTCTGAAGAGACCATTCAGCATAATGCTGGGCCCAGCTGCACCGCGCCCCATGATGTCTACGTTTTAAAAGCTAGCCTCGCCATGGGCGCCGAGAGTGAAGTTGTGCCTAGTGCAACCGGTTTCTCACAATTTGAACTGTGGCTGTCCGAAGTCCGTTATTCAGCATGGTGGCATTGCGTTCAGGGATCCTCCAAGCTGAAGTTTGAAGGTAACGGTCATCGACTGCAGTCGTAATCCTTGGAGGACCTGCGCGGGGCAAGTCATCAACAGTTCTTGACTCCCTGTACCGCTTCCATGTTCGAACCACATCACTTTGATTATGGCCCACATGTCGAACCAGTGCCCTTGTTGATCATATTTCTTGACATAATGTGATTATGCGTACACGTTCACATGTCGACATTGCTCGTCGTGCTATCCTAGATGCTCACTACACAGCTCAAAACACACCTCTAATACTTAAGATATTAGTGTTTTAACTTCCACTGAAATACTGCCTCCTCTTTCAGCGTGGCTTTCTATCTGTGGGCTGGGGTACGTGCAATTGTGAGTATGTTTACTAAGGCCGTCTTTTCGATCTGCATAGGACAGGCCGAAGAAAGAAAGCAGCACATCTAAATGACACACAGGTGATGAAAAACTGTTTTTGATGGGTGTAAATTGTGTACAAAAATTAATATTATTATTCAGCAAATTTATCTATCATATTCCGTCTACCTACATAAGTATCATCATCACAATTAGTTTCAACCATTATTGAGAGACATACTCCATTAACTACGATTCTCCATCCTGGTCGGTGACTAGCACTTCTTAAGGTTTCCTGAAGATGTAAACCAGTGAGCTTCTTAATTTGGTCGATCCATCTGCACGCTGTCCTTTCCAGTTGTCTTTTATTTTCCACCTTCCCTTGCATGATGCATTTCTCAAGATTTCCATCTCTTCTCGTGATGCGCACTAAAAACTGAAGGATCCTCTGACTGACACGGGAAGAAAGATGTTTGGAGATGATGAGTTGCTCAATTATGGACATATTCGCTCTTCTTTCAGCCCACTGTGCACGTAGCAATCTACGCTAGCACCACATCTCGAACGCATCGATGCATTGTATGCCTCTAGACTTTAGGGTCCATGTTTCATAACCATATAGAAATACGGAGAAAAGAAGTGGTTCAGCAAGTCGCATCTTTATGTGGTTTGTTATTTCCAGATCCTGGAGTGTTTATTCATAACAATTCTCCCTAAGTTGAACCGTCCTGTAATTTCTGCCTGCCGGGCTGAGTAGCTCAGACGGTGGAGCGCTGGCCTTTCGAGCCCAACTTGGCAGGTTCTATCCTGGTTCTGTCCGATAATATTAGTAGGTGCTCAAATACGTCAGCCTCGTGTCGGTAGATTTACTGGCACGTAAAAGAAATATTGCGGGACAAAATTCTGGCACCGGACGAGTTGGCCGTGCGGTTAGGAGCGTGCAGCTGTGAACTCGCATCCGGGAGATAGTGGGTTCGAAGCCCACTGTCGGCAGCCCTGAAGATGGTTTTCAATGGTTTCCCATTTTCACACCAGGCAAATGCTGGGGCTGTACCTTAATTAAGGCCACGCCCGCTTCCTTCCCATTCCTAGGCCTTCCCTCCCCCATCGTCGCCATAAGACCTATCTGTGTCGGTGCGACGTAAAGCAACTAGCAAAAAAATATTCCGGCACCTCGGCACCTCGGCATCTCCGAAAACCATAAAAATGTAGTTAGTGGGACAGAAATCAAATAGCATTATTATTCATTTCCGCCTCACTACTTCCTTTGTCATTCATAGTTGATACAAGATAGAAAAAATTGTGTACTACCTCCAGCCTCCTTAATTTACCAGTAATGTGGATCTGCTCTCCTCAGTCATGTTAATGTTTAGTCCATACACTGGGCTCAAATTTTTCACTCTTGATAACAAGTCAGAAAGTTCGTGCTCCCTGGTGGCAAGGAGGGAACAGCAAATCGTAAGCAAACCTTAAATTATTATTAACTAGCTGATGTACCCGTGCTTCGCTACGGGATTCTCAGAAAGACTGACTTGGTGGTTTTCCTAACTTAATCCAACATAGGTCATTACAAAAACGTCAGTAGGAATGTAGCGATTGAAAGCAATGTTATCATATAAAATACTCGATCAAATGAAACACCGCAAACTTTCTCACTTTCAACGAACAGTACTACGGTGCCGATCTAAGAGTCCGAAGTTCCAGAGCTGGAATAACCAGGTCGCAGACTGCCGTGAACACTCCTCTGTCATTATTCCGTTAAACATGCACACTACTCATTCCAATCAGTGCCTCCGAGTAGGGATTGAATAGCTCGAATACTATGATGAACCAATGTGTTACGAACCAGATATATCAGAAAATGTATGAACCAGAGGAATGGCATGCTACTTGCCGCCAATATACAGGCAGGCTGTTTCAGTCGGTACGACCAGGCGAGTTGGCCGTGTGGTTAGGGGCGCGCAGCTGTGAGATTGATATATATAGATTTATCTATACGACCACTAATGACATAAATAACTTATTTGAGAATTACATTTCAGGCCTTCCCCTAAACTACCATTTCACTCAGCGTGAATAAAATAATTTATAGCCTAGATTGTAGTGGATCATCACCCGACATTACATGACGATTTTCATTAAATTCTCTTCAGCCGTTTCCTCTTGATGCGTGTACATACATATAGACGGACAGACAGAAATTATGGGAAAGTAAAAAAATGCATTTCCTTGTTACTGTAGACATGACAGATACAGAAATACCATTCATTTCAAATTCTGAGCAATGTACAGGCAAAACACTTATTTTATATATAGATTACATTTCAGGCCTTCCCCTAAACTACCATTTCACTCAGTGTGAATTACATTATTGATAGCCTAGATTATAGTGACCTATTCCCAGACTTTGCATACCAATTTTCGAGAAGATACGACCACTAATACAATAAATGTTTGACAATTAAATTTTAGGCCTTCCCCTAAACTACCATTTTTCTCAGCGTGTATAGCCTATATTGTAGCGACTTATTTCCAATGTTTGTCTACTGATTTTCATTAAGGCACGACCACTAATAACATAAATATTTGAGAATTAAATTTCAGGCCTTCCCCTGAACTATCATTTCACTCAGCGTGATCAAAATAATTTATAGCCTAGATTGTAGCGGTTAATCACCCGACTTTACATTCCGATTTTCATTAAATTCTCTTCAGCCGTTTTCTCGTGATGCGTGTACAGACAGACAGACAGACAGACAGACAAACAGAAATTACGGAAAAGTAAAAAATGCATTTTCTTGCTACTGTGAACATGACCGATACAGAAATACCATTATTTTCAAATTATAAGCAATGTACAGACAAAACTCTTATTTTATATACAGGGTGAAGCGAAATTCGCGCACTCAGGCGTCGCAGCGCGACTGCTCACATGCCAGCAATAAAAAAATGTCTCTCACAAAAGTTCGTCCTTCGAGTATATCCGGCAGAAAAAGGGCGTTGAAGAGTGGCAATCTGGCAACACTGTAACCACATGTAGGGTAACTACCTCTGTCAGCGCGTATTTTTTGTGCTGTACAGTTGGTGCAGTGGTTACAGTTTTGGGTTAGCATTCAGGAGGTCGAGGGGTCGATCCTGGGTTGAAGCGTATTTTTTTAATTTCATAAATGTAGTCCAGCCGCCTCTGTGGTGTAGTGGTTAGCGTGATTAGCTGCCACCCCCGGAGGTCCGGGTTCGATTCCCGGCTCTGCCACGAAATTTGAAAAGTGGTACGAGGGCTGGAACGGGGTCCACTCAGCCTCGGGAGGTCAACTGAGTAGAGGCGGGTTCGATTCCCACCTCAGCCATCCTCGAAGTGGTTTTCCGTGGTTTCCCACTTCACCTCCAGGCAAATGCCGGGATGGTACCTATCTTAAGGCCACGGCCGCTTCCTTCCCTCATCCTTGCCTACCCCTTCCAATCTTCCCATCCCCCTACTAGGCCCCTGTTCACTATAGCAGGTGAGGCCGCCTGGGCGAGGTACTGGTCATACTCCCCAGTTGTATCCCCCGACCAAGAGTCTGAAGCTCCAGGACACTGCCCTTGAGGTGGTAGAGGTGGGATCCCTCGCTCAGTCCGAGGGAAAAGCCGAACCTGGAGGGTAAACAGATGATGATGATGATGAAATGTAGTCCAGATGGTATGGTATCTGGCAACTTAATCGTCAACAGCCATTGCAGCGGGTCCTCTAGAAACCCTTTGCACTTACATACTACGATCCTACAAATGGACGAACAATCGTTTCCCTTGGTGAGCTTTGAAAGACGTCCTTTCCACGTCGTGGGCGTGAATTTATTCGCACAAATTCATATACTAAATGCGAAACCTGTTTTCTTTCTACCGTCCTCCAACGATCTCATAGATTAGTAGCAACTGTTATTCTTGCCTCGTTCAAGTCCATTGTATTTCGTAAGGGCTTACGTTACCAGTAGGCCTAGCAAGGTATTTGTTGTGTTCAGCGTTACAAAATGTTGTAAATGTAGGATACATGAGACCTAAGGTACGGTGTCTTACTGTATTACAGTATGTAATGTCCGATGGAAATTAGTAAACAAAAAATTGCGCCTTAACCCAGGATCGAACCCTCTACCACCTGCATGCCAACCCAAAACCCTATCCAATGCACCAACTGCTCAGCGCGGATATACGATGCTGACAGAGGTACTTACCGTACATGTGGTTACAGTGTTGCCAGATTGCCACTATTCAACGTCCTTTCTCTGCCTGATATACTCGCAGGACGAACTTTTGTGAAAGACATTTTTTATTGCTGGCATGTAGGGAGTCGCACTGCGACGCCCGAGTGCGCGAATTTCGCTTCACTCTGTATATAGATTACATTTCAGGCCTTCACCTAAACTACCATTTCACTCAGTGTGAATAACATTATTGATAGCCTAGATTATAGCGACCTATTCCCCGACTTTGCATACTAATTTTCGTGAAGATAAGACCACTAATACAATAAATATTTGACAATTAAACTTTAGGCCTTCCCCTAAACTACCATTATTCTTAGCGCGTATAGCCTATATTGTGGCGACTTATTTCCCATCTTTGTCCACCGATTTTCATTAAGACACGACCACTAATAACATAAATATTTGAGAATTAAATTTCAGGCCTTCCCTAAACTACTATTTCGCTCAGCGCGATTAAAATAATTTATAGCCTAGATAGTAGCGGTTCAACACCCGACTGTACATTCCGATTTTCATTAAATTCTCTTCAGCCGTTTTCTCGTGATGCGTGTACAGACAGACAGGCAGACAGACATTACGGAAAAGTAAAAAATGCATTTTCTTGTTACTGTGAACATGAACGATACAGAAACGCCATTCTTTTCAAATTCTGAGCAATGTACAAACTCTTATTTTATATAAAGATTACATTTCAGGCCTTCCCCTAAACTACCATTTCACTCAATGTGAATAACATTATTGATAGCCTAGATTATAGCGACCTATTCCCCGACTTCGCACACCAATTTTCGTGAAGATACGACCACTAATACAATGAATATTTGACAATTAAATTTTAGGCCTACCCCTAAACTACCATGTTTCTCAGCGTGTATAGCCTATATTGTAGCGACTTATTTCACATGTTTGTCTACCGATTTTCATTAAGACACGACCACTAATAACATAAATATTTGAGAATTAAATTTCAGGCTTCCCCTAAACTACCATTTCACTCAGCGTGATTAAAATAAGTTATAGGCTAGATTGTAGCGGTTCATCACCCGACTTTACATTCCGATTTTCATTAAATTCTCTTCAACCGTTTTCTCGTGATGCGTGTACATACATACATACATACAGACAGACAGACAGACAGAAATTACGGAAATGTAAAAAATGCATTTTCTTGTTATTGTGAACATGACCGATACAAAAATAGCATTCTTTTCAAATTCTGAACACTGTACATACAAAACTCTTATTTTATATATATAGATATTCATGCTGCATACGCTGCATAAATTGTTTAAAATCTATTCAGTCCGACACACCAGTAAACAATAACACTTAACTCAAATAAATATAGCCGGGCTGAGTGGGTCAGATGGTTGAGGCGCTGGCCTTCTGGCTCCAACTTGGCAGGTTCGATCCTAACTCAGTCCGGTGGTATTTGAAGGAGCTCAAATACGTCAGCCTCGTGTCGGTAGTTAAAAAGATTACTCCCCTCGGCGTCTCCGAAAACCGCAAAAGTAGTTAGTGGGACGTGAAACCAATAACATTCTTTTTCCAATTTCTATTTCAGTTTTATACAATTTTTATTTATATAGTTTATTACCCGTCATGGACTAATAAACTTGGACAAATGAATCAAACTAGTGTTCATTTCCTGTCGGTGGCAACCAATATCTCGTTGCATAGCCTTTTGCTTGTATCACAGCATCATATTTTGCAGGCATGGAAGCAATAAGGGATCTAATTTTGCCTTAGGGATTTTTGCCCCTTCAGATTTTAAACAGTTAAAGAACTCCGATTTATAGGTAAGTGATCCTGTCCTTACACGTGTGTCCAGCAGTTTCCAAATATGTTCAATTGGATTTTAATACGGACTTTGACTTGGCCATGGGATGAATTTTATCTCCTTCTTTTGCACATAATCTGTTACATAGTAATTACATCGAAGTTTAGGATCATTATCATGTTGAAGACACCACAGTCGAGGCATATTTTTCTAGCATATGCTTGTCCAAAATATCCTTGTATTCAGGACCCTCCATATACCATCGATGCGCACTAATGGACCTAGGCCTTGTCGGAGAAAACTCCCCGGACCATGACATTCGCACCCCAATGTTTTACAGTAGGAATCCGGTAGCGTGGTTGGTATCTTTCATTTCTGGGCTGACATTTAGTTTCTATGCTGTAATTAATGAAATGTATAAAGGAAGCTGAAATGTATAAAGGAAGCACTACCTCATCGTTCTTGGATTGTTAACAAGCTGCAATTCAATATAACCAGATATAACAAGAACTATGCTATAGGTAAGGGTTGCCTAACCGTGACGCTAAAGACGTGCTCAGTTCATACGGAATGACGTGTTTCCGATTTTCCGCCAGCGAGTCGACAAATTTGGGAAACGATACTTCCACTTCTGAAGTGGTACACGGCCCTGATGTTCACTCAGCCTGCACCAAAATGAGTACCAGATTAATTCCTGGGACCAAAGGGGGTCGGGCAAACGGCTAACCAATCTATCCAACTAAGTGCCGACATTACGGAAAGTGGAAGTCTTTAGGGGCTTCATGGTCTGTATGGAGATAGCTTTATATATGTCTTTGCTCATTTCTAAAATCTAGTATTTTAAGGGTTTAGTATTGAAGTAGTGCAGCGAACTGCTAGGTGTTCAGTGCACTCCAGTCCACCGAGCAAAAAGTACAAATAAACTAGGCCTATACGTCTATAATTCTAATGTCCCAGAGTTGTTAATATACGTAAATGTTTTTCTAATACAAATGATAATCCTCTTGATTTCAATGAAATTAATACTACTATGAAACGTAGACGTTGAGACAAAGAGATTGTCAGTTTGCCTGAGCAGACACCTGAAGATGGTAAAACACGTCGCGTTATAAGAAAATGCGTATGCATATACTTCCTTAACTCACTCCGTCAATCAGCGGTAGTGTGTCGGCCACCGGATAGCAAAATCGTGGGTTCAAAATCGGTCAGGAAAAGTTTATTCGACAGTCCATGCCATACAATGTCGGCATGTCAAAGATCTTTGCTGAAACATTCGGCATTTATCAAACAAAATTAATTTAAAACTCAGCTGTAGATCGCTAAACAGAAATTATTTTCTCTGCCATCTGGTAGAGTAAACCAGAAAGTCGAAATTGGCATGGAAGCTGCCTTAATGACGTCAAATCAAAATGCCTCGCACAGTATCTGAAGCCACGGTTTTATTAATTATTATTATTATTATTATTATTATTATTATTATTATTATTATTATTATTATCATTATTATTGTTATTAATATGAATATGCAACTTTAGAAAACTGGCAGATCTGGCCAGGATGAGATGAATTTCACCGTTCCCTTAATAGCATGGCGGATCATGATGAGGTACCCTCATATAATACAGTAGATAACGTGCTCAACTTGACATTGTGAGAATCCATTATTTTATTTATTTATTTATTTATTTATTTATTTATTTATTTATTTATTTATTTATTTATTTATTTATTTATTTATTTATGTATTTATTTATTTATGTCTAACATCCATAGAATACTGTCAGTTGGCGTTAAGGGACGCCGAGATGCCGGAATTTTACCGTTAACATTTCACTTAATATCCCGACACTGATATTTTGCATTGAAATGCTGTTAAGTGATGTACGCATTACGAATAGTTTTACTTTAGGATCGTGAATTATAGACATTTCATGATTTCCCCTGATATTTTCGTAATGAGACTCAACTACGCAGCTAATAAAGTCCAACGACCGCGGAATAAAGACGCGTTTGTTAACAATCAAGTAAGCCTGCCCCAGCAGTTCGTAGAAGCCCGTCAGAGCCGGAGTGAAGAGAAATGCTATTTCTAAGAATGACAACAAAGCGTAACTTCTTCTTACAATTTCAAGAAGAGTAGACACTCTGGAAGCTTGCCGAATGGGCATAATTAGTAGCATCGCTATTAACTTTCTTCGTAGCTATTGTCCACATTAGTTGAATTAATTTAAGTTGTTTCATTACTTAATTGGTTTGTTATTCGCCTGTGTTCATGATCATAATCACTATTTTGTAGCCTACTGGATCACGTGTGTTACAGCCGAGCCTTATGATAACAGATGACTAGATAATCTACTCATTGACGACACCAAACGTACCCGAGATCCTTACGGTAGTTAGATTATTCAATTTTGTTTTCCGAGCGCTCCCATGATATATGAAAATTAACGTCATATGTCATAACTTTTTTTCTAGTGGTTCAACGTCGCACTAACATATGGAAAGATTTCGGTGACGCAAGGGTGGGAAAGGACTAGGATTAGGAAGATAGCGGCTGTGTCCTTAATTGAAGTACAGCGCCAGGAACCATTCTAGAGACCAAAACAGCGTAATAAACCACTCACTGCAGCAAGGGCGTGAACTATGAAAAAATTACCTGCAGGTACAAAATAATGTGATGTGTTAACGCTCCTTCAGTCCCTATAGATTTTAACAAACAGTAAAGGCTTGGTTTCTCAGAACTGACGCATGCGAGGTGCGAGGTGCGAGGCCGACGTTGCGTACTTTCATCCCAATGACGCTACGAGGCTCGTGGTTTCCCAGGCTGCGAAGCGGATCAGTTGCCGAGCACATGTCTCGCAGCCTGTGCGCTACTGTTGGAAGAGGAAGCGGATTATGTGTCAGTACTGGAGGGTTTTCTTCACCCCTATAGCAGTATCAATGGAAACTGTTGATCTTGTGATGTCAGCCTGTATCGTCCACAACCTTCTCCGGAATGAGCGAATTCCTTGCCCAAATTAACACTTTATTGGCTATTTGGAATTAACAGAAGAAAGCATGATTCCTCTGGCAGCTGACAACGGAGGTAATTCTATACATGATGCTTTCATGATAAGAGACAGCTTCAAGAAATATTTTTGTAGCAGGGAGAGAGAATCGGTATGACAAAGAGAATATGCTAACAGGGTGGAGTGAAAGTTTTTTTTTAACGGACAAACATGTATTTGTTTACCTATAGTTTACTTTTTTCTGTGACCCAATTAGCATAATAACGGAATGAACATCGTTTATAAAATAAAACACGTGATTTTATTAAATGAACAATACTGAACTCAAATTTTGTAAAATTATATATATTGGCATATTTGATATTAAAGTAATGGATTTATTGGTTAATATATTTCTAAATCTGTTAATTATTTAATCCTTTGAAACTGAACTCATATTTGTTATAAGTAACATCAATAATAATAATAATAATAATAATAATAATAATAATAATAATAATAATAATAATAATAATAATAATAGACACTCTACCACCGATCCACAGAAGCAGCTACCACATCAATGAAAAAAAAAAAAAGAATCCCAAGAACGGGGTTCCAAATGACAGTAAATTAACATTAATCGTCTGGTACCTCCGTTTTTGGAGTTTCTATTTTTACGAACTCTTTCCTTCTCAAGACCATCGTATAATACATAAAACTAGCAACATTTATTAGCTGTTCTACCCAACTTCAGTGATATCATTTTCCATAAGTTGTCTTTCACAACGTTGTTTTTGTAGCTCTTGTGTTGTAAGTTACACAACACTGGGTGTATTCGAACTTCTTTAATCAGTTCCTCGTCCACTTCGTCCGTAAAGCTCATCGTGTTGCTTAAAACAGTAAAAACAAGAACAGAAACAATGTCGCCTCGCACTGCTGTCGCCTCGCACAAATCTGGCCGGACGAATCAGTGCGCGGTGACGCTGCGAGGTCTCACTGCGAGGTTGCGCACACTGCGCACCGCGCAGCTTGAGAAACCACTTGCATAAGCTCGTGTAGTCTGGATTTGTGCGAGGCGGGCCTCGCACCTCGCACCTCGCATGCGTCGGTTCTGAGAAACCAAGCCTTAAGGTGTCGGAAATTTATCCCGCAGGACTCACTGACGTGGCGGAAGCCAGTGACTCCCAATTGTGGCTTCTAAATGCCACTGACCTCAAACAAGACAAAATCTTGGGAATGGAAGGCTCAGCCTGTAGATGTAACTCAGTCGAGTTACCTTTAACTCCCTGTGCCGTGTCTGGGCGAGTGGATGACGCAACATCCGCCTGACCCATATAACTCAACCAGAGATATCATGGTCCCAGCTAGTCTGCGATAAGCTTCCCCACAGTGTACAGCATGATTACTTCAAATACAGCAGTAATTGATAGGATTATTGAGTTTCGTACCTTCTGAATTAATTGTTGAACAGCGTGTTTTCGTGTGCTGTAGATTTTTTAAATGCAATCCGCACTAAAATTTTGAAGATTCTTGAGGATGAATTGCAGAGAGTGAACCGAAATATTATCACAAGCTACAACGCTTGTCTGCAGACTCAGGGAGAGCATTTTCACTACCTTCTGTAATGGGGTAAGTTTTTTTTTTTTTTGCTAGGGGCTTTATGTCGCACCGACACAGATAGGTCTTATGGCGACGATGGGACAGGGAAGGCCTAGGAGCTGGAAGGAAGCGGCCGTGGCCTTAATTAAGGTACAGCCCCAGCATTTGCCTGGTGTGAAAATGGGAAACCACGGAAAACCATTTTCAGGGCTGCCGATAGTGGGATTCGAACCTACTATCTCCCGGATGCAAGCTCACAGCCGTGCGCCTCTACGCGCACGGCCAAATCGCCCGGTGGGGTAAGTTTTATTGCTTTTTCTGTTTTAAAATATGATTATCCATTCATCTAAGTTGATGGGTTTTCTATGGTTTTCACCGACGCGCGGCACGCGGGAAGGACGGCAACCCTTGCAGTACTCGCCCTGTATAAGGAGGATATTTTGTGGATATTTTGTACCACGAATATGGACTTTACTGCCAATGCCACATGTCTTCATGAGTAAAATCTTAAAGCCCTGTTTTACGACAGACAATTAACGGAAACACGATCTATAAGGTTGTCCAAGTGCTTAGACACTCGTCGCTTTTGTTCAAGGTTTTTAATCAAACCACGGTTCCATCCGTTGGTTCTTAAGGACAGTTACATGTAATAGTCCTGTCTGTAGATTTACCTACACCTTTCAAAACCTTTAAAAACCTTTAAAAAAATCGAGCACATTAAGTCTTCAATGACCATTAACGGAAACGTTAGTTGTTCATGTTTTGTTTTACATCGCACCGACTCACTTGTCAGACAAGTCTTGTGGCGATGATGGTATTGGACAAACTGGGCAGAAGCGACCGCTGCCTTAATTAAGGTACAGCTCCGGCATTTTCGTGATGTGAAAACGGGCCACGGAAGAACGTCTTCAGGGCCGTCAACAGTGGGGTTCAAATCCACCATATTGAAAATGTCAACAGCAATGTGTTATTATTATTATTATTATTATTATTATTATTATTATTATTATTATTATTATTATTATTATTATTATTATTATTATTATTATATTAGTAAATATTTCATTCAAGAATTACAGTTTCCTAAATATAAAACAATAAATCGCTTGAAGAAAGATTTAAAGAATGATCTAGAAAATAACTTCGCCCATTTAAGAACGAATTGTCTCGCTCAACGAAGCGTTCGAAAACTTTCACTGTAAGAAAGGGAACGTGAGGACTTGGGAAGTGACAGCTTGGCACCCCTGGAGGTGGCTACGTGCTTTGAGCCATGAAACCAGCGCGCCGCGCCGACTCTGCCTTGGCCGAAGGTTGCCGCCAGTTCTTTCTTTTCATTCATGCGCCCGTAACACTCTTATGTGCGGTTCATTGAATCCCGGAAGCCAGAATGGGGTTCATTGTCTCTAGCGGCGAGACGATGCGTGTTTCTTCTTGCCTAGGACAACGATGGAATCATTGCTAAACCTTGATGCGATCTTCAGCTCGAACAAACTACCGAGCTACGTGACTGAAGACAGGGGAGCCGAAAAGAAACTATGAATTAGGGGTTGATAGGAGGGAGCTCTTAGTTTAAACATCCTGTTCCGGGGCCAACTTTATTGCCACACAGGCCACACATTTAGATGAACCAGAACCGAGAAGTCATTTTAATGCCTCGCATCCAATCTTGCATAACAAATGCATGTTCTATTCTCTAACTTCCTGGACCTCCTGAGGCGTTTTCGGATGTTGTATTCTCACCTATTTGTTACCAGGAACACGAAGTGATCGCATATTTCCAGGATTTCAGGATGAATATTATTAAGAACGAGAGTGGATGTTGAGCTTTCTTCTTTCTTTCTAATTCACCTCCTGGTTTTCAGGGGAACTGATTGGGATGCAAGTATATTTGTGTTATCGTTAGAATCAGTTCTCAGCCTTTGAATACGATAACTTAGATATGATTACATGGTAAATATTATCGTATTTTGCGACTTTCTCCGTAGCCCTAATTACCATTTTATATTATTATTATTATTATTATTATTATTATTATTATTATTATTATTATTATTATTAGTAGTAGTAGTAGTAGTAGTAGTAGTAGTAGTAGTAGTAGTTTCCAACCATCAGTCTCAGATGACTTAGGTCCAATTTCTACAGATGAATACAGATGAGTGTGGAAAATTATTCCTTTGTTTTATTTTTATACACTTAGAATGAGATAACACGTTTCATCATACCACACACTATTTAGGTTCTACATAGTGCATACTTTTCCTTAATCTTTAATTGAATCTTATAAAAATATTATTATTCATGAGAAATATGGTTTGCCAAGCGAGATGGCGACGCGGTCTGGGACACGTAGCTGTGAGCTTGCATTCGGGAGATGGTTGGTTCGAACCCCACTGTCGACAACCATGAAACCGATTTTCTGTGGTTTCCTATTTCACCTTTATGAAGGCCACGGTCGTTTCCTTTCCGCTCCTAGCCCTCTCCTATCTCATCGTCGTCATAAAACATGTCCGTGTCGATACGGTGTAAAACAAACATGAGAAAAAAGGAAGAAATTCGGCTGCCTGAAATTGTCAGCGACCCTGAAGTATTTTTTGATACAACTAACAGTAAAACTAAAATGCGTAATGTATTATAAAATTGTACACTTATTTTAAATTGATATACGCTAAAGCATAACGTAGAAAAACATATTTGTAATGATTAGGGCTCGGATGTTTAGGAAAAGTCATATTTTTACTTTGTCTATTTTCTTGCATGATTGGATTTTGGTGCAAATCAGGTGATTATCGTCACAATTAAGTGATTTTTATTTGTCATATAAATGCATATTTTGGCTATTTTTTGTCATAAGGTCATATTTTGAGCTATTTTTGTAGAAACGTCATATTTCGGTCATATTTCGGCGGTCTGACGACAGCTGTAGCTTTGAAAAATTACCTTCAACTTACCAAATACGAACTAATATTCACAAAACTGTTTCTCGGTATCATGTCTTCAGCTAATACAAGTAGAATACTCTGCCTCTTCTATCAAGATTGCGCTGGAATTGTTTTCTAACGGTTTGTCAGGAAGTTTGGCATATTATATTAAGTCTAATTTTGGAATTATATCGAGTGCAATTTCTCGTTTAGAAGCTGCTAGCTTAGAAATTCATGCACGTATTGAAATTTTGAGATGTGCTGAACTTTCAGTACATCAATCACATGGAATAGTTGGCGACAGTGTAAAACGGAAACTTTAAAACGTGCTTAATCGAAATGACACTTTTCGCTGTGTGTGCAAGATAAATGATGTTCTTTATCAGTACATTTCAAGACGAGTGCATACTCGACAGTAGTGATTTAACATTATTTAAATATGCACTAATGACGTCTTGTGTCGTAGAAAGGAGCTTTTCTTCTTACAATAATGTGTTAAGTGATAATCGGAGGTCTTTCGCGCCTTATGCTTTGAATATGAATCTTGCCATACACTCAATTCCATCCGCGGAGAAGAATGAAAAAGGTATGCGAGTTTGCACTATGAGCCCTGCCGCTCTACCATAATGTATTGAAAGACATCTAATTAATTCATTTCGTGGTGCTCAATTTAAACCTTAACGCATTTGAGTAATATTAATGAAATCTGGACTTAAACATTCCAAAATATTTAAAAATTAGATTTATTTCTAGTTTTTTCGTATTTCAAACCACCAATGTAGGGTGAAAACATGTCTTGACTTTTAAAATATTGTGTGATCTGATAATTTTTGCGAACTTAGAACTTTATAGCTATGTACTCACAAAAGCTTGATAAGTGAATGAAGGACAAAACACTGCGAATAACTGCTAAACGTGTATACTCAGATTTTTTTTTTTTTTGCTAGTGGCTTTACGTCGCACCAACACAGATAGATCTGAATATTTTGTTCTGTCATTCATGATCTCGTATTACTTATAATTAACTTATAATTACTGAAATATCTTCGAGCTTCTACATTATTGGAAGGATCCCAAGTACATTATAGAGCTTCTTGAGCAAATTTCGGGTATTTATTCGTAACAACGAACAACATTAGCAGGCATTCCACGGTTTAAGTTTCCAGAAGAAGAAGAAAAAAGAGCACAAATAAGCATTTTATTAGAAAATCGTTGTTTTAGCACTTACGTCGAATTTTAGCGTGTTTTTAAAACACCTTAAAAGTGCTTTACAGTTCGTTTAAAATTTAAAATTGCAAACCTTGTAAGTTTTCGCTTAATATCGCAATTGCGAAAAATCTCTACCGCTAGTAATGATACAAATAGCCTATAAAAAATTCACAACTTATGCGGCATGTGATTCTTTACCTCTGACGCCCTCAGTTAACCTATAGATGATGATGATGATGATGATGATGATGATGATGATTATAATTATTATTATTATTATTATTATTATTATTATTATTATTATTATTATTATTATTATTATTATTATTATTATTATTATTATTATTAACATTTTAAGCAAGCCTCGGACCTATGGAAATAACGGAGTCCCACTCCCATTTGACAGGCGAGGGACTCCTTGGAAACAACTTGGCGAACGAAATGGAATTCGATGGGGAGCTATCAATATTAACAGGGCTTATGGAAGAAAAAATTAGAACTGGCTGAGTCAGCAAAGAGGATGCATCTGGATGTGCTAGGAATTAGTGATATTCGGGTAAGGGCAGATAACGAGGAAGAGGCAGGAGATAATAAAGCGTACCTAAAGGGAAGGGCAGCGTGTGGGTTTGGGCTGTTCATCAGGAATACTATTGCACAAAACATAGTTTCTGTTAGGCACGTAAATGAGTGAATGATGTGGGTAGATTTGGCAGTTGGAAGAATTAGGACAAGAATTGTCTCAGTGTATTCACCATGTGAGGGTGCAGATGAGGATGAAGTTGACAAGTTTTATGAAGCATTGAGTGACATTGTAGTAAGGGTCAGCAGCAAGAATGAGATAGTGCTAATGGGAAATTTCAATGCGAGAGTTGGAAATAGAACTAAAGGATACGAAAGGGTGATTGGTAAATGCGGGGAAGATATGGAAGCTAATAGGAATGGGATGCGTTTGCTGGACTTCTGCGCTAGTATGGGTTTAGCAGTTACGAATACATTCTTCAAGCATAAGGCTATTCACCGCTACACGGCTGTAATCTTATACCTTTGTTGTTCGTAGTTTACATGATTCATCTGGTAAAAGCTATAAAGTGGCAGGGAGGGATTAGGTGGAAATGTAGTAAACAGTCTGGCCTATGCTGACGATTTGGTCTTAATGGCAGATTGTGCCGAAAGCTTGCGGACTAATATCTTGAAACTTGAATATAGGTGCAAATGAGTATGGTATGAATATTAGCCTTTCGAAAACTAAACTGATGTCAGTAGGTAAGGAATCCATGAGAACTGAATGTCAGATTGATGATACAAAGCTGGAACAGGTAGATCATTTCAAGTATTTAGGATGTGTGTTCTCCCAGGTTGGTAATATAGTAAGTGAGATTGAATCAATGAGCAGGAATGCTAATGCAGTGAGCTCGCAGTTGCGATCAACAGTATTCTGTAAGAAGGAAGTCAGCTCCAGGACGGAACTATCTTTACATCGGTCTGTTTCCAGACCAACTTTGCTTTATGGGAGCGAGAGCTGGGTGGACTCAGGATATCTTATTCATAAGTTAGAAGTAACAGACATGAAAGTAGCGAGAATGATTGCTGGTACAAACAGGTGGGAACAATGACCGGAGGCTACTCGGAATGAACTCGATGGATGACGCTGTACGCCTAAACTGCCTTCGTTGGTGGGGCCATGTGAGGCGAATGGAGGGGGCTAGGTTACCTAGGAAAGTAAAGGACTCTGTTATGGAGGGTAAGAGAAGTAGAGTGAAACCAAGACGACAATGTTAGACTCAGTTTCTAACGATTTAAAGATGAGGTATATAACTAAATGGGGGCACAGCACTAGTTGCAAATAGAGGATTGTGGCGACATTTAGTAAATTCACAGAGACTTGCAGACTGAACCATAAAAGGCATAACGGTCTATAATGATGATGTATGTTATTATTATTATTATTATTATTATTATTATTATTATTATTATTATTATTATTATTATTATTTGCAAGATCCTCAGTTTATGAATACTTCTCACACAAAGGGGGAAATTACATTACAGAGCTTCTTATGCACCCTGTCTAACTCAGCGAGCATACGAGAAATCCCAAGGTCGACCGTTCGTTTGCTAGCAGCTCCCAATTCTAGAGGCATTTAAATGACAAGGGTTGACGACAATACACAAGAAAACAATTTAAAGCACGCTTGACAGTTATTTTAAGGTATGCAGAAATAAAATAAGAATTTAACAAAAATCGTCTCTTGCTAAACGTTGCCTCAATGACACGAATTTACAATTTCAAAAATAAATGTATATTTTATAAATTCACATTGCTGGTGTTTTGCTGACGATGATATATCTGGAATATTCTGCAAAAGACTAAATCATATAAACTAGCCTTATCTTCTGGTTGCGCAAAATTTAATCAATTGAAGAATTCCTTCCTATCCTTGGATAATTGGTCTATCCTGATAATATCCATAAATACTCATTGTGACATCTTTAAAACGAATACCAGTTCCATTACTCTGCAAAAAATGTCAAACTTTGTGCACGTGGTCGATGACCATGCTATCCCTAAACCTAATTCGTACACTATATTATAGAGAAGCATACGTCTATTTCGTCGACGATTTTCAAGGCCCAATTTTGATATCATCCAAGCATCATGATAAATATTTTTTAATGAAGATAGTCTCTCAACTGACACAAGTTTTGATTACCGGTACCAAGTAGAATTAAATATTTGAGTCATAAATATCCTTACAAAATTATTATCTGAATATTTAGAATCGACTATGTCTTTAAATAAGATTTACAGAACGTTATTTACATTTTACATTGCAATAATTTTCCTTGCTGGTAATTGCTCAGTTTTAGAAAATTGACCGATCTCATTCAGTTCAAACTAATTCAGTTTATGACTGGATTAATTCCGACACTAATATTTGCCTTAAGAATTAAGCAACAGTCCACAATGACAGAACAAACGCACTAACAACGCTGGAATATCTGGCTCACCGTGATGAACACGAGGTCAGATTAGGAACCACATTTCAAATAAATGACACTGAAACATATTTCTAACTACAATCACATTAATTCCATGTACTCAGGATACTCGAAATTTATTTACAAAGTTATATTCGAATCCTAGGCTTTATTTTATTCATGATTTATAAGGGGAAAGTAAGGTTGAATTGCATCGACTGATGACCTATTAAATTCTATAATTCCAACACCTGACATATGACTTATGATTGGACATGAATTATCGCTTAATCAAATCTTACTCTAACATTACACGACGATATATTCCCAAATCATTTTATTATTCAGAAGACTGGGTAGAAGCAGTAAATATGCATAACACCTGCGTTAAAATTGACCCTACTCTACCATGTGACCATTGAGTGTCTATTATTATTATTATTATTATTATTATTATTATTATTATTATTATTATTATTATTGAAATGCTGGAAAACCTTTCAACACGTGCTTCACTTTCATCGGAACGGTTTGTATCCCATTACTAATGCTTCAAAAATTTATACAATTGCCCGCAGGCATACCATTTTCCAGGTAAATACATTTACAGCTGAGCACAACTTTACTTATTCCACATCGGCAAATCTAATTTCATTTATCACTCACGATCTTTATGTTTTCATTTAACCCGATTACCAATTATTCTATTATTATTATTATCATCATTGATGTTTAAATCTACCATAGACGTCTGAAATAAACATTTATAGAAGATGACACAGTTTGCAATATCGCGTGGCAGTGCAGAGAATGAAGCACAACCTAGAATTTATCCCACAATATTTCATGAATTTCAAATATGATTCTTTAAATTCTCTTTTGTCCGGGAGGGTAATAAATTATTAACGTCTTATTTTTAGAGATTACGCTGGGGTAGTACATTTCAGAAGGCAAACTACTGTACTTCTAGCCTAATAGAACCCAATACACACACGTTCACTCTCAGATCTTCCTGTACCTGAGTAAGAATGAAGTAAGAAAATATTTCAAAACTACTTATAACTAATAGAATTAAAATTCTATTTTCTAAATAGATGGACAGATAATATTTATAAAGTTTACTTATATTTAGTGATGAAACTCGATTCCCGTATGTGGTCAATCAATCAATCAATCAATCAATCAATCAATCAATCAATCAATCAATCAATCAATCAATCAATCAATCAATCAATCAATCAATCAATCAATCAATCAATCAATCAATCAATCAATCAATCAATCAATCAATCAATCACTACTGATCTGCATTTAGGGCAGTCGCCAAGGTGGCAGATTCCCTATCTGTTGTTTTCCTAGCCTTTTCTTAAATGATTCCAAAGAAATTGGAAATTTATCGAACATCTCCCTTGGTAAGTTATTCCAATCCCTAACTCCCCTTCCTATAAACGAATATTTGCCCCAATTTGTCCTCTTGAATTCCAACTTTATCTTCATATTGTGATCTTTCCTACTTTTAAAGTTGCTTGCTAAGTTGCCTGCCCCTCATGTCCTTCCTTCGATGCTGGTGACGCTTACATGTTTAGTGCAACATATTTGTAGTTGGTGATGAATCCCACGTTGACTGAAGTGGCCCTCTTGAAATTATAGATGAGATTGTAAAGCTGGTACTGTCGTTCTATCCTCGGTCTATAGTCTTTTTCCGAATCAAGTGAGTATACCCTGAAACTGACAAATGAGAATTACGAAAAGTTCGAGCCAGACCAGAATAAATATTTCACGTCTCAAACTAAACTTAACTTGGCTCTCCAATGAATATTTCAAGATTGTCTGGAAGAAAAAGGGAAGGTTTAGACGGTTTCAATAGGGTTAAATATCCTTGAGGTTGGAGGCGTGGCTTTTAGAAACATTACGATTAGCATTTTTACTACACAATTGCGTCCTATAATTGGTTCACTTGCTTCAGAGAATGTCCCACGTCGCGTACACTCGATGGACACAAATTCAGCCTTGAGCCGTGACAAGCATATCACGTGATATCGCACACACACTTTACTGCAGAGGGTGAACATACATACATTATCATTATAGACCGTTATGCCTTTCAGCATTCAGTCTGCAAGCCTCTGTGAATTTACTAAACATCGCCACAATCCTCTATTTGCAACTAGTGCAGTGGCCTCATTTAGTTCTACAGTATACCTCTTATATACAGTGCATAATAGTCTTGTTTGTACACCAACTTATTGCAACGAAGTAGTATTGTATTGCGCATATCGTAATAGATAGCCTACACTAATAAATAGTGTAGATAATTATAGAAAACAGATCTGTGATCTTACAATTTAACACAAATACAAGCAATGTACCAAATCCGGGCGTTTCATCGTGCAACAATCTTGTTTGTACACTAACAGAAGAAAATGAAAATTTCACTCAAAAACACTTGTTACCTTGGCTTTAGTGCCCCGATAAGTATCCTCTGGTATTGAGAACTGCCTTGCACCTTAGCTGCCTGAAATGAACCAGTTTCTCACATATTTTTGGGTATGTTTTACCCCATTCGTTAACTATACTTCTTAACTGCTCTAGTGACTGAGGTTTCCTTTCATCAACCCTTCTCTTTAGATCGACCCACAAATGTTCTATGGGGTTCAACTCAGGGGATTGGGCAGGAGTTCGCAGTTGTGTGGGTACGTTCCATATCAGCCACTGCTTGCAAATATCAGCTGTGTGCTTGGGGTAATTGTCTTTCTGGAAGATGTAGCGAGACCCCAACCCCATTTTTACTGCACTCTGTTTGACATTGTTCCTTAAAATGCTTAAATAACCCCATCTCTCCATGATGCCATTGATGATTTCGACATTCCCCACTCCACAAGACAAAATGTACCCCCAAATCATAATTGATCCACCTCCATGTTTTACGGTGGGTAGCGTATTTGCAGGTTTATTGGCTGTATTTACTTTTCTCCATACTTAACTGCTTCCATCCGAGCCGTATAGACATATTTAGGACTCATTTGTCCAAATAACTTTGTTCCAGAACGTACAATCCTTGTTTTCATACTCTCTGCAAACTTTCATTCTGGCTTGTCGATTTTCCTTAGTGACAAACGGCCTTATCCGTGGTCGTCTACCGTGATACTCATATTTCCACAATACCTAACGAATTGTCTGACTTGACATTTTCTTCTTCGTACTTCCTTCCAGCATTACGCGGATCTTAGACGCACTTAATTGTGGATTCTGTTTTACTAGTTTCACAATATAACGTTCATCTCGCTTATTCAGTTTCTTTTCTTTTGCTATTCTTGGCAAATCCTGTGTGGTTACTCTATATTTGAATTTGTTCAACACATAGTGTATTGTGGAATGCGGTTTATTTACTTTACGTCCAATTTCACGCAGTCCCAGAGATAAAGTACATTTTTTTTTTTTTGCTAGTTGCTTTTACGTCGCACCGACACAGATAGGTCTTATGGCGACGTTGGGACAGGGAAGGGCTAGGAGTGGGAAGGAAGCGGCCGTGGCCTTAATTAAGGTACTGCCCCAGCATTTGCCTTGTGTGAAAATGGGAAACCACGGAAAACCATTTTCAGGGCTGCCGACAGTGGCAAGTATATTTTTAGTTCGTCATTTAACTCTGTTCTTTTTACTCATTATGTAACACACGGCCAGGTGCAGTAGCTGCGAAACTATACACACTAGCACAGCACAGATACAGCAGCTAACTAGGAGTGTTCCCGTGCAAATACGAGGTAGTGAACGTGTACAAACAAGACTGTTGCAAGCAAGTAGGCCTCTACACAACATATTTCACTCCTATTCTTTCAAACTGATGTACCGAGACTTTTGATCGCTAATATCAAGTTCTCAACACCTTGCGCAATATCTTATCCAAGTTTCGTGCATTGGTTATGTACTATTTAGAAATTATGAGGATATTATATCTCCTAAGTGGGGTGTACAAACAAGACTGTTATGCACTGTATATACTGAAAAGGAAAAATAAAACAAGGTGACTTGAGTTCGTCACAACACCTGGCTGAATGAAATCAGAATCTGTCCCCACTAATATCTTGAAAATAACACATATCATAGGAATGGCACTCGCTATTAGAAGAAACATCATTATGTACGCGGAAAGCACAATTTTGACGGGGACAATTCCGCCGGTTCAGAACAATACTACCGTAACTAACAGTTTTCGGATTTTGCATTAAAGAAAATTAAAAGTTTGTGTATACCAGAAATGACCATGGAGGCTTGTGGCTGCTTTCTAGGAAATACTAACGACCGTAATTTGTTAAGAAAGAAGCCATATTTTCCAATGTCGACTTAAATGTAACTTAAAAACTTAAAAAATACACGCTATATTTTACCTTATTATTATGTATACATGTAAAAATGTATGGTATTCACACCTGTAAAAAATACACACTATTTTACAAGTATTTTATAGTGTTATAATTTATATTGAAATTGTGTGTTTGACAGACTGGAAACTTTTAAGTTACATTTAACGACCGTAAATCTCCACGGTGATTTATGGCATACACGGGAACGTTTAATTTATTTTAATGTAAAATCTGAAAAATGCTGTTAGGAACGGACAGCTGTAGGTATTGCCTTCTCGAAATCTACAAACGCTACCGTCATAGACGATGTATACTGTGTAATCTCTTCCAGTACAACCTTCTAGCTCTGTTCTGTCAAGTTTTGTCAACAAATACAGTAGTGACGTTTTAAAGAGTTTTCGGCGTTTTACCAGACGTAAAAATCAGTATGAGCTTCACTGCGCCTTTGTAGAAAAGTAATCTTCTCCACTAGACGCCGTTAATTCATACTCATGAAAACTTTCATGCAACTGCTCCAAGGTTTTTGGTAACTTTCAGCTTTTTTACTTTTTCGTTTCTGTAGATATCGTGCGAAGTCAGAACCTCCATTTTCCTACTGTTCATTACATTCTGCCTTACAATATTTGCTGCCAGTTCAGTTGTGAATTTCCGCCTTTCGTTTCAGTGAATTGCTCAAATTTTTTGCTTAACGTACTCGGTGTCTTCATTTTAGTGGTTGTGAATTAGACCTTTCCATCAATAGTCTTGTCCACCAACTTCAAAAATCCTTTACAACATCGTCTAATACAATTCAACCTGGTCACTCCATTTTCAAGGATTTTATGGAAGCTGAATTTAAAATTTGCTATCACCCATAATTATTTATTTGCCTTGCTGTACATGAACCACATGATAGAAGGTGGCAGAAGTATCACAACGCAGAAGTAGAAGACTGTTTCACCTGGAACAAGTAGAAGACGTTACATAAAAATTGGACTGATTAGAAACAGTGCGTGGAGCCAATACGACCACGAAGTGTAGCTATGGGAGCCAGTACGACTCTCCCGGAAAACAAAAACTGTTACTGACTGATAGCTCAGATGGAAGAATACCAGCATTGTGCCCAGGGGTTCTGAGGTAAATCTCGCCATCGACGATTTTATTCTTCTACCGACTTGATTATTAGCTACACCCATTTGCAAAATGTTGCGAACCAAGGAGTTGTCGGAATAATATGGAACTTAGTACGGGTGATCATGACGTTGACGTAAGTGCTCGTAATTGATCATAATACCAGACCAAAGGGATAATTTACTGCAGAAAACTGAACTGTTGACGTGAGACTCTAGTACGCTGTGGATCCACCTCGGCCTTAGATACAGGGTGTGATACCAGAAGGAAAAGAGGCATAGAAGTTTAGCATGGTATCCTGAGGCATATCAGGTTATATCACTGCAACTGGTTCTCCAGCTTGTGTAGACTTCTGAAACTGGCAACGCAAGATGGTCCCAGAAATGTTCGATGGGTGACATATCTGGCGACTGGAGAGACATGGGAAGTGTGGCTATACTGCGGAGACATTCCTTTGATACCCCTGCTCTGTGAAGCCGAGCATTATCCTGCTGAAAAATGCCTCTTGGAAACTCTGCCACGAAGAGTTGCGCAGTGCTGTCAACGTCCCTCGTATTTTGCAAGGTGTTACCGACTGCCGTATGCTATAATTCCCCAGACCAGCACACTATCAGTAGGGGCGGTGTATCGCACTACAGCAAAGGTAAGATTGGGGCACATACCATTACGCCTCCTGACATGATCACAGTCGTCGTCGGTTCACAATGAGCACCTGGATTCGTCTCTAAAGATGGCCTGGTTCCAGTCCACACCTGTCCAGGGTTGTCATTCACGACACCGCTGTAAACGGAGATGACGGTGGGTTGGTGTCAATGGCAGTATACGTAATAGGTGCCGTGGCACTAAATTTCCTTGTTCCAAGCACCTGGAAATGTTTCGGGCTGACACAGAGGCCTGTAACGAGGGTGTTCCATATGCCCGAATGATGGACACCGTAATAGCCTGATCCTATTTGTCGGAGGATGTGATGGTTCTGTCTCTTGGTGGTCAGTCGAGAGCGTCGTGACCCAAGCTGTCGTATGTGCGTGCCTTCACACATCCACTGGTCCCAACGCATCCTAACAGTCTAATCAGGACGACCTACGTCTCGGTCGATTCGTCGATTCGAGCATCCACTGTCGCGTGTTCCGATAACACGCCCCGTCTCAAATTCCGATAACTGAGCGAAATCTCTTTGAAGGCGTTGTGGCAGAATTTCGAGTAGTCGACGAGCTTACCACAGACGGAAGCAGCGTTTGACTACTTACAAGTTGCCTCTGCGAGCCTTTATATCGGCAGCACGCCTCACGGCCTCAGCTGGCAATGCCGTTCAACAAATACGTCATTGCGGTAATCATATATCTCTTTGAAGTGTATCTGGATACCGAATTGAGGGACATTGAGATCCACAGCAGCACGACAAAAAGTCCATCCTTCTTGGATCAAAGTGACGGCTCTTACGACTTGAACCTCGTTAAGATATCTAATGGGATGTGCTGGTTTACGTACAACGTGCTCACATGACCGCAGTAGTCTGTGTACCTCACAATGACACGCGGACGCACCGCTATTCACTTTCTTTTGAGGGTTCACCTGACATTTTTATGCATGGCTACGCCTACATATGGAGTATAATTTCGATTTGACATATCCTGAGTAGCTAAGGTCTCAAGGCATGCTGTACAACCATTGGAACCCCATCTACCTAATTAACGTTCACATATCGGACGTTACAAAACATGTTCCTCTAATTTTTCTGAACTGTGTAGTAACTCCGGTTAAAGAATTTTCCAAACTTTGAATCAGGGGTTTTATTGCTAAAACAAAAAGTTCCATAGATAATGAGCATCCTTGTCTAATTGATTTGTTTATTGAACATTTTGCTGAGAGATAGCCATTAACCATAACTCATGAGGATTTTTTCTTGTATATGCGCTGTATTATTTCTGTGAGACTGTTTGGAAACCGAAACTTTTTAAAACTTTTCGAAGATAAGAGTGTGCTATCCTGTCAAATGCTTTGCTGTGGTCAATGCTAGCGAGTGTTCCTGAGGCACTGTCACACATTGAATGATATATGATTACATCTGAAATTGCTAGTAGATTTTGTAATATGTTTTTCGCAGGTATAGTGCAAACCCGTCCATTATTAGTTAATGAAGGGAGGAGCGTTCTGATTCTGTTCGCTGAGATCTTTGCCAGTAGCTTATAGTCCGTATTTAACATTGTAATAGGTCTACAGTCACTGTAATACGTGCACCTAGAGAGTTTGGCGATTACGATGATAATTCCCTCTGTAAATGTATCACTTATCGTGTGACTGAAGACATAATTAATAACTTGTGTCAGGTCTTTACCGATAATGTTCCAGAATGTCTTATACCATTCATACGGGATCCATCACAGCCTGGCGTCTTATTTGGCACCGTATGGTCTAACGGTTGCTTCATTTCTCCTTCGAAATTATTATTAGTAAGATGTGCGATATCATCTTTTTCTAGTTGACTCTGGAGACGATGAAGGTGCCTGTCAATATCGAACTCTGAGATGCTTTCTTCCACAAACATTTCACTGAAATATCTCTCACTTTCTGCAAGGGGCTGTTCCTTAGTATTGGGCACTGTTAATTTTCCATTATCCCATCTATTTATAAATTGCTTATTTGCTGATCTTCTGATCTTGGCATTGTGATAGAGATTTTCTCTCTTTCTATGACGGAAGTGCCTTCACGTGCTGATGTAGTTGTTCCAAGCTGCTTTCTTTAATCCCTATAATAATTCTCTTAATAGAGTTTAATGCAGAAGAGACATTTTGGCCTTGCTGTTCTTTTTGATGCAGATCAAACATAACTCTCGTCATAAAATTATATTTTCCTACTTGTATCCTGGTTGTGCTCATGTGCTATTGTTCTTCCTAACGATCTAATTGCTGGTTTAAGTTTATATGTCCACCAGTCCATAACGCTGCTGTAGCGATTTTGCGCTAATTTGCAATGGTGGTAACACTTTGTGAAACGTTTGACATCCTCAGTATTATTGAAAACACTCCTGTTCATCTTCCATATCCCTTTCCCAATGAAGCATTTTTCACTCCTTGTTGTCCTCATCATTACTAGAACGCAATGATGATCGCTAAAGGCCACTGGAATCACCTTACAGCTATCGAGGTGCTTTATTTGTGACTTGGATACGTACACCTTATCTATCCTGGATTTAGAAATCCACGGCAATATGTAAATTTGACATGTGAGCCGTGTAGCTGCTGCCATACATCCTTGAGCTGCATGGACTGTGTCAGTGTCTGAACGCCTGGACAAAAGTTAAAAGTATCTGTTCGGTGTCATGGGTGAATAGTGCAGTTGAAATCACCTAGTAGAACTATTTGACAAGGTATCACTAAATGGGGCACTATTTCATTTGTAAATATGAGGTGTCGTTCCTCTTTGTACTGTGACCCGGATGGGCTATATATGTTTATCAATCTTGTGTTATTATAGGTGGCTGACAGAAACCTTCCCGCGTGTCCATGATGACATCTGTGAGCTGAGTTCCTTTCCTGTATACTGTTGCAGTTCCTCGGAAGTTTTAACCTACGTTCGTTATATAGTGATAGATAAGAACTTGAATTTTGTCTCATTAACTTCCTGGAGGGATACGATATCAGTAGAGCATTCCTTCACGAACCGAATAAGCAGGGCTTAGGTTGTAACATTCCTTGTTCCATTAATATTAAAAGGTGGCGTAAGTTGTGAGAAGGCACACCATAAAAAGACAGAGAGGGAGAGCCAAAAGCCAAGATGCTATATTCATTTTTGCGTATTTATAGGCACGACAGTTAGTGGTTGGTGCAGAGTCAGTTAGGTACAGATGATTTAGCATTAGACTATTTCCGCTCGGGGCTCTTCTTTCTTGTGTGTATACGTGTGTGATAGGTGACTGTCCTTCAAGCTTTTGGCCGCCGTGAATGACGTACTGTGTGTTCTATTTATGTTTTGCATTCTAGGTGAAGACACCTTACTCTGTTTTTCTGTTCCTTTACACTCTTCGTTTTCCATACCGTCCTCTGCCATTTCAGTATCTATTAGTTCCCTGTTGGGTGTATTTGCGCTGTCCATACATTCATTTTTCGTCTTAGAGGGAGGGGATACGTTGTTCGCGATCTGGCTAAGATCAAATATTAAGGGGATCCTTGGTGTATCTAGCACGTAATTCACGGACTCCCGGGCAGGTGTAGCTTGCTGTGGCCAAGGAAATGGTAGGGACGTCTTTAGTTTCACTGATTTGAGTTTTTATGACGTAGGGATGTGGAAACGCTAGGTTCCAACTCAGTCTTCAGACGTTTATTCTGACTCTACGCGACCGTACGAAATTCATTCCTATCAATAACCGGGCTGTGTGCTGTGTTTTCCGCATTGTGTATATCTGCCCACGGGGCTTGTTTACTTGCTGTGTTGTGCGGCTCGCTTAAAGAGGCTGAAGTTGGTCTAGCGGGGCCTTACTCACTGACTGTGGAGTTCACAGGTGTGTCTATAGGAGTGTTTATATTCCTTCTCTCTGTTAAGCGATTCTGGCGTAGCGCACTCAGCGAGGGATCCCACCTCTATCGCCTCAAGGGCAGTGTCCTGGAGCTTCAGACTCTGGGTTGGGGGATACAACTAGGGAGTATGACCAGTACCTCGCCCAGGTGGCCTCACCTGCTATGCTGAACAGGGGCCTTGAGGGGGGATGGGAAGATTGGAAGGGATAGACAAGGAAGACGGAAGGAAACGGCTGTGGCCGTAAGTTAGGTACTATCCCGGCATTTGCCTGGAGGAGAAGTGGGAAACCACGGAAAACCACTTCGAGGATGGCTGAGGTGGGAATCGAACCCACCTCTACTCAGTTGACCTCCCGAGGATGAGTGGACCCCGTTCCAGTCCTCGTACCACTTTTAATTTTTCGTGGCTAAGCGGGGTGGGGTGGCAGCTAATCACACTAACTACTACACCACAGAGGCGGACAAAAAAAATTAAGAAGGCATAACGATTGTCAGAAATTGCGTTAGCGGCAATCCTGATGAATTTAAAAGAGTTTGAATATGTTTGGATTAACGCGGAATAAGTAGGGGTTATTATATAACAGCTAGCATTTGTACCCGTTCTTCGCACGGGAATTTGCAGTGGATTACATGTTTCCTTCAGGAATTTATGCGAATTGACACGGCTCTATTCACACATTTAATACGACATGTTAAAATGATATTTTCCTACAACAACGTGTGGCAATAACGCGAAATATGATGAAGCTGAACAAAGTCGAGAAAGGCTCAGGGCGTTTTCCGAATTTATTGTACGCTACAGTTTCTGGTTCGGAAGTTGTACGAAATTTTCCGTGGTTCTCAGGTTGCATATAATATTTCTGACCATTTCTGGCGCTCTGACGTTGATGATACCTCACTTAACATCCGCCCTACCGTAAAGAGTAAAATGGCTCTTTAGTTTTTCTCGTTAGCCACACTGAAGTGACAGGCACGACATGCCCCACAGGCCTTGGACTAAAAATCGACATTTCATAATCATCTGCTGTATTATTCATCGTACGACAAATACGTACATGGAATAAAGGAACGGAATTACCATATTCTTAAACGTTTGTTATATAGTCTTTCGATAGACCTAATGTTAATGAAAATATTTGAGAATACCCTTCCTATAAACACAGACTCCATGTGATTACCATGGCATCATATGAACCTGATAACACAATCCTTAGTAAGTAGATTCCAAATAAATAGTTTGGTTGAAATAAGTCCAGCAATTTTCCACTTTCAAGAATATACAGATAGATAACCTGACAGACAGAATGACTGACTGACTTCAAAATGAAAAGTTCTACCTCTTGTTTCCTCTGTGTTCAGTTACATTAGGTGGGGTTAATTTTCAAGCCGAGTGAAATATTATGCATCCTGTTTTTTTCCTGTTATGGATCCTTTAAATAACTGTAGGTCTGCGAGTGTGTCCATTACTGGCTGCAGAGCATGAAGCCCGTAGAAAATGTATTTTACTCCGTCATTTTAAGAGTAAGGTAGTCTCCGTAGCTCAGGCGGCAGCATGCCGGCCTCTCACCGCTGGGTTCCGTGGTTCAAATCCCGATCACTCCATGTGAGATTTGTGCTGGACAAAGCGGAGGCGAGACAGGTTTTTCTCCGGGTCCTCCGGTTTTCCCTGTCATATTTCATTCCAGCAACATTCTCCAACATCATTTCATTTCATCTGTCATTCATTAATCATTGCTCCAGAGGAGTGCGACAGGCTTCGGCAGCCAGCACAATTCCTGTCCTCGTCGCTAGGTGAGGGCTTCATTCATTCCATTCCTGAACCGGTCGAATGACTGGAAACAGGCTGTGGATTTTCATTTGAAGATTAAGTTAAAATATGTACATAACAAAAATTATTTAAAATGAAGGGGCGTTTCACCCGTAGCCCACAGTTTTTACATATAATCAACAGTGTAAGAGAAAATTGAAAAATAAAACTCTTCTGATCTTATAAACTCCCAGTCTATGTAGTGATTTTTAAATAATAATATCGAAAAGTTTGGTAGAAATATAGTCAATAGTGTAAAAAATTGAAAAAATCTTTCACACTTCGTATAAACCACCAGTCTGTTCAGTAATTTTTAAATGATATGCATACCGAAACCTTCCCTGGATGAGTAGACTCTAAATATGAAGTTGATCGAGATATAATCAATAGTGTAGGAGGAAACTGAAAAAAAATATTCTGGTCTTCCTATAAGCCCCCAGCCAATCAGTGTTTTTTAATTATATCGAAACCTGCTCCTGAATGCGTCGACTCTAAATACAAAGTTCGGTCGAGATCTATCCAGCCGTTTCCCCGTGATGGTGGAACAAACAAACAAACAAACAAACAAACAAACAAACAAACAAACAAACAAACAAACAAACAAACAAAAACAAACAAACAAACAAACAAACAAACAAACAAACGCTAAAACTAAAAACCACTGATACGGTCTTGAGTTGACCTAAAGCGGATAAATATATAAAAATAAAGCAAAATAAATTAAATTTCAGACAGGAGACCCCCTTCAATATTATTTATAAAATTATTACTATGGTGAGATTGAGCTCCTGCAAGAAGTGCGTAGCTATTCAATAAGAGGACAGCAAATTAGCACGTGTTCTACGAATGTGCGTAGAGATTGAGATCTGTCCGCTGGAGTTGATGTAGGGTAGTGTAAATTTGCGGTATAGGTTTAGAAATTTTAACAAATAAATTCACTTTCATACAATTACAGGAAGACGCCCTGCGTTTTGTAAAAGCAGTCCGTCCCCTGCTTCATAAAGAAAACTGTAATGACTTCAAATATATTTTTTTTGATAGTGAGAAGTAGGTCCAGTTTAATAAATACATTTCCATAACATGTTAATAAATGATTAAATTCTTCAGAAATTTGTTATTGTCAGTGTAGAGAAATGAAGGTACTGTCTTTAATAGTTTGTTCGTGATATTTTTGCAAAACGTTTTTTTTCTTTCTTTCTTAATCTGTTTACCCTCCAGGGTCGGTTTTTCGCTCGGACTCAGCGAGGGATCCCACCTCTACCGCCTCAAGGGCAGTGTCCTGGAGCTTCAGACTCTGGGTCGAGGGATACGACTGGGGAGGATGGCCAGTAACTCGCCCAGGCGGCCTCACCTGCTATGCTGAACAGGGGCCTTAAGGGGGATGGGAAGATTGTAAGGGATAGGCAAGGAAGAGGGAAGGAAGCGCCTGTGGCCTTAAATTAGGTACCATCCCGGCATTTGCCTGGAGAAGAAGTGGGAAACCACGGAAAACAACTTCCAGGATGGCTGAGGTGGGAATCGAACCCACCTCTACTCATTTGACCTCTCGAGGCTGAATAGACCCCGTTCCAGCCCACGTACCACTCTTCAAATTTCGTGGCAGAGCCGGGAATTGAACCCGGGCCTCCGGGGGTGGCAGCTAATCACACTAACCACTACACCGCAGAAGCGGACTGTAAAAAGTTGACTGACGGAAAAACTAACTACATTCAACATTTAATATGATGAAGACTATTCAACAGGGGAATCGCAGGGAATCCCGAATGCACTGATGCGGGTTGATGCGTGTATCAATGCCAACGGGGGGCATTTCGAACATTTCATGTAATAAAGAATTGCATGTGGTATGCTGGTACGTTCTATTCCTGTATGACTCCCATCATTCATGTACTATGAATAGTTGTAGAAAATTAATTCTAACATGGAAATGAAACGTTTCTGGACCCAGGTGCACATAACGTATTTTCTTTTTCTACATGTCACTAACGTGTCCTGAAAATTTGACCGTACCTTACTGTTACAAACTGCTTATGATGTCCAATTTCACATGGAATGGCCCATGTGGTAAAGTGTAAGAGAGGGCCAAGAGCCCTAACTTCGCCACTTAATAAAGACACAAATAAATAAATAAATAAATAAATAAATAAATAAATAAATAAATAAATAAATAAATAAATAAATAAATAAATAAGAATGTGCCCTCGCAGATGAAAATCAGGGAACTCTTTTTGGTCCCTCCTCATTTCCCTCTCACTTCCCTTTAGCGCATTGGTTGAGTAACATGCAACGTGCATACGCAACGCAATCAGGAGACAGACAAGTGCCCATTCTATACATAGCTTTGTTTATCTCGCCGCCAAATACTATCTCGTGGCGCTTTAAAAATATCAGGGTCATACAGAGTCGCCTTGTCTTGATAACGAGCACGCAATTCCATCCTCTCGTGCACTGATTTCTTTATTTTTATTTCACTTTCCAGTTTAATCATTTTCTAGACAAGCGGCGGAGGAAAGCAGCAAAATAATTGTAAAGATAAAGTAGTGCCTGATATACGTGGTTAATGGCATTGGTCTTCGAAGCACATGGTGCGGAACTGCCTGGCTGTCATGGATAACCAAGGCCGAACTCTGCACTCGTTGGAGTTATACGAATATTTCGTAACTTCCGCTTTTTGAGCAGAGTGAGGAGCATACCCACCAACTAGAGTTCGGCTTTTTCCTCTTTGTCCGACATCTGTTCTTAAATATTTATTTCCTGAAAATACCTTGAAATTTAGACGCTGCATCTTTCAGAGTCTCGAATTTACAATCTTGGCTCTAACAGGGACTATTCTCACTGTGATGTTTCCCCAATAAATTGGTTTGTCCTTTTGGATAAGTTTATTGGGTTTCAATATTAGACTGTAAAATGTTCTGCCTTTCATCTCCATATGACATAAGACCAGCCACAACACATTTTCATGCTTTCTGATCTTGATTCCACATAAGTTTCATATGAATACTGGCCAAAGTGCTGTGCAAGCTAATCTTAACCATTTTTAGAATGAATTGTTCCAGAAGATATTTTTTTCAGATTTGAATAAAGTTGTTAATTGTGGCGACAATGTTGTAATAAAATAATAATGCTATTGGTTTCACGTCCCAATTTTGTCCCACAATAGTTCTTTTATATACTACTACCCGACACGAGACCGACGTATTTGAGCACCTACAAATACCACTGGATTGAGCCGGAGTCGAACCCGCCAACTTGCGCTCAGAAGGGCAGCGCTCTACCAGCTGAGCTATTCAGGCCGATGGTGACAACGTTGGTTGGGTAAGAAGGAGAATATTGCAGGCGATGTAACTCATAAATCCGACTATGAATACTGAAAACTGTCGAACCAGTCTACCATAAATAGGAAAAAGAAATTAGTAACGTCACACTTTGTTACAAAGGAAATGGCTGGAGTTGCATAGCAGAAAACACGATTTAAATTTCAAAAGAACTCTGTTACGGAGATGTGATAGCCGACTGGCATAACCACCCGCTTCTCACCAAGTTAGCTTCGGCCAGTGCTTGTGGAATTTTTGAAACGAAAATGATGTTCCTATGGTTCGAATTCCGCGTAAAATGGAAGTCCCGTGGCTAAAATCACGATGTTAACACTCAGAGAAATCTACAGCCTTGCTTATTGAGAAATCTGCCCTAAATAGCATCGGAGAATTTGACTGTTAAGCATTCCACGAATATAACAGTTCGCATGTGGCATTACTATGGTGAGATTGAGCTCCCGCAAGAAGCGCGTAGCTATTCAATAAGAGGACAGCAAATTAGCACGCGTTCTACGTAGAGATTGCGATCTCCTCTCCGCTGGAGTTCATGTAGGGTAGTGTAAATTTATCATCCATATTTGCGTCCTATGTTTCATTTTTCTTTCAGAATTCTATGTATTTGTCTTACAAGAGTTAGGAAAGTTACAATTTTGTTTCTGGATGTTTAACTCACCAATCGACGGTGATTAATTATATTTCCTCCAGTAGAATCAGTTATCCGTATGGAGGAGATGCTGTAAAGTCTCGTGTAGGACGGTTGAAGATGAGGAGTCATACCAGCGGACGAACTGATTGAATACTTGACCCGCTATGACTAGAAAAAAAACTAACACTGACTAAGGACAAACTAATACGAATTTTTCTTTTTACTTCATTAAGATCATTGAGATAAGAAAAGTGTACTTAACCATTGAACATTATGACAGCAGTGAGTCAATAGAAGGCTAGAGACTAATGCATGTCATTTCTCAAGTGACAGGGCTTCCATTGAAAATTTGATGAATATATTTGCTTTCGGAGGAGGGAAAGAGGAAGTCAAATGGTTATTTTACACTTTTTAATTGTTTTATAAGCTACTCTTTGCCCCCCTCACCCTTCAGTCTGAAAGTCTCGGCAGGTAAATAAACCACATTGCTGTGTGTGTCAAGACGGTCACAAATACCCAGTCCCCGAGCTATAGGAATTAACCATACGCAGTTAAAATCCCTGGTCCGCCTCTGTGATGTAGTGGTTGGTGTGATTAGCTGTCACCACCGAACGCCCGGGTTCGATTCCCGGCTATGCCACAACATGTGAAAAGTTCTATAAGGGCTGGAACGGCGTCCACTCAGTTTCGGGAGGTCAGTTGAGTAAAGAAGGTTTCGATTACCACCTCAGCCATCTTTGAAATGGCTTTCCGTGGTTTCCCACTTTTCCTCCAGGAAAATGCCGCGATGGCACCTAACTTAAGGGCACGGCCGCTTCCTTCCCTCTTCCTTGCATATCCCTTCCGATCTTCCCATACCCCCACAAGGACCTTGTTTAGCATAGCAGCTGAGGCTGTCTGGTTGAGGTACTGGTCCTCCACCCCAGTTTCAGTCACCGACTCAAAGTCTCACGCTCCAGCTGAAAGTTCTTTGTTGAAAACATTCCTTTCATTAGTCAGTTTGCAGTAGTTTAGGCTGACGTTTCGATCTCTGAACGATGCGTTTGAATGCGGCAGTTACAAGAACGCCTGTTTTATTACGCACTGGTTCGGCAAAGGCCATTTTCGAATGCCGTACATGTCGATAACGGTGAGCACGAACTTAACTTCGTCGTTACTTCTGGCATGAGATATCAGCGGGATCGGGTTGCCAGAGATCGTCAACGCCGCATGAAATGACTTTCGGTGCAAACATTTAAGACGAACTTATCTGTGCAACTCGTGGGCAATTGTCATTTTAATAGGCAAAGGCTTAGTAGGTGAGTGTTTAGTGGATGTTTCAGGCTGAGTAGACCCCGTTCCAGCCTTCGTACCACTTTTCAAATTTCGTGGCAGACCCGGAAATCGAACCCGGGCCTCTGGGTGTGGCAACTAATCATACTAATCACTACACCACAGAGGCGGACTAAATTAATTAATTAATTAATAACCCCCGACGTGAGGGCATTCGGATACGTTGGCTTTGTGGATGATTCTCGAAGTACAAAATGCGAATAAAATTATCAGGCTCAAGTAGGATTTGAAGACACCTACCCAACGCAGTTGTATTTGCCGCAAACCTAACCTCTGGTACCACGTCGAATCCGCCGCGCCGTGTAAGTTACCTGAAAGCCTAGTAGATGGGCAATTACTTCCGCTTCACAAATGCGCACATGTTTTCTATCAGTATGTCATAGCTTTTCGCGTACATTTCATACTTTACTGTAAGCTTATATAATTGGCACGTACTTTTTACATAACCGTATGACAGTTTGAAGCATACCTGCCGCATACGGTATATGTTTTTTATTGCTAGTTGCTTTACGTCACACCGACACAGATAGGTCTTATGGGGACGATGGGATAGGAAAGGCCTAGGAGCTGGAAGGAAGCGGCCGTGGCCTTAATTAAGATACAGCCCCAGCATTTTCCCTGGTATGAAAATGGGAAACCACGGAAAACTATCTTCAGGGCTGCCGACAGTGGGATTCGAATCCACTATCTCCCGAATGCAAGCTCACAGCCGTGCGCTCCTAACCGCACGGCCAACTCGCCCGGTGTATATGTTTTTACAAAGGTAATGGTGCAGTATGCGATTAAAGGCGATTATTGTTTGGTGTATGGCAAAGGAGAATCGGCCATGACGCCACCAGTGACGTTCTTTGGGATGCCTAACAACAGAAAATGTCAGGCGCAGCTGACTCACCCGTTATATGTCTAATTACGATCCAGATAAAGAGTCGAAATATATCGTGTGTCTAGATGCGATTAATCCATACGGATGGACTCTGAAACAATATATATCATTTGATGGGTTCTGCCGGTTATTGCCATCCGAAATTGATAAATTAGCTGTTCAAAACATACATGATGAAGCTCGAAAAGGATACTTCCTGGAAATAAATATTCAATATCAGAAGGAATTGTATAAAATCCATAACGGTTATCCATTTTGTCCTGAAAATAAGAAATCTCCACATATCACATCGAAATCAAACCGAACTGCAACGATAAATGTAACTACGTCATACACTATCGTAATTTGAAATAGTATTTACAAATCGGGCTGAAAGTTACTAAAATTCATCGCGTTCTTGAATTTGATCAGTCAATGTGGCAAAGGCCCTACGTCAGTATCAAAACCACGTTGAGAATACAGTCAAAAAGCAAAGTTGATATAGAAATATGGTGCTAACACCCTCCAGGGTCGGTTTTTCCCTCGGATTCAGCGAGGGATCCTACCTCTACCGCCTCAATGGTAGTGCCCTAGAGCTCCAGACTCTGGGTCTAGGGATACAACTGGGAAGGATGACCAGTACCTCGACCAGATGGCCTCACCTATTATGCTGAACAGGGGCCTTGCGGGGGGGATGGGAAGATTGAAAGGGATAGACAAGGAAGAGGGAAGGAAGCGGCCGTCGCCGTAAGTTAGGTACCATCCCGGCATTTGCCTGGAGGAGAAGTGGAAAACCACTTCAAGAATGGCTGAGGAAGGAATCGACCCCCCCCCCCCCCCTACTCAGTTGACCTCGCGAGGCTGAGTGGACCCCGTTCCAGCTCTCGTGCCACATTTCAAATTTCGTGGCAGAGCCGAGAATCGAACCCGGGGGTGGCAGCTAATCACACTAAACACTACACCACAGAGGCGGACGAGTATGAATTATTTCTTTCTTAATCTGTTTACCCTCCAGGGTTGGCTTTTCCCTCGGATTCAGTGAGGGATCCCACCTCTACCGCCTCAAGGGCAGTGTCCTGGAGCGTGAGACATTGGGTCGGGGATACAACTGAGGGAGGACCAATAACTCGCCCAGGCGGCCTCACCTTCTATGCTGAACAGGGCCTTGTGGGGAATGGAAAGATTGGAAGGGATAGACAAGGAAGAGGGAAGGAAGCGGCCGTGGCCTTAAGTTAGGTACCATCCCGACATTTGCCTGGAGGAGAAGTGGGAAACCACGGAAAACCACTTCCAGGATGGCTGAGGTGGGAATCAAACCCACCTCTACTCAGTTGACCTCCCGAAGCTGAGTGGACCACCCGGGCCTCTGGGGGTGGCAGCTAATCACACTAACCACTACACCACAGAGGCGCACACATTTTGCATTTAAGCCCTAAATTTGACAATTTGACTCAGCTTCGTCCTGCCACTTTTCGACTTACCGTAAAACACAGCAAGAGAAGATGGGGTTATAAACAGTGGTACGTTTTGCCCTAGAATGCATATTTTCCCTCGGATTTGAGGCTAAAGCAGACAAAATGCCAAAGGCCTAAGTAGAAATAGAATCGTTGCTCCTACCACTTTCTACTTAAGATACATCATTCTAGATGGTAAGAACAGTTAGGGTGTTGTACTTTCAAGGTAGTCGAAAATTGCCCGGTTTGCTCTAGGACGCACCGTTTACGAGACTTTTTACATTTTTTAATAAATGATTTATTTTTTAAAACAATACAGTGATATGCACTGGTTTAATGAAAATTTGAACAGCACTGGTGGTAGCTGTGTTCGTTAAGGTATCAAGGTTTGGTGTCCATTTTACACGGTTCGAGTCCCAGTGTTCGCAATACAACCTTTCGTTTTCTTATAATTTTATTTTAATATTCCTATCCACTCATCCCAGCCTGCCATTTACCATTAACTTGTTTGCTGCTGGACCATTAGGCTGATGCGTCATTAAGGAGCTGAAATCATTTATATACATCATTATGGACCATTTATAGGTTTTCCATATGCAAGAGTATTAAGGTTATCAGCATTGACGTGTTAACCCATCTCCCATCCCTCCCATATCTTACATCTACCTAATTCTAAACCTACAAGTGCTCAAATTCTCTGGTTAGCGCGGCCAGCTACTTAGGGTTCGATTCCAAGCGGCTCTTCAAAAATTGAGCACTTGTAGATTTAAAAGTAGGTTAGATGTAAGACATTTCCTGGCTTCGATTTTCACAATGTACACTTTTTAACCCTTTTTAGCCTATATTATATCAGTTTTACACATTCAAACTTCGATTTTGCAGTTTTAAGCATATACCGTACACCATACCAGCTTATCATTTTAGTGTTTTATGACCAGATTCCCTTTCCTATTTCGATGCATACAATTTTACGGCCGATTCCCCTTCCATGCTTTGATTAATACAATTTTACGACCAGATGCCCTTCCCTGCTTCTATTCATACAGTTTTAGGAGCAGATGCCTTTTCCGGTTTCGATGCATGCAGTTTTACGGCCGGATGCCCTTTCCTGTGTCGATTCGATTCGGTTCCAAAGTGAGAAAGGCAGCCAGTGAGGCGGAGGCGACGATCGGACGCCCCCCCCCCCCACAAAAAAATTGGAAGGGATAGACAGGGAAGAGGGAAGGAACCGGCCCTGGCCTTAAGTTAGGTACCATCCCGGTATTTGCCTGGAGGAGAAGTGGGAAACCACGGAAAATCACTTCCGGGATGGCTGAGGTGGGAATCAAACCCACCTCTATTCAGTGGCTGAGTGGACCCGTTCCAGCCCTCGTACCACTTTTCAAATTTCCTGGCGGAGCCGGAAATCAAACCCACGCTTCCGAGGGTGGCAGCTAATCACACTAACCACTACACCACACAGGCGGACGTGTATTTATTTATTTACTTACGTTTGCTGTTACTTCATGCCCTTAGAGGAAGCTGTGGTCATTATTCACGTAAGAGTAGTTACTAGGATAATGCACTTATCCAATATCAAACATCTGACATTCAAACAGATTGATTTTTGCTTCCGACCGAACGCATATTCAATTTTTTCTTTTTACAATTTGCTTTACGTCGCACCGACACAGATAGGTCTTATGGCGACGATGGGACAGGAAAGGGCTGGTAGTGGGAAGGAAGCGGCCGTGGCCTTAATTAAGGTACAGCCCCAGCATTTGCCTGGTGTGAAAAACGGAAACCACGCAAAACTATCTCCCGGATGCAAGCTCACTACTGCGCGGCCAACTGGCCCGGTCATTTTCAAGTGAACGATAAATTTGGCAGATAAGGCAGAATATTTCAGTGCTTCATTAGCCAGATGTAAAGAATAGGAAACATTTATAAATATGACTGATGTGTTGACTAATCAAATATTTCAGAATTCCTGACTATCGCGTTCTTTATCGTATATCCTTGACCCCGTAGCTTCCTTTCAGTAGCTAAAAATCACGTTTTGGCGTCATTCATGAAATGCTATAAGCTTTACAGGACGCTGCATGGCCCAGATATAACTAACTTCTTCAGTAGCGGCGATTGGGAGTTGCAAGTGTGGGGGGGGGGCACAAAAATGTATGGGCAACCCGGGTCTGAGCACTTCAGCCGGAGGGGGGAGGAGGGGAAGAGAGAACTTCAAAACTGAAAGGAGAAAAGCTACAAAATGGTAATTTTTAATGCTCTCTGAGCGAATTTCGATAGAGACGTAAACGTTGAGTCTACCAACTTTAGTGCAGTAATAATAGTACTACCGTATACAATTAAACTTTCACCAAATGAACATTAATTACACGTGTATTACAATTAAATACAAGTTCAGCGTGATTATACAATTAAAATATCATTTATTATCTCACTACATACTAACAAAGGAACGTACAGTACACTAGATAGAATTGCACGGACACCTTTACTGAATAATACTGCCAGACTGACGAATGCGCACGGCAAGCTGGTTAATCATACCTCAGTGTTCACGACCTTGGCAAAAATATACCCTCTCTACCCTTCATCACAGTACTTGCTACACGGCTGCGCGAGTCTCCGCTACTTGCTGTGGCGCTGAACGAATCGGTTAGCCTTAACGAACGACATTTTGTGCGCATTTTCGCTGAGTAGTTTTCTAAATAATTAAATAAATTAAAGATTAGGTGAAAAATCAATAGAGATTGTACGAATTACTTTATTTTATAATTCCTAGTTTCAGGTTAATTTTTTAAATAACTGTTAGGTTCTTCCGAAACTAAAAAATCAAGTGGCTAAAATGGAATTAATATTTTTCTCCACGAAGTGGGGGGCAACTGCTCCCCTCCCCCTCCCCTAATCGCCACTACTGAACTTCTTTGACTATATCTCAGGATCGTTCCGTGCAATTTCGTGCTAAAATACGTACATTTTTAAAATGATAAAGCTTACTGAACTTTCGTTTCATGATACGGGACAAACTAGAAACCACTGACTGCTTCATGATTTGGAAAAACCATGTAGGTTCCATGGATAAATCCCCAAACTCGATTCTTTGTTCTGCACGGTTAAAGTAAGTTCCATCTTCACGTGTCCACCACATATGATAACTCGTCGAAGTCTAGTCCTTGTTCTAAAATATTAAAGTCTCATCTGCACGCGCTCATTCTTCGTCGATAACGCCCTTAAATAGATCCTTATCTAAAAAACACTTGTTCAATCTACGCGTGCCCATTGGTAACGAAAGTACCGGAACTAGATACTTCTCTTCAATTGTTCCGTCTGCATGTGCCTATTGTCAACCGATACTCCAGAAGGAAAGAATTGTTCCATCTCCACGTACCTATTGTCAATCGAATATTCCCGGCACTACACCTCTCGACTTCAAGGTTCATCGACAGCTCGTCAAACTCACTTCGCAGCTCCAAACATTGAACAGTTGTTTCATCTGTACATGCTCATCGCTCTTCGATAGCTCCTCAAACTCAGCTCCCTGCTCCAAACAATGAACAGTTGTTGCATCATTACACACCCATAGCTTCTCAAACTCAGTTCCCAGCTCCAAACAATGAACAGCTTTTTCTTCTATACATGCACATTGTTCATCGACAGCTCACCAAACTTAGCACCTAGTTCAAAACAAAGAACAGTTGTTTCATCTACGTATGGTTATTGATCACTGACAACTCCTCAAACCTAGTTCTTTGCTCCAAACAATGAACAGTTGTTCTATCTACGCATGCTCATTGTTCTTCATAGCTTCTTAAACTCAGCTCCTAGCTCCAAACAATGAGCGCTTGTTTCGTCTTCACATGCACATTGTTCATCGACATCTCACCAAAATTAACACTTTATTCCAAACAAAGAACAATTGTTCCATCTACATATGCTAACTGATCATCGACAGCTCATCAAACTCAGTTTTCAGCTCCAAATTCCGTTTTCATCTCCAAATAATGAACAGTTGTTCTATCCGCTTATGTTCATTGTTCATCAACATTGCCCCTGAAACTCATTTCCTAGCCCCAAATCCAGGACAGTTGTTACTCAAGTTTTGATATCGATTGACAAGGTGCAGTGGCATCATCAAGCGGATTCACAGAATTTCTTCCCTTGATTTTTCTCGATATTCGCTACACTGGCCAGTGTTTTAAAATGCTGAGCTGTCCTGATTTAATTACGATTTTTATGTTCGCGGGTAGTGTCTCACTGAGATTAACGATGTTGTTAAACAGGTACCTATACAGAATATTCGTCATTCCATCTACCATAACTCCGAGTGTTTAGGGATATTGCTTCTAGCGTATTTATTTAATTAATATATGTAAGTGCAAAAGACCTAAGGCACATATAGTCCATCAAGGGCCTCGTCCTATCAAGAGAACTGGTGCCTAACCAGATGGCCGGTAGAAACAGGAGTGCTACGTGGTCAGTGTTACGACATCTTCAGCCTAATTTTTGGGTTTTGTGGCCGGGTCTGCTGAGATATACTTAGTTGGCTTCACAAAGAGAGTCCAGAATTAAAATCCTTAGACTGGTCGGAAATCGAACCCGGGGTCTGCGAGTAAGAGGCAGGTAGGTTACCCCTACACCACGGAGCTGATCAAAGATATTATTCTTAGCGTATTTATTTATTTATTTATTTATTTACGATGTAAGTGGCTTTGTGTCATTTTGACCATAACCCAAGAACCGCATCCTAAACAAAATAACTGTTCAAAATGGGACATTCTGGAGTAAAGGAGCTCAGTTGCTTGCAAGTAGAAGACGGTAGTCTCGCAAAAACATATCAGCAAGGATTGTCATGTTCCTACGGTATACGTGCTATCGTTATATCAGTTAGCATTGGCGGGGCAGTATTTGGCTTAGCTAGTCAGGAGGGCTGTATCTGATATCTACGGCGTTCTATATATGGGATGTTTCAAGAGAAAGAGTAAATGTTTTGGGAAGCAGTAGTACCGATTATTACAAGTAAAAAAAATGCCATGTGTCCAATATGCAATGTGTGTGTAACAACAGCTGTTTACAGACACGTGATTTGTTGATGTACTTATTGATGCAGTATAATGTACAAAAGTCCAACCAAATGACTGAAAGAAGCTTTTACTGATGTTCTAATCTATGTCCACAGCCGGGCTGAGTGGCTCAGACGGTTGAGCCGCTGGCCTTCTGACCCCAACTTCGATCCTGCTTCAGTCCGGTAGTATTTGAAGGTGCTCATATGCGTCAAGCTCGTGTCGATAGATTTACTGGCACGTAAAAGAACTCCTGCGGGACTAAATTCCGTCACCCCGGCGTCTGCGAAGACCGAAAAAGTAGTTAGAGGGACGTAAAGAAAATAACATTATTATTATTAATCTATGTCCAGATACATAACAAATGGGGCACATGTTTATGTGACATTTCTTATTCGAAATAGCCTATAACTTACTTCTGCCTCCCGAAATATCTACCATTTCTCTTGAAACACTCAGTGTAAAGAACTGTGTCCAATGTCCCTAAATTGCTTCCTAGTTGGTTTAAAAAGAAGAAAATAAGCTGTAAACTTGATAGTGACGGGAATATTGTGTTGCATTATGGAATATTTTACGACTACCGCTGTGATATCATGGGCATGTTATCAATTTTGATGTTTCGTTGTTCGGTAATGAGAATTAATTGTTACAGCATCACTTGAGCTTACAGAATTAAAATCTATGCCTCGTAAATTGTTACATTTTACAACAATAAACTGGCACAGAAACGTCTTATGGCGACGATGGGGTAAGAAATGGCTAGGAATGGGAAGGGAGCGGCCGTGGCCTTAATTAAGGTACAGCCCCAGCATTTGCCTGGTGTGAAAATTTCAAACAAAGAAATATAATCTTCAGGGCTGTCGGCAGTGGGGCTCGAATCCACCATCTCCCGAATGCAAGCTTACAGTTGCGCGCCAGTAACCACACGGGCAACTCGCTCGGTTCCGGGTATAGATTCATCTTCATCATATAAAAAGTGTATGATGATAATATAGGTCTCGATAAGCATTTTGCCAACGGCCGTAGCCGTGTTGAAACACCGGATCCCGTGAGATCTCCGAAGTTAAGCAACATTGGGCGTGCTCAAGATTTGGATGGGTCGCCACGCGCTGTTGTTGGGGGTAAGGGAATGGAGGAGCGGAAAGGAACTGGCCACCCTACCGCACGTAAATTCCGGCTCAGGCACACCTCTGCGGAGGTTTGGACCTGCCTTCGGGCAGAATACACCCTTACCTTATAAGCGTTATTACAGAGTTGCCCACCTGGTGGCCATGATCGATAAGGCCTCAAGTCTATATGGTATGGCACCGTGGTTAGCCAGTTCAAGTCCGTTGGTCAAGAAAACAAAATCACCATCAGAATGTTGGCCGGCAGGGTAGGAGAGGTGGTGCATCCGGGAGATAGTGGGTTCGAATCCCATTGTCGGCAGCCCTGAAAATGGTTTTCCGTGGTTTCCCATTTTCACACCAGGCAAATGCTGGGGCTGTACCTTAATTAAGGCCACGGCCGCTTCCTTCCAACTCCTAGGCCTTTCCTATTCCGTCGTCCCCATAAAACCTACCTGTGTCGGTGCGACGTAAAGCCACTAGCAAAACAATCATTAGATTGCGTGCCAAAAAATTGGATTTAATTCCAAACCTCTCCGTGGTGCTTGTATGGAGTGAGGGCATATGGCGCTCTTGGTGGTGACTCGTCCGTCGGATGGGGATGTTAAGCCTTTAGCAGACCGCTTGGTGTTATTTGACAGGAGTAGGCTACGTGCCGACACCGTGTTTTGCCCACTCCATACCTCATTATCATTATCATCATTATCCTATATCTAGACGCACAAGTCGCCTTTGGGCGTACGTAAAAGAGAAAGACCTGCACCAGGCGAGCTGACCATGTCTTCGGACACTCCGGCACTAAAAGCCATACAATAAATAAAATAGATTTGGAGTTTTCCGACCTGTAGTAACGTTTATGCAATCCGCCATTCCCAGTACTGTTGCACTGTTACACTGAATACGTCTGTAATAGTGGTGGGGATGGTGCGAGTAGAACTGTAGAGTAAACTCGGTTCTTGAGGTTACGTGACGTCACAGCGGAGCACCGATTCAACTCGAATACTTCGTATAGCGCTGCGGGTGCTTCAGTAAACCTTTCAGTCAGGCTACACTCGCAACACCACTGTGCTGTTGTTCAGATTCCAGACTGGGACGTCTGTTCTATTTGTGTGTTTCATTATACATATATCTTTGTTTAAATTTGTTGCGCTATGTTTTCTATTGATATTTGTGATAAGAAAGAACCAATAATGCCAGGAAAGTTCTCCCAAGCGTGGCAGTATTTTACTAGCAGTCCAAGTAGAAAATCATCTACTTGTGAAATTTGCAATCAAATCTGTTGTACAGGTGGAGGAACGTCAAATTTATGGAATCACATAAAACGGGCGAATCGTAAGGACATGGTACAAGATACAGTTGCAAATGGTGAAAGTAATTTCATGCTTATGGAAAAGACAGTGCAAGAAAATATAAGTTGCACAGGAGTTTGGCTACTTTTGTATGCGAAGACATGCAGTCACTGAGGGTTGTAGAGGACGGAGGATAGAGCCAGACCTGTAGCTTAGATCCTTTCCAACAGAACAAACATGAGCTAGGCCACCATAGTTCAATAATTGGTAGAGCTACCAACGCGAAATCGGGAGGTTGTGGGTTCGGATCCCACTGGTGTCCAGTTGGCCTTTATTTTATGTACATAACATCTCTTCAACATATACTAAATGTGCGTAACACGACCTAATAGGTTTAAAGCCGATTTCGATTACAATGCGGTCCTGAAAATTCAATATTCATTGACCCTTAAGTGAACTTGCTTTTGCTTACCTTAGCGTACCTGCTACGTCTGTGCCCACATAGGAGGTGTTTTCATGAGCTGGACAATTTCTTTTCTGCAAAACAAGCTGAAACTTTGATATTTTTGTATAGAAATTCCTCCTACATATCACCTGTTCCGTGCAATACACAACACTAACGGTACGTCCCATACTGTCTGTGTACAACGTGTTGGGTCTGATTTTAATGCTTGTCACAAGATGAAGAATTGAGTTCATTTCTATACTTTACTTATTTCTATTACTGATGTTTTTTTTTTGCTATTGGCTTTACGTCGCACCGACACAGGTATGTCTTATGGCGACGATGGGACAGGAAAGGACTAGGACTGGGAAGGAAGCGGCCGTGGCCTTAATTAAGGTACAGCTCCAGCATTTGCCTGGTATGAAAATGGGAAACCACAGAAAACCATCTTTAGGGCTGCCGACAGTGGGGTTCGAACCATTACTGATGTTATCTTAACAGATTTATCATTTAACTTCTTATACCACATAGTTATCAATGAAGTGTTTGACGTTATATGAGTTTAGGCACATTTCAAAGAACTAGATTTCGTTTCGTCAATTATCACATTATGGAACACGGTACGTTTATCCATATGCATTGATATTTATTTTATTTTATTTATTCATTAATTTGTATGTTTATTTCTTTATTTATGTATACTTGATATGCCTCATATTAAGCATAGATTTGTGATTGCACTGTTTGTTATGTTTATGTGTTAAATTTATATTACATTATAAAATTGTGCAAATAACCAATAATATAAAGTACGGAGCATAGTACCACTGATAATAATTGATAATCGTCTTCATAAATGTAAACTGTAGCTTAGAAGGTCAATATATATAAATTTTAAATTTACAGCTATTAAGTTGTACTCGGTTCTGTACTCGGTTTAACCGAGTAATGGCGTCATAGTACTTGCTCCGAACCGAACCGCTCCGTCCCAACCACTAGTCTGTAAAGCCAGCTCGAACACACTATTCACGTATTAGATAAAATATGGAAAGTAGCCTCCGGCATCAATGCAGGCCTCCGCTTGTTTCTATACTGAGTGCCGAAATCCAACACCTCAGCGTTTCTGGAAACCGTAGGGGGACGTTAAACCAACGTTATTATTATTATCTAGTATGTATTAAATCTCAACAACAACAACAACAAAAATAAAACTTCAGGAATGGATTCTTCATATAAAACAGGGTAATACACGATTACTTTACGTGTCGCTAAAGATATAAAAATCCTACGCACTTGTACATTTTTCCGCTAAACAGAAAAGCATAGAATTATCTCGTAGAATACGAGAGAGTGAGTACAGATTCTGTGGTTGTTGGTCACCTAGTACAAACGTCACCACGCAGTTGCTCTAGGGAGCCGGCATTACTTGCTCCACTCGGGACAAGAGAGCAGCGGACAGGCGGGTTGCATACCGTGGCAGTACTGTAATTGCCGCTCGGAAATGTTATCATATGAACAACAGCAATGAAATATATACCGGTACATACATAAATCATTTCTGAGGAATTATCAAACATTATAATATGAATAGAGTTGAGTAGGGTAATATGAAATGTACTTACATCTTCAAATGTGTTGTTTTTAAGTTTTTTTTCTAGTAACGCTATCCTTTCCCGGCCCTCATATTTATCATACTTGTTGGCGCGACACAAGGAACAACGGCGCTGCAGATTAATTTTTTAATGTGATTCAATAATGTATTACATATTAAAATGTTGTGTGTTATTTTCTTGAAGTATCAAATACTCTCCTTCCCAAGAAGGTTTGAAACTTGTTGGTGTCGATGGCCTACGCTGTGCTGAACTCTCTCCCATCGTAAATGCAACATTATCCGATCAGACTTGAACGTCATGTGGTGCGAGGGTAAAAGCGGGAACACACTACTGTCACCTCACATGAGTTCACGCATATCGTGTCGCAAACTAACCTGTCCAGAAAGATACGCTATACCTGTGCGCCACCACTGGCCTGCACTACGTACTACGTCGTGCACTTCTCCTACTTCTTCCCCTAATTGCTCGCTAAGCTACTCTCGTTCCTCAAGAGCGGGGAGCAAACTGGCTCCGAAGGCATTTCGCTCTCGATTGACGATGCCTAACCTAGTAGCATCTTACGACATGCAGGGTGCGCTGGCCCTCTCATTCTAACATGACAGGTTCAATGCTGGTTCAGCCTGGTGAAGGTGCTCAAATACGTCAGCCACGTGTCAATAGATTTCCTGTCACGTAAAAAACTCCCGCAGAACAAAAATCCGCCAACTCAGTGTCTCTGAAAACCGTAAAAAGTTAGGGGTGCGTAGCTGTGAGTTTGCACCCAGGAGATAGTGGGGTCGAATCCCACTGTCGGCAGCCCTGAAAACGGTTTTCCGTTGTTTCCCATTTTCACATCAGGCAAATGCTGGGGCTGTACCTTACTTAAGGCCACGGCCAATTCCTTCCAACTCCTGGCCTTTTTCTATCCCATTGTCGCCATAAGACCTATCTGCGTCGGTGCGACGTAAAGCCACTAGCAAAAAAGCGTAAAAAGTAGTTATAAAGCAAAGCAAAGTCATCTCCGTACAGGCCACGGTGGCTCTTGGAGGGGTGGAATGTAAAGGCTTCCACTATCCGTAACCTCGGCACTTGATGGGGTACAGTGTTTAGCTTTACTCCCGGCCGCCTTTGCCCCCAAGAATTAACCTGGTACTCACTTTTTGTGTAGGCTGAGTGAACCTCAGGGCCATGTGCACTTCCGGAAGTGGAAATCTCGTTTCCTAAATTTTACGACTTCCTGAAGGGGATTCGAACCCACGTCCTTCCGGGTGAACCGAGCACGCCTTTACCGCCACGGCCGGACAGCCCCTGTAAAAAGGAGTTAGTAGGACAAAAAACCAAAATATTATTATTTTATATATTGTCCTACCCTTGCCGCGTTTCTCCACAGGCTAGGTATGGAGAGAGATGAATTTTCGTTGTGAGTTGTACGACCGGATGCCCATCCTAACGTTAACGTCATCGGAGGATTTAATGTGGTGAAATTAGTAACGTAATTTATATGATTGTAGAAAAGGGGAGGGTGAAACCTGGAGCTGTTACATAGCCTACTCCTATCGAACAGCACCATGGAGTCTGCTCAAGGCTTAAAGTTTCCATCTGACAGACTAATCACCATCAACAGCGTCATATGCCCTCATTCCATATGAACATTGCGCAGAGACTTGGAATTGAATCCAGACTTTTGGCATGCAATCTAGTGATCAGAAATTGCATACCACCACCTCGCCTACCCGTGTCGGCCAATATTCTGATAGCGAAATTTATTTCGACCAACGGAGCTCCCAGGGATTTAGTTACTTAGGAATGTAGTAAGGAGTTTGGCCTATACTGAAGACTCGGTCTTAATAGCAGATTTTTGCTGAAAGTCTGAGTTCTAATTAATGTCTTGGAACTTGAGAAAAGGTGTTATGAAAATGATATAAACATTAGCTTTTCTAAGACTAAAGTGATGTCAGCAGGTAAGAAACCAAAGAGAACTGAATGTCTGGTTGGGAGTACAAAGCTGGAACACGTGGAATACTTCTAGTATTCAGGATGTGTATTCTCCCAGGACGGTAGCATTGTAAGTGAGATTCAATCAATGTGCAGTGAAGCTAACGCAGATAGTTCGCAGTTGCGATCAAGAAAGAAGTTAGTTCGTATATGAAACTATTTTGTACAACTTTTTCAGGCAAACTTTGGGTTACAGAGTGAAAGCTGGGTAGACTCAGGATATATTATTCACAAGTTAGAAGTAACAGACATGAAATTAGCGATAATAGTCGCGGGTGCAAACAGGTAAGAACGGTGGCAAGAGGTACTCGGAATTATGAATTATGAATTGAAGATGGTTTTTACACTGCAGTTTCTGTTGCACAGCGGCTTGCGCAGCTGTAAGCTTGCATTCGAGAGATAGTAGGTTTGAATCCTACTGTCGGAAGCCTTGAAGATGAATTTTACACTCTAGTTAGTGTTGCACAATTTTGTGTATGCATTTAGAACAATAATATTGCTTAGTAATAAAATAAACGTTACATAACAATCTGCAAAATGTTTTAGATATGTTAAAATGCGGTTGCATGCAGATACTAGCGTGACACATAATTAAGGCGCTAAATTCCTTAGCTATATTTGTAAAGATTGCGGAAAATCTTTCTCCGAGGCTATAACAACAGATGTCATGAGACATCATACAGTACAGTTTTTCAGTGCAAACAATATAGAAGTCAGCTCTAAAACATTAATAACGGGCAATGCCATGAAGATGTTTGTAGTGTAGTGTCATCGAGAAACAAAGTTAAAGAGCACAAACGTATTCAAGTAAATAATTTCTTTGTAAAACGTTCATCTCCGGAAAATATTTTAAATTCTACTTCATTGTCTTTATCTACGACAAGTTCTGTTACTATGCAAAAGACAAGGAAAAGAATATCTCAATATTTTGCTATTGGTGCTTTTTATTTGTACGGCATTGTCTACACATTCTACACGTTCTGTTTCCTTGCAAACATTTCCAGAAGAAAAGCAAGATAAGGAAGAAGCAGAAGAAGAAGAGAATTTCAACACCTCTTTGCCATCAAGGCAATTTATGATTTTATCTACAAACGCTTTTGCAGAAACACCTACTACAACAAAATAAGTTCTACCGGTTCCTACACATCAACTGTCTGCACGTGGTCGCAACCTTAACTACAAGCATCTGTTACGCTATGTAGACGTAAGATACTGGAACGACCCCAGACTACTTGTAAAATGTCTGCAGCTTCTAATAGCCTCTCAAGATGCTGGTTACACAGAGAGTAAAACAGAAATTCTGGAAATAGGGAAAGAATTATGTCATGCGGGTATTATTGAGTAATAGATCTCTAAAGCGAAGATCTTACATGTAAGCAAACACCTTTTGTACGGTGCAGCACCCTAAACATATTCCTATACTTTTACCCCTATACGTAAGTCTCCTTTGTGTAGCATTAGTAGACTTTAAGGTTGCAGAATCTTTAATAACTTCCTTGCTCAGGGTGTTAACTCCACCTCTAACGGTAGATTCGGTCTTGAGCCCGGTAAATGGAAAGAAACATTCTAAATAGTAGACTAGCTAAAATAGCACGTTAGAGAAAACCATTACATTTCATTCTCTTATAACTACGTTAATTCTATCGAAAAATACTACATAACTAAAGCTGTAGAAAATATCATTTTTGTATTAATATGCTTTTCTGTGCTGGACATAATAACAGAGATAACCGCCAATTTAGTATTTTACTGAGTTGTAAAAGAAAGAGAAATAGAAAGAGGAAATAATAAATCTCCCAATATTAAGGTTGGGAATAAAGTGCTATCGTTCAGGCTATATATAACGTTATTTATGCTAGCTAAAAACGTAGTTTAACGAGAAGTCAAAAGTGTTATTCTCGTATAACTGCGTTAGTAGTAGTTCTTTCGAAAAAATACATAAACAAAGTTGTAGAAAATAACATTTCAAATATTTTTTCTAACATGCTTTTTCACACCAGCTATAATCAGAGATAATGGTAAAATTAGACTTATGCTGACTTGCCAGAAATTGGTTGAACAGGATATAATAAAAACTGCAATGTTAAGGTTAGGAATAAAGCACTATGTCGTCGGATGTAAATAATGTTATTCATGCTAGCTGAAATAGTAGCTTAGTGGAACGTCAAATATTTCATTCTCGTATAACTACGTTAGTAGTGCTTCTGTATATAGATGCTACATAACTAAAGTTATAGAAAATAAAATTTATAATCATTTTTGTCTTAACATCTTTTCTGTACGGGCTATAAACAGAGAAAATGGTAAAATTAGACATACTGTGTCTATGCGACTGATTATTAGTCCTTGCTCATTACTGATTTTCCGTGGTTTCCTATTTTCACACCAAGCAAATGTCGGGGCTGTACCTTAATTAAGGCCACGGCCGCTTACTTCCCATTCCTAGGCCTTTCCCGTCCCATCGTCGCCATAAGACCTATCTGTGTCGGTGCGACGTAGAGCAAAATAGCGTTAGTGACTGCTCAATACTCTATGCTCATTATACCCTGCTTATTACTAACTGCCCATTAGCCTATGCTCATTAGCCCCTGCTCATTTGTGACTCCTTACCAGACGCAGCTAGTTAGCGACTACTCATTAGCTCATGCTCATTGGCTCATCCTCATTAGCCTCCTCTATAGCTACTTCTCATTAGCGCCTACTCGTTATAGTTTGCTCATTAGACGCGGCGGCTCATTCGTGGCTGCTCATCAGCCTACGTCGTGCTCATTAGCCTCTGCTCATTAGCCACTGCTCATTATACCCACCTTATTAGACTCGGCTCATTAGCGACTGCACATTAGCTCATGCTGATTAGCCTCTGCTTATTAGCGCCTGCTCATTAGAGGCTGCTCGTTAGACTAAGCTCATTAGTGACATCTCGTTAGCCTCTACTCGTTAGCGACTGGTCTTTAGCCACTGCTCATTATCGCTTGCTCATTAGCGACTGCACATTTACGCGTGAAATAAATAGAGAAGAGCAGGTGACTGTAAAACTCAATTTTTAATCTTCTGGAAATTCCCTCAAGATCTGCAGTAATGGACCTGAAGCGTTGTCGTAGTTCCTTTGCCCTTCTCCGTTACTAAAAGTCATTTTTTCCTTGATACATCACAAAATTTATGGTGTAATCTTGAATCGAAATAAAATCCCATACTTTGTAACTGAAGCGAATGGGCTTACCACGGATGAATTGTTTAACAAGCATGCTTTCCGTAATACGCTATTATAGGTTCGTCATAACTTACATGCTGGTCTGGAACGAAGTGTATCCGAAAAGTTATTTTGTAGGAGCTGAATGATCTTCCACATCATAACTTGAAACATTCCGAAAATTGTTCTCTGCAAAGTGAAGTACTGACCTGATTTACTGTATTTCAAGTTATCTCCATCCATGGATCATTTCCACAACACTTACTTCAGGATTTGTTTTCCTTTAAGGCCGAGTTAAAATCAGTCCTAGCACTTCATTATCTACGAACAGTTCAAAACGTTCACTTGGAGCAGGGTTCCTGTAAGAGGAATAAACACCAGCAGCGAATAGAGGCATAGCCAATTTTACATCGCAGTATTTTCCACTGAGAATAGGCTAAACATGAAATATTTCCTTTGTTGGTTCCAACGTAACCTATTAGTATCCATTCCTTGTGATTGGGCAGTTGTTATACACTTACCAGGATTATTTGTCTAACTAGTTCGTAAACGTTTCCATGATGGTTGAGTTTCTTTAGTAGGAGCTACCTATTCTTTGCCTTCGTGAGGTCATAGGAAGTTTTGCCGAAGCTTTGAGAACATAGACTTTGACAAATAATCCGACATTTCGAAGTGGTTACCAACTCCTCAGGCGCCTGCAGTTGTTTGTCACGTAAGTCCGCGGGATGCCCCCTTCATCTTTCTGTGCCTCATCGTCGTCACACAGAATCTCACGATCTGGAGGCTCCAGAAATATATCACAATGTTCAGAAATGCCATTGGTCCGATGATATATATTCAGAAATCTGAAATTCATAGCATGTAAAATAAGAATGTGAAGTTTACTGCTACCGTGACTGCCTAACGTGCCCAGTGGGGCACGTTGACTAACAAAGCATGACATTTCTATCTTCGTGAACAGTACCGTGCAAATTCCGTAGAAGTACGGATGTATGATCATTTAAGACTTGCTTATTTCACATCCTAACAGATTACCTCTAATTATATTCGGAAAAATATAATATTTTTACTTTGTGTTGAGAACATTGTCACCAAGTGTCAAATTCGAACAATGTTATTGTTTATCTAATGTACCCTCTCACACTGGTTTGAAGTTCCCTTGCTCCTGACATCTCTTGCAATATGATGTCACTAGTGGCAAGTAATTATTGTGGTAACTTGCCACCTCTTGGAGAAATATGCAAATAAGATAATACACAAACCCCATGCCTTTATGGGAAGGCAGCTTCATTCGGGTTAAATAATCGTCACTGAAACTCGCGTTATCATGTTGTACTGCTCTTAAGAGGCTAGCGCTTAGCGGGTTCCTGCAGTACCTCCTGGAGGATGTTCATATCTTTTTATAGATTGTAGACCTTTCTTCCTCTGAGTAAGATGCATCTGATGGCATGAGCAAAGTTCTCTACATTGCATAATATTCCTGTTTTCAGTATCTTCTGGAAACTGATAATCACTTATTTTGAGTCTAGCATGTCGTTCGATCCCGACATACGGTGCAAAATGCTGAAAGTGACTCAATAGGGTCATTAGAAAAAGCGTGCTTTAGAACAGAATTGCAACTGTTCTTCAGAAGATATTTTATGCATTTAACAATGGATTTTATTGTCAATGTGACTGCTTCATATGTCTCGTTGGTCTGGAAACCCTTACCATGCACACTGCTAGCAGATTTCAGAGTTTCGACATATCAAAGTATTTCTTCAGACAGTCCAGGCAATTGTCACATAACGAGAATAAATGCTCTTCATTTCTACTCTACAGACGATGGTACGTGTTACTAACGTCATGTATAGCAAACCATTTATCAAGGTACTTCATGAAGGCTAATTAATGGTGCATTTCCATCTCGTTATATGTGCTTCCAACGAGCACTTGCATTTTCCTTTAGAGTAGTAATGGTTGCTGGTAAGAAAAATTTATGTTTCATTAATGTTTAATTCTAAACCATTATTGTACTTGTAGCTTAATTCCGTATCTTCTTCCATGTCATGAAAGTTGGGATTATTGCTATAAATATGTACTGTAAAAGCAGAATATTTGTTGTACTGCATTGCTTTAAAAAGTGCGTTGAACAAATGTTCGACCAGTCCGTCCTATGTAACAGATCATACAATCTTTGTAAGTTAACCTGTATATTCACGAATTAGTGTACGGATCATTTTTATTGACAATATTATAGTTGTCAATTTTTTGTGAAACTTTGTTTGAAGTCCTGTAAGCTAATTTAGATCAAATTTATTTAAAATATTCGAAATGTTAAAGACTTATTTCCCAAAATGTGTGAAAGTCGCGTATTGCTTGTTAATTAAGTCTTATTTTTTACGTATGATTTTATCAGCCATTTCTGGGCTGAATCAATTTGCTTTTGCGATTTGTTTTATTGTTCTGACTTCTCGTGTTTTATTTTTTTCTTTTGTAGGAATTTCCAGCATTCTGTTAATGTAATTGTTATACAGGGTCTCTCATATAAACTCAGACCGAACGCACGGTGTTTGTATCCTGCGTTACGGAAACTGCCTCAGCCGAACTGCCTTAAGCGTGTAAAAAATCTTATAATGAATCATACTTTATAAAAGATGCTGGAAGTGTCGTCCTTCCTGGGTTATACAGGCACTGTATCTGGTAACCACATTCTGGCTGACCCGAGTGAGTTCTACCAATGTAATGTTTCTAATTTCATTCGTAATGTTTTATTTCAGTTCCTCCAATGTGTAAGGATTTGTTTGATATACTTTTTCTTTCAGTTTACCCCACAAGTAAAAAGCACTCACTGTTAGATCTGGAGAACGAAGGGGAAATAGACCAGCACTGATCACTCTGTTTGCAAACACTTCCGAGATTGTAAAAAGGGAATCTTCTGCTTTATGACCAGGGGCTGAAACTTGTTGAAACCATCCACGCGATTTTCTCTTCCGTTAACTGATGGAAGAACGGTGTCAAAATTTCATCTTGGTACCTCTCTCCATTTACTGTCGTCTCGAAAAGAGTAGTTCCAATTAATCGTCTTGACTAACAGCACACCAAACACCAATCTTGCTATAATAATAAGAGACTTCATAAACACCATTAGGATTTTCTGCACACCAATAGCGAGAGTTATGACTGTCCGCACGACCATTGATATGAAACCAGACCTTTTGCATACGAAAATACGGTGTTGCGGTGATAACTGTCTCACCATCTTATCAGCTGAGATTCAGACTTGCGACTCATGCTTGCCAGGCCGAACACGTGCAGGCTGCTTGCAAGGTCAAGAACTATGCTCGCGTCACCCATACTGTAGCTGCCGTAGTGCAGAGTACAACACCGTCTGGGTTTATATGAAAGACCCTGTATGTAGCTAATTTGTGGTTTTGGATTGTTTGCTTGATTGTGTTGTCTTACTGAAAATCTCGAATTCTATTTCATTTTCACTTTTTATCAAAGTAAAAAACCAAACCCCACGGCACTTAACGCCCATGAAAGGGCTTTGGCCTGCCCAGCGACCGCTGCTCAGCCCAAAGTCCTGCAGATCACTAGGGGTCGTGTGGTCAGCACGACGCATCCTCTCGGCCGTTATTCTGGGCTTTAGACACCGGGGCCGCCATCTCACTGTCAGATAGCTCCTCAATTCTAATCACGTAGGCTGAGTGGACCTCGAACCCGCCCCCAGGTCGAGAGAAAAATCCCTGCCCTGGACGGGAATCGAACCCGGGGCCTCCGGGCGAGAGGCAGGCACGCTACCCCTACACCACGGGGACGGCTTTTATCAAAGTAAGGTCCAGAAAGTGTAATATAGGTTTCTCTTTCCACTGTGCATGAAATATTATCCAGCTAATTTATGCTGTCTAGTAATGTTTCAGGAGTAATGGAATTACTATTTTAAAAAAATAACCGAGCTCGAGCTGCAGTCGCTTGAGTGCGGCCAGTGTCCAGTATTCGGGAGATAGTGGGTTCGAACCCTACTGTCGGCAGCCCGAAAGATGGTTTTCCGTGGCTTCCCATTTTCATACTAAGCAAATGCTAGGGTTGTACCTTAATTAAGACCACGGTCGCTTCCCTCCCACTCCTAGCCCTTTCCTGTCCCACGTAGCCATAAGACCTATCTGTGTCGGTGCGACATGAAGCAAGTTGCAAAAAAACTACCTTATCGTCAACATAACGGATCTACATTCTTATTTCATCCTGATAATTGCTTAGTATAGATTTTTCAAAGAAATCTGATAAAGGTCTTTACAATGGCAAACCTCGTTTTGTTGATAATGTTTACCTCTGAATGTAAAATAGTTATTTTCTAGTGTAAAATTTACTTAATTAATAGTGTCATTAATTTCTAGTTTTACTTCATTTCTTGTGTTTCCTCAAATTTTGCTCTAATAGTTCTATTATTTCATGTATAGAGATATTGGAATACCGGTACATGTTTGTTACATCACAGGTTACCATTAGAGTTTCCTTAATCGTTTCCAATTAGTTTCTAATGAATTTGAAATTGAGTTATTATTTTCTATTTTAATGTGTTTTTGCATGTGTTCGAATAAAATTTAGGAAGTGGAAAAATTACGTGGAAAAAGATATGAAATATATCTACAAATTCAATTGCAGTAAACGTTCGTGAGAATACTGAAATATACTTAGCACAGAAAAAGGACCCGGATAAAATTAAAAATGAAACCTCCGCGGACAACGAAATATTTACAACATTGAGGTGAAGCAACGTCACAGGCCATTCACTCTCCAGCACCGTGAAGGTTGCTCAGTATTCGTGTAACAGCTGAGGCGATATGTTTCGTCATTCCTGTCCTAATGAGCTACATTCATTCGGTATAGAAGAGTCCTATTGCCGTAACTTGTCTTCTTAGTGTTTCTAACTTTATTACAGCACAATTGTTCTCTACATTTTCAAATCAAGACGACGCAATTAAGTGAATTTTAATATTTTATTTTAGTGTTCCTCTGATGGTGAAGGGAAAATTCCGAAGACCGGTTTCGGATTAAATTACTTTAACGTGTGCTGATATAGACTGTTTTACTTTTAATAAGTGTAACAAATGACCTGCTGACTTTCAAAAACAATGCAATCTCAGCATCACCGTGCTTCGCGTGTGCTATCGCAACAATCACAGCCTACCATTTCATTTCTTGGGTTAGATGATAGTCTGACATCTATGCTCTGAAAGGCTGAAAGTACAGAATAATTAATTTCCAAGTGCAGGCGCATAACTAAATGTTCCCAGATATCTTACATACCCTGTAGCTCGGGTTCGAGAAAGAAGAAAGTGACCAGAGGTCGCATGGAAAAGGTTTGTGAAAAATCTGTCCTCTAGTGAATTCACGTTGCTACTACTTTACTGCGAATACAAAATATGTCTTCTCCTATGGATTTTATTTACAAACAGTCCCATGTCCAATTAAACATTATGAAATTGCTCTTCAAAGAATAGCAGTATCTGAACCACGTTATGCAGACTGATGTGTTGTTCTTCTTGCACAGGAGTGGTGTTCGTGCAGTTGGTGCTCGCCACACCACCGTGGCGTTCATGTCACCAGCAGACCTGCCTGGACAAACCTCGGCTGCCCGTGTGTGCTATCTCAGTGGATGGAGTCCTGGTCACATTTCCAACAATGTGTGCTTTCAAAAATGCCAACTGCTTGATGAAGGATGGAAATTGTAAGTTCTACTGGAAGTATGTTTAGAATAATCATCCTTGGATTTATGTGTTCGGTAACGCACATCTTATGGTATCTACCCATTTTATCACGAATTTCATTACCTGGTTCGTTTTGCAGAGAAAGGGTGAAATATCGACAACTTGTAATAAACGTAGGTACATTATCTCCTCTGACCTAGTGCTAGTCATGGCACCATATTTCCCTCGCGGTCGGTGCTGAGGAATTGGATTATGTGGAAAATGTAAAACATGCCTCACTAATGTACAGTAGTATGATAGACGAAGTGTTTCACGAGGAATATTTAATATTCCGGTAGGCAGCTGCATGGACTATTTCAAGTAGAAAAGTTCATAATTATAAGCGTGTGTCCAATGTGCAATGCGTGTGGAATTAAAGCTGCCTGTATATTACGTATAAGAACAATCTTTAACAATGATTTAAGACACGCAAATGATGTACTCCACCCTTTGAAGATCAGACGTGGCGGCTTCTGGGTTCTTCTCATATTCACACGTTGCCGCGGCGCTGAAATATACCAACCATTCACGCTGATACTCACCTCAGAGCTGGACCCTTCGATGTTCTCGTCAATAGGCTAATTATAATTATCCTGAAATACAGAATCCTCTCCTTACATTCCGCGCCAAATATAAACTCAAATCATAATCTGAATCCAAAACTATCTGAAACACACATGCTTCACTCTCGCTCAAATTCTGGATTAGATTTAAAAAATCTTATCAACAAAATTTTAGAGGATCCGCTGCCTTTAATGTCATTTATTTCACCAAATTTTTATATATTTATCCGTTTTAGGTCAACCCGAGATCATATCAGTAGAGTTTAGCTTTCGTGTCTCTTTGTTTGTTTGTCTGTTTGTCTGTTTGTTCAATCATCACGGGTAAACGGCTGAATAGATCTCAACCAATCTTCATATTTAGAGTCTACTCATCTAGAAGCAGGTTTCGATATGCATACCATTTAAAAAGCACTGAACAGACTGGGGATTTATAGGAAGGCTAGAAGAGTTGTTTTCAGTTTTCTCTTACACGATTGATTATATGTCGACCAAACATATTTAGGGTCTACTTATTCAGGAGCATGTTTAAATATACATATATTTTTAAAATCACCTAATAGACTAAGTGTTTATAGGACGACCAGAAGAGATTTTTTTCAATTTTCCTTGACACTATTGATTACATCTCGACCAAACTTCATATTTATAGTCTACTATTTCAAGAGCATGTTTCAATATGCATATCTTTTAAAAATCATCCAACAAACTGGGGGTTTACAGGAAGACCAGAAAAGGTTTTTTCAATTTTCTCTTAAACTATTGATTATATTTCGACCAAACTTTATATTTAGAATCTACTCATCCAAGATCAGGTTTCGATATGCATATTATTTAAAAATCACTGAAAAGACTGGGGTTTATAGGAAGACCAAAATCGTTTTTTCAACTTCCTCTTACACTATTATATATATATCGTATGGTTGTACAAGTACACAAAAGTTTACAAATAATCAAATGGAAATATCCAAATTTGACAACCATTCCAGAGCACATGGTGTCACTTTGTGTAGAGTCTTAATACCACCGTCAAATGCACGAAGTGGGCACTCTTAAATAATGTGTTTTATGGTTTGGTCTTTCACTCCACAGTCACAGGCAGCAGATGTACGGAAACCCCATTTCTTTAAGGTGTGACCACACCTCCCTTGACCCGTTCTAATGCGGTTCAGCTTCGACCGGGTTTGGCGTGGTAGTTGGAATACCTCTACCTTCTTTGTAGGATCTTCAACCAGGTGAGCATTTTTGGGTGGATGTTCGTTCCAACGTTGTTGCCACTTGTAGTTCATGTTGAAAGAATTGATACCTTCTAAATCAACCCAGGGTGGCTTGCGTGATTTCAAACGTGTTGTTGGTGGATCTTGCAGGGCATCATACAACGGAAAGTTCTTGTGAGAGGTGATCTTGAGCAAGCTTACCTTAGCTGCTTTTCTCCTTAGATCTTGCGGAGCGATATTAGCTAGGACTGGTAGCCACTGTGTGGGAGTAGATCTAACAGTACCAGTGATAACCCTCATAGTCTCATTGCGTTGCACATCGATCTTAGTGGTATGAGCACTGTTTTACCACACAGGGGCACAATATTCACCAGCAGAATACACAAGAGCGAGTGCAGCAGAACGTAGAGTATTAGCGTCTGCACCCCAGCTGCTTCCGGCAATCTTGCGGAGTAGATTCACTCTTGAGCCAAGTTTCCTCGATAACTTGATGCACTGTTGTTTGAATGCCAAGGACCGATCCAGAGTGATTCCAAGATATATTGAATTGTAGTTATGGGGTACTTCGATTCCGTCAAAAGTCACATGTAGCTTCCTTTGGGCTTCTTTATTATTTAGATGGAATGCAGTAACCTCACTCTTGTTTGGGTTGGGTTGAAGTCTCCATTTGTGGAAGTAATCACTCAGTTTCGCCAGATCATTAGTTAGAACATTCTCACAGTTCATGAAATCTTTACTCTGGATAATTAATGCTAGGTCGTCTGCATACTGGATTTTCATGGAATCTGTGTGAGGCATGTCATGGATATACAGGTTAAACAAAATGGGGGCCAGAACTGATCCCCGAGGTAGGCCATTGTTTAGAATCCTCCATCTGCTAGCTTGCCCATTCAGGAACACCTTAAAGCGCCTGTCAGAAAGTATGTTGTTCATTAAAAGTGCCAACTTTTGACATGGGATGATTTTAATAAATTTGGACATCAAGCCCTCTCTCCGTACAGTGTCGTAAGCTGCTGTGAGATCCACGAAAACTGCAGTTGATTTGAGACCTCGTTGAAATACAGCTTCTACTACAGTTGTCAATGTTAAGACCTGGTCGCAGCAACTCCGATGTTTCCTAAAGCCACCTTGTTCGATCGGGATGATTTGATCAATGGCCTCTTGAATGCTATTTATAACAAGCCTTTCTAGTAGCTTATAGTAAATCGCATTCATGTTTAGTCTATACTCATCCAGGAGCAGGTTCCAATATGCGCATCGCTTAAGAATCACTGAATAGACTGAGGCTTTATAGGAAGACCAGACGAGATTTTTCAATTTTATCTTACACTATCAGTGGCGGCTCGTGGATATTAGCAGTGGGGGGCGCACCTTAGTTTCATAATTCCATAATATATCTCAAGTTCTTCAAACCATGTCTTCAAGATACACACTTTGAACACTATACGGTGCAATGCATATGCAATTATTTTTATTATTATTATTATTATTATTATTATTATTATTATTATTATTATTATTATTATTATTATTATTATTATTATTATGCGTGAATGGTCCCTTTTGGAACACACGAAGCTTTATTTATGATATGCTTTCATCTGTTCTTTTCTTACGTCCACTTGGTACGTGCTCTTTTTGGTACTTCATTCTCTGGAGTAACTTCCCACGTGTCAATTTTCTTTCTATATATATTTCGATTCAAAATGTCTTCGGGTTGAATTAGTGCGTTCTTCATGTCCGCTTTTGTTTTATTATTATTATTATTATTATTATTATTATTATTATTATTATTATTATTATTATTATTATTATTATTATTATTATTATTATTATTATTATTATTATTAACATTTGCCTGTTCTTGTCCACGATCGAATTATGTTTACGAATAGTTTCACTGTAGTGATCACTCAAACAAGACACGACATTGACTTTACCAAGCATTTCAGAGTCCATGGTACTATTGATATCACTTACCCCTGTGGTGATTCATTTATCCCCTTTCCTAGAACGGGAGAATAGCATGCAAGGAATGCAGTAAAAGGTTTCTCAGATATCATTTCCACATATCTGCGCGTTCTTGTTATATACGTCAGGAGAATTAATTTGTCTTTGGAAAGCCCTATTTTCATTTTCCTTGGTCTCCGGTCTTTTCAACGAGAAGTCTGGTGTCGGCCTACCACACTCCTTCAGTTCGACTTTCTTCTCGATAGAAAGAGAAGAAAACGTTAGTTCTTTAATATGTTCGACGGTAATCATACTGTACGAAGTGCAAACATAACACTACGCCTACATATAAATCACAACCTTTCTCCTGATTTCACTTCGTCACAGTCACCTCACGAGATCATTCATCAACACTAAAGTTAAACATCGCGCTCTCCAGTGAGTATGGCCAACATGAGTCAAGTGCGAGGAGACAGTAGTTACAGTCGTTACTCGTTTCGTTAGTTAATAATCCTAAAAATTACAAGACTATTTTAAATATATACCGGCACATTTAACTCAGGTAAGTGCCTCAGTAAAATAGTTCCTGGTTTTAGGAGAGAAATGGCACAAACAGACCCCTGTTAAATAGAAATCAAGTCAGCAATGTTTCGGGTAGGTTGGCTGCAACCATAGGCCGCGGCAGAAACGCGCCGGAATCTCCGTTAGAACAGCACATCTCTACTATACCTCTGATTGGCTCCCTCAAGGCCAGTCGAGCGAGACTCGGAGTATTTGGTCCGCTATGAGAGAGCGCCCTCCTGCGCCGGGCCAGCAGCGCATCGGGCCGCAGTACAGTACAACTCGCGCCCTTGATAATAATAGTAAAATATTTAGCTTGTTAACATTTAAGATTAAAATCCCCTAATTTAATGAACCCCGTGGGGGGCGCGCGCCTTAGTGCCTCCCAAACGAGCCGCCACTGTACACTATTGACTATATCTGTACGGGACTTCATATTTAGAGTCAAGCCATCTAGGAGCAGGGTTTGGTATGCATATCATTTAAAAATCGCTGAATAGATTGGGGATTTGTAGGAATAAAGGAAGAGTTTTTCATTTTTTTTACACTATTGATTATATCTCGAACAAAATTCATATTTAGAGTCTAGTCGTCCAGGAGCAAGTTTTCATATGCACATCATTTGAAAATCACTGAATAGACTGGGGGTTTACAGGAAGACCAGAAGAGGTTGGCATTTTTTCAATTTCCTCCTACTATTGATTATATGTAAAATCTGTGGACTATACGTGAAACGCCCCTTCATTTTAAATAATTTTTGTTATACACATAATTTCGCTTACTCTTCAAATGACATAGAAAAATACTATTTTCTACGGGCTTCATGCTCTGCAGCCAATGACGGACACCCTCGCATACCTGAAGTTATTTGAATGATACATAAGAGGAGAAAATCGGAGGATGCATAATATTTCGCTCGGCTTGAAAATTAACTCCACCTATTGTAAATTAACACCGATGAAGCATGAGACAGAACTTTTTTCTTTTGGCGTCTGTGTGTACGCTTGTATATTCCTAAAAGTGGAAAACTGGTGGACTTATTTCAACCAAATCTACTCATTCCGGATTGTGTTACCAGGTGCATATGATGTCATGGTAACCACATGAAGTTGGTATTTATAGGAAGTTTATCCTCAAATATTTTTGTTGACATTAGGTTTATCAAAAGACTGTATATAACAAACGTTTAAGAATATGTTATTTCCGTTCCTTGATGTCATGTACGTATTTCACACAAGTATGAAGGATGAGTTTTCCACCTAATCAATACTTTATTTTACAAAATGTTTAGAATTATTTACATTAAACCAGGACCGATTTCGACCTGTAAATAGGTCATCATCAGCTGTTGGAGAAACTGTTTAATAGCGATTGTACACAAAAAAACATTACTAAAAACTAACATTAAACATTTTGGGACATCGATTTCATCTCGTGTATTCCGCCTTTCCAGCTATTTACGGACCATTTGCTCTTTTTCTCGCTCCTACATTTAATCTGCAACTAGCAATCCACATTTACCTCAAACATAGGTTTATATTTTACCAAGATTAATGACAATTGCTTCGTCAAGAGAATCCTGAATCATTTATTTATTTATCAGGTTAATCAGAACTTCCCTAGAAATATAACGTGTGACCTTCGCGATTATTAAGCTTTTACCTTAAAATGCCAATTTTCACAACATGACAAACAATATTATTATAATAATCATTGTTATTGTTGCCATTAATGCTTTCACGGCCTGTATTAATAGACATGATATAGGCTTTTGGGCTTATGCCGTGTCAAGAAAATAAGGTGAAATTCTTTACGTTTCGCAGAGAACTGTGCTCTGCGTCATCAGAAGAAAATCTCGACTGTCAACGTGAAAGGCTTCTTGAACAATGAGCTTTTGAATTTAGACGTTATAATAGAAGTGGAAATGGTACGCCATCTGGTGTATATTAACACCTAGGTACTTACAATGATTCCCATAAGGAACTTTCAACCCATCAGCGCACTAATTGAAACTGAGAGGACTTTTTCTATTTGTGAAACTCACAACCCGACTTTTAATCCTATTTATCATCATACCATTGCCTACTGTCCGTTTCACAACATTATCGAGGTCATTTTGCAGTTTCTCACAATCTCGTAACTTATTTATTACTATATACAGAATAACATCATCTGCCAAAAGCCTTATCTCTGATTCCACTCCTCTACTCATATAATGTATATAAGTAAAAAAATAAGGGTCCAGTAATACTGCCTTGAAGAATTCCCCTCTTAATTATTACGTGGTCAGATAAAGCTTCGCCTACTCTAATTCTCTGAGTTCTATTTTCTAGAAATATATTCGCCCATTCAGTCACTCTTTTGTCTAGTCCAGTTGCAATCATTTTTGACAGTAGTCTCTCATGATCCACCCTATCAAATGGCTTAGACAGCTCAATCGCGATGCAGTCCATTTGACCTCCTGAATCCAGGATATCTGTCATATCTTACGGGAATCCTACAAATTGAGCTTGAATGGAATAACCTTTCCCAAACCCGAACTGCCTTCTATCGAATCACTTATTAATTTCGCAATCATGTCTAATATAATCAGAAAGAATGCTTTCCCAAAGCTTACATGGAATGCATGTCAAACTGACTGGCCTGTAACATTGAGCTTTATGTCTATCACCCTTTCCTTTATACAAGGGGACTACTATAGCAACTCTCCATTCCTTTGGTATAGTTTCTTCATGCAAACAATAATCAAATAAGTACTTCAGATATGGTACTATATACCAACCCACTGTCTTCAGTATATCACCAAAAATATTATCAATTCGAGCTGCTTTTCTAGTTTTCAACTTTTGTACTTTTTGTATATGTCGTTATTATCATAAGTAAATTTTAATACTTCTTTAGAATTAGTCTCCTCCTCTATCTGGACATTATCCTTGTAACCAACATCCTTACATACTGCTGCCTGAATACTTCTGCCTTTTGAAGATCGTTGCATACACACTCGCCTTATTCATTACTGATTCCTTGAATGTCCTTTTTGGAACCGGTTTTTGCCTTAAGGTACCTATAGATACCCTTGCATGTTTCACTAAAATTTTTGTGACTGCCAATATTATGCTTGCCATCATGTTTTCCTTAGCTAACTTCTTTGCTAGATTCTAACTCTATTTCTTGGAACTACCGTTGGATGAAACCACTTCAGATTTTAGGCAGTTGAGCATCTTGTATCTTTTATTACCGATCTCTAGTTTCTGCCTTCTCTGACGGAATTTCACTTCGTTTTCGATGCTTCCGTTCACACGGGAACTCTAGCGAATGTTGGCTCTGTGGGCGTTCGAGTGTTTATTAAACCTTACTTTACAACTTAACGATCACAACAAACCGTGTCTCTACGTCTGTCAACGTGGGCGGGCTAGAACTTCTGGGTAGAAATGTACATTCTGGACGCCTGTACTGCCTGAAATTTTTTACTTATGAAATATAATGCATTAATCAAATGGACATAGGCTATTCGGCATATGGGTGCAACGCTGATGTATTCACTAATGCAAAAACCCTGCATAATGTGCAACAGTTCAACCCAAATAAGTTATTGATGAAAAAAGCTTAAATTATGTGCAATATTTCAAATCAAATGACTCATCGATCCATGTATTGGTGTACAAGCCTACGTCCACACACATTGCAAATTATTGTCTACTCAAAATAGTCTATATTACTGTCTCTCGACATATTTACTATCATTGGGAGGCATGGAAGAGTATCAGAGAAGAGAACCAGAACGGTGCATAGTTCTCATGTGGATCCATCAATTCTATCATGAATAAGAAACCAGCGGGAAGGCCGAAGGCGGTATGGACGCCAGAAAACATCGAGAGTGTAAAGAATGCAGGTGACCTGTTAGTTGTTTGAGCTTAACTATGCCTCCAGGAAACAATTTAGTTTAGATTTATCAACTTATTGACTGAGAATAGCGAAATTGTTTCTAACCCAATTGTGTTCGGTCAGGTCAAGTCATTAAACAGAATGCATAATTGGAGTAATGCTAATCTACACGAATTCCATGAAAAACCACTGTATAATGAAAAATGCAGGGTTTTGTGTGGTGTTTCAGGCTCTAGGATTATTGTTCACTAATTTTTTGAAGGATAACCACGGGAACGCAGGCACAGTCAGTTTGGAGCATTGAAGAGGCCTACAGACGACTTACGTTATTCCTGATTTACAGATACGTAGCACAGATTTGACATTAGTTTATTTCTAGCACATACCACTCGAGGCAATTTACAACGCAACATACGTACTGTATTCGATGGCAGAACCATCTCACATTTCGGTGATTAACCATGGCTGGCCAGATCACCCGATGTGACTGCCTGTGAGTACCTCAAGTATTTTCAACACGTATCCCCAATTTAGAGACTTTGAAGAGACGCAGTTTCTCCCGCATCGCAGGTGTCTGTAATGAATAGTTTCGACCGTCGACTCCATGAGTCCATTATACTGGACAGTGACTATCCAACTGGTGTGACTTTCACGACAAAATAGTATTATGTTATCTAGTTCTCTCATAATTAACATTTGCAATGTTGTGTTATTTCTTGTCCGACCCCTTGACTGAATCGCTAAATGGTCAGCGTTGAGGCCTTCGGTTCAGAGTGTCCCGGGTTCGATTCCCGGCCGGGTCGGGATTTTAATCGCGTCTGATTAATTCTTCTGACTCGGGGACGGGGTGCTTGTGTTTGTCCCAGAACTTTCCTCTGCATATTCAGACAACATACCACCACAGTAAAACGCAATTTTGATTGCATCCCTCCATAAAGGTTGGCGTCAGGAAGGGCATCCGGCTGTAAAACAGGGCCAAATCCACATGCGCAACGTGGTTCGCACCCGCGACCCCACAAGTGTGGGAAAAGCTGTAGTAGAAGAAGAAGAAGAAGAAGAATGTTGTGCTACTTCTTCGCGCTTTGTCATCGATATATCATCACTGATAACGTCCCGGTTGTTGAGCTGCTGCTGCAGATCCTCCAGGGTGAACGGAATGCAGTTGCACTTTGTTGTTGACAGCTTCTTGTGTTTTAACATCAGTGTAGCCGTGACGTTGTTGTTGCCTCATCAGTTGGGCCCAGCTACTGTTAGGCCTTGCTCTTCTTCGTACCCTGGCTAGCTGAAGGTCCCTACATACTGTAGGTTTCGTGCTGTTCCTTCACCTTCTCGAGCCATGTGACCCGCTCACGCTGAGCCTTCTCCACAACTGTCTCCTTCATGTGTAACGAGCTTCTGATGCGCTGATTTCGGATGTGGTCTTTCTTCGAAACTCCTGCTGACATTCTCACCATCTTCATTTACGTGCCATTAAGATGACGTTTGTGGTGTTCATAGAATGTCCAGCATTTCGAAGCATAAGTCAGTGCAGGCCTCACCACGTTCGTGTACAGTTTTCCTTTAAGCTTCAGTGGGATCCTCTTATCGTAAAACACAGGAGAATTTTGTTTCTACTTCAGCGTTAATGTAGTACATATATTAAAATGGTAGACTGTCTCTGCTGGACGCTGTACTATATGAACTGGACACGTCCAAATAAGCTGGAAATATTTTTCGTGTAGTCTGTTTCTACTTTGGTTTCGTGTGGTATTGATTAGGCATCAGTTTATTTCCAGCACATACCGCTCGACACAATGGACAATGCCACGTACTGCGTTTGCGGGCAGAATCATCTCACGATTCGGAGACATTCAGTGGCTTCACATTCGCAATGTGTACAAATACATTAATTAATTAATTCACGATACAGTGCTTTAATGGTTCAAATTCAAGTGTGAAGTCATAGACATAGTAGTGAGTTTTCCCATATGAGTAAGTTTTCCTATCTTCACCATGTCATTTTAGAAGGCGTAACCAAAATATACGCACAACCACGGTGATAATATATACGTACTACGATACATCAAAATGTATTTCAAAACCATGTGATTTAGTCTTCAAGTTTCTTAATACAGGGGTTGCTCTGCCATTCGAAATAATATTATTTTTCTCACTAAATGTACGTGATCCTAAAGAGAGGTTCAAAAGGCTCCCTATAACACAGTCACAATCATAGCAGAATATTTCACAAGTCACTTTAGAAGCGATGCTTGGGGAGTGTAGGGAAAAAAAGGAAAAACACCATTTTCCGTTGCATGCAACAAGCTAATGCACACCAACTGCGACACGCTCTTACTACGGCACTGAAGGTCACTTACACACAGCCTGGGCGAGTTTTCCGTTGAAGCGCTGCAGGCAACATGTGGCGTAAATTGAAAACATTGAAGACTTTATGTATAACTATGTATCGGTTCAATTCTCCGGCGCTAGATAAAAATCATAACATGTCTGGCATGTGTTATGGAAATCTGCTGGATTTAGATTGTTGATTGATATAAATAATATAATAAGAAATACACCCACTTTCTATTTTACTGTATGTTGTCGGCGCCAACACCGGCAAAGTAGACGCCACGCTCCTGGCAATGACTTTTGACATCATTTTTCTAGATGCTTGGAATAAATTTCAGGTTACGGGTACAAACACCCTGCGTGTGGAGAGTAACAGAATACTTTCATAAACTTGTGATAGGATATCATAATTATGGTGACGATACTAATAATAATATATGATTCTCACTAAACATCTTTTTCTTATGAAATAAAAGTAACTATGATATTGAAGTCATGCAAAGCGTTTTAAAGCTAGACGGGGTAGAGTTGTCTGTACTTGAAAGGGAGAGGTGGCTTCGAACCCAAGGATCGGCATTCTATTTTAATTCCAGTTCTAATAAAACAGCACCTTTCTCAAGGCTACGGTCATTGCGTTGCAATTTCTAGCAGACCAGAATAGTCACGAGAGTAGCACAGATTACCTGACGGAATCCACTCGTCGAGTCTGTCATGATATCCTGAATTAATATGCAGTTAACTTAAACAGTGGTTATAGATACGATTTTAAACTATAAAACTCTAAATTTTACATTTGAAGCAAATAGTTGAATCCCCACTTGTTTTCTGAATTGAGTAGTGCCAATTCTTCTTCTTCTGCCACATTTTTCACATCTGTCGAGTCGTGGGTGCGAACAGTGCTCCACATGTGTATTTGCCCCTGTTTATCGGCGGATGCCGTTCCTGACACCAACCCTATGTGGAAGGATGTATTTACTATTGCGTGTTTGTGTGGTGGTTGGCAGTGTGGTGTTTTATCTGAATATGAAGAGGAGAGGTTTGGGAAAACCAAAAATACCCAGTCACCGAGCCATAAGAAATAATCAGACGCGGTTAAAATTCCCAACCCCGACGGGAATCGAATCCGGGACCCTCTGAACCGAAGACCTAAACGCTGACCATTCAGCCAAGCAGCCAGACAGTGCCACAGACAAAAAAAGACCTTTTCTGTGTGATATTCTCACGAGTAGTCTCTAGATTTCAGATTAAATCTGTTTTGATCCTGATAAACGACATAACGCACAATTATCAGCATATTAGTCTCTGTTTTACCCAATATACGTAATTTAGACAATACTAGCTGATTTACCTGTGCTTCGCTACGGAATTCTACACCGTATACGGAATTCTAGGTTAGGTAGTCTACACGCTGTGAGCAATATTGTATGAAACTGCACAGCTCTTAACGTTACCCTAGAAACGCGACGGGGAAGTCGCCAAACATCTTTTCTCATATGAAGACTGAGTTAGGGAATTTTCACTGTAATGGTAGATCCGCTTGCATACCAACAGACACAATCAGGTTGGGGAGATTTCATTATAATGGTAGACATTCACTCTCCATCTGCTTTTTTACATCCTCAAAAAGACTGTCTTAATGGTTTACCCAACTGAAATGAACATACATTACAATGACGTCAGTAGGAATGGCACGATTAAAAGAAATCCTGTAATATGAAATACTCGATCAAATGAAAAACCACACATTTTCTAACTTTTAACGAACAGGACTAAGCTGTCGATCTAACAGTCCAAAGTTCCAGAGCTGGAATGACCAAGCCGCTGACTGCCGTGAGCCGTGAACACTCCTCGTCCCTTTTCGGCGGGGAGGGGGTCGAATAGTGGCGACTCCCAGGGCGAAAACTATGCCCTTTTACTAATCTGTTTCCTAGGAGTACCCGATGAGTCAGAAAGTATCAATTCGCTGCACTGGCGGCGGAAAAATCTATCTGAATTGGAGGCAAATCTTTCCTCCAAGCCAGGGGAGAAACCCCATCTTCACTGCAAATTTGGAATAAAATGAGGGTAGAATTTAATAAAAATGAAGACGAAGGAGCTTTTCTTAAGAAACGGCTCTTTTGAGGGTTGAATTTTGAGTTATTTAATGAATTGTGCTGCTATAATTTGGAATAGCTCTAATTGTTATTCTAGAGTTACTACTAATCTACTAAGTGAACCTCTGCTTTAAATATGCCCACTGCTCATCCAAAACAGCGCGTCAGAGTAGGGATCGAATAGCTGGAATACTATGATGAATCAGTGTGTTACGTACCAGCTGTATCAGAAAATGTATGAACCAGAGGAATAGCATGCTAAAGAAGAAAGTTTTCTAACTCCCCGGCTATTTCCCGCCAATATTCAGTCAGGCTATTATACTCGGTACGCAGCAGTAATCCCATCTATCGGAGTTTAGAGGCAGCATAACAGACAAAGAACATCACAACAAACAATGATCAATGTAATGTTATCGTTGATCAATGTTATGCGCTTTCGATATTGTAGGTGTTCACATTTAATTATCTTCCGACTCTGAAACCACTCTTATCATAGTCGGTACGTTAAAACTGAACAAAACATAAATGACCGGAAATTGCATTCTGCATAACTTTTGTTATGTAGTACTTTTCGATAGGACCAATAACATAGGTATTTAAAAATTACATTTTAGGCGCCTTCCCCTAAACTACAATTTCCTCCAGGGTGAATAAAGTTGTTTATAGCTTAGACTGTAGTTTCTTATTCCCCGACTCTATATACCGATTTTCATTAAATTCTGTTAATCCATTTTTTCGTGGCTCGGCGTTAATGTGGACTTGGCAACAGAAATACAAATTCATGAATATCTGTGTTATCATAGCCGGTACGGTAAAAATGTATAAGACATAAATGGTCGGAAATTTAATTCTATATAACTTTGGTTATGTAATATTTATCGATACGACCACTAATGATATACATATTTGACAATTAAATTTTAGGCCTTCCACTAAACTACCATTTCACTCAGCGTGAATAAAATTATTTATAACCTATATTGTAGCGATTTATTTCCCGACTTTGAATACCCTTTTTTCTTAAAATAGGACCACTAATAACATAAATATTTGAAAATTAAATTTTATGCCTTCCCCTAAACTACCATTTCAATCAGCGTGAATAAAATTATTTATGGCCTAGATTGTAGCGACTTATTCCCCGATTTTTCATACCGATTTTCATTGAATTCTCTTCAGCCGTTTTCTAGTGATGCGTGTACATCGAGATAGATAGACAGAAATTACGAAAAAGTAAAAAGTGCATTTCCTTGTTACTGTGGACATGACCGATACAGAAATACCATTCTTTTCGAATTCTGAGCAATATACAGATTAAACTCTTATTTTATATATATAGATGTACAACATTTTCGTCACACTTGACGGTACAACCTGCTACGATTATCACTGACATAAATTTCTACAATTCTTCTTATGGCACTTACGACATAAAGTCGAAAAGAAACGATTATTTTGGACGAACTCAAGTACGTATTTATTATACGGCGACCAATTGCCTAAATTTTCCAAAGAGCCTTAATTTATTTTTATACACACTTTGTTTTTTAAATTTCGTCAAGTGTGTAAGAACAACATTCGTTTACTACAATTTTCTCTTTTATACAATATATTTCTTTCTTTCTTTCTTTCTTTCTTTCTTTCTTTCTTTCTTTCTAAATCCGTTTACACTCTAGTTTTGGCTTTTCCCTCGGATTCAGCGATGGTGCCCACCTTTACCGCCTTAAGGGCAGTGTCCTGGAGTGTGAGACTGTGAGTCGGGGATACAACTGGGAAGGAGGACCAGTACCCCCACCTAGCCGTCCTCATTTTCTAGGGTGAACAAAGATCTTGTGGGGGATGGGCCGTTTGGAAGGGATAGACCAGGAAGATGGTACTGAAATAGCATCTCTATTCCTCCATATAAAATCCTGCTTTTTAATGCTCTTCCTGTTTCTCTTTGGCAGATTTTTCAGGAAACTTGCGGAAAGAGGCCATGTACTACAGATATCACATTTGAGGAAGTGATATAACGGTCACGGTAATCTTCTTTAATGGTGGTAGCATTAACGATCTTCCTTTTAGAATTTTCCATTCTATGGTTGAAATAATATTGTGATATGTTTAAAAGAATACTACTTTATAGTAGTAAAGTGCAATAGGCCTATTGTTACTTCAGTTACCACCTGTCAATGCTTGAGGGCATTTTTTACGTTTGAAAGTATTATAAATTGATCGCGGGGCTGAGTGGCTCAGACCGTTAAGGCGCCGAATTTCTGGGTCCAATTAGCGAATTAGATCCTAGCTCAGTCCGGTGGTATTTGAAGGTGCTCAAATACGTCAGACCCATTTCGATTGATTTACCAGCACATAAAATAACTCCCGCGGGATAACACTGAGGTACCTCCACGTCTCCGAAAACCGTAAAAATAGGACGTAAAACCAACATCATCATTTATTATAAATTGATTATAACTTCTATTTCTCTCCGAGTTGTTTACGACATTTTATTCCACCTCGAAGAATACTGCTGAATGAGCCGTAACAGTAGGACTCCGCCGCTGTTTGGATATTACCTAGTTTTTCAGCCCAGTATCCAATAATAGGGAGATAGTGGATTCGAGCCCCACCGTTGGCAGCCCTGAAGATGGTTTTCCGTGGTTTCCCATTTTCACACCAGGCAAATGCCGGGGCTGTACCTTAATTAAGGCCACGGCCACTTCCTTCCACTTCCTAGGCCTTTCCTCTCCCATCGTCGCCAAAAGACCTATCTGTGTCGGTGCGACGTAAAACAAATAGCAAAAAAAAATGTTTTTCAGCGGTCATGTACCTTTGCCGGTTGTACACACACAAACAATAGGGTACTGAAATACTTACGTCACCAAAGCAGAAGTGATATCAACGATTAAGATCATTCTTTAAATTCAGTATCATCCCTTTGTATTCCAATAGCTAATAACGAATAATAATTACAATAAGCTTCATGAAGATTTTTGTCAAAAACAAAATAAAATTGTGTTTGTTTTGTTCATGTCATCAGTTGCCTACATGTCGAATGTTTATCTTCTTGATCGTCTCTACCATATTAACAGTTTTGTCTGTAGTTACAGCAGCCCCCTTTCCTGATAGTCCCCAGGAAGAAATTGCCTCACAAAGATAATTTACTTAGGTTGAGTGATGTGTGGCTACCTCCCACAACAGATGTGTTGAGGGAAACAGACACAAATTCACCATCTAAAACAAAATAAGCAGGAACGATTACGTACGTGTCTTGCCTATTTGAAGACCGGCGGTCAATATTTAGAGCAACATAAATGATCTTTTGCAAGTTTCCAATCACTTCTTGACGCACTTATTCATATGAGGCATTAATACCTGAAAAAATGCGAAGATGTTTGAAACGCACCGTAAATATCGCTTATGTACCAAAGAATTATGCTTGCATCCTGCGGATGGGTCTCGTCTTATGATCAGAGCAGCTAAGCAAGAACACTGAAATAAATCAACTACCAAGTAGGTTAAAACTTTTTGAAGAAAGGCTTTGTCTACTTACACCTGAAAGCGCGCGGTAGCCGAGAAGCTCGTAACGTGGATTTGAATCATGTAGGCTACGAAAAGCTCTGTCCTTTACAATGCTTACCGGTTCCATAACAGTAGCAACGAACATTACCAGAGAGGGATTTTGCTTACCGGTTCCATATCAGTAGCAACGAACATAACCAGAGAGGGATTTTGTTTACCGGTTCCATATCAGTAGCAACGAACATAACCAGAGAGGGATTTAGGTTTGTACTTTCTTCACAGTTACGGCCATATACAGAAACGGTGTTTTTCCTGCCTGCCATTTAACTTGCTTGTTGAGTATGTGCCCGCTCTATGCGTTCCAGCAAATCCGATGTGCCACCACCTGTCTTATCACACAGTTCGCATTTCGAGATATTCCTTCGCTCAGCAACTTCAAAAAATTGGCAGGCATTCGAAGATTTTCTCGGTATGGCATGATATATTTCTATAAATGAAGAAAATAAGGAGAACCCAAAACTGAAATATAAAATGAATTTCTTGTAAACGAAGATAAACCAGTTGAATTCTAATTACAAAGTAAATCGCACTAATAAGACAAAGACACCTCCGTACAGGCCATGAAGGCCCTTGGAGGAGTGGACGGTAAAGGCTTCCACCATTGTTAACCGCGGCACGTGATGGGGTAGAGTGGTTAGCTCTACGCCCGGCCACCTTTGCCTCCAGGAATTAACCTGGTACTCATTTTTGTTGCAGTCTGAGTGAACCTCAGGGCCATATGCACCTCCGGAAGTGGAAATCTCGTTTCTTAATTTTTTCGACTCCCTTTCGGGGATTCGAACCCACGTCCTTCCGGGCGAACCGAGCACGCCTTTACCGCCTCTGACAGGCAGCCCCTAAATCGCGCTAATACCATAATTAATCCCTACTTGGCTGTGTTGATTTTACCGCGTTCACCTAACAAGATAACATACGTCTGCTCCTGATCCTGAACCTGTGAAAAACTTACTATTGAGCATGCGCGACAAGTTTAATACTGGAGCATGCCGATAGTGGCACATCAGACATGTACCAGGTCACACATTGGAGGAAGCGGTCCCTTTCATAGCATTAGCAGCAGCCAGAAGGTATGGTTTATGTCGACGATCACATCGCAATGTCCGAATGTAAAACTTTGCTCACTTCCAAATGTTTTTAATTAAATATAATCATACGATAACGATATATTTGTTTATATTTTTGTTCGTGGTTTAACGTCGCACTGAAACATTGAAGGTTTTCGGCGACGCAAGGATGGGAAGGGCTAGGATTCAGAAGGTAGCGGCCGTGGCCGTAATTAAGTTACAGCCCCAGCATTTACCTGGTGTGAAAATGGGAAACCAAGGAAAACTATATTCAGGGCTGCCAACGGTGGGATTCGAACTCACCATCTCCCGAATGCAGATGAGATAAAGGACAAAAGATATATTTATGCTGTGAGTAGAATATAATAATAATAATGACGTAAATCGCATCCTCTCTTGTAAGTAGCACAAACATAAATGCTATCACGTCCGTTTTATAATAATGCTAATACTACTACTACCAATAATAATAATAATAATAATAATAATAATAATAATAATAATAATAATAATAATAATAATAATAATAATAATAATAATAATTACAATAATTGGTTATACAGCAAGAAGAAGAAGAAGAAGAAGAAGCAATTAATATTCTCTCCACGGGCAAGCAGGGGCACAAACGAGAGGGAAAGACACCTTTTCTGACAACGCTGACATAGCGGATCCCCCGCTATTTATTTATTTATTTATTTATTTATTTATTTATTTATTTATTTATTTATTTATTTGGTTTTAATTCTCCTTTTCTTCTTCCTTTCTTAATCTGTTCACCTTCCAGGGTTGGTTTTTCCCACGGACTAACCGAGGGATCCCACCTCTACCGCCTCAAGTGCAGTGTCCTGGAGTGTGAGACATTGGGTCGGGAATACAACTGGGAATGAGTACTAGTACCTCGCTCAGGTGGCCTCACCTGCTATGATGAACAGGACTCTTGTGGGGGATGGGAAGATTGGAAGGGATAGGCAAGGAAGAGGGAAGGAAGCGGCAGTGGCCTGGTTTTAGGTACCATCCCGGCATTTGCATGGGGGGAGAACCACTTCGAGGATGGCTGAGGTGGGAATCGAACCCACCTCTACTCAGTTGATCTCCCGAGGCTGAGTGGACCCCGTTCTAGTCCTCGTACCACTTTTCAAATTTCGTGGCAGAGCAGGGAATCAAACCCGGGCCTCCGGGGGTGGCAGCTAATCACGCTAACCACTACACCACAGAGGCTGACTTTGTTTTTAATTTATTTATTTATTTATTTATTTATTCATAATCAGCATAGCGCCGAATTACAAAGATCCGTAATAACTGGGCGGGAAAAACACTGTACAGGATTATAGTCCATCAATGGGTTATATTATGTAGCCAGTCCCTGCTATGAATGGTGTGAAAATGTTGCTCATAGGGTAGGTTGGTGCATGCATTTCAGTGGGCTTGACAGACTGATACGTACGTAATAGCAACTTCTGGCTCGGTGAGGAAAGCAACGGGAAACTACCTCACTCCTCATTTCCCTAGTACGCCTCTTCAGTGATGCCTAGGGCGTCTATGACAGCTGATGGCAGAGCTGTTGAGGATCCAACCAGCCTTAGGGCTGATGACTGAACAATGGGTTATAACCAGGGTTAGGATTTTTAGGTGCAAATTTCAGATGAGAAAAGGGAAAATGTGCTCAAATAAGGTAAGTAAGGGACAAAAGGGTGCTGGTTTATTCAACTAATTCAACGATTTCTCTTCCCTCTATTCTCGTTTATTGAATTACAAACTAGTACATCAAATTATCACTCGTCAAAAGAAGGAAAAAACCATGAAGCTCTTGTACTTCAAGACATTAAGCATCTCTACATTTTTAAAAGTAAGTCTGTTCATTTTAGGAGATAGAATGTCTTTGTAGATACTAAAGCTTCTTTCGACATCCACAGAAACCACTGGGGCAAACCTTGTATTCAATGTCTGGATTCTTCTGAAGACTAGACTCAAGTTTGTCTTTGGCAAAGCCATCTAACTGCTGCCTCACGGAAGTAAAAATACCCCATTGTTTTTCCTTTTCCAGACCTTGTTCTTCTAATCGTTTAATAACTGCAGTCAGGTACTTGTAACTGTGGACACAATATACACAGTTCAAAATTAGGAGAACATGTCTTTGAACGTATGCCATACTCCACAAAACAATACCTCACATCCAGGTATATTACCAACTAAACATTTATTCTGTACCGTTGTAAGTATAGACTACAAAAGAACATCGATCGATTCGCGTTCATTTTCAGAACACAAACGGAAATGTCTCAATAGGGGTGAAAACAAAGTGATAACAGTCCTCCAGGGTGAATTTTTATCATAGTTAAAGAGCTTCAGTATGGTGTATGTCCTCCACGAGCAACTTTCACAGCTTGGCACCTACGTGGCATGCTCCGTATACATCGACGGAGGTCACGTTGCGGTATCAGGTCCTATTCTTCAATTAGAGCCTGTTCTTGGGGAGGGCTGTGGTGGAACAGGACGCCCACGAACACTTCTGTCAAGTCTATCCCACACATGCTCGATGAGATAAAGGTCACTCACTGCTGGCCATTCCATCTCTTGAATGTCCAGTTCACGCAACATAGCTCTGATGATGCATGCTACATGAGCCCTGGCATTGTCGTGCATGAGTACGAATCCAGGGCCAACACCGTATGCAGCAACCAATACATGCTGTAGCAGTATCTGCCCGATGTACCCCTCAGCGGTAAAATTACTACGGACGACGAAAAGATCCGTACGGCCATCAATACTGATGGCACTCCATATCATCACAGAACCTTGTCCGAATCGGTCGCCTTCCTGGACAATATTTGACATGTACCGCTCACCACGGCGTCTCCATACACGTTGACGTCCATCACGCTGTGTCAGGGGAAATCTGGACTCCTCTGTGAACAACAGAGGTGTCCATTGACGAAGTTGCCAGTTGACGTGGGTACGGGCAAACAGAAGGCTAGCTGCGCGATCTTGCTGCGTTAAACGGGGAACTCGAACAGGACGTCTGGGTCGTAAGGACACTTCTCTTAACCTGTTCCTTACTATCTGGTCAGACACTGTGACTCCAGTGACCCTCCTGAGGTCTTGTTGCAGTTCTCTGGCAGTTTCTGAACGACGCCGCAACGCACAGATGGTCAGATATCGGCCATCCTGTGGGGCTGTCATGCGTCCACGACCTTGTCCAACCCTCCTTGTGAACTGGCATGTCTCATTGTAGTGATTCCACAAGCGGTGAATAACTGACGGAGGGACATTGAGATCCAAAGCTACACGACGAAAAATCCATCCTTCCTGGATCATAGTGACAGCCCTTGTGACTTGAACCTCGTTAAGATGTCTCATGGGATATATTGGTTTACGTAAAACGTGCTCTGTGGTCTGTGTACCTCACAACGACACACGGACGCACCGTTATTCACTTTGTTTTGAGGGGTCACCTGACAGTCGAATGCATGGCTACGCCTGCAGATGAAGTATAACTTCGATTTGACATACCCTGAGTAACTAAGGTGTCAAGGTATGCTGTACGACCATTGGAAACCCACATACCAGACGTTACAAAACATGTTCCCCTAATTTTCTTGAACTGTGTAGTTTTGTCTGCAAATTATGTATTTTCTCTAGTAACAGAAGTCGCTGTGCCTTGGAAATTGCACCTGCGTCGGCTGGATTCCAAGAAAGCACAAACTCTCTAATTTTGTCAAAATTATCACACAACATAGCAGCACATTCAATCCATGCGTGGTCGTGTAGGAAAAAATTATTGTAAGGAGCCTGGTAAAAGTAGGCTAAGTGAGAAAAAAGCCGAGACTCAGCTAAGCCCCCCGCAGTCGCCAACCCGCGCTTCCAAGTTAAGAAATCCTGGGGCCCCGTTTAGTTACTTCTTACGACAGGCAGGAGATATCGTAGGTGTTATTCTACCACCCCCACCCATAGGCGGTAATGGTTATGAAAGCCTGTACAAACAGGTTCGCAGTAATCTACCGCAAGTTTTATACCACTCCTATAAAAGTGAGACATGTGATTCGAAAGATAAGTGTAGCCCAATATTCACATAATGCCTAAATATTCTTCTTAATTTTTCTTACAATCTGCTTTACGTCGCGCCGACACTTATAGGCCTTATGGTGTCGATGGGATATGAGGGCTAGGAGTGGGAAGCAAGCGATCGTGGCCGTAATTGAGGAACATCCTCAACATTATTTTGCATGGTGTGAAAAAGGGGAAACCACGGAAAACCATGTTCAGGGCTGCCAACAGTGGAGTTTGAACCCACTATCTCCCGAATGCATGTTGATAGCTACGTCAACCAAACCGCACAGCCACTTGCTCGTTCTTCTTCTTCCTCTTGTGATGATGAAGATGATGATGATGATGATGATGATGATGATGATGACGATGAGTGTTACCTTGAATATTTTTCTTGCCGAATGCCATCTGAAGAATGTAGCCCTTCAAATTATGATTACCAGTTTTTCAAATGCTGTTGACATATACATAATACAGATGTGGGACTTGTACCATTTTGTGGGGCAGTAGAATACATCCGCAGTACCCCATTGCCTGGCGTAAGAGGTGACTAAATGGAGCGCTAGGGACTCTTAATTTGGGAGCGGGCTTTGGCGACAACGGAGCCTTAGCCGAGTCCTCGCATTGCTTCCACTTACTAGTGCGAGGTTCTTTACTTTTTCTATCCTCTCCGACCTCTCTTGGTTATCTCTTGTTTTTTCCCGTCCCCGACGGTAGTCTGTTAGAGCAGCAGAAGCCTAGGGAGTCTTTCATTTTCACGAAATTCGTGACCTTAGCATTTCTTTGGTCGATACCTTCATGTTTCGAAGTGCCGGATCCATTCAATTTTTCCCTCTGATTAGTGCTAATAGCGCATGGTTGCCCAGTTGTACATCCTCTTAAAACAATAATCACTACCACCACGATCACTTTGTACTATTTAGTTATATGGGTTATCCATAAACTAGTTGGTGTAGTTAAGAACATCACACTTGTTGTTTATGTGAAGAGTATTTTTGCCTCTGAACCTAAAGAATTTACCACATGAATGGATAACAACAGTTAACAAATATAATTTAATGCACTCAACTCAAGAGGCATCCAACGCTTGTCAACATGCTGAAGTAACCTATTAGAAACGCATTATCGATAACTACTTTCTTAATAAAGGAAATACCGAAGGTAATTTACTACAACTGCATTTAAATACTTGAAAATCAATATTTCGTGTATTCCCAATATAAGAGATGTACCATACAGATTTCTATGTTTCTGTCATTGAGGTTACGTATTTTGACAGACGATACTAATATGAAACACTGTAAGACCAAGTTGTATAGAAGTAAATAATATACATGCGCACTTCTGCTGATTCTTGTGTTTCAAAAATTAGCTGTAAATGTATTCATGTCATTTACGAGTTATACAGTTATATATACATGAACAATAGGTGCCCAATTAAATTCTACATGAAAAACAGTTGTTCGTTTGTTTTTATTTCAATGTTTGGTACCTAAATCCCCTTAATTCGAATACACTTGCCTTTGGTTACGCTCACTTAAAGACTCGATATGGCGGCTCCATAAGTAACATTCGTGTCTTGACCTCCCTAGACTGACATTGAACGAAACATATTACGCTAGCGCTATATGTTACTAAACTATTAAACTCCATCTCCCAACACTTCGTGTTCTCTTTATATGCGCGCGAAACTCTCGAACTACTGCGTTTCTTTCCCCTCTTCTCTACCACGCACTTTCAAAAAACCGAAGGCGAGCACACTGCCCCTGTCATTCCCGGCTCTGACAGTAACTCCTGTATATACTAATTTAATGTAGAATGTAATTAACTCTGTATATAACTCATCCTGTACATAACTACTATTGTAATCAACACTCTCTTGTATAAATGATCGTATATATCACCATATAATTTCAGAAAAACAGCAAAACTTATTATACCTCTCATCAGGACAATGCAAATATCAAAACTGTGTAACATAAATTATAATAAACTGCAAGGACATCGACCTCTCAAACGCGGACATCGCAGACCTTCGCAGAAGAAACTCTTCATATTTTTGATCGGCCGGGAGTCTATCCATTTTTACTCATAGCTCCCGCCGACCTGAACAAAGTACATAGGCTGACTCCCCTCCCGCCGACCTGAACAAAGTACATAGGCTGACTCCCAGTTGGATGTTAGCCTCCCTACTGCACTCAACCACCATGACCACCACCACCACCACAGCGATCTCTGCTCCCACGTTCTCCTACCATTCCATCACAACTACCACGTCGTCCCATCCATCGCCTATTATGTCTACATCCCTTCCCACGCCATTTCCCTTAGATCCACCCCACTTCCTACACATAGCCACCCGCTACTTCAATAGCCCGTCAACGCCAACTACATCTGCACTGCCACCAAATACATTACCACCATGAACAGTCGCACCAGCAGCAGCCGTCAGTCAACCGCTGTCACCGCCGTCAACCTCATATACAACCACCGTCTTCAGTTGCGTCGTTCGCGGCGTTGACCCTCTTCTTCCAGCAGCGGAAGTATTTCATCACCTCCGTCTTAACGCCATACCAGTCCGGAGGGCGTTACGTATCTACAACACCCACGGTCCAACGTACTTAGTGCGTCTCCAGCTACCCACTGCAGCAGCCGTCGACCATCTCATCGCCAACGGTGCACCTCTCTACGACCGCCTTCTCGTTCCCCTCCCCGATCTAGACATCCCCTCACTACACTACGTCGTCGCTCCCGGCCTGATTTTCCTCCCTTTCAACCTACACACCACGTCCGTACACCTTCTCCCGCTATGAATATCTCCCTCCAAACACCGCCGGCACTAGACCATCTCCGACACCTCACAACTGTCCTCTACCATATCGCTTCAACACTTCACCACCTCACCCTATCCCACAACTTCCATCACGGCACTCCCGTGTAAACCTCCACTTCTACCCATCTCCCTAGCCAAGAGTTCCCATCAATCCTCCTTCCTCAGTCTTTCACATCGTTTTTCCATCTTACTACTCCCATCGCACCGCATACTTCTCCACACAGCTCCGGCCCGGGAGACGGCGTTACCGTTTAGGAGTCTGCCTCGCCCTTCGGCCGGGGAATAAAACACATGTTCGTCGTCGTCAAAAAACACTGCGACGTCGGTAGATGCAGTGTGGGTCTCGGCCCACAGGTGGCCGCGGCTGGTCCGTGGTTCGACAGCTCTGCACTCTGACCGGCCAACAGAGCAGAAGAGGGGTGACCATGGCTCTACCGTGGCTCTGCACCTCTGCATTCGGGAGACGGGACAAGGCTGGACCTCACGGCTGGCCCCAACCGTCGGCTGTCCTGAGAATGGTTTTCCGTGGTTTTCTGCACTAAGGCGAATGTCGGGACAGTTTCTAGTACACACCACGGCTGCCAACCCCCTTACCTTCACCGAGCATCTCCTTCACCGCAAAAATTCTCCGGGCCTGAGAGACAGCGTCACCCTCTAAGATGCCCGCCTCCCCTTCAGGGGAGGAATGAAAATGTTTTAGTAGTAGTAGTAGTAGTAGTAGTAGTAGTAGTAGTAGTAGTAGTAATAGCAGTAGTAGAAACTGAAAGAAATAAAGCAATGAGAGATAAAAAATCCCATCCTCACCCTTCTCTACCAAGTCAAACCACACCACCTATCACCCTACTCTTGCAAACGCCCAAACCCGCCGAATCTCCTGGCTAGAGAGAATGCGTCACCTTCTATGTGGCCCACCCCTCTCCCTCGAGGAGCAGAATGAAAACCTCTGAAATGAACTGAATTCTGAGCCGGAAGCGACCACTAGCTGGCCTCACCCCTGCTGGTCCTCTGACCCTCGGGCAACAAGGCTGAGGAGAAAGGAAGACAGCTAAGGAGGCCGGAAAGTTTTCTTTTTTTGTGTGTCTGTGGACCGGGAGATCCCTCTCTCCCAAATTTTTGGGTAAATCAGGGGTTGGTCCAGGGGAAGAATCCTCTTTCTCCCAAACTCGGTCGCTAAGCTGACCGATAGCGGTCCTGCAGGGCACCCTGTGTGACGTTAGGCTAGCAGCCGTAGGTTAGGTTATGACGCCATTATGACGCCCTAACCTTACCTAAGGGTCCAAGTCATTGACTTTGCCTGCACCAAGGAAAAATACAGCCTCAGCAAAATTCAAATCACCTGCCAAAGCCGTGCAAAATGTTGATTCAGCTCCCATTGTGTTTCTTTTTAACATAATTTGCGTCTACTACTGCTAGGACTGGGATTGAAGTGACCGTGGCCTTAGTTAAGGTACAAGACTCAGCGTTTACCTGGAGAATGGATGTCACGTAAATTCGTCTTCAGGGCTGCTGATAGTGGAACTCGAACCCGCTAAATCCCGAATGGAAGCTCACAGATACGTGAACCGCGTAGCCAATTCGCTCAGTAGATACGTATTAATATTGTAGTTCCTTCAGAACAAATAAAACACAGATAACTGTTGATCAAAGAAAACTAAACAATTCTTAGCATTACTGAACAGCGTTTTGTGATGCCATTGAACAATGTAAAGCTGGGTTTTTCTTTTCGCCACTGAAACTTCGTGTCATCGTTTTTGTCTGTATTTTGATACCTTCTGTCGTAGTGCAAATACTGCATGGTTCTCTTTGGCATAGGAAAGTATGTGCTTTAAGATTTCGTTTGGTGTCAGTGACTCCAATGTTTTTTAAGGCCGGTTGGTGCAGTTTAGCATAAAAGAATCCAGTTATGATCGATCAAAAAATATCTTATTGTCAGCCATTATGAGTAGTATAATAGAATACTCCCATTCCCTAGTTCCGAATCCCCTGAAACTGGCGAGAGTGCATTCGTTTATTGCAATTCATTGCATTCTCCTCTCAAAATTATTTGTCTATTTCTACACTAAAAGTAATTTGTTTTGTCCTAGACGTTAACAGTGCTATGTAGTCTAGGACGACATGTACTGTATCTTCCCCTTCCTTCGCTTATTTAGTGCTTACCTTTGTGTCACAAGTCTTATCCCACCATTACAACATGCATTATAACCAACCCATAGATTATTATATATTATATTTCTCCTCCTCTCTACCTTCTCTCATATCCCTTTCCCTGGTTCCATTTTTCTTATCCTACTTTCTAATTTCAGGACTATACTCTTCATTTTATCCATCTCAATCTTATCCTGTAGTAGGCTCTCCTTTATATCACTGAATTCTGCTTCTAAGAAAGTCCTAAATTCCTTAGATTCCCTACTTTTCACCATTAGCATTTCCCGAGTCTTATCCATTTGGCATACTTAGGCATGACTGAGCTTCTCCATATCTTCCCAAGACAGTACAGGCCCTGGGTTTAATTCAACACCGCCGATCAGCGATGGCACCATCACCACCACTGATGTTAACACCATCTGCATGATGCTACGGTTATTGTATGCGATCTGTATTGATTTCACTTTCATCCTGCATTGCCACCTGCCTATAGGCTCCGTGCTTATAGCAATGTGCTGCTGCGGGTGGAAATTACGAAAATTACTTAGGGGCACCTTCTTCAACAGCTGACCATAAGAAGCTGGAATATGTGCGACGTTTACATACATATATTCAATCATTTTACAGCGGCCCTCTAGCGCTGAATCCCTGTCTACGTTTTTGTCTAAAGCCATTATTAGAATCTAATATCACATTCCCTATGTGTTGTTGATCCGGTCATGTTTGTGATGTAGATAGCCACCGTGCTGGATCACACTGGCGTGAAGAGTAGAACCTTGTGTCCCAGTACATGTTCTTTCCCGAGTTCTGTTTTGTTCTGCTTTTTTCACAGTGTATGATACCCTACCGTACGTATATTTTCTCATCTAATTTCTTATCTCCAACCCCCCCCCCCCCACTTTACTATGAATATATCATCCTTCATAGTTTTGGCTTTACTCGATAAAACGTCTAGTGGCTGGGTATAACGCGAAAGCGGCACCCAATAAATAAATTAAGAAGAAGAAGAAGAATTTTACAATGCTGCCTTCAGATGATTATTTTTGATGTCATAACGTTCTGCTTGTTGATGGCTGCATTAATAGATACTGTGATACAAAGGTTTCCTTCACGACCTCATGAAACGCATTTGGAAAGAAGCAGTAAATCGCAAGAAGTAATTCGGAATTTATACACTTTAATTACCAGTAATACAAAAATAACATGCATTTTAACCATTTTACAAATAGGTTAACAGTTAGAATCAAATTATTATAGCAATGTTATATTTGCAAAGCGAGCTGCAGTAGGCCATCTATTTTAGAGCACACACATCATAATAGATACACGTTGTATTGCATTGCCATAGTCTTAATTATAGCCAGTAGAATAATAATATTAATATTAATAATAATAATAATAATAATAATAATAATAATAATAATAATAATAATAATAATATACGGTACTGTACTACAGACCAAAGTATGAAATTTTATAGTACTCCGTTACAACCTAACTAAATGGATTTGGAAAGGCAATAGACAAATACAATTACACATATAGGCCTCCACTACGCAATATTAATTCTTCTTTTGCTACAGCTTTTTCCCACACCTGTGGGCTCGCGGGCGCGAACTGAATCGAACATGTGAATTTGACCCTGTTTTACGGCCGGATGCCCTTCCTGACGCCAACCCTATACGGAGGGATGTAATCACTATTGCGTGTTTCTGTGGTGGTTGGTAGTGTGGTGTGTTGTCTGAATATGATGAGGGGAGTGTTGGGACGGATACATACACCCAGTCCCCGAGCCAGGAGAATTAATCAGAAGTGATTAAAATCCCCGACCCGGCCGGGAATCGAACCCGGGACCCTCTGAACCGAAGGCCAGTACGCTCACCATTCAGCCAACGAGCCGGACCCATTACGCAATATCAATAGCTGACAGAAATACCGTATTTTACATTCATAAATTCATGTCCTCGTCCCGAGGTGGTGCATTTCTTTTCAAGCACACCCCTAATGGAAACGAGCTGCATGCACAGATTTAACCACATAACAGTTTCTGGAAGTGTCAGGATTCAAGCCCGGGCCCCCGAGGAAGGCAGCTAGTACCGCTAACCGTTATATTACAGAGGTGGACTTGATCATATTATAAATACAGATACACGATATGAATAATCACTTATTGGCAACTTTAAGTGATTCTGAACTTTTCTTCTCATGCATACTTTTTGAGAGTGTACATGCGATTCCAATATCAGGAATTTCAATAGGTCCCACATCAAGCCTGAGCCTATTCATCAGAAAACGTTCCTCTACACTCTTCCCCCTGTTGTAGTTCTCTTTCCCTACGTTTGTGATGCGAGGTCGAGATCATTCACATGGTCGATCAGTAGGCTGCGCGAGGTGACATGTTCTGAGCAAAATGCATAAACAACAGCTGAAATATGG